>NC_046288.1:77993444-78627611 GCF_004115265.2 Rhinolophus ferrumequinum
AAGAGCACACAGTTAGTAAATAGCAGATTTGGGGGTTCGAAGCCAGATGAATCTAGTTCCTAAACCTGCACCCATCATGAATCACCCACCTCTCTGTACAGATCAATACCATGTGCAAGGAGCAATACAAAGACAGTGAGAACCTTTGAACTTGGCATCTCAGCAGCAATTATCCACTCATATTCAGAGAGGTAGATAACAGAGTGGTTAGGACTTGAGAGCACAGGGTTGGTGTCAGGCAAACTTGACTGCGAACCTCTTCTCTGTCCTTCAAATGGCTGTGTAACCAGGAAACATGATATGAATCACATTTTTTAATATCAGCTCTGGATAACTTAATATCAGCTTGGAGTCTGAGTGTCCTGACCTGTAAAAGTGGACCAGAAGGTGCTGAGGGTTAATGATACGATGTATGTCAGGTACATACTCCAGGGACGACATAGTTTCGATATTCCAAGTGATGATTAAGTTATGACTCACCAAATATTTGAGTATGCCTAATACTATGTTAAATAAAAGGGAGAGAAAAGTAAATATGACTTGCTATAGCTAAAGAGATGAAACAAGTCCACAAGAAAGTAAATTCCCAATGCAAATAAAAACATGGGGACGTACGTAGATTAGTGATAAATGCTATGAAAGCAAGAGCACCTTGTAGGCGGGATGGTCAGTGACAGATTGAGATTCTGCGCTGGACCTCGGAGGGCCTTAATGGTCACCTGGGTGGTAACGAAACGCGGTTTGCAGACCAATGCCGGACAGCAGATTCTTAGTGATCCACAACAAGATAAGAAGGAGCTTGCTCTGGAATGGAAATCAACTGCTTTGTGGAACATATTGTTCAGTTCATCTGACATTTTTTTGATGCAAGCCTTTCTCAATGAAGGAAGCAGTGAGCTGAATTACATTCTGCCTTAAGCTCATTATCCTGCCATGGAAACAACAGAGGGTTTGCAGAACACCTCCTTTGCATAGCACTGGTTTGGAACAGAGGTCAACAACCTTTCTGTGAATGGCCAGGTAGTAAATATGCTTGGGTTCATAGGCCATATGGCCTCTGGAGCAACTGTTTCACTCTGGCACTGTACCACAAAAACACCTACCACGTTTCCCCGAAAATAAAACCTAGCTGGACAATCAGCTCTAATGCGTCTTTTGGAACAAAAATTAATATAAGACCCAGTCTTATTTTACTATAATATAAGACCAGGTATAATATAATGTAATATAATATAATATAATATAATATAATATAATATAATATAATATAATATAATATAATACCAAGTCTTACGTTAATTTTTGCTCCAAAAGATGCATTAGAGCTGATGGTCTGGCTACATCTTATTTTCGGAGAAACACGGTCTATACAAAGAGTAGGTAGTTCAAGCTCAGAAAATGTCATCCATCAGCTGGAAAAGATTGAATTAAAGGGCTGGTGGTGGACTAGACCAGAATTAGCCAAATGCCAAGCCCAGAGCATCACTTCTTCAGCCAGAGCCAATTCTGATAGTCACCACCTATTCCTGGGTTTAGGCGAAGAGATGAGCAAGATGAATGAGTGTGCGGGTGTAGCTAAGGAGAATCAAATTTCTCCAGGAGAACTGTCAGATAAAAACAAAGCAAAACTGTCCATCTACATTTGTTAGGCCCTTGTTACTATGAAAAGACAGGAGTCCTGGGACTGAGCTAAAATCTTACTACCCAGCCAGGACGTGTAGTAATTGGGTATATATGTGTGTCTTTGTGCAAAGCATTCTGTACAGAGGAGGCGATCAATTATTTATCAAATGGACAAATTCATCACCTTTAAGTCCTCAGGACAATGCCTCATTTGTCTGCCATGAGCAAATGACTCCTTGCTATAAATCTGGCCAAGATATCTGTTATCCATCCATCCATCCATCCATCCATCCATCCACTCAGCAAGTCACTGTTATGGATACAGGTTTTGGTTCCACACCCAAAAGGTCAGTGCTGAGGCCAGAATCCCAGAAAATGAAGTCAGAAGCACAGAAGGGAGCAAACCCAGTCAAAAACTCACTAAGTCTGCAAAAGGGCACTGTTGGGGCTTTGCTCGATGGGCAGTGTCTGTCTTTGGGGATCCTAACTGGATCTGGCAGGGACTGCACGTCTGTGGGCTTCATATTCCGAGAGCTGTCAGGCTTTGATGGTTCCCAGTGCCCTGGGATTCTATCCTCCATCTGTCCACCACAGGAGGAAACCAAACCAAACTCCCACCCTATGTGGAGGCAGCCGTAGATGCTGCAGAAACTGCGGATATGCCATCTGTGACCTCCTTCTCAGGTAAAGGGACTGGTCCCCTAGCAACTTTGTAACAGGCCCAACCTTTGCAGCTAAAATTATTCTTCAACATCAAAGAACCCTGTGTTTTGTGTTCAGTTTCATTAATATGTGTTTGAGTGGGGTGTGAGTGTATGTGTGTGTTAGGGGAAAAGGCATATTGTAGCCTGGTTCCTGCTTATTACAAATGGAACTCTTTACCTAGAGTAAATGGATGAAGGGATAGAGGGTTCATAAACCTCCAGATACTCTATACAAAATTGAAAAGACAGGCTGCAGAGTGTTCTTCAGATTCTCAAGGGGGTCTGAGACCTCAGGGAGAGCAGGAATCCTGGCTCCAGAAGGACTTGGCTGGTGACTGCGGGAATCCACTCCCCCACAGTCTTCCTGATCTCATTTCATAATGCCGCAGGCCTTGGCGATTGCCCGATGCCCTGGCTTGCTGCGGGAGAAGGCAGGCTCTTGTCTGAGGGAGTTCTGCCACCTACAGCACGCAGCCCAGCAAAACCACCGCAGCTCCACAGCAGAAAGCAGAAGGCTCCTTCGCTTACATGAATAAGGGGAAGACTGCCTCCAGCCTGGAACCCTCCACTGGAAGAAAAATGCCTTTGGGGATTCCTGATTAGTAGTCAGAGATATAAATTCCTTTGGGCTGGGTTATAGCGATGGGAAGATATTTTTACATTAAAGGGGAAAGGATAAATCCTGAGGATTAGCAGCTGCAAAAATCCCACAAAGGAAGGTACTGGGGAAACGAAAGATAATGAGCTCCCGGGTTCTCACAATAAATACAACTCTCCCATTTCCTAGCAGGTTCAGTACTCGTAGCCCTTTCTAGGTCCAAAGGGGACATCTTGGCCATCTAACTTGTTACATAATGAGAATAAATATTTGCTTCAGAAAAGTGTGATTTCCTGAGATGCCTAAAGTGTAAACACAGGGTAGTTTTCTTCATGTGCTTACATCATTCGTAAGGGGGCTGAACACTCTTTCAGGGCATAGATTGTGTCAGTGTCACCATTATGCCCCCAGCACCTAAGCAGAGTGCCTTGACACTTATGAGGAAGCTCAATAAATGCCTTCGATTGAAAAGAATAGAAAGGTGGTTTGTTTGGCAATCAGCGCTGTCCTTGCTAATGTATAAGCATAACTTCTACTGTTTGTTGAACTCCTGTGTTGGACATATTATCTCAGATTCTCACGGCAGTATACAAAACGGGCATTGTTTTACCGGTGAAACTGACACCCAGCATTATTAAGAGGCTCACCCAGAGACACATACCAAGTGACAGAGTCAAAATCCACACGTGGACCCCCTGGCTTCTGAGTCCATGCTTGTCGCAGTCCACCCATGCATTTTACATCCGTTGTGAGCTCATTTCTCAAAAATGGGGAATAAACCAAAAGTGAATGGTTTGAAAACCTTTTTAACTTTTGTTTAATATAAAAAATATGTTTTCCCAGACCTTAGAATTCCTCTGAACGTGTTTCTTACTATCCTAGCTTAATCATAGATGCAAACGTTGCCTGACCCTGTCTGAATCTAGCAGTGGTTCTTCTTTGATGGATAATCCGTTTTAAGCTCCATCTGTAGAGATGATTGTGGAGTCCTCCACTGTTTGGTCTGGAAGACTGGAGCTTGTGTGTGGCTTGTGCATACTTGGATTTCCAGCAAGGGGTTCTTCCAGAGGAATACACTCACAGAGTTTTCGCAGTGTTGGAGTGTGGCGTTAATCACATGGTAATCCACTTTCTCTCACAGGTTCTCCCTTATTAACAATTTAGATTTCAAAAAGGAGTCCAAGGTGAGCGACAAGATAGGCAAGATTGAAGGTACATCCTAACTAACCCAGAGCTCAGGACTGCACAGCCTGATTCACCAGGGTTGTTGGGTGGCTTTGTCTGTTTAGTGCCAGTTGTACTTGTGTTGTTCAGTCTTGAAAATCTTGCTCTCTTCTTCCAGAGAAACTGCAAATGGAAGAAGATTGCAGCTGGCCCTTAAATGGAGTTGTGGGTTTGGGGCAAAGTTTAGATCATTGATAGGTAAAAGGAACTGAGGGATTTTTCTGCATGAAAGTAATCTTGATTACCGAAGGTAGACTTGAGAAGGAAGAAAGGCATGGGCGGGAGCGGAATAAGAAGAAGGTAAAAAACGTGGGATTTGTACATGTCTTGCTGTTTATATTGATCTATCCTAAAGCCCAGCCTCTATAGGACAGTGGACCTCAAACTTTATTAGTATTTATCAGAATTAACTAGGAGTATGTTTTTTCAGAATGGGAGTCAGGGCCCCACCTCCAGACCCAGTGAAACAGAAAGGGCAGAACCTGGAAGTCTGTGCTTTTAATAACCAGCTCATTTGGTTCTGATGGAAGTGTTTCTTAGAGAATAATTTGAGGAACATTGGCATAGAAAGATCCTCCAGTCTTTCTAAGCATCACTCCTTAACTGTATCCATTCATTTGAGCCAAGCCTAGGAACACAGAGATAAAAGACACATTTTCAGCATTCACAGAGTTCAAGGTCAAGTGGAAAAGACAGATTTGGAAGCAGATGGTTACAAAGCATGGATGAGTAAGTTCATAGAGTAGAAAAGGGCTGGGTGCTGCGGGAGAACTGTAGAGAGGAACCTAACTCAGCCTGCACGGGGAGAGGTGCACAGCCCAGGGAGGTAGGCGTAACAGAAGAAATAACTTTTTCTTCAAGGATAAGTGGGTCTTAGCCAGAAAGGGGGGAGGGAAGAATCTCAGGTAGAGAGGACCCAGTGGACAAAAAGCATGTGATCTCAAGGGAAATACTCAAGGTGAAGAATGGAAAAAGTGAACGGGGTAGAGATGGGCCAATGAAGGTGAAGATTGCACATCTGCCTTTCATAATAAAATGATGTTTTTCCACGTGAGAAGGTGCATTGCCAATATTTATATCACTATAATTACAGCAGCGATGGATGCCTCATTCCAAGCTGTGGTCTTTGTCCTCTTAGATATTCTTCATGCAGCAGTATTCTGATAAGCTTCCAACTGAAAAGGAATTCAGAAAAGTCCAAGGCAATCCTAAATGAATTTACCTTCTTGTTGCATTCATTAATCTTTGTCATCAGATGTCTTGAACCAGAGTAAAGCTGAAAAATCTAACCAAAGGAAGGAAGAAGGTGGCCATGTGCAGAATCACAGAAAAAGCTCGCACAATGAATGGAGGTCGGCATATGTTATTGACGTTATCATCATGTGTAAAATACAAATGAGCACACGGATAAAAATAAAAGTGTTCATCATGGGCCTTTGTAAGAAGTAGGATCAAAAAGTACCTGCAGTTGCCACTTTGCTCTCCCAAATGTGAACAATGCCTTTCACTGCCACGTAGTCTACATAAATAGCATTATAACTCACAACGTGTGGTGACACAAACAGGAACAACAGCAGAAACCAGAATAGACATCAGAGCATGCTGTGCCACATGTCAGAGAGCTTTGTTCTTTAACCAGAGAGAATCATTTGATTTCAGAATAAAGCTACATATATCCACCCAACCGTCGTACAGTGTGTGTGTGTGTGTGTGTGTGTGTGCATGCACACGTGTGTGTAAATCATATTATAATATGATATTATAAATGAGAGAGGCCTTATCAAATGTTGGTAATATTTATTTTCCTCCAAACTTGTATAGAGAAAATGAAAACCAGGGGTAAAAAGGAAAGTACCCTGAAGCTTGCTAATTGATTTCAGCTGTTAACATTATTTATTGCAAATAATACTATCAAGTAGTGAAACAGCCGTGTCTTTGAACTCTGCAGTTGTGTGTAATACTGGAGCCAATGCAGGAACTGATGTCGAGACATAAAACTTACAACCTCAGTCCACGAGACTGCCTGAAGACCTGCTTGTTTCAGAAGTGGCAGCGGATGGTGGCGCCGCCAGGTACGACCTTGTTCTTCACTCTTGCTCTAAATGCATTTTCTGAGGCTTCTTCTGGGGATGAGGTGATGTGAAAAGGAAGAAAGTGATCTTAACTTTGTCAGGAAAAGTTGTTTATCAGGGATACTCTGACCAGGATTTTGGGCTTAGAGGCGCTGAACTTGGAAAGGGCAGACATGCTTAGGAGTCACTGACTACGGACTCCTCACTTGCCAGATTACAACGTGCAATGCACAGAAGTAAATTGAATGATTTACGTTACTAAGAAGATCATTGGCAAAGCCACAATCAGAACCAAGGTTTCCTATCTCAGTTCAGTGGTTGTTCCACTGGACAAGACTGTTGTCTTCTCATGGCTTACTGTTATTTTGTTTGTTTCCTTTTTTATGAAATGAATGAAATTATGAAAAGGATGGGGAAAAAGAGGGAGGGAGTGAGGAAGAAGAGAAGGAAGGAAGGAAAGAAGGAAATTTTTTTTTTCCGTTTTTTAAGATATATAACATCAAAGGGGCCTCTGATCATGAAGAGAATGTATAGTAGGTCCCAGCCCCTTACTTCCCCAGAATGCAGTGTAGACACTGTAGTCTCCTGCTGGGGTTCTGAAATTACTGCTTTAGTCCTCATTAATTGTCTTTCTATCTGATACATTTTTACTCCCAGGCATGTGTCGAGCCTCATTGATCATAAAAGCAAACTGTAGCCATTCGCTAAAAAAATATTTCTATAAAGAGTAATTATTAACACGAGGCACATAGCTTTCTGAATCACAAAATACAATGGTCACCTTTCGCTGGAAATCGGCCAGAGGTTTTACATAAAATGTATATAACAGATGTCACAAAATACATCTTTAGAAAGCTGCGAAAATGAGCATGATTTGACCTAGAATAGTTGTGTCTCCATCTTAGGGTAATTTTAGACGTTTAGAACATTGTTTTTCAAATACATTGCATGTGCTTAAGTTGGCCTCATTTTCTCTTTCAATATCAGTAAGGCTTTATGGAAAAAATATATTCCACTCACTTAATACTTTGAGCATCCAGACTTTCCAACATATGCGTATATAATTCATATATCATTCATTAATTCGGTCATGCATTCAACAGTTATTTATTGAGCCCCTACTAGGTGCCAGGCACTGCTCCGCCCACTGAGGGTACAACACTGAATGAAAGGCACAGTTGCAGCCCTCACAGAACTTCCGTTCTCTGATTGAATCCTCACAATAACCTTATGAGGTATTTGTTGTTATCCCCGTTGTATACAATGGGGCCTGACATTTAAGTTTGCCAAAGTCAGTCTCATAACTAATCACCGAAGGGGGCCTGTGTCACAATAGGTTTTTATATCTCCAAAATTCATGACTCTATTACCATAGTTACCAACTATCAATGGAAGTAATCCAGAGCATTCAATTTAAGTACGTTTCCCCCACATTTCATGAAGAAAATACAGCTATCAAAAAAAGTATCAGATTTCATTTCTTGAGGTCGAAGGAAGAAGTGTTTGTCAGGGGAAACCTGGCTCTTGTCTTGACTTTAGAATGTGCTTCTCCGCTCTTCTTGAACCTCATGAGCCGAAACAATTCTATTCCCTTGTTTCTACAACTTTCAGAATAAGCACCCATAATTCTCTGTGATAGAGATGTTGGGCCCTTTGATGAAAATCTTTGAACATCCTAGACAAAATATTTATGAAAGAAAAATAAATGATATGAAATGGGAACATAATCCTCCTCTTTTCTATCAAAAGTCAGGGATGACTTGGTGGACTAAGTGGTCTTTGAAATGAGCCTTAAAGGAGACGCCCCCACCCCACCCCACCCCCGCATTGTCCCTCAGAAGCAGCAGACATATTTAAAGAAAATGCTACAAGACCCTCTCACTTCGTTCCAGTATGGTCCTGGCTTACCTTCTCTCCATCACAGTTGGATATAGAATAGGATTAAGCATAAAAGATGCTCTTACCTGCCATTTCCAACTTACTATATATGAAATTAGAAAGAACAATTAAATACAAATCATTTTATCTAGATACGAAAGAAAAGAGTTGCACACATTTTGTGCCAAACATAAGCCAACGACTGTCTCCCTTCATTTTTTGCAAAGCTAAAAAAAGGAAAAATGTAGAGTCTCCTGTTTTTCATCTACGAAAACAGCTTCATCAGAGGGACGGTATCTGAAGGTTTGCCCTATAACTGATCTCCTTCCATTTTCAATATTGCAGCAGAACCCACAAGGCAACCGACAACCAAACGGCGAAAAAGGAAAAACTCCACCAGCAGCACTTCCAACAGCAGTGCTGGGACCAATGCAAACAGTACTGGCAGCAAGAAGAAGACACCGGCCGCAAACCTGAATCTGTCCAGTCAGGTACCTGTAAGTCTCACTTTCCTTTTAGGAAATCCTGCCTTTGCCCATCTGCCAATTCCAGGGGCCCACGTTAAAGTCTCTTGTAGCTGCAAATACATTCTGGGCGGGGTGGGATGGAGGAGGGTAAGGCAGGGACCAGGGTTGGGACGGGAGGGAGGAACTGCCATGGAAACCTTCCCCTGCCAACTGGGAATTAGCAAGGAATATTAAGAGTCTGTGCTGCAATGGGACCTGAATTAAAAAGCTGTCAGAGTCACAGACAGGAGATATGTCACTTAGGGTTTAATTAAAATATCACTTAGCAGTGTGCCTGGTGGCATGTAAGGGGCTCCCGGCACCATCACCGGGGACCCTGTGCTGCACTAAAAACTAGCTCCTGGCACTCAGGCTCCTTATTGTAATCTGACTGGGCCGTCCCGACATGGGCACCCCTCTTATTTCAAGACTCTGGTGATTAACTCGCGGCCGTTAAAAGTGCAGCTTAGTGGGTTTCACTTCATCCTTTTCATTAGCTCCAGGGGGGGTCAGCCTCTGGTTTGATCTCTATTTTCTTGACCTCTGGACCCCTTTCTTTCATTTCTGAGTCTTGACAAAGGAAATGGGGCCACTTGGTAGGGGTTTTCTTTGACCTGCAAAGCTGACAGCTGAGGGGTGTCCCCAAGTAGTGTAAAGTGTACAGGAACTTTCCTCATCCCTATTATTTCTTCCCCAGTCTGTCTCTTCTGCCTAATTTAGACCATTGATCGCTTTTAAATTTTCATGTTCCTTTCAGCATTTGTTGTTTGTTCTCGCCCCACTCCCCACAGTTACGTGTGGGTTGTCCTTCTCTGCTGCCTTTGTCACATCACCCTTCAGCAGGCATTTGACTGTTTCAATCCTGACACTTTCATGGTGCTTCATGGATATCCTCCAGATACCATGTCTTCAGAAATGTGCCCTATTTCCTGTTACTTCCCGCAATCAATACAAGTTCATCTTTTTCCTCTTTCTCCCTTTTTTTTCCTCTTGGTCTATTGTCCTCACTCTTTGTGTTCTGATTCTGCTCCAGCTCTCTCCATGTGAGAGTGGGCCTTTCTTTCATGGGGAGTCTTCTCTTCTAAATGTGTCTTTCAAATTTGTCCCCCACCCATTCTTACTTTCCATTGGTCAGTTTTCTTTGGCTAAAACCAACCCCATCAGTGCCTGAGAATTACCTCAGCCACTGGGATTCTCCTGTCCTCCATAGAACCGAGGGTGAGGTTTTCATCCCTTAGAAAGAAAGTGTCATGGAGAGAGTGGCCAGCCTGGGGGGAAGGTACTATTTTGAAACCATTAGGAATTATAGTCCTTAAGTAATGCCAGAGTCACCTCTGGTTTTTGAACTGGGCTATCACCCCTAAAGAGTCAGGAAAAAAATATATATCAAAGGAGGAAAACAGAACATTTTTATTAAGGTACCAATAAATTTTGCCCACTCCTAGTTAAATTGGAAAATGCGTAGAGAAAATGGCCTGGTGTAAATAAATCAACCCCCAAAGTGCGCGCAAGTAGCCCATTTAGTCATCTAATCCTGGAGTTTCAGCAACTAACATTTGTTAGTCCCCTCTAACAAATGAGGAAAGTACATTCCAGAGAATTCTGTTCAAAGACACAGTGGCTGCAATAAATCAGATCGTTCAACAGACGTTTTCTGAGCTCCTACTATGTGCCCCACCCTCTACCAGGTTGGGTGATAGAAGATTTTAAAAAAAAGAGAAGACCCAGGCCCATTATGGAAAAGCTCAGTATCTAATCGAGGGATGGCAAAGAGATTTCCTCTCTCCTGGCAGCTCAGTCTCCTGGTGTCAGCTCAGGGTACAGAGTGGAGAAGTTATTCTGAAACCTAGACTAGGTTCGGTAGGCCATCCATTGGTGATGCCTGCCACAGGTGTAGAATAGCATCATACACGTCGTGTATTTTGACATATATTCTAGTCAGTCATTTCAGTTTTATTTTAAAGAGCACATAGTTCGTTCTCCTCCATTAGCTCCTGTCCTCCAGCCCAACAACGGAATCTTAGTGGAAGATTCCTGTGTCAAGAGGGTTTTTAATGGGTTGAGACCCTTTGGACTTTGTGAGAAGAAGGCACCACGAGAAAGTGAGAGTAGAATTTCAGCACTGTCCCCACACCATGCAATTAAACATGTTTTAATTAAGTGAAACTTACAGAGAGTCAAGAGAGGCAG
This sequence comes from Rhinolophus ferrumequinum, assembly GCF_004115265.2. Classification (NCBI taxonomy): domain Eukaryota; kingdom Metazoa; phylum Chordata; class Mammalia; order Chiroptera; family Rhinolophidae; genus Rhinolophus; species Rhinolophus ferrumequinum. Next base: position 78,004,240 of record NC_046288.1, read on the forward strand.
GGAAGACAACCAGGTTAGGAGAACGTGCCAACTTCTGTGTGTACTCCAGTTGAGCGGACGTTAAAGGATAAGCGTCAGCTTGTAGTGACCACAACTTTTAACCTTGTTTCCTGAATTACCAGCACGATTTGACTGTTTAAATAGAAATGCGATCTGCAGGCATGGCTGCCTCGTCCAATGGCACGTTGAACAGGTTTGGCGTGCCACCATGACCACAGCTGTGGTCCGCGTGGCTGCCGTGGCAGCAGTGGGTGTGTCTGGCGAGGACTAGGGTTTAATTCTTGGATTCTGCTTCTCACTCCATGAGCAGGGGCTAGGAGCCATCCCGCACTGCAGCCTCAACCCTGGGAGGGATGGAGACCTGTGTCATTCAACAGCAGTGACCCCTTCTGGCCAATTTAAGGAGAAGCATTGAGGGGCCCTGAAAGGAGTCACTTCCAGTCCTCCTCAGAGGTTGGTGGTCCTTGCACGGGGGATTGATTAGTGAGCAGAGGTGACATGGGCAGAGCTGGTGGCACCTGCAGGCCTCCAGTGAGGAGCAGAGGTCTGCCTCGTGGGGAGCCGAGGGCATATGGGTTACTCTGAGATGGACCAGTATCGCCTCCTGTGGGACACACAGATAGCAGAGATGGGAAGGAAATGCACTCTCGCTACCACTTTGAATGTCGGGGGGTGGGGTTTATAAAGATGTGGGGGGTGGGGAAAATGACACCAACACCCTCTAGTTAGAGGCAGCCCAGAATGTGCGTTGTCTCCATTCACTTTGTGTGAGGATAACCCATCTCACTGCCTGAGCAGGGCTCCACTATCCTAGGCCGGAGGTTTGGAAGAACCAGGGTGAGACCTGTGAATAATTACATAAGTGGCCTCAAGTATTTATGTGCAGATGAAGTCCTCAGCACACGTCTCTCTTATAGCTTGCCATCTATTAATTACTCGCACACACACACGTACACACATGATTACATGTCTGGCTAAGGATATTTTTTATAATAAGTAAGGCAAATGTGTCATCTCTTTGAAATTTAGGATGCTTAAAACTATCTATGCCTGGGCATCTTTTCCAGCTGCTTCTAGAACAAAGATCCACCAAACATATTCCAAGTTTTTATCAGCCCCATTTGACGTGATTCAAATCACTGTTTTCATAGCACTTTTCTTGAATGACTGTTATTTTCTGATACAATGAAGGCATCTGGAAGTGTTGGGAACTTTTTTCTAATATCACGCTTAGTTGGCTTCTTATTTTTCTCCTCTTTTTCCAAATTATGCTTGCCTCCTCACGCTCTGTCAACCTCTCTGGGTGACCTTAGACTCACAATACTAATGCACACCCACGTGGGTGGCTCTAACATCCTTCTGCTCGGTGACATCTTGCGCATGAGTTTTCCAAGCCCTTCAAAGTGTGCTGCACACAAGTCGTGAAATCGAATTAACCCTCATTCTTAATCTCCCCCTATTCTTTCCACCGACCTTTGGTCCTGATCACAAGCACAGTCTCCTAATTGCCTGTAACTAAGTGACACTTTTTTATCCTGAACACCCCCAGGGGGTCAGGTGACAGCTGTCCTGGCTAACCAATAGTGTTCACATCTCTGTGGAGGACACTTTCCATCGAAAATCCTGTTGGCATTCTTGCCAGTCACAGCCTGTGTCTTTTGCATCTCACCTTACGAGTCCTCATGAGTCTCCTGTATATGTCAGTGTTATGTCTGGCTCTTCGTTGCATAATAAACACATTCTTGGAAACACACAGCTGATTATCTTGCCTGTGCCTACATTGCTGAGTGTCCCCAGTTCATATTTTAGGTATTTACTTCATCTGGGACATTGCTCTTTAAAATCACTTTTATTAAATCACAAGAGTGGTTAGCCAGAAAACACAGTTTGGAAACCTATTGATTATCTCCCCATAATTCTAGAGGAATCAATCAAACAAGGTTTTCCATACCCAACTAAACCAGCTGGTAATTAAGGGGTTTGTTCAATTGGCACCTTCAAAATTCTCAAAGGGACCTGCAGCGTCCACTGGACCTTCTCCTGACCATATAGCCAGTACTCTACTGCCTGCCCCAGGAAAGCTTCCTCTTGCTCCAGTGAAGTGCATTTTTGACCAGTTGTCAAAGTGTTTCATCGAATTAGCCCCCAGATCAGGGAACGCACACTTACATCTCCCCAAGCGCCTGGCCCGGTCCTGCTGCGACTGGCCTCACGGAGGCTGAGACCAGTTGGGCACTCTCCTACACAGAGTCACTGCACTTTTAAGTCGACTCTCACTCAGAGCCTGCCCAGCAGTACCCAGCTGACAGGTGTCCTGTCCCTGTCCCGGGCCCAGCTCACCCACCAACCCCGTTGACTCCCTTTGAACAAAGAGGCTGGAGCTGTGCCCTGTGTATGCGCCCTTCTCCCCCATCCGCGGGTCGCTCCAGCAGTGGCCCCCACAGTGCTCCGGCTGCAGTCGGTGGCTTCCTTGTCTGCATGGAAGGACAACTTGTACTTAAAGGAGTGATTAGACGGATTCTTCTTGCACGCTTCCATTTCTGACGACGACCAGCTTCACCAGTGTAATTATAATTAGTGTTCTTCATCTTCCTTTTATGGCACCAGCTGGACAGACTGGTTCTCTTTGCTGCCCAGATTGGTGGCTGGGTTGCCTGTGTGGGGCTAGGTGACAAGCACCATGAAATAACAGATGGTAAATTCAGGGCTTGTTGGCAATCAGCAGGTTTTTGCTAATGACTTAATTAGCTATGCAAATTGTCAAATCAGTGTGAACATTGTTTTTATCGAAAACTTTACCTAAATTAATTACCATAATTAAGTAGCAGAATGTCAAGGATATTGGCTGCATAAAAGGGCCTGGCTGAGTAGAGAAAAGAGAGATTCTGTCTTCAATTAAAATGTACAGCATCCTTGGGACAGAGAAAATGCCACTTGGAACGGGCTGTGTGAACACTGCAGAATTGCATCTTACCCATGTTTGCTGCTAGTTTCCAAAGCCATTCAGAGGCCGCCACCTAAAAGTGGCGGATTTTCGGAGGTATTGAAAAGCACCCAGCAGAAGGTTCCACCGCCCTCTCCAAAGTCCCCAATGTCGGCAAGTTAAAAGCGTGGATTTTTTTAATTTTGAAAAATCCATTTTTTTATTTCTGCAGATTGCTAGCATTGCTCGTTCTCCGGTGTCAGGCTGCGCACTAAGGACATAAACTCGCGTGGTTGTTACACATCAGGAGGCGATGTTTATTTCCTGTAGAAATCAAATATGCATCTCGGCCCCCCAACATTGAGACTTGACCCCGGTGTACAGTACACGAGCGTGTCTGTCCTAGATCCCCCAGCTCCTCCCACTAGTGTTTTAAGCTGAGCTTCTCTCTCCCAAGGTTTCCCTGTAATAATGTCAGCTGCTGTTCACAGGATGTGATGGTGGTAGGAGAGCCAACTCTGATGGGAGGTGAGTTTGGGGACGAGGACGAAAGACTAATCACTAGATTAGAAAACACGCAATATGATGCGGCCAACGGCATGGACGACGAGGAAGACTTCAACAATTCACCCGCCCTGGGGAACAGCAGCCCGTGGAACAGTAAACCTCCTGCCACTCAAGAGGCCAAATCAGAAAACCCCCCGCCCCAGGCTTCCCAGTAAGATTGACGGGCGCCACAATCCACTGTCCAGAGGCCCGTGGGTTACACACTCCCTCTTTCAGATCCTTACTTATAGGAGAGCAAGGAGGAGGCATTGTACTTTCCCACGCAAATACCTGTTTCTAAACCACAGTGATCTGAGTTTCTTTGTTTTGCTTTGTTTCATTTCATTTTATTTTTTTTCTAATTGAGAGGATCATTCTAAATAAATTCCATGACCCTTCCCGGGAGGCCTTCGCAGGTAACACACGTACTGGCACTGATCGTAATTAAAACAAGAGCGAACGCTCGCGCTTCTCCTGGCATGGTGTTAACCACAGGTTTGTTCATTTCCTTTCCCTGCATCAAATGAAGGCCATATTGTCCATAAGCCCTCAGTGCTCAGGATCTCATTATATGCCGAACCTAACTACAGATGACTTTTTAATATTGTAAAATATTTTCTGCTTTTCAACTTGCATCTAAGAGTTTCTTGTTTCAGTAAAAAAAGAAAAGAAAAAAAATCAGCTTTTGGAAAGTCATTTAAATGTACCTCTTTTTTGTTTCCTTCACTTCTTCTTTCGTTGGGTAACAGCTAAGAGGGACCAGCAGGGTAATTTATGGGCGAGCTGATGTCAATTGGTTCTCCAGCCCCAGTTGGTTCAATTGAGCCTGAGTGCTGAAACAAGAAATGTCTTTTTGTTATCAAAGACGCCGAGGCAGATTTTTGTGTAAAGAAATGCGCTTGGCCCCTTGAGAATTTATGCATTTATAAAATTGCTGTTGATCCAAATATTTTCAAGCCATGTAATCCATTATTTTTGTGGGCAGTTTAATAAATCTGAAACCCTTTGTGTTTTTTATTGTATCTGAGTTGACTGTTGTTTCTTTTCATCGTATATTTCTTGTATGATATTTTGTAAAGCCCTCATCTGGTTCTTTTATGGGGATTTTTCTTTGGGGGCAATACCAGTGTATTTATGTGAAACTTTATAAGAGAACTAATTTTTCCATTTGCATATTAATATGTTCCTCTACACATGTAAAGACACAGTGGCTCCGTGTGTTATAAAACAGCTGTATTTTATGTATGCTTTACTGATAAGTGTGCCAATAATAAACTGTGTTAACGACCAAAGCAGTGAGTCTGGCTGTTTGTGAGCATAGGCAGTGAAATCTGCCCACAATAAAGCAAAGTATTAAACTTGGATTTATCACCCAGACTCCAAATGGAGTGAATTGTACAACCTGTGCCATCTTTTATGAAGTAAGGTTTCTTTACCCGCTCACTACAATTTTCTTGGGCAGACACAGGAGTGCTTTCTCTGCGTGGAGCGCAGTACTGGCCGAGGATACAACAATGAGTAAGCAGGGACTGGCCTGTACCCCTGGACCTGGCCAGAGAGAAGGGCAGTGGCTTCCACTCGCTGGATGCTTCCTAAGCAACTCTATTTCAGCTAATCCTCACAACTCCACAGAGGAGGCAGGAAGATCCCCATTTTTAAAAATCAATGCCTCACTTGCTTTTTTTTTTTGCTAAAAGCTTTGCTACACGGAGGATATGGAACATTCACTTGAGTCCTTTTTTGTTTATTTTCCTCCTATTTTTCCACTTTGTGGAACCAACAAGGAGGATGCAAGAGGAAATCTGCTGTCACTTATTGAGTGTGTATTAAGCGCCATGCAATTTTAGTTTATCAGCAAATTCTGGAAAGAGGGGTTTGAAAAGGAGAAGTGAAAGGAGGACACGTGTCTTAGGTTGGGATTCCCAGAAACAGAACCTGAGACCAGGATTAAGGGGCATGAGATTTATAGAGAGTGTGTTTTTCAGGGGGGAAAAAAAAAAAAAAAAAACTTTAAGGGAGTGGAGGGAGCAGGATAGGGAAAGGGGAAAAGCCTAGAAAAGCTGTGCACTCAAGAGTCTATTTCCTGGGCCTGGTCCATAGGGGGAGGCTCGGAGCCCAGATGTTGCTGCAGAGTCATCCTCTCCCCTGAGCTACGCCATCAGAGTCTTGTGCACCTGTACCAATCAATCGTTGGCTGGGGCCATCGCCACGGTGTGCGGGGGATTGTAACCTTCACAGCAGTACGGCTTCCATCCGCCGAGGGCATTTCTGCAGAGAGGAGGCAACTAGAAGGCAACAGTCATAGCGTCTTGATATGGGTGTGCTGATCTCAGCAAGGGCATTGGGGCAGGTGTACCCCACTAAGTGGCTGTCCCCATCTCATAGCTCATGGGTGACACAGTTGAGATTTTAATTTGAATCTGTGTTGACTACAAAGCCTGGATCTTTGATCTTTATAGAACTTCACCTGCTTCCCTAAATTATTAGCATTTTGAGGAAACGGCAGTACAATTGCTACAGTCAAAGGAATTATAGGGAAACAGCTACTTACTGCTTCCGGGGGACTGCTTAGAGAATTTCGTTAGGCCCAACCCCACCTCACCGATTTAGGTTTTCTTTTGTCGGTCCTTTAAAGTCATCAATATTCAGTCATTACAGAAGATGCCCAGGGCAATTTGTTTGACACCTGTTCCAGTTATCTACTGCTGCGTAGCAAATCAACCCCAAACTTAGAGACGCAAGAGGACAATTTATTATTGTCGGTTACCATTCTAAGAACTCGCTGGTCTCTGACAGATGGTCTGCTCTGCGGGGCTCATATTCTGCTGGCTGAGTCATCAGAGGCTCGACTGGGCTGGATATCCAAGATGGCGCACTGACATTGCGGGCTGTTGGGTAGATGTGGCCAGGGATGTTGACTGGAGCAGCTTCTCCATGGGGTTCTTACAGAATGGTAGTTGGGTTCTGAGAAGGAGTGGTCCAAGAGCCTGCATCCCAGGGGAGGAAAAACGCAACTCACCAGTGCCTAGAACAGAAGAAGCGTCACTTCTCGTCTATGCTATCCATCCACGCAGCCCACATTCAAGGCCTGGAGGCATAGATTCCTCTCCTTGATGAACAAATAGCCGGTGCCTATAGAGAGGGGAGGAATGGATGGCGGCCATCTTTGGAGACAAACATCGTCAGTAGCCCGCGCAGTTCACAGCCTGGTCCTCACCTTACAGTTGTTATCTTTAGCCCCTTCCCACTTGTACCTGATTTACCATCTCCCTAGACTCTCCCCAATGTTCTAAATACACCAAGTGCTGTATACACACATGTGTCTTTGTATATGTTTTTCCCTCATAATGCCGTCCCCCACCTTCTTACATAACCAAAACTACTCATCTTGAAAAGCCCAGCCTGATTCTCACATCCACTGAGATGCCTCCCCAGCTCTGATCAGTCTATTGGTCCCTCTGGGGACCTTGATTCTACTTTAGTACTTCCCTTACAAGTTGTTGTTTTTTAATATTTTATTTAACATATAGCTAGCATACAATATTTGTTTCAAGGGTACACCACAGTTATTCAACATTTATATACCTAAAGAAGTAAACACCCATCTGACACCATACCATGCTATCACAATATTTTTGACAATGTTTCCTATGCTGTACATTACATTACATCCCCATGACTTATTTGTTTTCTATCTAGAAATTTGGACCTCTTATTCCCCTTCACCTCCCCTGTTCTTAACTTTTTTTTTTTTTTTTAAGATTTTATTGGGGAAGGGGAACAGGACTTTATTGGGGAACAGTGTGTACTTCCAGGCCTTTTTTTTTTTTTTTTCCAAGTCAAGTTGTTGTCCTTTCAGTCTTAGTTGTGGAGGGCACAGCTCAGCTCCAGGTCCAGTTGCCATTTTCTAGTTGCAGGGGGCACAGCCCACCATCCCTTGCAGGAGTTGAACCGGCAACCTTGTGGTTGAGAGGACGCGCTCCAACCAACGGAGCCATCTGGGAGCTCAGCAGCAGCTCAGCTCAAGGTGCTCTGTTCAATCTTAGTTGCAGGGGGCGCTGCCCACCATCCCTTGTGGGAGTCGAACCGGCAACCTTGTGGTTGAGAGGACGCGCTCCAACCAACGGAGCCATCCGGCTAGGCCATCAGGGAGCTCAGCTCAAGGTGCGCGTGTTCAATCTTAGTTGCAGGGGGCGGAGCCCATCATCCCTTGCGGGACTCAAGTAGCTGAACCGGCAACCTTGTGGTTGAGAGCCCACTGGCCCATGTGGGAATCGAACCAGCAGCCTTCGGAGTTAGGAGCATTGAGCTCTAATCGCCTGAGCCACCGGGCCGGCCCCCTTAATTTTTAATTACACTTGACATTCAATATTATTTTATATTAACTTCATGTGTACAGCATAGTGGTTAGATGTTTATATAATTTAAGAAGTGATCCCCTGACTAGTCTAGTACATAGCTGGCACTATACATAGTTATTACCATGTCAGTGACTATATTCCCTGTGCTTTATTTATAACCATGACTATATTGTAACTACCAATTTGTACTCCTTAATCCCCTCACCTTTTTCACCCTGTCCCCCAACCCTCTCCCCTCTATCATTCCAAGAAATCTAGTACCCATCTGACACCGTACATGGTTCTTATAATAGTATTGACTATATTCCTTATGCTATACCCTACATCCCCATAACGACTTTGTAACAACCAATTTGTACTTCTTAATACCTTCCCCTTCTTTCACCCACACCCTCAAGCCCCCTCCCATCTGGCAACCATTAAAATGTTTTCTGTATCTGAGTTTGTTTCTGTTTTGTTTGTTTATTTTGTTCTTTAGATTCCACATATAGATGAAATCACATTGTATTTGTCTTTCTCTGTCTGACACTCCACTCAGCATAGTACCCTCCAGGTCTATCCATGCCATCACAGATGGCAAGAACCCCTTCCCTTCCATGGTCGAGCAATATTCCAGTGTGTATATGTACCACCTCCTTTTTATCCACTCGTCCATCAATGGACACTTAGGCTGCCTCCACATCTTGGCCATTGTAAATGATGCCACATGAACATACGGATGCACACATCTCCTCAAAGTAGTATTTTGGGCTTCTTCAGATAAATGCCCTGAAGTGGGATTACTGAATCTTTCATTGTCTCTTTCCATAGCCTTTGTTTTAAAGTCTGTTTTGTGTGGTATAAGTATCGCTATTGCAGCTTTTGTGTGTGTGTGTGTGTGTGTGTGTGTGTGTGTTTTCATTTCCATTTTCATGAAATATCTTTTTCTATTCCTTTACTTTCTGTCTGTGTGTGTCTTTCAATCTGAAACGAATCTCTTATAGATAACAGATGTAAGGGTTTTGTTTTCTTATCCATTCAGCCCTCCTATGTCTTTTGATTGGAGCGTTTAATACATTTACATTGAAAGTAATTGATAGATACATAGCTATTGCCATTTTATTATTTAAAATTTTGATCTTCCCCCCCCCTGTTTTAAAGAAGTCCCTCTAACATTCCTTGTAATACTAGTTTGGTGATGATGAACTCCTTTAGCTTCTTCATGTCTGGGAAACTCTTTATCCAGCCTTTGATTTTAAATGATAGCCTTGCTGGGTAGAATACTCTTGCTTGTAGATCCTTGCTTTCCATCGTGTTGAATATTTTCTGCCAATCCCTTCTGGCCTGCAAAATTTCTGTTGAGAAATCAGTTGACAGTTTTATGGGAGCTCCCTTAGAAGTAACTACTTGCCCTTCTCTTGCTGCTTTTAGGATTCTCTGTTTGTCTTTAACCCCACCATTTTAATTACAATGTGTCTAGGTGTGGGCCCCTTTGGGTTCATCCTGTTTAGGACTCTTTTTTGTCCTAAAATGCTTCCTGGACTTGTATATCTATTTCCTTAGTCAGGTTAGGAAAGCTTTCAGTCATTATTTCTTCAAACACTTTCTCAATCCCTTGCTCTCTCTCTTCACCTTCTGGTACCCCTATGATGTGAATGTTGTTACACTTGATGTTGTCTCAGAGGTACCATAAACTATCCTCATTTTTTAAATTATTTTTTCCTTTTGCTGTTCCAATTAGGTGTTTTCTGCTACCTTGTCTTCCAAATTGCTTATTCAATCCTCTGCTTTATCTAATCTGCTGGTGATTCCTTCTAGTGCATTCTTCATTTCAGTTATTGTGTTCTTCACTTCTGACTGGTTCTTTTTTGGTTTCTATGCTTGCTTTTCTTAAAAAAATTTTTTTTAATTTTTTTTTCCATTATTTGTTTCAGGTGTAGAAAACAATGTAATAGTTAGACATTTATACCCCTCACAAAGTGATAACCCTCTCCCTTTGCTTGCTTTTATATGCTTGTTATCTCCTTGTTGAAGTTCTCACTTAAGTTCCTTGAGCATCCTTATAACCAGTGTTTTGAACTCTGTATCTCGTAGGTTGCTTGTCTCCATTTTGTTTAGTTCTTTTTCTGAAGTTTTTTTCTGTTCTTTCATTGGGAATGCATTTCTTTGTTTCCTCATTTTGTCTGCCTTGCTATGTTTGTTTCTATGTATTAGGTAGATCTGCTATGTCTCCCACTCCTGGCCGTGTAGACTTATGTAATAGGTTCCCTGTGGAGCCCTGGAACAGTCTGTTTGGTCATCGGTTCCAGGTGCTCCAGGAGTATCCCTTGTGTGCATTGTGTGTGCCTTCCAGTTGTAATTGAGCCTTGATTGCTATTGGCACATCAGTAGGAGGGATTGACCCTCAGGCTGATTGGCTATGGAGTTTGGACATGTCCACAGCTTATAGGATGCTTTGCAGGAGGCTTACCCTACTGAGTGGGATTTGCCCCAGTGAGCTCTGGTTCCTGTTGAGAGCGGCCGTTGTGTGTGCCGCTTCTGGGGCTAATTGGGTGGTGGTCTGTAGTGGTCTGAAGCCAACCTCCAAGTACATTGGTTCTGGGCCTCTTGGGAGGGGCTCTGGTGCAAGCCCAGGTCATCCACTGCCTGTGACTGGCCGGGAGCTACCTGGGAGGAGCTACAAAGCAATGCACGGTTGTTCACTGCCTGTGCTAAACCTGGAGGCGCGTGTGAGAGGCCATGCTGAGAACTAAGGACATCTGCCACCAGTACCAGGTCTGAAGTAGCTCCGCAAAAAGTCAGGACACCCCAAGGTCTGCTGCTACCTGCCAGCTCCCCTAAGATTCTGCCGCTGATAGAGCCTCATGCTGTCACTAGAGTGGGAAGAGTAATGGTCACCAGGTTAATGTAAATCCTGGTTTGGTTCCAGTGCTGAGCCTGGAATAACTCAGCAAAAGTCTCAGAGCACACCGAGACCAGTCAACACCTGCCGAGGGCCTGCCAGACTTAATAGTTTCCCAAGAAAGAGTGCAGTGTGGGTGGAGCTGTCTGCTCCTGAGAAAGTGCTTTCAGTGCTGGGCTAGTTGGGTGGGGCGGGGTCCCAGCAAAGCTCACCAGACCAATCAGATTCAGATTTGGCCGGAAGTGAGGGGGTGGGCTCAACACAGGAAAGATGGCACCTGCCTGCCCGCTGCAGGGGAGGAAGACGCCTCACAGGGAAAGTGGCAGCTTTCCTCCATCCCTTGCTCCAAGCCACACACTTCAGTTTGCTCCACGTATGCCTCTGACACCCCCCAAGTCACCGTCCCTCCGCTGGAGCCCAAGGTGAGTGCCTGCGAGCGAGTGAGTCTATGTACAGGCTGTTTAAGAGCATGTCTGGGTTTTCTGCATCCTCTGTCCCCCTTGCCGTTGGAATCCCCACTGTTTATCACCCAGATATTCTGGGGGCTTCTCTTCTTGGCACCAGTACTCCAGGCTAAGGAATCTGATACAAGGCCCGGGTCCCTTGCTCCTCTAGGGGAACCTCTGTGGCTGAGATACCCCTCCCGATTCTCAACCACCACATGGAGGTTTGGGGCCCGTTCTGTGTCTCCACCCCTCCTACCAGTCTTGACGTGGCTTCTTTTTTATATTTTTAGTAATAGGACTTCTGTTTGGCTAGACTTCAGATGGTTCTCCAGGTTGATTGCTCTATAAGTTAGCTGTAAGTTTAATGTGTTCATGGAAGGAGGCAGGCACAGTGTTTCTCTACTCGGCCATCTTGGCTCTCACAGGTTTTTATTATTGCTGTTCACTACCCCTCACTGTCCCACTAGGCTTTCCTTGGTCTATTTCTATCCGACTCCTTCATTTCTAAATTCTATCAAACGTTTTGGAGGAATAGACATAGTTAAAAATTCCCAAACAAGAAATCATAAAACCACTGTTTACCACTCAGTAAGTTTCAGTCTGTAATTCTATGGCACAACGTAGGGTAACATTTATCCCTGTTGGTAAATAAGAAGGTGAGTGATGGATGTAAAGATGGACGTATTCAAGTTTCTCAGAGGTGAAATCAGCATGAAACAAACCCTTTATAAGGCATTGGCCTAAGACTAACTACTATTATAGAAACTCCTTGAGATTTGTCAGGCTCAGAATAATCCTAAGGGCCACCGTTTATTACACTATGTGTCAGTCACTTGTTAAGTGCTTTACCTGCGTTGTCTCAAACTGGGAACCAAAGAGTTATGCATGAGTTGGGTTTTGCTTTGTGATACTCTCCAAATCCCAGCAGCTTATGACAATAAATATTTTCTTTTTCTCACTTATGGGACTGTGGGTCACCTGGGGCAACTCTGCTTGAGGTCTGCCCATCAGGTCTTTTTCTGGGATGGTAGCTCCCCAGGGCATGCTCTTCTCTTAGAAGGTTCTGGAAAAAGTGAAAGACAATAGGCCAAATCTCTCTCTCTCTCTCTCTCTCTCTCTCACACACACACACACACACACACAGACACACACACACACACACACACACACACACACACACACACACACCTTCTTATACTGCATGCATTGGCCAAAGCAAGTCAAAGAACAAACCCAACATCAGTGGAGTGGGAAATATACTCTGCCTCCTACAAAGTCACATTGGCACAAAGTATGAATAAACACCTGTGAATCCAACCTACCACTGGTGGCCTGCACAGCGCTGCCTGAATAACTTCTATTTGCCGACTTTTAAAGACTAATAAATTTCCTATAAAAATTAAAATTTCTTGCTATTCTTAATAAATCAGATCTGGCAACAATAGACTCACATTTCTAAATCTCTGAATGGTAATAGTTGTCTGGTACAGAGTTGTGGGTAACCTACTTAGCTGTCTCCAGCTTGTCACACTCAACCCATTTCATTCACTCACTTTGTCTGCCTGGCTTCTATGGGATACTCTATTCCTTAAAACTGCATTTGGAAGTTGGAATTATGGGCTCCATTTTATAGATGTGAAGACTGACACTCAAGCAGGTTAATTGGCACCATTTGTCACATAGCTAATAAGTGGTGAACTGGGCTTTGAACCTGGGTCCTCAGGGCCAAAGCCTGTGCTCCTTTTACCAAACCACACTGGTTTGATAGGAGTTACAATCATAGTTGTCCTCTGTGGGTTAGGTTAGGAGTGTGGCAAGCTTGATCACATTGAGTCTTTGCAGTATCCCAGTGGGTGATAGAAGGTTATTATCCCCCGCTCTGCAGATGGGACTTAGAACAGTTAAACAATTTGCCCATTCAGAGTTCACAAATGATAAGATCATGTCACCTTGACCGGAACCACTTTAGTAGACTTACTGTCAGGTGCATAGTCTGCAGGTTGGGTGTTTGGAGGGAGAGAGAGAGGGTTCTGGCATCCACCTTTCTGCCTTTTACTACGTGTTTTCAGGGGCTGTCAGAAAGTATTTCAGAGATGAAGATGTGCCACTTACCTGGTGATGGAGCAAAGCAGGGAGACCCCCTTTAGGACCTTGAAATTTCAAGGGCATCTGACAAGGGATTTCTAAAGAAATGGCCTCATCCCTGTGGGAAATTCTGTCTCTCTCCATTTCTCTTTACCCCTGAGGTGAACATTTAATGCAGTAGAACAACACAACCCCCGCTGGTGTTACATGGGGTGGGACATAGTGGGAATAAGGCTAACAGACCTCAACTTCCCTAAAGCAGAATTGGCAACATCATGGGGAAATTCCTTTTATATATTCCTCCCTCTGTCCTCCATAAAAAACAATCACTAGGCTCTTTTTCCTTATTGTTAAATAGTCCATGTTCATTGTAGATCATTTGAACAAACAGGAACAAGAAGAAAATAAATTCCCGTACAGTGAGATAGCCATTGCTAATATTCCGACACATATCCCCTCACTATTTTCTTCTTGGCTCCCAGACATTACAATGTTGGTAATATACAGACTAGACAATTACGTATCCTGCCCTTTTCATGTAATATTGTATCGTGAGCCACCTTGTTAACTATTCGTTAACAACCTGATTTTAATTTCCATATACTGATCCACTAATGGAATATACCATAACATATTAAGCCATTTATCTATGGCTGGTCAACTCCCTTTTTTACATCCCAGTGGAATTTCATAATCATTAAGAAGCTGATCAAAGGTTGGTAAGAATTTATTAAATCAAAATTCACTCTTTGGGTATTTGCCATGTGCCCGGCACCATGCTGAGCACTGTCAGGGATTTCTGTACCTAGTCACACCCTCAAGGTGCTTACAATTCACCTGGCAAAGAGAACAAGTGCATACAATGCTATCCAAGCATATAAGGCTAAACATACTCAAAGCACCACTGAAGCAGAGGGAATAACAACTCCAGGAACCTAATGGTGTGGAACTCACATTCACTGGGCACTACTGGGTCGTGCTTTGCATCTGGTTTAGTTTTCACCACAATCAGAAAGGCAGGTGTTTTTGTATATGAAGCTCAGAGAGGCTGAATAACATGCCCAGGGTCACACATATAGAAAATAGCAAGGTCAAGTTTGAATCAGCATGTGAATCCAAAGACTGTTCTTTCTCTGGTAAGCCACAGGAAACCCCTAGGGAAACAACAAATGCTGTGATTGAGTGTTGGCAGGAATGACAGAGAGCGAGGCGGGACGACACACTAATACATGTACGCACATCTCAATGTCTGGTAGCTTCTCTGAATTTGCTCTCTGGCTTCACCTCCTTCTATCCATCACTATTGTCAAGATGGTGTTTCTGATCAATGGGAATATTGAAACGTTTGGGTTTTGGACAAAAACGAATGCATCAGCACTGTTAGTGTTTATGTAAGAGTGTTTTTGCACTTGAAGCCATTGAGCTGGAAAAGGCACCAAAAGGTTATTAAAACTATAAATTAAGGGGGCTGGTGAAGCAATCTCTATGGCTCCCCCCAGCCCTGCTTCCCCCTCCCCTCCCCCCGCCCCCCCCAGTTCCTACTCATTCCAGAATTTCACCACCCTGGACAAAGAACACGTTTCTCATTTTCCAATGGCCTTTCCAAAGAATCTCCAGGAAATACTTATTCCTGAGTTAAGCAAACCTGTTCGGGAGGAAGTTCTTCTGTGTATCTCTTCCAGAGCTGACATGCTGTGTGTCTTGAGGTCTTTTTCAGTAAGTCATTCTCTCTTAATTCTTCACTTGTTAAAAAGTAGTTATTTACTCTTTTTGGGGTTGCAGATTCTTCTGTCATGTTCTAATGGACGTGTTAATACTTTAAGGGTTATCTGCAAACCTTCACAAATGAGTGTGAAATTGGTTTAACTTCTGTGGCTTAGCTGAAGTCCACTGTCAAAAAAGTGAAAACACATTTTGTAGAAAGAGAGCAATTTGGAAAACCTAGGCACTCTCTGCGACATCACACACATTTTGTTTCCTCCACTGGTTCTGATGGACAGTGGCAACTTAGGACCTTGTGTTGGTAAAGCTTCCGAGGGGCAGCGGAGTCAGAGGGAAGAAAGGTGTGAGCTATTAGCAACGCCTTCCATTGCAAAGGAGCAGAGGTGGGGCTCAGATCCCTTGCCTTTTCCATCTCTACCCCTAATCACAAGCATTTCAAAGGCAGAGGCCCAGGCTGACGCACAGCAGGGTGGCTAACCCTGCTTTTTTCCTGAGACTGTCCCAGTGTTAATGTGGAATGTCCCTCATCCTGGGAACTCCTCAGTCCTGGGCAGACCTGCCCGTACATGGAGCAAAACAGACTTAGCCCGAGTCATGACAGCTGCTACTTCTTATTTTTTGCATTCCAGGTACTTTGTGCAAATTGTGCACCCACCCTGGGGGGAGGTACTAATGTCTTCATTTTATACTAGATAGGGAAACCAAGGCGAAGAACCATTAAGGTACCTAAGGAGCTCCAGCTAATAAGCAACACAGCTGAGATCCAGTCCTAGGTGTGAGTGGTTACACAGCCTGCGCTTTCTCTGCTACGCCCATGGCTTCGAACTTTTATTCAAGTGCAATATGTTAAGTTGATAAAGAGAATCAAGCACCAGCAGCCATGAGGCAGCCAAAGACTCCCGAGGAACCAGAGTCCTAGCTGTGCCAGCCAGGTACACACCTGCCTCTCACACCATCACTCTTAGTTACAGTAGAACTCCACTGGCTCAATCGCATTAACAATTGAAAAAGCCACCACTGTTGAAGTTGGCTGATTAGAAAGTATTTAGACAAGTGACCTCAGGGACATACTGTGGGCAGCCAATGATTTCTCCATTTGGCCCCATGAAAACCTCCCTTCCCATGCTAATGGAGGCTAATGCCGTCTTACTGACTCACCTGTGGTTTTGCTGGGCGAGAGAGCCATTAGGAACACCAGTGGCTACTTTACACTTCAGCCCAGTTTACCTCTGTACACACTGGGCACGCTTTGATCACAATATAATAACACAGTTATGTTTAACAGAAATGTGGACAAAATATTCTGAACCACTTAAAAAATTGAAGTGCTCTCCTAAATAACTATCGGGTGAAAGGAAAAATAAAATTAATATAAGCATGCTATTTTGAAATAAGGGAATTGAAACCATTGCTTGTAAAACCAGTGGAATTTTTCCCACGTTCTAGTCTCTGGTTATTGCTATGGCTTCTGTATACCAGTGTCTTAACTGGACAGTTTTACTGAATTCTCTCATTAATTCTAGTAGTTTCTCATCCCATTCTCTTGGTTGGGCTTTGTAAAGTATATAATGAATTTGTCAGTAAATACTGATACTTTTCTCTCACCATTCCGATAGATGCATCTTTTGTTTTCATTTATTTGCTGAATGCACTGGCTAAAATTAAAATATGTTAAATAGTGGTGGTGATAACAGGTATTTTTGTGTTATTCCTGTTTTCCACAAAATTGATTCTAGTGTGTGTCTTCATTTAATATGATGTTAATTCTATAATATGTAAAGGAAACAATCTTCTAAGATTTCCTAAAATTTTTTATTTAATCACTGACGGAATTTAAATTTTAGCAAAGTGCCATTTTATCAACTAAGAAGACCATCAATTATACTTTTCCCATTTGTGTTATAAATGAGATATATTTTGTTGACTTATTTCTTACTTTGCTAGTTAAACTCCACTTGGTCATGGTAAATTATTCTCTTCTATGCTATTTATTATATTTGCTATTATTTCATTTATGCAGCATATATCTGTGTTCAGAGGAGAACTGGGCTATTGCTTTCCTCCTTTGGTCTATTTTTGTCCTATTCTGCTATCATAATTATACTGTCTACACAGAATGATCTTTAAAGTGTCCTGTCTTTTCTGGGTTCTATAATAGTTTATATAAGTCAGGTATAACCATATGACCCCAGAGTGCTGTTGAAAGCACTATTATGATTTTTCTTCAGAACTGTTATTTCATTTCAAATTGATATAAAACGAATTAATTTATGTTGTTATTTTTAGTATTTCCTATTTTATTTTTCTTATCTATTTAACTGTGCTTTTGGGATTCATTGAGTTGAAGCTTGACTTTTTAATTTTCATTCTTTGTTGTTTGATAATGATACAATGTGAAACTAAGAATTTCCCTCTAGTGATAGTGTTTGAGGCTCTCTAAAATTTTATAAGGATTAACACACCCACCGTTGTTCTTCCCACCTTTTTTATTTAACATTTTTAATTTGCTTTTATATTAAAATGAGGAGAATTGGAAATTAAATGAAATAGTGTAAGTAAAAGAAAATAGTTGGAAAGGTGTCAGGCACATAATAAAAATACAGTAAATTGGGCCATCATTACAGTTTCAGCTAATCAAATGCAGTGGCAGCTTAATTCCATTGAAGTTTAGCAGGCTGTAGTCCTAGGATGTAATCATTAAGTGACCAGATCTAGTGTCCACGAAAGCATGTGTTTCCCTGTGTGATACTCGTGTATGTCTATGGCCTTTTACAATGAAACAGAAATTAATAGGTGCATCCATTAGAAAAAATATAGAATTATCATTTTTTTACAACAGCTTTCCTGAGATATAATTCACCAGAGCATACAGTTCACCTGTTTAAAGTATACAACTCAATGGTTTTTAGTACATTCACAGAATTGCACAACCATAACTGTAGTCAACTTTAGAACACTTTATCACATCCCTAAAAAAACCCATATCCATCAGTAGTCACCCCCCTTTTACCCTCACCACCAGCCGTAGGCAACTACTCATCCACTTTCTGTATCTATAGCCATGCCTATTCCGGATATATAAATGGAATCATATAATATACAGTCTTTTGTGAATGGCATCTTTCACTGAGCATAATGTTTTCAGGGTCCATCCATGTTATAGCATGTACCAGTACATCATTCCTTTTTATTGCCAAATTATCCATTTTATGGATGTACGTATCATTAATCTATTCATTAGTTGATGAACATTTGGGTTTCCATTTTTGGCAATTGTGAATATGCTGTTATAACCATACATGTACAAGATTTTTGTATAGATATATGCTTTAATTTCTCTTTGGTATATACTTAGAGATGGAATCAACAGGCAATATGGTGATTTTATGTTTAATATTTGAAGAACTTCCAAACTCTTTTCCAAAGTGATTGCACCATTTAACACTCCCACTAGCAGTGTATGAGAGATCCAATTTCTCCACATCTTTGACAACACTGGTTATTTTCTCTTTTTCATTATAGCCATCCTTGTGTGTGTAGAGTGCTATCTTACTGTGGTTTTGCTTTGAATTTCTCTGATGGTTAATGACACTGTGCTGTTAATGTGCTTACTAATCATTTGTAGAAACCAGGGTCAAATTCAAGATCACAAAGACTTATGCCTACGGTTTCTTCTAAGGGTTTTATAGTTCTAGCTCTTACATTTAGGTCTATGATCCATTTTGAGTTAACTTCTGAATATGGTATTAGGTAAGAGTCCAACTTCATTCTTTTGCATGTGGATATCTAGTTGTCCCAGCACCATTTGTTAAAAGCACTGCTTTCTCTGCATTGAATTATCTTGTCATCCTTGTTGAAAATCAGTTGGCCATAAAAGTGAGAGTTCTTTTGTTGTTGTTTTGTTTTGTGGACTGTTGATTCTATTCCATTGATCTGTATGTCTATCTTTATGCCAGTCCTACACTGTCTCATTACTGTCGCTTTGTAGTAAGTTTAGAAATCAGAAAACATGCGTTCCCCAACTTTATGTTCCTTTTACATAATTATTTTGGTTATTCTGGGTCCTTTGCATTTCCATTTGAATTTCAGGATCAGATTGTCAATTTCTGTAAAGCAAACAACCAAAACTGCTGGAATTTTGATGAGGATTGTGCTGAATCTGTAGAGAATTGCCACCTTAACAATATTAATATTATCATTTTTTGCTGGTGAAAACCCAGGACAATCAACCGATAGAATTTTTAGCAAATCATTAAGTTGGCCAGGTACCCTAGAGAGATAAAAATTAGCACATTTCATATATGTCAACAATAACCATAGAGAAATAGAATGAACAAAAGTAACATTAAAATACCTAGGAATAATCTTAATTTTAAAGGTACAAAATCTGTATAAAAAAACAACAAAAATATACTAATATTTTAATATTTTAGAAGTAGAACACAGAGTAATTGAAAGAATATTTCATACACAAATACTAGAGACAGACCTGAGTTTAAGTCCTAACTCTGCTTCTAAACAACTATATGATTTTTGGAAAGACATATAATTTCTCTAGGTTTCACTTGTCAAATGAGTCCCACAATAATATCTATCTCATAAGATTATTTGGAGAAATCAATGAGATAACATTTATGAAGCACTTTAGGAACATCAAAAGTATTTATTAAATACCAAGTGCTATTATGATTATATTTTTTTAAAAGATGTAAGTTCATCTCAAATTAACATAAATATTCAATCAAAATCCAAAAATAATTTTTGTGACAAATATTCTAATCTTTTTTTTTAAGAAATGCAATCAGGCACAATTTCTTTTGAAAAATAAAAGCAATAGGTGATGAGAATTTTTTTCCCTCTTTAAATGCATTGTAAAGCATCAGTAATGCAAAAAATATTACTCTTATAGCAATTGACAGATTGTTGAACCACAATAAATCGCTTAGAAACAAACTCTAGTATGTTTAAGGATTTTGTTTATGACATAAATGGCATCACAAATCCATAGGCAAGAAGAAATTATTTGATAAATGATGTTTATACAATTAGCTAACTATGGAATGTGGACATAATTGTAAACACTCAGCACTCATAAGAGGAAAAAATAAAGTCCATATGGAACAAGGAACTAAATGTGTAAAACAAAGCATAAAATAAGAAGAAAATATAGATCTATTGTATGTCTGATGTGAGATTGTAGACTGACGTTTTGCAAGTATAAAAGCAATAGAAAAATTTCTTGAAAAAAACATTTGATTTTATATTGTAAAATTTTTAAACTTCTGCATAACATGAAAATCAGAAGGAAATCATTAGTCAGGAAAATTAAGCATCACAAATCTACCTGGCAAAAGATTACCATGGTTACTAAATTGTAAAAACTTATTAATGAGAAAAATGGTAAAACTCTATGCGAAAAATAGGCAAAGATATGACAAAATGTATAGAACTACGAATTATTAATAAATATATGGCAAATGTTCAACCCTCTGGTGATCAAAGTAATTTAAAATCTCACAGTAGCCATCTACCTGCATCTTAGATGTCAGGTGCAGTCTCCTAACTAGACTCAAACTCCCAATTTTGTAGCCTAAGGATGTCCAGTGCACTATTTCTATGCAGCACAAGCCTCCCTAAGTCATGTCTCAAAGCTGTCTTTGTGAAGCTTCATATGCTCTCGCTCTCACTATAACTGACATGAGTTGTCTTCTAGTTTTTCAGTGTCCAGTCTTCTTTATTCTAGTAATAATGGTCTATTTCCTTTAATTCCCTATTCGGTGAAATACTGGTAGGACTGCAAATCAAGGTATTCTGCTATCTGATAGCCCAGGATGTTGCTTGATCGAGACAGATCATTCATATCGCTCCCAGGGAATCTAGTTAGGGGAGAAAGGAAGTAAGTAAATACTCTCAGATGGTGATGGGGCCACCAAGATCATCAAGCAAGAGAGTGGGCTCGAACCTACCTACAGCTGCTCTAGCTAGGGGGCTGAGGTCACAGTAGAATCTGCTTGACCTGGGTCACCTCTAAACCTGAATGGCCCCTCAGTTCCATTGGAGTCCAGCAGGACCCAGTCCTGGGAGGTTTTCATTAGGTGACAAAATCCGTGCTCATGAAACTTGATTCTTCCTTGTATGATAAATGCATTGTCTCTGGCTTTCATGATTTTTATATTCATGCTCAAAGAAATGTTTGGAGGGATAGTCTCATCCCTTCCACTTTTATTCTGCAACTGAACCTCATAATTTGTTGTAAGAATTCAGATTGTTCCTAACACAATTTTTGTTTTTGTTGTATTGTTCAGATAGAAATGAATGATTGTCTATTTTGAGTATTAATCTTCAGTCGTTTCCATGGATACCTGATTCACTTAGAAATGAAGCAAGGGGAAATAATGGACTCAGAGGCCAGAGAACCTATATTTTGTTCCTCATGGATGAAAAATCTGAGGCTCAGGGAGATGAAGCTGTAAACCCCATTACCGTGGGTACCAAGTGGTTAAACAATAAAACTCCAGTTGCTATGTTTGTTACAGCTGATGCAATAGCATCTGAGTTTCTGCTCCAAGGAGGAAGCCATGTTCAGATCAGACCCCAATCAAAGGGTTGCTTTTATTGCCAAGAGGCGTGGGTATAAATACACTGCCCACCAGACTCGGAGGGAAGCGAGGCAGATGTGGAAACCTTGCAGACACTGACATGGACAGAGACTTATGACAGCATGGGGCACCCATTCCTGAGACAGTGCCTTTTCAAAACGATTTTTCAGTAAGTGCCTATATTTAAAATATTGTTTTTGAGCAAGAGTATGCAGAAATCAAGATTTTTGTCTGTAATCTCACATTACGTCAATAATCAAGGGAAAGCTCACACCCTGGTAATTGACCTTGGACAAAAGTTATGGGGACAAACTAGTGAGAACCGGCAGAACCAGAGCAACAAGAAAAGAGAAATTGGGACCAGAACAAATAAAAGTGCTTTTATTCACAACTGACCAAGTGATTTCACCAGGTTTTTACATAAGAAAAGCAGAAAAGTCATCCCAAAATCTCTTTGCACTTTATTTAGATTTTGCTGTGTATTATTACACTTCAGTTGACCACCTTACTATTTGGGGTTTGAATTTCCTGATGGTTCAAGCAAAAGGGGAATTATGAATGATGATTTTTGTATGTCAGAGTGGGAAGAATCTCAATCAGTAAAAAAACAAACAAACAAAAAATCCCTTTCCTGACTAAGTTGTAAATCAATTCAGAGTTGGGTATGGGTTAAGTGATGTGGAGATCAAAACACCAACTTACTAGAGACAGTGCTGATACGGAGATTGTGCTCGTATCTGCAGGCGTGCAGACTCCTAAACTGAATGACCGAGTCTTGGTCACCCATCTGAGGTGGCCCTGCAGCCCTGAAGGTCTCCCAGGGAGGCCTGCTTTACCACAGAGGGCAAGCCAAGCCAGCCGGAGGTGTGCTTCCTTCATGAGAGCAAGGGATGCAGAAAGGGCTGCCTCTAACTTCCCTTCTCAAACTCATCCATCGAATAAGGTGCTCCGCTGACCAGGCAGGGGTGTGGAGCAACGCGGACCACTAAGCTAGTGGATTTCTTTCCACAAGCAACGGGGCAAACACATCCCATCACCTGCCACTTCAACATTAGGGACCAAAGATTAAAAAGCCAAAAAATGAGAAAAGCCAATTTTCCTGGCACTGAGACTTGAATGCCAGATACTGCAATCTGAGCTTCCTTTGCAAAGCAACATACCCCTTCCTTGTCCTTCGAGACCAAGACCACGTACTGATAACAACAGCAAGGATCTTGGGGATCCATTCATAGGATCTGAATAGTCACTCCCCATGAGGGCGGGAATGTGTCTTTTAATACAGGATGGTGTAAGTTACAAAGGAAAGGTTAGTAATGGTCAAGTTTCCGAGGCTCGTGGTATCGGAGAGGGATGGAGAAGAACAAGGAGAAAGCCTCAAAACCATGTTGCATTCTTCCGGTGAATTCATCTGTGAGATTCCAATTCTTCGGATTTGTGTGATACAAATAAGAACATAACAAGCATTTACTGAGTGCCTCCTCTTTGCCAGGCTCCGTTATAACTGCACGTGCCCTCTTCTTATAAGGGTCACCTAAGACACTGACCCAAGCAAGTAGCCCTGTGACAGCATCACAGCAGGACATATGGTCACAGAACAGGATAGAGTTTAAGTCTCCAAAACCCAGGTTCTTTGCAATAGGTGTCTTGTAGGGCTCCAGAAACGTTTTAGAGGCAGCGTGAGTTGCGCCATTAAAATTTGAAATCCTCCCCCACATTCTCTTCATCTGTATGTAGGTGACATTTGCAAGCAAACGTCCGTAAGCATGAAAGCTGCTCTTAAGGCAAGTTATTGTCCAGAAGATGGTGACTGTCTTTTAAGTAAAATTCAACTCAACAATTCATTTCAAAGACGACTTTGGGAATTCCTACTATGTGTAGGCCTTGAATAAAAGTGGGTCTTGCTTTTCAGGAATGCTCAATCTACTCAGGGTTTCAGAGACATCTAGAAGCCACCTTTAACTACCGATTCCCCCAGCAGAAGGCAGGCTAAAGACTATGATATTGGAGAACAGAGAATGTGTGCAATGAAAGTACAAGGGAAAGAGGTATTTATTCTACCTGGAGAAGAGATGAGTTTTAAATTAAGCCTTGAAGTAAGGGCGGGAGTTGAATAGAATCGAGGTTGTGGTTCATCTTATACCTAAGTACATGGATAGTGAAGGGCAGGGTTAATTTAGAAAGAGGGCTCTTAAGCTTGTGGGGTCGTGCCACTTTCCCTTCCATACTCTAAGATCGAATCATGTCCTGAAGTTCCATGCATACAGGTCTGTAAACGGCCCACGGTGCCCACTGTCTTTTTCTGACTTCTCTACAGTGACTGCCTGTGGGTATTCCATCACATTTTCCAATCACATCCAACACATGGCCTGGAGGCAGGTGGGAAGCCTGGATCAGACTTTCTCTAGGTCAAGGAATTATCTCCTAAGGACACTAAGCTCCAAACTCTGAAATGGTCAATGAGAGCAAAATTCCTTAGAGACCCAAGGTCATGCACAGGTGGCCTTCAGAAATGGAAGTTTATTGCAAGAAACTCAGGAAGCATAGAAAGTCCCACTGTCACATGGCTACCTCAAATGCATAACTCAGTTCTTGGTTAACACCACACTTTCTCCAGAAGCTTCCCTGATACCCATAGACAAGGTAGGTTGCCTCTTCTCTGTGCTTCCGTGTCACCCAGTGCTTACCTCCATCACAGAATTTACATACTGCCTTGTAGTTGTCTTTTTACTGTCTTTCTCCCGCACTGGTGGGGAGTATGTTCTGTGATGGTAAAGACTGTTTTGTGGATGGTCATATGCCCAGAGTTTGGCAAAGTGATTGTCCCACATTATACATTTTAATGAATACATGAATGAAAGAATGAATCAACTATACAATACACAATTGTGTTCTAGAAACTCTGACATTAGAGTGTGCCAGAGAATCAACAGAAAATCAAAGAAGAAACTCATTATTGCGTCAGAAGGGAATCTTGAATGAGGTACCTTCTTTTATTCACCTTGAATTTATATTTCTACAAAGACAGGAATTGGTTAGTTGAAGTCACCACCACTCAGCATGGAACACCCCTCTTAGCTAGAATTTACCTCAGCTCACCCCAGAGGTGGCTGGCCACCCCCAGCCAATCTTGGGTCAGTCACTTTTGGTCATATGTTAATGCATTGTCCACTGCTGGGGCTCAGGTTATAGGCTTCCAAATCTGCAACTTATTCAAAGGAAAAGAATCTAGGAGCACTTTCCTGGGCAAGGGCCAGTGAATGTAGAGTCCATATGGACTCTGCCATCAGCCTATTCCAACAAGCTCAGAAGTCACCTCCAACCATCTACAGACAGGGTACAAATGAAACACACACACACACACACACACACACACACGCACACAGAAGCATGACGAGTGCCTGGCCTTTAGCGCTTGCTGGAATTCCTTAAGTTGGAGCCTTCAACGGGCTCTGGTGGACATTGCTGGAGAGCAGGGCTCCTGCAAGACTTGGAAGCCAAAGGCAGGAGTGAATCAGTCAGTGCATCCGCAACAATTTTTTCCGGAATACAGCAGGATTTAGTTTTCCTTAGAGAAGTCCCTAACCTGAACAACACTGTGATCCAGGCTATAATTTTCAGAATTTTAAAATGCTAATAATCATTCTGCATTAGATTTGCATAAGCACACTTAAAGGGTCTTCCTTATTAAACTTTTAAGATTATCATTAGCATTTTAATTTCTGAAAGCTTTAATACGTGATATTATTCCTCCCTTATCAGTAAACAAACACAAATCGTTGGAAATTGAAACACTCTTATTTTTGAGATTCGCCTCTTTTGATGTGAACAACAACAAAAGACCTTGGCAAAGAGCCACTGTTCCCAAGCAGTTTCAAGATGCCCCTTACTCTCCCCCGTCTGAAAGTCATGACTTTGTTCTGAGGCATTCTGGGAGAGCTGGTCAGCGGGTCTCCATGTTTGGGCCCTGATCAGAAGCTCAGCTTGTGATGCAGGTAAATTTCATGCTCGAGTGTAAATAATGCTGGGACTAGTGTTTGCAGGGGACAAGCAGATGAGAAAGCTGCACATGATTGACTAGGGACATCGTATGAGGGTCTGTTTACAAGAAAGATTGTCCAAGGCCTCACTGTAGGCCTCCCCTCCTCCAGGAAGCCTTCCTGGACCACAGCCCACAGTGGTCACTCTCCAGGGAACTTCCATTACCTTTATTACATGCAATTAAATACCCACTGAACCACAGAGTTTGCGGGGATTTGGGGACATCTAGGCAGTGGCCTTTAGATCATTGCCCGCAGGCACCAGGACCTGCAGACATATTTTGTTTGGATGCACAATGTTTTAGAAAATATTTAATTAGTCCGCAGCATTTAGAACTAGGAAAATTTCTCAATTAAAAAAAAAAAGTCTAGACCTCTTGTTTCTATTGGAAGTAGCTCTCACCATGCCAGGTGTGCTGGTTATTAAACTATAGGCTCTTGGCTCCATGTCCATCCTTTTCTACTCCGGTCTATGATGCTAGAGCTGGAACTCTGCAAATATTTCTCTTTGCCAGCTGGTTCCCTGTTAGGGTCTGCCAATAAGAGGCATTAGAGAGTCTGGAAGGTTGGAAAAGAAAGAAAAGACACAGACCTTCCTGGATCTCTCTTCTTTCTGTTCTTGTCACCCCAACAATAGTTCCTTACCTTGGCAGGGAGGTGGTTCCAGTTTGTGGTTTTCCTACACCCCAAACCAGTGTAATTGTGCCCCTCACTGAGATTCAAGCACCAACCAGCCCACATCCCCTCCCTGGAGATTGGGGTCCCAACTCCACGGGACCCCTGCTCCTAATTTCTAGGTTAGTGCTGCCTAACAGGTGGATAAGGAGACCTGCAAACGCAAGTCACATGTGCGATTTTAAATTTTCTAGTAGCCACTTTAAAAGAGAGACAAAATGAAAAACAAGAAAGGTTAATTTTAGTAATACATTTTCCTTCTCTCCGTTTATCCCAGTTATTATTTCAACATGTAATCAATATTAAAGATGTAATTAATGAGGTAACGTACATTGTTTTTTAGATACTGAGTCTTTGAAATCCAGTACGTATTTTACATTTAAAATATTTCACAATTTGGACCGGCTACATTTCAAGCATTCAAAAGCCAGATGGAGTTGGTGGCTACCATATTGGATGTCACAGCTCTGGGTTCTAAGAACCCCATTCCCCCTTCCCCGTGCCCCCCAGCACTGGCAGTGTAGCAGCCTCCTGAACTTATTAGCTCTGCATTATCTCAGTGCTCTTTATTCCTTTCCCTTCTTCTAGTCTCTGTTTAATCATTCGTTATCATTCTCCACATTAAAATGAGTGATGTGTGTGCTTTGGTTTTTCTGATTGATCCTGATCAATATGGTACTTGAACCAACAATTGCTGAATAGCAGCGGCTACTCTGCAAGGTCCAGATCTCACTCCTTTATGCCAGGTCCCACCTCTCCCAAATTCTGAGACTGAATAGCAAATGGGTTATTATTTTTCACTCCACTGTTGGTAGAAGTATGAAGAAAGTGAGTTTTCCAATATTCTTTCTTCCAAAAGTTGGAAATTAAAAGATTGGAATGAATTATCACCCCAATAAACTTTCATTAAAATTAAAAAAAAAAAAGAAAAGAAAAACGTAAGTGGCCTTTTTTTCCAATGGTAAAGACTATTCCTGCAGATTTAATCTGTAAACAATAGCTATGTGTCTGATCTAGTAGCTTCACTCATTCACATTGTTTCCCTGGTCCCCTGTAGGCCTTTGGGCCTGCAGTCCCTGTTCCAGACTGTTCTGGTTATGAGCTCCCAGAGGGCCAATTATGCATCCCAGGGATAGTCACTACCTCTTCACCACTATGATCCACCTCATAGGCTGTTGTTTGCCACGTCATAGGCAAGGCTGAGGGTGGCAGTCGTGCTGCAGTGTGTACCAAATACCTTTGCGTACATGATGCATTTGCCAACCTTGTGCACTTGCTTTCCTGTGGGAGCTTCCCCACTACCTTGCTTCCCACTCCACAGCCCAGCCTGCAAGATTCCCACCCTTTGCAAAAGGGGCTGCCCCTCTGCAGTGGTTCTCAGTGAGGGCTCTGAGACCAGGATGCCCTGCTTAGAATTCTGCTCTACCACCTTCTACCTGTGGGAGAAGATCCTGAACTTCCTCTCCGGGCCTTGACAGCCACATATAAATATCAGGTATAATAATGGTGCTGACCTCATTGGGTTGGTGTGTTAAATGTGTTCCCGTATGCTCACAACATTACAGCTGTGCTTGGCATATAGTAAATGCTCAGTGAGCATTTGCTGGTATCATCATCATCATCATTATCATCATCACCGCCATCACTTTCTGGCCTGATTTGGCCAGTAAAAGATGGTAAAGATTAAAAATACTAATCTGAATTCAAACAAAGCAGTGTTCAAATCTTGGCTCTTCCACTTCCCATCTGTATTACCTTAGGCAAATTACTTAACCTCTGTAGGCCTCCATTTTCTTATCTATAAAATCACAATATATGCCTCAAAGGGTTTTATGGAGGATAAAATGAGGTAATACATGAAGTATAGTATTGGGTACATGATAGAAATAAACAGAATACCTGTGATTACCATCAACATCTTTCCCACCACCATCATTATTATCAACATTATCATTCCTCAAGGTAAAACACAAACACGGACAAATACTTTACCTGTTTAGATTCACTGTATTCAAGGCCAGGGGAACCTGCACAAATTAGTGTAGTAGTCCCACGAAACCGTGAAATAATGCCCACATTACTCAACCCAGCTTCGTGAGTAAATTAAGAGATATAGACTAAAATCCTCACGATTTTTTTAGCTTTTAAATGTTTTATTCTCTAAGTCTATAAACATCCCTATGGACTGCTTTATCTGATAAGCTTTAGGTGTCCAGTGACAGAACACAGAAAGAAGAAGGGGATAGTAGAAAAGGAGAAAAAGGAGTGGTCAAAGTATCGATGCGTAGATGATAGATAGATAGATTGATAGATAGATAGATAGATAGATAGATAGATAGATAGATAGATAGATAGATAGATAGATAGATAGATGATAGATGACAGAGATAGATAGATAGATAGATAGATAGATAGATAGATAGATAGATAGATAGATAGATAGATAGATGATAGGCAGACAGAGATTAATTGCAGTAGGTTCAAGATTCACAGCACAATCCTGGGAGGAAGTGTTCATAAATGGAAATGAAGAGAAACTAAAAATTTATTCAGCATCTACTCCACAGCGTCAACGTGAACTTGCTACTTTATTTTGTTGTCCTTGTCTTACAGTTGATTGCAGAGATGAAGTACCCAAAGTCACAGCACTTTTAAGTGGTAAAACCTGGACTTGAATTGCAGGTTATGGCTCCAAAACCCAAGTGCTCTATCCAAACAGTTGGTGCAGAGTGAGCCTGCCTAGGACAGCCACCAACCCGAAGCCTTAATTAGAAGAGCAAAGGCAGAAGAAGAAATGGTGTGCAGTTAATTTCATAGCAAACCCTCTCCCCCTCCACGTGAGGGTGAAATGGACTAAAATGAAACTGTCATCTTAGAAATAAAATCCTCCCCATGCAACCAGCTAAGTCTATGTGTAATAGACTTGTGACTGCCTGTTTGAAAACTTAAACTGTGTCAGGTGGTGCTAACCTCCTTAACCAATTTTAAATCCAGGCAGTATATAAAACACTTTACTCAGGGGGGAAAAAAAACAAAAAATCTTCCTTATGAAGCAATTAAAGAAGCTGAACAAGAAATAGGACACCTTTTGTAGGAATTGAGGATGGAAATGCTTGTCCTGCATTTTCATCAGTTGTTTACTCAAGGTTTTTCCCACAACAAACAGAGTTCATGCTGCAGAGAATTCCCCAGGATCCAAGTTAATCAACAGCTGGACTCCACGGAAACCCTCTCAGCTCAAGCTTATCCTCTCGTCAGCTAGGTAAATATTATCTTAGACCTTATTAAGGGTGGTCCAGTTGGCTTATTATTATTATAAGTTTGTTACTTTTATTACCACCATGGTACTCAGACCTCAGCAAGAGCCCACCTGGCTAAGGTCAGGGTGGAAAGGTCAGAAAATGCGGGAAATGAAAAGTTTCAATGAAAGTTCAAAGGGTTGGCCTAGAACATCCAGCAACATTCAAAGGGGGACAAAGAGGAGCTAGTTGAGATTGTTGAATATACAGTTGTGGAAACTGAGACGAAAGCAAGGAAGTGGCTTGCCCAGACGCTGGCTAGTGAGTGTCGACGCACGGCTCCAAGTTTGTCCTCCTCCATCACTCTGCTTCTTCAGGCTGCTGTGTTCTCTTCCACCAGTGTACCAACATGCTCTCCCTTCTCCTTTGCTTTGCCATCCATACCAATGCAGGACATGTGACGTGAACGGCTCTAAGAGATGGGCATCATAATGTCCTCTAAAATGATGTTGAAGTCCTACTTCCCAATACCTGTACGTGTGACCCCACTTGGAAATAGGGTGTTGCCAGTGATCCAGTTAAGATGAAATCAAGGGTGGGCCCCAATGCAATATGACTGTGTCTTTATGAAAAGGGGAAATGTGGACACAGAGACACACGCCTACGGAAGGAAGATGATGTGAAGACACAGGAAAAACACCATCCACAAGCCAAGGAATGCTTGGGGACACCAGGAACTAGGAAGAGGCCTAGAACAAATTCTCCCTCACAGCCCTCAGAAGGAGCCAACTCTTCTAGCTTTTAGAACTCTGAGACAATGAATTTCTATTACATAAGCCACAAGTTTGTGGCTCTTTGTTATGGCAGCTCCAGAAAACTAATACAGGCATTTAGGGCATTTTACAGTTAAACAAACTGAAGTCGAGAACTGGTGTGATTTTTCCAGCTCATAATTAGGTCTAGAAATAAGACTTTCTGGCTCCTAGATGAGCCATGACAGTGGGAGAAAGGCTAAAAATAGTCCAGAAGGTTAGACTAGGTATCACCCATAGGACCAGGACTAGGTGCTCATTCCGAGATGCCCTGGTTTGCAAACTGTTCCACACCATTGTCTGCCTGCTCTGCAAAGCGCGTTAGGGCATGGCCCCTGTCTGCCTTTGAGGCATCGTCGCTTGGCCTTCCAGACTAGATTCCTATGCTCTACCCCAGAGTTTCCAGAACATACCCATATCAGCTGGATTGTGTTTGGCCTTATCTAACAGACTCTCCTTCAAAGAAGTTTAACTGACGACGACGAGGTTAGGGTTGCTAGTGTAGCTGCTAAAGGAAAGCAACAAGGACCAGGTTGCTCCCAGCTTCTGGCTCTGTGATTCTGAGCAGATGCCATTCGTCCTCATAGGCTCACAGTGGCTGCTGTGCTTCCAGGCACTGAGTCTGTGCTCCAGGAAAGAAGGAGGAAAGGAACAGGATAATAAAAAGCAGAAAGCACCTGCCAGCTAAAATTTCTCTTTTTTTATCAGGAAAACAATGGCTTTCCCCAAACCACCACCTAGTGGACTTGTATTTTTTGGCCAGAACTGGGCCATGTGGGCTCTCAGGCACTGTCTGCAAAGAATGTGGAGAAGTGAGCGTGTTTTTTGGAGTATTTTATATCTAACATGAGATTTTATGAATATTTTTGTTGGCAATGATACGAAGGGAGGTAGCGAGGCAAGCAAGTTAATTGATTTAAACAAAAATGTTAAGTAAAATTGTACTAGTGGCTTGCAGACCTAACATGTGATACTTAAATTGCTATAATTTAGGAAACGCTGGGGTGAACCCACTGAATTTCCCAGAACACGCTTGACCACTTCACTTTTCTGTGCTTTTGCTTATGGATAGTTCATCCTGAAAAAAACTGCCCTATGCTTTTCTACCTGGAGAAATCCTAAATGCCTCCAGAACTCTTCACGAAGTCATCTCTTTGTGGTTCCTTCCCTGGGGTCTCTAGTTCTTTGCTCCCTACTCTGGGTTTCCTCCAGCACTTGCTCTATACCGATATCTGCCTTTGTCTCCTCGTCTCAGTCAGCTCTGTCTGTAATAAGACTGCATAACAAACAATCTCCAAATTGCAAAGGCTTACAGACACAAATATTTGTTTCTTGCTCATGTCACAATTTCAGCAGCAGTTGGTTAAATGCTGTGGCTCTGCCAGGCTATGATTGAGTCTGGGTCTGACTCACATGTTTTCTCATTCAAGTACCCAGGCTGTGGAGCAATCTCCCAGTGAGGACCATTGCGTTCTCATGGTAAAGGGTGGGAACACAAACGTGAGAGAAGATTTGCATACCTCCACTTGCATATGGCAAACCATCAGTCCCACTGACAATTCCATAGACAAAGTAAATCACATGGCCACACCTAATATCAGGCAAGCTCCCTGCCCGGGGGAGTGAGCCTGAATATTTGCTGATGTGGATGAAGAAAAGGGAGTTCTATGGAAAGTAAATTCACAGGGTGATCTGATCATAAATTCCTAACTGGTCAGGTCGTGGTGGGTAGTCACACATACAACATTTTAGTAAAAGGTTTATCTTTGCCGTGAGCAGGCTCCATCCATTGTTTCTGGGTATCTAGGTTACCACACCTTTGAAACAAGTTGTAACCACCCTCAAGAGAACACATCTTTTTTAACTATCCTGTAATCCAATCTGGGCCTTGCTTCTACTACCTCTGTGTAATCTTCCTTGCATTCCCTCCTTTAATTTCAAGTACATAAAACAAACTGCAAAACTGTTATTCTCTGGAGCATTTGAGATCTTGCTCCCCGGCATATGTCATCAGTTTGGCTCAAATAAACACTTATAAAAATTCTCTACAGGTTTGCACATTTCTTACATTAACACTGATAATAATATAACTTTCCTGCTACTGATGTTATAATAATTTATTCAGATCTCTCACATTGACACTAGACTGAGCTCTTAGAAGATAGAGACTAGGTCTAATGAATGTTTTTCATGGCTTTTGGGGAATCTTATCCCAAGTTAAAGTCCAGAAATTCACATTACCAGATTCCCTTGCAGCTAGGGCAGCTAGCATATGACCTCAGCTCTTCCAGTCAGAACTCACAGGAGACTTCAGTTCAGATGTAGTATCCTGAAGAAAGGGGCACCATGTGGAAGCCCTTCCAGCAAGATAGATTTGAGTTGCAGCAATGACTGGAGGCAGAGAAGCCACTCCCCAGTGGCAGGAGCAGTTTGTCCTCTGGAGCAGTCCTATGGAAGAAATTGTCATTGTAGCTGCCAGTGTTAAGCAATAGCGAGCCTTCCCAGAAATTCTATAAGCTACCAAATATCCCTGATAAATTTCTTTTCTGCCTAAATTAGCAAGAATAGATTTTATTGTTTTGCAGCTATGAGCCTAACCATTACACTATGTCTCACCATAGTGCTCAGTACAGGGTAGGTGCTGCAGGTTCGATGTAAAAAAGAAAAAGCTGTTAGTAAGATTAAGAATAGTTTGTTTATTGAGCAGTTACTGTATGCCAGGCACTCTTCTAAGACATTTTAATGAATGTTGTCATTTAATCTTCATAACAACCCTTTGAGGTGAACACTAATTTTGATCCCATTGTACAGATCATAACACTTCAACACAGAGAGGTTAAAAACAAATAACTATCACATCACAGAATGACTAGCAACAGCTCCTCAGCAGACAGTATTTCCCTTGCACTGCTTTCATTTAAAAAAAAAATGTGGCCTCCAAAACTTTGCCCCTATCTGATCCGGTCGGGAACCCGTCACTTGAATGGCTACGTGGGGCTTCAAGACATCTCTTTTGTCAACGCATTTAGAAGACATTTTAGCAAACAATCGATTCAATGCAGTCATTTAACACTTTTTATCATATTCTCCTCTGGTTCTCATTTCATCACATAAAGTTTTATTCTTCTCCTTAAATGATCTCTGGGGGAGTTGAAGGACTAAAAAAGCTTTTAAGAACATTGTTTCAGTGGTTCCACCAGCCTTTTTAGGAAAATGGCTCTGAAATAACTCAGGTGTTATTTTTAAATCTTTACTGAGTGAATTAACCCTTCAA
This sequence comes from Rhinolophus ferrumequinum, assembly GCF_004115265.2. Taxonomy (NCBI): domain Eukaryota; kingdom Metazoa; phylum Chordata; class Mammalia; order Chiroptera; family Rhinolophidae; genus Rhinolophus; species Rhinolophus ferrumequinum. Next base: position 78,037,840 of record NC_046288.1, read on the forward strand.
GCTGCTCTCAGAGATGAGAAGCATTACCAATTGCACTTTGCTAATTTTCTGCTCCAAGATTAAGTACCCAGATGAAAGTTAGACTGAATTCTAAAAACTCTGGAAGATTATCACTTACGGCAGTCTGTTTTGTAGCATCTTAAAAAACAACCACAACAACAACAACAAAAAAAACATTTCAGCTGATCTTATTGATGTGGGTGGCTTTTGTCAGGGAAAAGAAAATGAGACGCAAAGCAGCTTGCAGTCTATGTGATTTGTATTGATATATCTCTCTGCAGGGCTTTTCCTCCCCAAAATCATTCGGATAAATAAAATTGTCTCTTTCACATAGACCACCAGTCTCTTCTCTCTCCTATGTGTCCTAGTCCTGGGTCTCCTCCTTGCTGTTTTTGCTCATTAGGAAGGAAGGGAGCGAACAGTGGGAAGGACCAGATGAGTATGTACCAAGGAAGAAACTCATAATCTCATTCACAACCCTCTTTATGGACCCAATTGCAAAGGGATGAATCTTAGATTCAGGGCAGTTAAATGACTAGGTAATGAGCAGTGGATTTGAACTTCTCGCGCAGTTCATTGTGTTAGACCATGTGGTCCAAACTTATCACCCTGAGGGACTTAGCACTTGGAAACTCAAGGATGGAAATTCTTCAAAGCGCAAAGAAGTGAAGCAAAAGGCTGGACCAGGTGCAGAAGGGCCTCCGCCACGCTGGTTGACCTGCAGGAGGGTGTAGGGAGCAGGCTTAGGCCACACATAAAACCAGCTCTGCGGGCTTTGTGAATCACTCTGAGATACTCTTTAGATAAGAGAGTGTTTCACCCGAGACAATAATTCACACACAGGCTAGGCATGCCTGAGAGAGCATCAACTTCAGTGCCTGTCATAGGAGTACTTTCCCACACTTGGTGTGATCCTTAGAAGGGGGATCTTAGCTGGTCTTCCAGCTCCAGCATACATGGCGTCTCCTTCAAGCCTTCTCCTTAAGGAAAAAAAAAAGATCTTTGAAAAATTGGGGAAAACGGATACTTAGTGCTTGCTGAGTTCCTGTATCCATTCGGAATGGGTCAGACCACCCAGCGACAGGGCAATACCCTGATGGGCACCACATACAGACCAACGTGGGATAAAGATTAAGTTAAGGGCTCCAGAGCTGCAGTGCCGGGTTTGAATCCTGCCGCTGCCACCTCTGTGTGCTCTTCAAGGCTTCAGCATCCTTAGGGATTGTCTACTTGCTCTATTAAATATTGAAAGAGAGGTATTGAAATCTCCAGCTGGGACTGTGGATTATCTTTATCGTCCTCACTCCTATCAGTTGTTGCTTCAGATATTTTCATGCTCTCTTATCAGTGGCCTAAAGGTTTTAAGTTGCTATGATCGCTTGATGAATTTACTCTTTTACCATTGTGAAATGGCCTTCTTTAACCCTGGTAAGATTCTCTGCTCTGAAATATACTTTGTCTGGTGTTAATACAGTTACTCCAGCTTTCTTTCTTTTTTTAAATAATTTTTTAGTTTTCAATTGCATAATACTTCAGCTTTCTTTTGATTAGTGATGGCCTTTGTATATATATTTTTTTTAATTTTTTTATTATCAGTTTCATGTGTACAAACAACATAGTGATTAGACATTTATGTACCTCATGAAGTGATAACTCCAATAAGTCTATTACCCATCTGACACTATACAGACTTATATCTTTTTTCATGCTTCTGCTTTTTAACCTACTGTGTCTTTATATTTAAAGTGAGTTTATATACTCAGAATATTGATGGATTTTACCTTTTTTTATCGAGTCTGACAATCTATACTGAATTGGTTCTTAATGTGAGTAGGATTAAATCTATCATCTTTCTATTTGTTTTCTATTTGTTTCATCTTCTCTTTGCTCTAGTTTCCCTCCTTCTTTTTGTCCACTTTTGGATTATATATCTTTATGATTCCATTGTGTCTCCTTTTTAGCTTATAAGCTATATAGTCTTTGTTATTACAGTGGTTGTTTTAGAGTTTACAGTATACAACTATCACAGTCTACCTTCAAATGATATTATACGATTTCGTGTATAGTATAAAAAACTAACACTAGTTCACCTCTATGTTTCCCCTTCCACATGCACACCATACATTTTCCTTTTACATAATGTTATAAGTCACACACTACCTTGTCACTAGTTTTGTTTAAACAGTAAATTATCTTTTATAAATTATACTTTTTATTTTGGGATAATTATAGATTGTAAGAAGTAATACAGAGATTCCAAGTACCCTGTATTCAATATCCTCTAATGGTAACATCCTGTGAAACTATAGTACAATACCGTGTTTCCCTGAAAATAAGACCTAGCTGGACAATCCATTCTAATGCACCTTTTGGAGCAAAAATTAATATAAGACCCGGTATTATGTTATATTATATTATATTATATTATATTATATTATATTATATTATATTATATGATAGTATATTGTATTGTATTGTATTAGACCTGGTCTTATAGTAAAATAAGACCAAGTCTTATATTAATTTTTCCTCCAAAAGACACATTAGAGCTGATTGTCTGGCTAGGTCTTATTTTCGGGGAAACACGATATCACCCCTGGGATCTAGACATTTGTGCAAACCACCAATCTTATTCACATTTCTCCAGTTTTCCTTGTATGTGTGTTTGTGTATTTAGTTCTGTACAATTTTTATCACGTGTAGTTTCATGTATCTACCACCACAATTATCTTTTAAAGAAATTGCTATGGACTGAATGGTGTCCCCCACCCCAAATTCCTATGCTCAAGCCCTAATGCCAACGTGATGGTATTTGGAGATGGGGTCTTTGGGAGGTAATTAGGTTTAAATGATGTCATGTGGGCACACATGTTGGGATTAGTGCCCTTGTAAGAAGAGACACCAGAGAGCTTTGGCACTCTCCCTCTCTTTTTATCTCCCCCTGTCCCCTTTACAATCCTATTTGAGGACATAGCTAGAAGGCAGCTATCTGCAAGATACAAGATCTGACAATTGAGTTCGCGAACTTGCCACCATGCACTTCCATTGGCAGCACTGTACAAACAGCACGGGAAGGTTTCATAACCTTGGTATGTCAGTGTCTCACAGCTGTGTTCATGTCGACGTGGGGCGGTGTTGTGCTGGGTGACATTCATTATTGTCGTTGCGTGTTTTTGTGTGCCATCACGGAAATGTCTGAGCTTGAATTAGAGCAAGGAAGAAACATCAAATTTCTTGTTAAACTTGGCAAGAGTGGAAGTGAAATCCCGGACATGTTAGTCTGAGTTTATGTGGATAATGCCATGAAGAAAACGGCAGTGTACAAATGGATTAAACATGTTTCTGAGGGGAAAGAACGTCACTGATGAAGAGAGGTCAGGGTGGCCAGTAACAAGCAGAACTGACATGAAAATTTTGCAAGAATTCATCGAATTGTGCATCAAAATCATCAGCTGACTGTGAGAAGCATAGCAGACCAAGTGAACATCGATAGGGAAACAGTTAGGAAAATCTTAGCTGAAAATATTGGTATGAGAAAGGTGTGTGCAAAAATGGTCCCGAAGGAGCTCTAGATCACGACAACTCACCAGCTCACACGGCACTGTCTGTGAAGGAGTTTTTAGCCAGTAAACAAATAACTATATTGGAACACCCTCCCTACTCACCTGATCTGGCCCCCAATGACTTCTTTATTTACCCAAAGATAAAGGAAATATTGAAAGGAAGACATTTTGATGACATTCAGGACACCAAGGGTAATATGACGACAGCTCTGATGGCCATTCCAGGAAAAGAGTTCCAAAATTGCTTTGATGGGTGGACTAGGCGCTGGCATCAGTGCATAGCTTCCCAAGGGGAGTACTTCGAAGGTGACCGTAGTGATATTCAGCAATGTGGTATGGAGCACTTTTTCTAGGATGAATTCGCAAACCTAATTGTCAGACCTCACATGTTATGGGCTGAATGTGTCCCTTCCTCCCCCACCCCTACCCTCAATCTATATGTTGAAGTCCTAATTTCCAGTTCCTCTTAATGTGACTACATTTGAACATAGGGTCTTTAAAGAGGTAACTGAGTTAAAATGAGTTCATTAGGGTGGCCCTAATCCCATATGACTGGTGTCCTTATAAGAAAACCTTAGGACACAGACAGAAACCAAAGGAAGGCCACATGAAGACACAGGGAGGAGAAGACAAGGGGACAGAAGAAACTAATCCTGCTGACATTTTATCTTGTATTTCTAGCCTCCAGAATTGTCAGAAAAAATTTTGTTATTGAAAACACCGAGTGTTTTGTTATGGCAGCCCTGGGAATCCAACACACTTGTTATTAGGAAGGCTAAGATTGAATCCTACCCGAACCATTAGAAACTGTTATTTTTCACTTGCATTCAGAAAGCAACCTATGAGATATTTCTTTGGCACTATTCAAATGTCCAGTTCTCCATCAAACATTCATGTAATGGTTTTAATATCAATAGGAATTCTTTGCTTCAATCAATATTTCCAAGAAGATTGTAAAATGAGATTTTTAATTCTATCACTCCATCCCTATTTATTAGCTAATATTCTCTTTAAAAAGAGAGATTTCTCAGTGTGTTTGGTAACACCAAAACACAAGTCCTACTGGAAAGGTAGGATAAATTTTTATCCCTATCCATATAATTGACAATTTTCAAAGTAATCAGTTATTTTGAAAATTGCCTCAAATGATAACAAATCAGGTTTTTTGTCCTCTGTTTTTAACTCTATTATTACAATCTTGTAGGTTTTTATTGATTAAACATTTTAACCTATAATAATAATTATTTTTATGTTCAAATTCTCATAACATTTTATGACATTTTAAGAGCTGACTTCTGGATCTTTTTTATGTTATACTATTAAACTTTGAAAATTTCCTTCCTTTTGGCACAAGATGTTTCTAGTTCATCTTGGCCCCAGATCCAGAATTTACCAATTTCTTCTAAGAATCTCCAGTTCTTTTTAGTGGGTAATTTAATTAGTGGTCATAATCTGGATGCTAGGAGGTACTCATTGCTACTACTTCCACGGATAGAGCTAGGGAAAACATGTGTGTGTTTGCGTGTGTGTGTGTGTGTGTGTGTGTAACATCAAGTGTTCAATTTTAACAATGTTTTCACTTTATAATTGTATCTTACACTGAGAAGGATGACTTCTAAGAGAATTAACATAATTAAACATTTGCTCTAACCAATATTGTAAAGACATAGTTTAGAATATCAGTGCTGAAATTACTATAAACCATAAAAGTATTTATGAAAGTTTACAATTTCTTTATGGTTCTTTCCATCCTTAGAATAGTTCCTATTAAAAATTACAGTGTTCTAAACCCTATGGAATAAATTTGTTCTCTGTGTGGCTATACTGCCAACTTGACATATGGTTAGGTTCTTTTGTTTGTTTATTTTCAATTTAAGAGCTTTTAAAAAATGTTTCAAATGGCAATGTATTTTTGCATGACCTAAAGGTCAAAACAATATAGAGAAATCTTGTTTCTACTCCTTATCCCTCCATCCTCTCCTCTGTCATAGTGAACCATTTTGTATTGGTTTTTATCTTTTCAACATAATGTTTGCCCGTTTCCATGATGTAAATATCCTAGCATGGCCAATCTCCAACTCCCATGGGGATCTCAATTGGCTGACAGCATTCCTGATCATCTAACACTTAGCCCTCACAGCTGGTACAAGCTGCCTTTAGCACACCTCTACCTGTCTCCTCCACCCCACCCCCGCTTATACACGAGGTAGTAAGCTGCCCTGAGCCTGGGTTTTATTGGGGTTTTTTGTGTGTTTTGTTTTCAGTTAATAATACCATAAAGTGGCTGTCATCTAGATCAGGAGGCCTCTTCCATCCCATCTCATTTTATGTAACATGACCTACCACTTTTTTCCTAAGTAGGGACTGATGGGAAAGTTTGAATTTGGAGTCAAAAAGATTTGGATTCTAACCCCGAATCAGACCTTCAATATGTGTGATCTTTGGCTGGTTACCTTACCTCTCTGGACGTCAATTTCTTAATTTATGAAATAGGAACCATGATAAAAGTTGATGGTTTAGTAACATGAAATAAAATGTTCAAATATAATATTAATGATAATATTAATTGCCAGCACTTACTGAGTACTCAATTCATTATCACACACTGTTCTTAGTACTTAACCCAGATTAATTCACTTAATTCTCACATCAAAATGTGGTGTATACTATTATTATCCCCATTTTACAGATGGAGGAAGAAAGTCACACAGAGACTAGAAAAGTTTCCCAAAGCTTAAAAAGCCTGTAAGTGATGGAGTCAGGATGCCACCCAGGCCATCTCGCTCCAGAGAGCACCTTCTAACAAGTACCTGGCACAGAGTGGCCACTCAGTACACTTAGTTTCTCACCTCCCTCTAGTTCCTTGGTTTCAACTGCAACTTCCTCTCAGTTATTCAAGGAAAGATCTTCCCAATTTGTGGATCTCCTGGTCTTCTTTCACCAGCCTTCCAAATTCCCTTCCTTGTCCTATCCTCTAAATCACTCCCTACCCACTCCAAGTTCATGGCCACAGTCCATCTATGGGGAAACTAAAAAATGGAGGGGAAAGGCTCAGCTGACAGCACTGCCCTGACCTCTCCCCAGAGACCCTCTAAACTGCCCTCTTCAGGTTATCTAACACAGCAGGAGACCTCTATGGGGTATCCATACTGATAGATTAGTTTCTGGGCTGGTTGCTAAATATTTTGAGTATTTAACAAGACAGTTTCTATTGCATATATCTCCGTTGTTTAAATGAGGAAACTGGCTCAGAGATATTAAATAACTTGCCTGAATAGCAGGGTAATCTACCCTAGGTCTCAGGGTTAGTATCACCAGTTCCCCAAAAGGGTTAGCATCTAAAGAAACCCATGAAGTCCACATGGAAACCTAGTCATGTCACCATACCTGCAGGTGACGTCATCTGCTGGTCCAGCAATGGGAACGAGGGGAGGTGAGAGTAGTAGCCGCAAGCTTGATGGCTGGTATGTCAGGTAACCATTCTGTACCTGTGAGCTGGGCAAGCACAGGCGGAAAAATGACATAGAAGTATGATACTTCTCTGAGGAGGAAGCTTTGGCCTAACTCTTTAAGAAGAGAGGTACAAAGAAGGCGGTACCATCAAGGACAGAGTGAGCAAGTGATAGCCTAGAGCGTCGTGCCGAAGGGCCAGGCTGGAGGACGTGTGGGATGTGTGCAACGGTGGGAAGCGTCTCTAAAATGTTCCAGTCAATCCATGTATCAATCCGTACGTCACCACCGAGAGTCCATTTTTAATATGCATCATTCTAGTCTAATTTCACCAGCAAAAACCATTTTAAACTTTACTAGTTTACTCAGCAAAGCCTATGTTATTGATCCAATATGGGTCACAGACATTTGTGTCTGTCTCCATTGGAGAGTGCTTTCCTGATTAGGAGCTCAGCAGCATGTGGATGACAGTTTAACACACACACACACACACACACACACACGCTCACACACACAACATCACGTTCTGTATTCTGAAGTTATGGTCAAGTAAATCCAGAGGTTGTAACTAACAGTGGAAAAACCTCAGATTGGTGTGATTGCGTGGTTGCCTGAGATCTTGCCTTTGTTTCCAATCTTTGAAACCTGAAACAGCCAGCTCCGTAGCTCAATGAGCACCTAAGAAGGAAGTGGGTACTACCAGCAGAGCTCTGCCTGGTGTGGTCCTGGGACTCAGACTGGTGTCCTCAGCCAGAAAAACTCCCGTAAGTGTTCATCCAACTCTTGAAACAACCCTAGGAAGGAGTCAGTAAAAGTTGGATTTGTTTTTCATCCATCTCTTGGATGTACTGGTGAAATCAGATTTAATGTGGTTTAGGAAAAAAAAAAAGTTAAAGCAGCATTGCTTACACCTTGATCATGATGAAGCAAAAGCATGTTCATTACATATATGTTATTGCATGTAGTTCCCAGAGCCATTCTGAAGAAGAGACAAACCGAGATTCTGAGAGGTTAAAAGATCTGCTTAAGGCCTCACAGCTACAAGTTAGGATTCAGAACCCAAGCACTTCTGCCTGATTTGCGCGCGCGTGTGTGTGTGTGTGTGTGTGTTTACTCCACGGGCTGACTTTTATGTCAAGTGGCAAAACACTGTTTAAATGTGAGGATAGACAACTACTCAGGCCATGAAGAGTTAATAAGATACAGAAATAGTCGAAGGAAAATAGTTCCATTTTATTGCCATTTCTGTCCATTTAAAATTCCTTTTCTTTTGGGTTCTAGGCTTTTGACTCCTATCTTCACTAAAGTAATGATTGGAGAGCCTTGATTGTTTAATTAGAAAATACGACATCGTTATTTAAAGAGTTGTCATTACCTAAGCTGTAATGGTCAGAGGACAGTCTTAACACAAGGAAAAAAGAATACTGACACATCTCTCTAATTTAATTGTATTTATCTTCACATTTCTAAAAATATCGTCTCTGCAAACAGCTTCTGGGCGCAAATTCAAAACTATAAATCAACCAAGCTGACAGCACTCTCCTCCTCAGCTTCAATTAGGAAATGCCCCAAAAGTCATTTGTAGATTATATCTTTCTTTTAACCCTATACCTGAGTCTCCCTCCTCTTCCACCTAAAATTTCCAGTTGTCACCTGGTATCATCAATATTCAAGAAGCACTTGCTATGGGCCGAAAGTGGAGGTGGGTCTGGGGTTCAGAGCCTCAGACACAATCCCTGCTCCCAAGAGGTACTGTCCAGGCTGGCTTCTCAGACCAGAGACCATCTCAGGTCTTTCCCACCACCGATGGCTCTGATACTGGCAGGCACCTGCTTCTACTTTCTAGGAAGAGAGAAAGATCATCTCCAGACCACCCGTCAGGAACTTGAAATGGTACGAAAACAACAGCTAACAATTATTCAACATTTACCCTTTGTCAGGTACTACTCCATGAACTTAACTCATGTATTCCTCAAACCATTTGTGTTTGTCCCATTTCATCAGTGACAACACTGAGCCACAGACTTACTTAGGAAACAGGGAGAAGGATTCCTGGGGGTGGGTGTGGGGGTGAGGAAAGGGTTCAGAAGAGGGTTCCTGAGCTGCGTCTTAAGGATGAGTGAGTGTTGCCAGGCAACAAGAGGACAGGAGAGGTTACAGGCAGAGGCACGGGAAGTACAAGGAGAAAAAGCTGCATGCCAGTAAATCTATTCAAAGGAGCAAAGCAGGTGTAGTAAGAAAGGAGAGGAGAGGCAGAGATAAGGAATATTTTTAAAGAAAAACATCAGCAAGACTTGATCGATTGGATGCAGAAGGGTAATACAAAGACGAATTTGCACGGCTGCAGAGGGGCTGGAAGGACTGGAGCTCTACCCCATGAAAGGAGAAATGCAGGGGGAGGGGCAGCAGAGGAAGACAGGATGAGGAGTGCAGTGGGGCATGCTGAGTTGGCTCCGCCCATGGGACATCCTGAAGATGGTCAACAGGCCGATACTCACAGGAGTGCGAAGTTGATACAAGTCTGAACGCTGAAGATAAGAGATTGACACGTGGCCAGTAGGCAGTGGGAGCCAACCTCAGGGGAACTTGCTTCCTATGCTCTAATGGGCTTGCAAATCACGTGGGGACCTTGCCGGAAATCCAGATAAACAATTCAGTGGCTCTAGGATCGCCCCTGAGATTCAGCATTTCTAACAGCTCCCAGGTGATGTTGACGCTCCTGGTCTGTCGACCACATTTTAAGTAGAAAGGGTAGTGGAATGTTTGAGGCCCCAAGGAAGAACATTCAGAGAGAAAAGCAGTGGGTTGATGATGTACACCTGGAGGAACACCGGTATTTAAAGGTTGGACGTAGAAACCGGTTCATGAAGACAGAGATGAAATGGTCAGAAGGGTAACAGAAGAACTGGACTTGAATGGTCTGTGCCTCAGAAGCCAGGGATGTACAGAGTCTTGACACCAAGTTGCGGTCAGCATGGCTGAAAGGAGTCAAAGGGAGAAGTCAGAGTCTAGTGTCCAGTGGATTATACAGCACTGAGATGCTGCTCTCACTTCCAACAGGAAGTCTCAGCAAGTGGCTGAGACCGAGACCTCCAAAGCGGTAACTGGGTCTGGTCTACACTGCATCCCAGTGCGCACACAGCACCTGACACATAGTAAGCGTCATGGGCTGATATATGCCCTCAAAATTCGTAGGTTGAAGTCTTAGCCTCCAGCACCTCAGAACGTGGCTGGTTTTGGAGAGAGGGCCTTTAAAGAGGTAATCGAGGCAAAACGAAGTCATTAGAGTGGGCCCTCATCCTTTATGACTGGTGTCCTTATGAGAAGAGGACTTTTGAACACAAGACATTCGGACACAGGGAGAAGGCCATCTGCAAGCCAAGGAAAGGGCTCTCAGAAGAAACCAACCCCAACAACACCTTGATTTTGGGCTTCTAATGTCCAGAACTATAAGCATATAAATTACATTGCATAAGCTCCCCCCGCCCCCGTCTGTGGTATTTTGTTACGGAAGCCCAAGCAAACTAATAATACAGCAGATGGTCAGTCATGACTCATTGAAATGGAGTGGAGTGGTGCTGCAGACCTGCTGTTCCTCAAGATTTGGAGGTCCTGGCATCCTCCGGTTCTGGCGTAGCAGGGATTTTTAGGTGCTTCCTCCACACGTGGCTACCTGGCCCTCGCTTCTGTGACCCCTCCCTGAAAGAGCATTGGCCATGGCACAAAACTACAAATAGCCAAAAGCAGAGCTGCGGGAAGCTGTAAGGAAAGGCGTGGGAAAGGCAGTCTGATGGGACCACTTTTCACATGGTGTTTTCTCCCTAGGAACCAAGTGTCTGAGAAGTCTCCAGGCAGACTGGTAGTTAAGACGCTGGGCCTTGGCCTTTCTGCCCAAGGTGACTCACATATTTATTCAGCACCAATGTTTTTTTTTTGTTTGTTTGTTTTTGTTTTTGTTTTTTTACAGTGACTATCAGATCTCAGTGGCTTACCGTATATTGCAATCAAGTGGCAACTGACTAGTATTACAAGGTCATGCCAGGGAACCAACCAAATCACACACTCCAAATTCACAGCTAACAGAATTTAAATGCTTCAAATGCTACATCATCCCTGCTCAGCTAATAGTTCTAAAACTGACCACCAGTGGTCATATGGTTCCCCCATGTGGCAGTACCCTCTGCAGCCCCCCAAAAAGCTCCAACACTTTAAACAAATGGAATTTCTTGTCTATAAATGTTCAAGCAAGTACCATCAGAACACAATTCAAAACATCACTTTAAAACAATTTGCTTGGAAAAATCAAGTATTCAATTAAGGTGACGATTGCATGCAGAGAAAATATTACAAAGCTTCCTCGTGTAGCATGGGGACAGAGCAGGAGGATTTTTCCAGTCCTACTTTAGGACTATTCAGTATTTTCTTCTTCCCTAAAATGCCTAGCACTGGCTCTTTTCTCAAAAAGCACATCAATAAACCTTAAAAATAACCGTTGAAATATTTATGTCCAACTTGTACAGATAAAGATGCTTAGGTACAGGAGGGTTTAAGCAGCTGGCCCCTGGACCCACATATAATAAATAAAGAGGTAAGGATTTTATCTTGGGTTCCCCTGACTCCAAAGCCTGCAAGCTTTCTACTGTCCTAAGCACCTTCTTTTAGGAAGTTCTTCCCTTCAAGGTCACCTGTGATGTTCATTTTTATACCGATTTGCCTGAACACCATGTGGGCCCCACAGAAGGGTTCATGCAGGACCTGGAGGTCCAACCACAAGAGGACAGAGCTGGTGACCTCTTGATGCACCTTCCCCAGAGACTAAAGTCATGTTTTTTTTCACACACCTAATCCCCTTTGCTATGTTAATCAATAGGCGTCTAAATCCAGTTCAAAGTAGACCATTGTCTTGGATCTGAATTGTTCATCCCCTAATCGCTTCAAATGATCCTTCTGTTTACCTGCAAATTTTAGGAAGAGACCAGGCTCTTTTATGAACTGTTGTCTCTGTGATCAAAGCAAGTCATACAGCTTTGTGATCAAAGAAATGCTAACTCCCAGCTGGCCTCCTTTTCCAAACTGCACAGCCCACTACATAAGCCATAATTAAAAACTAGTTCAGCTCAAGAATTCAGATTATAATATATAAATAACCTTCTCACTGATAGGTTTTGAACAAAGCCATAGATGCAACGAGTATACGCTTCAGTATTATGAGAAATTATAGCGACAGCAAATACAGGGATTTTACAGGTCAATATGCCTTGATAGTTTCTAACTTGTTAATTGGCCTTAGAAATCTTGGGTGCACACAGCACGACCCATATAGAAAGGGGAAGGTGGAGGAGGCAAGATGGAGGAAAACCAAGGGGCTGAGAAAGCACGCCCCAAGCCTTTGAAATCCTTCCGCTTCCACTCAGTGCTATTTGCCAACAGGACGTCTGGGAGATTGTAAATTGAAGCGTCATTAGGTGACGTCCTGGGTCTGGGGTGTTTAGTGAATTATGTCTGCAGCTGACACAATATGCATAACAAACCTCTCGTTTCACAGGCTGTCACAATTCAGCAGCTCAAGAAATCTAAGTCACCGTGGGGGGGGTGGGGTGGTGAGGACAGGCCCTTGAAATGTGACTTATTATCCAGGGTTGGAGTAGAGGGCAAGGAGAGGAGACAACTTCGCTAAACTTCTCCAAAGGTGGGGAGGTCAGCACAATAAGTCACTTTTGCAACATAAAATAAATCATCCCGATCACCAGGAAAATCACAGTCAGCCAGGCTTGGTGACAATGACAGGGCATGTTCACTGCAGAGGGCACTGGTTAAAAGGCGATCAAGGCCAGGACCTCTGAAGCTTAGCTTGTACGAGGGACATCAGGACAGCACTCGACAAGGGAAAGTTCTGAATCTTTCCTGCAGCTGGGCTACTGATGCGAGCAGAAAACGCCAGGTGCGAGCCCTCTTGGACGTGAGTGCTCGGGGTATTGAGCTGATACGACTTTTGATAGAAAGCTGCCGTAAGTATATTCACCACAATTTCCCTGACCCAGAGCTCAGGAAATATCGCGTCACAGGGGACTTGGCTGTGGCGCGTAGGCTTCGTCTATAATCTTCAAACGAGCCTAATTCTGGTCCCGCAGACTTGACATGAGGATGAGAGGGTTGGGCCCGGAGGAGTGTGTGTGCAGATGTGAGGGATACGAAGGGAAACGGAGGCCAATTCCAGAGGCCCTGAGGAAGACGCAGGCGGGAGAGCGGAGGCCTGGGAGGGCTGGATGACTGGCCGTTAGCACGTGGCCTGCGTCACCCCGCACGGGGCATTCATCCTTGTCCCCGGGCTGTAATAATAACATCACAACAACGTGTATTGAGGATTGCAGGTGCAGACACCGGTAAGAGCCTTACAGACACTATTTTCATGTGCAGCCTCAAGTAGGTGCTATTTATTACCGCTGTTTTGCAGGTGAGGAAACTTGAGTTTTTTCAAGGTTAGGCAAATTGCCGAAGTTCACATAGTCAATAAATAACAGAGCCAGGATGTGAACTCCAGTCTTCCTGACAGCAGAGATTGAGGTTGAAATGTCTACTCCTGCCCAGACTAGGAACTGCTCAGAAAATATTTGTGAATGTATAGCCAAGGGATTACTGAATACCCGACGTGATGAATAAATAAATGAAGAATATCTTCATCTTGCAACAGCCCCACGTTATTTCACCAGACCAACTCTCTGGGTCATGAAATTCTTTTATATGAGGTGAGGTCTATGTGACAAAAATAAACAGTTGCTGATGGTCTATTAGTAATTAATGATAAATAAACCCATTGTTAATAATTAATAAAGGGAAATATTAAGCACAATTCAGTTGTGCTTGGTTTTTTTTAACGTCCACCAGGACGAGAGCTATGCAGGATATAATGTAGGAATTCAACAATGGTTCGCAAATAAGAAAATTATTATTATCATGTATTACAGCAATAGGTCAAAGGCAACAAAAATTGTATCATTTAAATAAATGGCGCAAAGTTACTTTATAAAACTTGTGACCAACTTCTATTTTAAAAATGCAGGTAGGAATGTAAGAAAACTGCTTACCATAAAAAGAAAATGTATTTCACAATAATCGTTGACAGTCACTTAAATATAAAATATCAGAATCAAGAACCAAAAAGGCAAGCTTCTTATCATATTTTTCATTGCTCATGAAATTCTAACCAAAGGAAAAAAAATGAAAACAAAGATAAATGTTAAAAAGAGAAAAAATATATATTCTTTATAGGTCATGTACTTACATACCTATAAAATCCAGAGGAATGTGGTAGAAAATATCAAAATTTGCTAAAAATTGAGAGTTTGAATCCAAGATAAACAAATAAAGATTACCAAAAATAATGTATAGAATAATTTTTAAACCCTATTTCTAGTAGCAACAAAAATTATATATCTTAAGTAATTCTGACCTAAACTCTGTGACTTCTATAAAGAAAGCTACAAGATTTTAAAGGGAGATGAAAAAGATGGCTCATTTATAAAAAAGAGACCACACAATGATGCCAAGTATTGCAAAGGTTTAAAATTTTCTTACATTAATGTGTGGCTTGCTACAATTTGAATAAAAATCCCAACGTGACTTTGACAAAAGGTAAAATAAGATGTTTAAAAAGATTTAAAAGGGAAATACATTGTATTTCATAAAGCTACAAAAATTTAAATAATGTGACCCTGGTACAAAAATAACATCAGGGACTATAACCCGGAAAAAGGATCCTATTATATATCATATTTTAATATATGATAAAGAATTTATTGCAAGTCAGTTTCCAGAAAAGCTAGGGTTTTTTCATAAATAAGATTAGTACAATCAGCTAACAATGTAGAACACAATATATTTAAATAATTACCTCATGCCATATACCAAAAGACATTTTTTATTAATTAGAGTATAACATATATAAATACAGATTAGAAGAGGACTCAGCTTAATTCCCTTGCTTTGGAGGGAGAAAGTTTTCTATTCTCAGGAATGATAAAATAGTCCAGAGAGACAGATGGACAGACAGATCCTGGTACAGATCACAAGTGGTATCCACCTTGATGGATCCATGCCTCCATTATAGTTATTTACGTTTTGAGAATCACTTTTAGATGATTACAGGTCAATTAAACTTTTTGCAGGGCAAAATAAAAAACATAATGATAACCAGCAGACTAAGAAAAATTATTCAACAAATGTGAGAAACAGATTAAAAAATAAAAAAGCATGAAGACTTCCTAAGACAAGTCAGCAAAGGAAAGAAAAAAATTCACCAAGAAGACAAAAGCAAATAAAATAGGAGAAAATGTTCAACCTCCATGCACTTTGACATGCTATTTTTTTGCGGATCAGCCATTTTATGTGAGTGTATGTCAAAAAAAAAAAAAAAAAAAAATTAAAATGCCAAATAATGGCAAAAGTGAAGTGATGCAGTCATCCTCATATATTACCAATGGCAATTTAAATTGGTAGTTTTGGAAAAAAGCATAACAATTTGTAGAAGAACTTTAAAATGCTTATTTGCATACTTTTACCCAGGAATTCCACTTCTGGGAATCTATCCTAAATAAATAATTCCAGATGTAGAAAATGCTCTGTGAATAAAGATGTTAAATGCTGTGGCACATACAGTAAAGAAAAATTACAACCATTCTTCAATTTCAGAAGAATGGTACAATGGGTTGAATTCTATCTCCCTAATAGGTATGTTCCTGTTCTAACCTCCACCACCTGCGAATGGTACCTTATTTGGAAACAGGGTCTTTGCAGATGTGATCTAGAAGTCATACTGAATTAGAGTGGGACCTAATCCCATATGACTGGTGTCCTTATGAGAAGAGAAGAGACACAGAGACACTTCTCAAGGAGAAGGCCATGCGATGATGGAGGAAAGCAGAGTCTGAAACAACTGGTTATGTGTGAAAAGTTTATTTGAGAGTCTGAGCTCAAGGGGCAGAAGTGAGGGAAGGGGAAGTGAAATAGGAGCGGAAAGAGAACCAACCATCTCCCTTCCTCTCTCCTTCCCTCTCTCCTTTCCTGTCATGCTCCCTCCCTCCCTGCCTTCTTTCCGCCTCCCTGCCTTCCATTTTCTATTGGCTGTCACAGGTGACTGTTACTTAATCCCACTGAGAAGCCTTTTGAAATGTGGAAGGATGGAAGGAAGGAGGGAAGGAAGGAAGGGAGGAAAGGAAGAAAGAAAGACCAGTTCTTGGCATTGTGATTTTTGAGTCAGAAGCACATACAGAAGCACCACTCAAATATTTGAAGTTCTCCTGTGTTAGATTAGTATAGCTTATCCTTTCTGAGTATTTCTTCCATTCAGTCTTCAGAACAACCCTTGGAAGTCGGTATCCTTCCTCATATAGCGTGTGCTTAACTGAAGAGTGTGGACTCTGTGCAGTCAGACATCTTAGAATGAAATACTGGCTCCATCGCTTATTGGTTATGTGACCTTGGGCAAATTACTTATCATTTTTCTCATCTGTAAAAATGGGGATCATAAATGCACATACCTCAAAGGGCTGTTTGTTGTAAGGATTAAATGAGTTAATATTTTTAAAGTACCTACACTGGGTCTGGCATGTAGTCAGTTAGCTTTTATCAGTGCCTGTTTTTTCTCTGATGCTCTTAACTGTACTAAAGGACAGATTTCAAATGACTTCTGATCCATAAAACAGGAGAAGCTCCTGCATTAGCAGAATTACAGTGAAACCCTTCAAAGGAAAATCTAGCAACGGTCCTAAACAAGGCTGCAGGTCAGCCCGCTGAGCGGGATCCAGCCCGGAGGATCTGGAAGGGAGGTGCGGGCTCCGCTGGAAAAGCGTTTTGAGCAGATCCACATTTCATTGGTCAACAGCTTCTTGTGTGATGTCCTCTCTCAATCATTTCTCTCAAATGTAAAATCTTTCTTCTAGGCAGTGTGTCGGGTTTTCTCTCCTCTGTACCCCAGGTGTGTTCCCTTCTCCCTGGCCATTTGGAGGGAAAGTGAAGCCAAGATTCTGTTTTAGTCCAAATGGTATACATTTATGGAAATGTGTTTGGGTGGTTTACAAGGGATAACCCTCCTCTTCCACTCAATGGAACAATTTTAGCAATTCAGGGGGTTCTCATCACTGCGTTTCACCCGATTCTTTGTATATTGGCAAGGAAGTTTTCTCTCCCTCACTGCTCAGCACCCCCACCGATTCTGCAATATCTGTAAGGCCATCAACATTGAAACAAAAAAATTGTCGCTCTCTGAAGTCTTGGAGGCTCTACTATAGCACAGCCAGGGACAGGGTGTCATTTAGAGAGCAAGTACATATTATAAGGAGGGAAGCAGTGTCTCAGCTGTCTAACGGAGCTTTCAGTCTTGAAGGAGAGGAGCTGGAGAGAGGGTGAGGGAATGTACGCCATTTTCCAACTTGGGAGGTATATTAAATATTGGCAGAAAGCAATCATTGCAAAATGTGTGTGTGCGTGTTTATTTATTCATTGTAACGGATGTACCCAGTCATCACTACTTCCCTCTGGGGGCAACTGGAAGAAACAGAAAATGAGACTGACTCATATCTTGCTTTTACAACTTAAACTACTCATATCAGATTCCATAAACATTAATCATCTATTATATTCCCACCAGTTCTCCCACCCACCCTCGATCTCCATCCAAATCCCACTTATATTCTTGAATCCTAAAACCAACACAGACTCATGTGCTTCCTAACAGTTGTAGCGAAGAGATTAGAGTCTTGCTTTCTGACTCATTCCTGCTTATAACTTTTGCCCATCTCCTCTCTCTCTCTTTCTCTCTCTCTCTCTCTCTCTCTCTCTCTCTCTCTGTCACACACACACACACACACACACACACACACACAGAATCTTGTCCACTCTTCTGAGTCAAATAATTTCACTCTTCCTTATTTAAAACCCATTCAAGCTTTCTGAGGATTGTGGAGAACCTTCTAATAACCTCTCCCACCATTTTTCCTACCCCTCCCGGTCTTCTTCCTTCCTACCCACATTATATTTTAGGTCGCTCATCTATCAAGCTCTAGTTGTTTTCCTGTTCCTGTCACTTATTTTTATTGATCCAAACAAGATTTTTCCCTCCCCTCCAATGGAACATCTCTACCTGTGTGTTCTACAGAAAGTTAGTCGGGAGGTCATCTCTTAGAGTACAGTTCCCTTGTTTATCAGGCAAAAACATTGAGGCCTGGAGAGAAAAAGTGATTTGTATGCTCCCAGATAAATGTTCATACTGGATTTTAGCCCAGTGTGGCATGCCACTAAAGAAGGCAGAGACACACGTTAATTTCAATTTATGAGTCTCTCCATTATCTCCAAAGAAAATGGCAGTTGACACCTTTTCAGATGAGCACATCCAGCATGTTTGTATTGGTTGTAGAATATAATTTACTAATAGTCATAGTTACCCATGCGGGTTAGTGGAAGCAGTCACTGGCCTGGGGACATGCATTCCAAATCCACTTCCACCTCTTTGTGGCTGTGAGCAATTTACTTATGCCCTCCAAGCCTCCAGGGCTTTGATTTCCTCATCTATAAAACGGGGATATTGATACAACACTTATAAAGTGTTGTAGGATTAAATGAGATCCAGAATTAAGATAATAATTAAAGCAGTTACTATTTATTGAGCACTGGGCCTGGTGTTTTAAAATCCATTTTCCAAAGGAAAAAACACTGAACATGAAAGAGGTGAAGTAAGTCGCCCAAGTGACAGGTATTATGTGACAAAAGCAGGATTCAAACCACATCTGTTGGCAGCAATGACTATGGTTCCCTACTCCATTACATTGCTTAGCATGGCACCAGACGTTGTCCTCCACCCAAGTCCCCAGGCCATAACATAGAAGGATATGCCATCTGCTGCTTTTCTGAGTGCCCACCCACATAGAACTGAGCTCCTGCTCTTCCATCGCTTCCTTTAGCCACTTATTACCATGTAAACAAACCCTCTAGATTTTTACAAAAGTCACAAAGTTGTGAAAACTGTTGTCATTCATGGTCTTAATTCAAGGGTTAAGGACATGTCAGCATCTGCACATAGGGTGTAGTTTTGATGTATTCTTGGAGTCAATTTAACTTGCCCCAGAATAATAGCACATTCAGATGTCACCATGTAATAGTCAGGTAAATCTTAATCCTGGAGCAGCCAAGTTCGCTTTGGGTTTTCCCTCCCTGCATAGACAGCCATAATAAGCTGCCAAGCGCTCGGCTAATGTTGTCTCAGAACAAGCTGGGCATATTCGTCTCCTGGGCAGTTCTGTGGCCACATGACCCTGTCTTGCTGAGTCTGGTACCATCTCAAAACTTTTTCCCTTTTCTTCAATTCCATTTCCATTTTTCTGGGTTGCTATACGACACAAAGTACTGAGCTGGACTTTGTGCAGAGATGAGCATGAATGGATTAGACAAAAACGTAATTAGCAGGCTACTTACACAAAGAGTTGTCCAGATAGAGAGATAAGGAGAAGAGTAAGATACGATTAGGAAAGACCTCATGGAGGAGGTGATGTTGAGATGGCTTTAAGAGTTCATTTATCCAACTCTCTTCCTCGAAGGTGGGACCTTGGGAGGGGAAATGTTCTAACATCAGCTATATGCTGGGCCCAGAATGTAGCCACCTGAACAAATGCATTCCATATTCTTCTCTGTTATTTCTCTAGCACTGGGGCAGACTCCATGGTCAGGCCCAAAACACACAATGGTCCAGTGTACATTTTCAGAGGTCTAAATCATGGAACCTTAAGTAAGGCCCCATTGAGGATACCAAATATGCAGTATAAATTCACTCCTTCGCAAAAATACTTCCCCTTTCCTCAAAGGCATGGTTGAGATAAAGTCATACCCAATTTACATCCATCAACAGAACACAGTCCCACAGCTAGCAGCTGATTTATGGTACCTGGACTTTCTCTTTTTCCTCTGCCCTTTGCTCCCTTTTCTCTCACGCAGACAGCACTAGCCTGCCTGAGGGCTTCTTTTCCTACCTGGGCACACCCAGTGCAGACAGGCCTGGCCCAGGCCCCCAGCTGGCTTGCACCAGGGCCCGTGCATGTCCTCTTTCTTCAAGGTCGAAGTAGCTCTTTCTCAAATTGGAGTGATAAGATTTGAGTCTCGAATGTGTGTTTTATATGGGCAAGCAGAGGAAGCAAGCTCTTGAGTTCGTTTGGAGAACAGTATATCAGGCTGAGCAACTGGAATGAGAGGAGATGTTTGCTCTTCTAATGCCCAAACTCTCCACTTACTCACATGACACCCCTGCAGTTACCTCCTTTCCTCATGGCTGGAAGCTGGCTGTCCATCTGCTGAGAACAGTCCTTATTAGAGAACACCATTTCAGGCCTCGATAGAACTATCTCCCAAATAGTTTATGCTCTTTGCTGTATTCACACACTACTTGTACCATTGTTTTCTTAACATCTTTTAATTGACTATAAATAGATTCACTTTTGAAACTTACCCTGGTCTATAGGCAATAATATCTATGTAATCACAGCTCGATGTTCGAATTCTGTTTTAATATTAACTCTTTAAAATAAAAACGTGACTCTCGCAATAAGCAAAGGTAATTGCCCCTCTCCCGCCTATGATCAGGTAGCTCCCTTCTAGGATGTGCAGACCACATTTGGGGAATTGCTTTCCAAGGCTACAGTTCCGTGCTTCTCACGGGAGAGGTTTGAATCTGTTGTGAAACGGAAGGGAGACGTGGTAGAGGCTCAACGAGGAAAACACAGCACAGCAAGAGAGATGCAATTAAAAAATGCAAGAGAACAGCAGGAAGCATAAGTTCAAAGGTTTTTGAATAGAAATAAAAGAGCTAAGCTGGTCCCTGCAGAGGCAAATGTGTCCATTCTGGGCTTGTGTTTTTCAGAGCCAGGGAGTAAATTTCTGTTTGTATTTGAAGAGGAATATTGGTTTTTCCTCTCACTTGAAAAAAACAATAAAAAAGATTTTTATATGTCTCCTCTGTTTCAAGTGAAGGGAGAGGGCATTCTCCTTGAATTTTCATCAACATCTTTTTATTTGTAGTTTGAGGTTGTCAGTTGGAAGAATTGACTGTGTTTTGATGTACATATCTGAATGTGTACACGTGGCGTAGGTTTTAATGTGACCTGAACCAACCCATAAAGAAAAAGCCATGGAATACTACCAACTGACTAAATTCCAAACTCCACCTCTTGTATGTCAGAGAACCAAAATCTTAACTGAAGTTTTCAAAATATACTTAGTATACCCATTTCGGTGATAAATGGTATTTTCTCAGTGGAGTGTGTCAGAACACTTACCTCTCCCCAGAAGACCATCTCGGTCATAGGTCTGGAGACATTTCACACCAGAAAGGGAGCCTTAGCTCTGGGGAAAATAATAGACATCAGCAATATATGTTCTCAGTGATCCAGCTGCGCTCCTGAGTACCTTTTCTCCTTTTGAGATACTGTCTGCAATGCTCATGATTCATGTCCCACATGCTCAAGGTTGTTAGAAAATGTCTTCACCTCCTCAGCAAAGAGATTCACAGGAAAGACTCTGACATCCTTACCTTAAAGGGTAGTAGTTTGCTAAGGCTCCTCCTCCCACCCATGTTTGCAGGTTTGCAGAAAGGATGCAGCGAGCAGACCAGAGGATGTCATATTGGAAAGAGAGTTGTCTTTGCAGAGAAGAAGGCTGAGTTGATAATCCCAGGTGATATGGGGTCAGACAATTTTCTAGGAATTCATCCTAGAAAAAGTGCGATATACCTCATTGCTGGCTATCACTATGGTCACCTTCCAAGTACTCCCCTTGGGAAGCTACGCACCGACACCAGCGCCTAGTCCACCCTTCAAAGCAATTTTGGAACTCTTTTTCTGGAACGGCCATCAGAGCTGTGGTCGTATTACCCTTGATGTCCTGAATGTCATCAAAATGTCTTCCTTTCCATGTTTCCTTTATCTTCGGGTAAAGAAAGAAGTCATTGGGGGCCAGATCAGGTGAGTAGGGAGTGTGTTCCAATACAGTTATTTGTTTACTGGCTAAAAACTCCCTCACAGACAGTGCTTTGTGAGCTGGTACAGTGTCGTGACGCAAGAGCCATGAATTGTTTGCAAAAAGTTCAGGTCGTTTTCATCTCACTTTTTTACGCAGCCTTTTCAGCACTTCCAAATAGTAAACTTGGTTAACTGTTTGTCTAGTTGTTACAAATTCGTAATGAATAATCCTCATATCAAAAAAGGTGAGCAACATCATTGCAAACAAGTTCTCAAACTTAATTGTCCAACCTGTGAGCTGTTTATCTTAGGAAAAGCTCATTCCACCCACCCCACTCCCATCCCCTCCAGTGAAGCCACTTTACCTGCTAAAGCTCTGAAGTCATTGTAGTCATGTAGTCATTGAAATACTCTGCTACTTATTGTAAGTAGTTGCGACCTCAAGCTTCCTTGGGGCACCTCCCCACTGCCCCAGGCATCTAACCCTTTCCTGAGGAACCCCAGAACTGTGGCGAGCATGCTTCTACGTGGTCTATGCCTGTGGTCTCCTGGTTGTTAAATAGTCTGGATCTCCTTTTTCTCTCAAGCCCCTGTGTCCTAATATGTACAAGGGGGTAATCGTGCCAACCTCGGGGGTTAGTGTGGTGAGTAAAAGAAAAAACTGAACATTTCGTACATGATCAACAAAGTGTTAACTGCCTTTATTCTTCATGTCAAAAGGATTCAAACTTAAATCAGAGAGAACTTTCTTCCCACCATTTTGAATAAGTGTTTCCAAGCCAAGGACTCAAAAGACACAACCCAACACACACACACACACACACACACACACACACACGCATTGTAGTGTCCATGTCACAACTGTTTTGTAGCCCAACGATCAGCAGCCCCTGCTAATTTCACAGTCCTCGACATTAGGCAAATGTGGTAATATCCTTGAATGGACAGAATTCCAAGTTCCCGCAGTCTTAGCTCTCCCGCGTGCTTCCCTCCCTGCCTCCAAACTCCCTTTCATGGGCCGTCAGATCGATTCTGCAGCTGATTTGAGTAAGTTGATTAGGGCCTGAGGGAGCAGCCCAGGCTCCGCTATGGACTAACAGGACAGGAGCCTGGCTGCTGAGCCCTGGGAAAGTCAACTCCTCACTCCTTCTCCAAATATGTGCTGAAAAAAAGACAATATTTGCTCAGTTTTGCACTTTTTTAATGTCCCCCAGGCATTTGTGCCCGACAATATAAATTCAAATATATGCCTGACAAGGATTTTTTTTGATCAGCCTCTTTTAATTGCATAAATGTCCTTCATTTGTCTTGAAGGGAAGATATAACCCAGAGTTCATTGTAAGGGGATGTCACTTTGATTCTCATGATTAGGACTTTCTGTTCAAATGTACCATATAAAGACCAGAAGCCAGATGGGGCTTCTCCTCTCAAATCACCTCCAAAAGTTTAAGTGCTCTCACCCTAATCTGTATTTCTCTTTTCTTATTTTATTTTATTTTATTTTATTTTTTGCTACTAAAACATAAATAGAATCAAAAACCTACTTATATTGCTCTTCTTGAATATTCTTCCCAAACTCTAGGGTGAGTTTTTGTTGTTTCTGCATGTATTGAAATGCTGTAGGTATCAAGAAGGCTGGATGGGGTGGAGAGCTCCTCTCTTGAGAAGGGACCAGCATTGCCAGGATACTGGGAGTTTACTCTGAGCCCTCTTGCACATCCAAAGCTGCCACTGGTTTATAAGAGGTTTTAAGGACATATGGTTTAGCTTGTATCCATTAAAAATATTATATAAACTCTGTCGTGTGTTGAATTGTGTCCCCCACAAAATCCATGCTCAAGTCCTAACACCCAGGACCTGTGAATGTGACCTTATTTGGAAATCAGGCGTTTGCTGATGTAATCAAGTTACGACAAGGTCCTACAGAGTATGATGAGCCATAATCCAGGGACTGGTGTCCTCATGAGAAGGCCATGTAAAGGTACAGAGGCACAGATCAGAGTTATGCTTCTGCAAGGGACACCAAGGATTGCTGGTAACTACCAGAAGCTAGAAGAGATAAAGTCGCATCCGTCTCCAAAAAATAAAAGGAGACTTCAGACACCTTCAGTTGCTCTCTTGACACCTTGAGATCAGACTCCTGGCCTCCAGAACTGAGAGAAGAAACTGTTGTGTTAAGTCAAATTGGTGGTGATTTGTTGCAATAGCCCTAGGAAATTAATGCGGACCCCAATTCCTAGGATTCAACAAGGAGAAACAAGAATAAGGCTGCCCATCATTTTGTGGGAACAAGATAACACGGACAAGACTTCTGAACAGCTGCCTTGGCAGCCATTGCTGAGGTAAAAGTGTGATTGTGCGTTGACGTCTGCCTGCCCTCCCACATCTGTGTCTTGTTCCCCACGTCAGTCTCTCCTCAGGCCCCCAGAGCATGCACGCTCCTCAGCTTTTCTCTCATCTCCTCATCCTTTCAAGTTGTAGGACCGGGAGGCGCTGAATTTGAAACCTAAGCAAAATCCCGGTCACCCACTGATTAACTCTGCTTTCAGGAGATTGCTGGGAGAGCTCCCTGAGCCTCATTAGCCCATGTACAAATTAGGGACAGTAACACCAACTTCACAGTTTTGGACAGTTTTGGAAATGGTTTGTGTGAAAATCCTGGCATCCTTGATAAAATTTAATTTCTCTCATTTCCTTTTCCCAAGAGACGTGATGTTCTGTGAATCAAAGATCATAAGAAGACAAGTCTAGAGAAGTCAGGCAAAGCCTGGAGGAGATTAAGCGCTCCTGAGGACAGAGGTTGTCTGGAACCTACCTTAGGCCGGGTATTCTACTAAATACTTTACAGGTGCTGCCCGGTGACTCCTCACCCACTCTCTATGAGGCAGACACGGTTGTCACCCATTTTTCTGGAAAGAACTAAAGCTTAAATAAGGCTTATCCATCTCAGCACTACTGACATTTTGGACCAGATACTTCTTTATAGTGTAATGCTGTCCTGTGAATTGTAGGATATTTAACAGTCTCCCTGGCCTATACCCACTAGATGTCAATAATACCCCTCCCCCAGTCTGGACAATCAAAAATGTCTCCAGACATTACGAAGTGTCCCTTCGGGGGCAAAATTACACCAGTTGAGAACGACTAGCTTAGACAGATTCAGTTACTTAATTCAGCATCATAAAGCCAACATGACCTAGGGTTTTAAAACCCAGCTGGATATTAACCAGGAGTGCCAGCGAAAGTATGGATTTACCCTAAGACGAGACAGTTGGCTTTTTCCCTGTTGCCTCAGTAATGCTGACTTTTGATAAGAGCACATTTAAGGGTGTTCTTTGTACCCAAATCACATTACGAGTCAGAATGAGGTAAGAGTAAAGGACTTGAATCTGGAAGATTCCTCACAGGTGTCAGGTTAGGTAGTAAAAAATACACTAATCTATTCTTTCACAGTAATTGAATTTTTTGGTGATTTCATAGTTCATTCCAATAAAGACATCCACGTTCAGCCTCCCTTGCAGCTGGATGTGCTCATGTGACTAAGATCCAGCATGGACGTGAATATAAAGTGATATCAGCATTTTCTGGGACATGTGCTTAAAAGGAAGGCATATGTTTGCCCCCTTAGTCTCTCCTCCATCCTGTTGCATGGCAGATATGGCTACCTGGTGAGGCCTCTGAGACCATGAAGTCAAGTGCCCTAGAGATGGTGTAGCAACAAGACAGAAGCTGCCTGGACCGTGAAAACTGCACAGCAGAACCACCCAACCACTTGAACTTCACACGAGAGAAAACTAAGCTTCCGTCTTTCTTTAAGCCACTTGCATTTTGGGTCTCTGCCATAGCAGCTGAAGCAATAGCTATATCACTCTATACAAGGTATAAATGCCTTCAGAATGATACATTAGCCCTTTTGACATTTGCATTTCATAGGGCCCAGACCTCAACCCAAGCAATTCATCAGAGGTTGAATCCCAGCCATCAGTGAAAAATAGGTAGGACAGGATGTGGAAAAGGGGTCTTCCCACTCTCTTAATCACAATACATGAGTAATAATGGTACGTAATATTTATTGAATGGTACTATATGTCACAAGAATTGCTGCAAGTGCTTCATATATACTAACTTATTTAATCCACATCAAAACTCCTTGAAGTACTTACAATTATAATCCCCATTTCATAACAAAAGAAACTGAAGCATGACAAAATCAAGTAACTTGCCTAAAGTCACATTGCTTGTGAAGAGAAGGTAGAAATTTGAATTCAGCCAACTTGATCTCAAAGCCTGTGGCCTCAATCACTACTCCATCCTGGTTGCTGTTCCTCCAAATCATATATGCAGCCCTTGGTTTATAAGAATGTAATGATTTCCATTTTCTCTTCAGTTTTATAGACCTATAGTTCCATACGTCTCTCAGCTAGAAGACTGTCTTTAATACGTTTTATATCTCATTATTTGTTGCAATCCCTGTGGTTATTAAAAATAGATAGCTCAATAGCCTTAAATATCTGATATTTATAACAGAGTACCAAGTGGAGTAAATATTTCACTTTGGGGAAAATACTCTGGTCCAATAACATAGAATAAGGTAGTGAAAATTTTTTTTTACAGAAGTCCTTGATGACTCACTCTGCATGGCAAACTTTTCTGGATACTTGTAAATTTAGTCTTTTAAGCAACAGAAAAACAACAACAATAACAAAAAAGCCTCAAGAGGGACTTCCACTTTTAAGAAAATGCAGATGTGCTTTTCCCAATTTCTCCTACTAAATACAACTGAAAATCCTGGATCTTATGTATAAAATAAATGTGAGAAGAGTACGAAAAGTGGAGAGGTAAAAGGAAGACCAGCTGGAGAACTCAGGTCTCAAGGAATGGCATAGTAGTGAATCCCCTGAGTTTCCATTGTCTTGTATAACCCACAGCATGTGCTAAGGAAGCCAGCAACCCATAAATGCCAACAAAAACAGGCAAAACAAGAGCCCCCAACAAAAGTCGGCTCCCTCCACCCAAAGTACCTGGAAAAGGTCAACCTTTTAGACAATGACAGTTCTATTCCAACTTCTCTGCTTTCTTAATGTACTGATTATATTTTAACCTTTCTTGATGACCTAAAGTCTCTTTACACTAACTTACTTTATTTTCCCATAGCACTTATCAGTTCTATGGTATTTAATGCTTCATGTTTATTGTTTACTACCTGCCTTTCCCCACTAGAATGAAGCCCAGGACAGTATTTTTATGTGTATGGCTCAGTGCTGCTTTCCACATGCATAGAATGGAACTTGGCACATAATAGGTACCCAATAAATAGTTGTTGAACAAATGGATGAATTATTATGAAGATCAGTGTATTAGTCCGGGTTATCCAGAGAAACAGAATTAATAGGGTGTGTGTGTGTGTGTGTGTGTGTCTGTGTGTATGTGTGTGTGTGTTTATGTAAAAAAGAGAGAAGAGAAGAGGAAAAGAGAGGAGAGGTCAGGAGAGGAGAGAAGAGAAGAAATTTTTTTTCTTAAGGAACTGGCTCACGCAATTATGGAGGCTGGCAAGTCCAAAATCTGCTGGGTAGGCTGGCAGCCTGGAGACCCAGGGAAAGTAAGTGCTGCAGCTATAGTCCAAAGACAGTCTGCTGCAGAATTCCCCCTTGTTGGGAAAGATCTCTCTTTTGTCCTTGTCAGACCTTCAACTGATTGAATGAGGCCCACTCGTGTGGAGAACAATCTGCTTTACTCAAAGCTCACCAATTTAAAAGTTTATGTCATCCAAAAAGATCCTTACAGAAACGTCTAGAATAATTTTTGACCATGTCTCTGGACACCATGACGCAATGAAGTTGACACATAAAATTAACCATCATAATCAGTTATTGTACCAGGTTAAAATATAGCGAGGCCCTCAAAGCTTTTGCATGGGGTTATTCATCCCCACATTTAATTGTCATAAGCTATTGTGCTTTTGATTGTGAGCAATTCACATCTCTATTTACCAGTAGGCGAGTAACAACTATGTCTTCTAGCAGCGCCTAGAGCAACCTCTGGCTTCTCTGTAGTTGGCTGCTTTCAGTCTATGTGTATTTGGGAATGAGTCAGCCAAGGTTGTTATATCAATGCAAAGAAAAAATAAGCAGGTTCCAAGGGAGGCCTAAAGATGCTCACCTGTGAATGAAGTGTAAGAGAGTTGGTGCATAGATTTGACTTGGAGCTTGGAGGCCATTTTCCTTGTTTCTTGGATCTCAGCTGTGAGCTCTTCCCACAGAAAAGAACTAAAGCTAGAAATACACAGATGAATTCCAAGTTGCCCATTTAGAGCCAGGCCATAATCTCTGTTAGTTTTGATTTCAACAAAAGTAGAACCAGAGACAACGACTAAGGAACAGGCAGTTTATCTGGGAGCTGACTCCATGAAGCCCAAATGAGGAAGTGGGGAAATTGAGGCAGGGGAGGGAGAAAAGTCAGCAAGGGGTGCATTAGAGAGTGGATAACCATTTCGGGCAGCCGCTGTCAATCCCATTGAGGATCCTCTAAAGAACAATATAGAACACCCCTCAGGATCTCACTGGAAACAGGGAACCTGGAGTATGTACCCACTGTCTTGACCTACTGGTTCCCTTACTGTCAAGTTGCTTCTAACTGCTGGGAGAAAGTCATCAGGTAGAGAAGATGAGAGCTACCATTCCTTAAGCTGCAAGTTGTCAGTGTGCTGGCAAGTGTCCTTGGACTGCTAATTAACTCAGGTGCGGCCAGAGGCTATGTGGGCAAAATAGCCCGGTGCCTGCTGCTCAGACTGCTTGCCAGACATCACATAGAATGCCAAGGCAGAGAGGCAAACATAGGCTTTCTGTTTTACAGAAAGAGATTCTATTCAGACATCATCCCAACTTGTCCAGTGGTTAGTCTTCTAAACTTATAAAGTCCGTCATTTTATATCAAGGTTTCTTACGAAAATCAAAAGGATACAGAAAAGCTTGTGCTTAATGATGTTTTAGCAGAATTAATCAAGGCCATTGGCAGCCATGTGGCTAACAAGACATTTGGGGCCCTTGAACTCCCTGGGTGCTTCCCGAAACAAGTTTGCAAAAACCAGCTCTAGCTTTGATACATACGAAAAAGGACTTGTGGATTGGGGAATAGTTTGACAAGAGGAAAATTACCATAAATAGAGTGGAAATGTAACACGCAGGAAAAAATGAAGAAAATCTGCCTGGTGCGCCTTCCGAGGGGACATGAACTTTAACCCAGTGTCTACTATTTGCTGGGACAGCATTAAACGTTGCAAAACTATTGTCTCGTTTGGTCCTCAGAACAGCCTTCTATGGGAAGAAAGGTTGTTTCCACTTTACAGATGAGATAACCAAGGCTCAGTGCAGTGATTTGCCCAAGATCACACAGTAAGACTGAGTCAGCATTCACACCCTGTCTATCCCATCTCTGGCTTTCATGTCCTTTTGTGATTTCTTACTCCAGCCTGTGAACCAGAATCATTTATATGAAAGTAAGTTTTCCAGGACCTACTCAGACTCTCATCATAATTTCTGGGAACAGGCCCAGACATTTTTATTGTAAATGTTCCTCCAGGTAATTCTAACCAGTCATATTTGGAAATTTCTGTTCATGGTGGCTTTTTGCCTCTGGATGTTTCTATAGTCAGAGAGATGCAACTGGAAAAAACTATAGAAAACGCTGATTTAAAAATTAGCATTAGAGGAGCACCCACATTCTGTAATAAGAAAGCATGCTCTAATGCAAGGATTGGCACCCGTCTTCTGGAAAGGGCCAGAATAAATATTTTAGTGCCTGTCACACGACTCAACTCTTGCCACTTGTGAAAGTAGCCATAGACAATATGTAAAACAACGAGTGTGGCTGTGCTCCAGTAAAACTTTGTCTATAAAAGTAGGCTGAATTTGGCCCAGGGGTCATCATTTCCTCACCCCTGCTCTACTGGCACATGCTTTCTGGAGGTGTCCTGGGTAATTGGATATCCTAGGATAAGAGACTATCACTCCAAAAGGAAAATTTTCTTTGTTCGTGTTCCTGGCCACAAGATTGAGTTTACATTCATACATATAAAAAGAATACTACTCATACATAAATAATCTGGTTTTATTGGCTGACTTCATATTTGATGTGATTCATGCACAATCAAATTGACTATAGTTCAACTGTGGCAAGAGTTGATTGAATACATTGAGTATGATTGAATAAATCGGAGTCAAAGAATGTTCTCAGACCCCAGTGTCAGAGGCACCAGACCTTCATGGTAAATGATCTACTTAATGTCAAAACATAAGAGTCTTCACGATTTTGAGGATTGAACAGGGAGACGAGAGACTTTGTTCTTGTAAGTTCTGGCTGACCATCAACAAACACTTCATCCTTCTAGACCTTAGGCTTTACTTTTCTCATTGGTACAATGAGGAGTTTGATCAGATTCATTCAGTCCTCTTCTTGACGGCCCTAAACAGGAATCTTTACAAAGACGTCACTACAGGTCACAAACACCTGGATTCCTCAAGTCTGAGCTAGGAGAGAAAGGAGCAGAGAATGTCAGAGTGAAGCTATCAAAGTCCTATTCTTACAGTTCACATTCTTGCTTGATGATCTAGAGCTAATTGTCCAGGTGAACGAGTCATTCTTGGCCCCAAAGAGTGACAGAGGGAAAGACCGATGGTATTACAGAGTTTTATCCATATATTGTTTACATACATAATATACATATAAAATAATAAGCTGCAAATGGAGCTGCTACCCATTTGAGCCATGTTCGGCTGGGAAGAAGACTCTTAGGTCTCTTCTGACACAAAGTCTGTGATTCTGGAGCCCACAGTGGGTGACAGTCTGTATTTCCAACTCTGACAGTGGCAGCAATGGCTACTTCGTTGGAACTCTTGGTTTCCTTTTGGCTGTCTGCTTTAAAATACAGGAGCACACCCAGAGAGTTCACTTTGGTGAATTTTTCCTAAGGAAGGATGTTCTAAACATCTTCAATTTCTTCTCAAAATGCTCATCTACCAGCCGTTCATTTATCTGAACTCTGCTTGATGCAAATTTGATTTTCTCCCATGGTACTTCATGGAGTAACACTGACATTCTCAGGTCTTTGAAAGTTGCTCTTTTCCAAGCTGGAGTTTAGAGTATTGTATATACAGCATTTTCCTCTACAGGCTGGGGGGGCTCTACCTTCATGCCTCCACAGTGCTCCTTGCTTCATTGTACCACAGCCCTCACCACTGGGCATTGCAATTACTTTTTTTAGTAGCTCTGATTTCCATCACAATACTGAGGTTCCTAAAAAATCTTTTGGTTTTTACATATCAAATAAAAATATAACTCAGATTTCCTTACACACATTGTTGAGAGGGTCATTTGCAGACATGATTTGGGTGCCTCCCCCGTAATCCCCGGACCTTAAACTGTCTAGAACATTCGAGGAGGTCCTCCTGACTTTTCGTCCACAGGCTGTGATATGTTCATCATCTGTAAGACCTCACAATTCCTGAGGTAGGACCTTGCAGGCACTGCACCAGCCTTGAGCTCCACGTCTCTGCAGAGGCAAATTTAATAAATTCGCAGAGGAAAACTGATATTAGAGGACAAAGCACAGTCTCCCATAATGCTCATCAGCTATTTCTTAATTTTCCCGTTTTAGACATTTAGGAATTGAGCTCTCATTCTCCCTGTACACACACACACACACACACACACACACACACACACACACACAACTTCCTCTTCCTCTGTCTCTCCAATGTAGTTACTCATATGGTAATATTTGATCTCAGTATTCAGTGTTTATCAGACCGATTTGTGCAAATATTATTTGTAGCTTATCACATTTCCCTTCTGAAACTTTTTATTTTCCCTCAAGTTAATAATTGCCTTACATTCAATTTGCTACATTTTCTGAGTACCCATCATAAATTCCTTTCCAACCCTCCAGAATCTGAAAAGGCCTCTCAACACCCTCACCACTTGTATTTTTGTTGAAAACCCTTTTCCACTACTCTCTGTGCTTCAGCTTCTCCTGGACCGGGTGCTTCCTAAGGCTGCTGCAAAATAGTCCTCCTGGATGTCTCTTCCCATCAGCCTGTGAATGCCTTCCTTGCTCTGCTTTGTTAAATTCACTCTTTCCAGAATCCTGTAACTCCCAGCTTCTAATCTTACCCCATTTTTGTCATAAACCACATCCTTCTGAGAAAGGAGGTTTGGGAAGAAAGTTTTGAGATCTTGAAAGGCTGAAAATGTCTCTTATTAAGCACCACATTCAAATAATTATTTGTTGGATATAGATTCCTGGACTGGAAGTAATTTCCTCTGAATTTAAAGTTGCTCCTTTGTCACCTGGCTTCCTGTGCTGCCATTGAGAAAGCTGATGTCATTCTGATTTCTAAAACTCTGTAAGTGCACTGGTTTCTCCCTTTGAAAGATTTTAGGATCTTCTTTTTATCTTCAGTGTTCTGAAATTTCATTCTAATATGGCTTGATAAAGGTCTTTTTTTTTATGATTCATGTTGGAGAGTTGGTATTTAGAAAAGTCGATGCCATTAACACAGGACTTGAATGCAAGTGCACATTTGCAAGTGCACAGTATCTTCCAGCTTGACCAGTGTTGTCAATCTTAGAGACAGTTCACATCACTGAAGAAAGCCATCCAGCCAGTGTTTTGATGCTTTGAATTCTTCTGGGGATATTCCTAACTGTGGTGCCATTGCAAGGGCAAATGCTTGAATATCAGCCCTGCACACAACCAAAGCCTTTGCTCTGCTGTCAGCAATCCATTCACAGGTGATGTTTTCCAGTTCAGGAAATAATGGTGGCCGACCTGATCCACACTTACCCTTCTTAGCATTTCCCTCGTCCACCTGCTGACTGAGGTTATTGTACTCTGCTTGCCATTTTTGGACCATTCGGAGATCCCCTTTCTCTTTGCAGAAAGCCGTAAGATTCTTGCCCCGGGAAGATTCCTTTCTTGTACTCGATGGAATAGCTCTTTCTTTTTGCACTCATCTTATCTGGGTGTCAAAATATTATTCCCTTTAAATCTAACATTAAGTCAAATGTTAATTGAAGACTCATGAGACAGGAGTGGCAACTAAAATGATGACAGTTAAGAATGATGGTCCACACAAAAGCGACAAAAAATTGCAGGCACCAAAATTCAGAAAACGTTTCTTTATTTCACACGAGTGCATTCAGTACGTCCATTACAGCACATGACGTATTAAATTATGAAGATTCGTATTAGACACAACCACGTCTGTTCGTTATCAAGTTTGTGCGCACATTGTTTGTGTGTTGTGTCTGTACTCCAATTGGTCATTCGGCAATAAGTCTTGAGTTCATCTGTTTACATAGGCATTTACCTCTCGTCCAAAGGTGCCCACATGGGTATTTACAGATACTTAATTATAATTTATATTATCACTTATTTTAAGTATTAATGTCAATAACATCATTTATTTATATTTAATTATATAGTAATATTATTTTATAATTCAGTATGTCCACTGTGTGTTGCAACGCACGTACTAAATGCATCGTCCGGCTTACGATCTTAACTGGGGCTTATTTTGGGGGTAGGGCTTATATTACGAAAATCCTGAAAAAAATCATGCAAGGGCTTATTTTCCGGTGAGGTCTTATTTTCAGGGAAATACGGTAAAGTAACATACTTCACCATAGAGTGACATGACTTGGACCCGGCCAGGATGTGTTACCTCTCCCTGCAGCTATCAGTATCTGCAGATTTGTTTTCCCTTAGGCTTGCTAGTTTCTACCCAGAATCCTCCACTTCCCATCAGGGGCTAAAATAAGCTTGCCTGCTACCATTCTCAACACAATTGGAAAAAGGAGGCTGAGAATTTCATAGTTCACTATGTAGACTCTCACATGTCCCTCCACTCATTTTTAAATGTTATTATAGTGTTCCCATCTTTTCCTAGCTTATGTCTCAGGTCCCAGAGTCCAGAGCCTATCTGGTCTAACCTCTGCTGAGAGTAAACTTCCAGTTTTCTACCAGGTGGGGCAGGATCGTTGCCTAGTTGGGGAAAAGATCTAGGCTCTTACTGCTTCCATAAAAACTTTCGACCACACTTCTTGCTTTCAGCCCCTGGCATTCCCTGGCTTTAATGCTATCCGATGCCTTGAGTCCCAGAGCTGTTCCAGGATTCTGTAACATGGGTCTGTTTCTTTCTTATCTTTATCCCAGTGTGCACTTAAGGTTCAGCTTTCTCAGTCACAATCCGGTTACCAACAGTAAATCTGCGTCTCAGCTTTTAAAAATGTATCAATATCTCCCATCTGCTTTAGTCTCCTTTCTTATTCTCTTGGACTCTATGGTTTTTAGGCTTTTTTTTCCCCAATCCCTTTACTGTTACATGAATGAGATTTGGGGAAGAAATTATGTAAATATTTGTATTTGATTTGTCACATTAAGTTGAAACTTCCATAAATATCATTTTTAATGGTTTCACAATATTTATTAGTAGGTGCATTATGTTTACACAACCATTATCCAGTGGTTAGACAGTTAAATTGCTGCCCATTTTTTCCACCACCACTAAAAACAACACAGTAGTGAATTTCCTTGTGCATGAAGTCGTTTTTACCTTTGAGAGTATTATGTTTAAGGTAGATTTCTTAGAAATATAATTAATGGCAAATTTCAAAGGTTCGTCACAGTTCTTTTGCAAATAGTTTTATCAGTGAGCAGACTTACCAACACAGCATGACAACCAGCTCACTAGCTTGAGCCTTGCAAATCCTTCCTCTTGTTTTAAATCAAGGCCATGTTAGAATAGGGAGGTTTTCTTTGTATCCTTGAAAGCAAGACTTCTCTACAGAAGGAATCAAAGTGGAATCCTGAAGGGGAACAGCAGGAAGGATTACAGGAGCAGCCAGGATTCCTTCCGGGACTGCTCTGAAATCAACAAGGTACAAAAATGAATGCTGTTCTGTAAAGAACCTGAGCAGTGAGCTAGTTTTAAACTTTCTTTTTTCATTTTCTAATCCAATAATAGGCAAATTCGTGAGATGCATTTTAGGAATGTAGATGCACTGCTTGAAAATGTATTATATGGTTTCCTGAATTTTGAAGAGGTATCCAGGGCAGCCTAAAACAACTAAACCATAAGTTCCGGGAAAGCACAGGAGTTGCTGGGCAGAGCAGCAAAACGATGAGCTCGGGAGCCAGAGAGATAGGTGTGTGACACCTCTGCCTCCAGGGCCTCAGTTTCTGCATCTGTACAATGGGAATACTGATACTTCTGTGCAGGATTGTCATGAGATACAAGAGAGAGAATGTCTATGAAGGCTTCATGCTCAGGATTTCACCTGTGCAGCTCAATGATCGCTTAACAGCTCTTTTTCTTTCCTCCACAAGGAAGCTTAGATTTGCAAAGAAAGGAGGCCAAAAGCCCCAACTGTTGTTGTTGTTTTTTACATCAGAACTTGGAAAATTGATATTATTGATCCAGAGATTTCTTTAATGTTTAAAAATTTCTGATTATAATAAGCTAATATCTTAAAGGGTTTGTGTTTTCTTCTTTCCTGCTAAGAAAGACATCCCAACACGCTACCCATAAACTAAAGATTTGCTCCCAATCTAGATGCTCTTCAGTTGTTTATCATGCGTTGATGAGTTTATTAACAGACTACCCAGTTTTCTTGTTTTGTTTTGTTTCAATTTGGTATATATAATGAATAAAGTAACAAAACATAACACAATGGCAAGCTGGTGTTTCCTCTCAATAGCTCAGAAAACCCCGAGGTAGATATGCCAAGAGTGTTCTTAAAAGCTAGAATTTAACATGGTTTAAATGAGACGTGGCTTTAAAACCTCCTATTAAATTTCAAGTGAGTTATTTTTAAAGTAAACTAAAAGTCTACTATAGCAGAGAAGGCAGTATTTTATCGGGGAGCTTCTGGTAGTCACCCAGATCACTCAAGCACAGCTAGAAAAGCCTGAAATATATACGGCCAGATTAGATACCAACATGGCCATAAAGATAACAGTGCATTTCCAAGACTACCAATGTGTTATGGGCATCCTGGGGTTAACAGAGTTGGATGTGAAGAAAGATATTGATAAAGGTAGTGTATCTGAGCAGTAAAAGATATTGAATGACTCCTGGCACGCGATACGATAGATGGGTTTGTTAAAAGAGTTATATGACCCATCCCGAGCTAAGCTCCAGTATTCAACTCCTTGCCTAGCTATGGTCTCCTTAAGAGTGATAGAAACTTTTTGTAAAATTAAGATAAAATATGAGGTCTGACAATTACATTCGCAAACTTTTTGCAACGATGTTGATAACATTTTTTGATAGGAGAGGGATAATTCATTATGAATTTGTGCCAACTGGACAAACAGTTAACCAAGTTTACTATTTGGAAGTGCTAAAAAGGCTGCATGAAAAAGTTAGGCGACCTGAACCTTTCGCCAACAATTCATGGCTCTTGCATCACGACAATGCACCAGCTCACACGGCACTGTCTGGGAAGGAGTTTTTAGCCAGTAAACAAATAACTGTATTGGAACATCCTCCCTACTCACCTGATCTGGCCCCCAGTGACTTCTTTCTTTACCCAAAGATAAAGGAGATATTGAAAGGAAGACATTTTGATGACATTCAGAACATCAAGGGTAATACGACAGCAGCTCTGATGGTCATTCCTGAAAAAGAGTTCCAAAATTTCTTTGAAGGGTGGAGTAGATGCTGGCATCGGTGCAAAGCTTCCCAAACGGAGTCCTTTGAAGGTGACCGTGGTGATATTCAGCAATGAAGTATGGAGCACTTTTTCTAGGATAAGTTTGGGGATGTAGTTGCCTAACCTAGTTTATAGGTACATTTCATATACATACTAATTTATATAGTGCTGTATCTTGTATAGAGGCTTCCTACCCAAAATTGTGTACATAATAGAAAATTCAGGAGGATTTGTTTCATTAAATCCTCCTGATTTAATGAGGATTTAAGTGCTCCCTACTTAGTGCCTTTCCACACCCCTTTATTCTGTTGGCAGAAAAAACTCCCTGGCAAAGATTTTTGTTAAATTTTTCTCAAACTACTTGTAGGTTTACATGTAGATTCCTATATATAGGCTTCAGAAGAGAGAGGGAGAAAGAGAGGGAAAGAGAGAAACAGAGAGCAAGGGAGGGAGAGAGCAGACATGGAGAGAGAGAGAGGAGAGGATGGAGAGAGGGAGGGAAGGAAGAAGGGAATAAAGAAAGGAAGGAAGGAAAGAAGGAAAAAAAAGACTTATTCAATCATGTAACCAGAAATGTCTGCTGATATCACCTAAACTCTTGAGATCTTGATAAGATTGGAAACTTCATTTATGACCTATACAAATCCCAAAGCTTTATGCCAGCATTTCAAAAAAACCTTGGGGGAACAATTGCACCCTTGTGGCCTTCTGTGCCTCTAAAATCTTGTTTCTGCAGAAACAGTGTTCTGCAACATCTTAATTCGGGCGTGAAATTCAAATTCTTCCTCAACTGCAAAAGCAGAGATGACGACACAACAGCTCACACAAAATATCTGTGAATGCACGTGGGCCGTACATTTTATTCATTATTTGGAGGGGAGCCAGGGGGAGACGGAGAATGGGTTTACATCATGGAAAAACAAACGACTTTTAATGAAAAGACCCACTCCATATAAGCTTCATGCCAACAAAGAAAGGCAATGGGCACGCTGCCTGCTCCGTCTCTTGGCTTCTGTATTATTCATGCCTTCTCACTGCGCCTTTCTCCTCAGGCTCAGTGCACCAGTTTCTCTCCTTCATACTCATACACCATTCTTTTCCTCCTATAGCCCTTTGTAGACCTTTTGAGTCGAAGCAGTCCAGTTTAGTCTCAGTGTCACATATAAACACATTCCAGCTGCAAAAAGCCATTAGGTGGAATTCCAATCATACATCTCTTAAAGAACTTTCAAATGATCAGATTCACAGTGTATTTCCATGCTTCTTAAAGTTATTTTTCCTTCTTTTTTCTCCTCTCCATCACTCTCATATGCCACCCCACCTGTATCTATATCTAAAATTCCCAATACCAATACTCTGTTCAAATACCTTGAAAATCCAAGGCCCTGTAGCCCTTTTCTTCACTTTATCCACCCCCTTCTCTCAGACTTCATTCTTTCTAGCCATCTTCCGTCTCTACAATACAAAATCCCAGCAACTCTGCAGGCATGAAGAACTTCCTAAAGGGTGGGGGAGGGGGGCGAACGGGATGGTTGCCCATTCCCCACTTGGGTTTCTGCTTGCACCCTCTCAGTCTCCTAATCTCAAAGACTGGCCTCTTCTCTTAGCCCAACATCAATACTTGTGCCCTTCACAAAATCCATGAAAATAGGTTTCAGATCATTAGCAAAATAAAATGTGCCTTGCATTTTCTGAATGTAGAGAAAACTGGTCATTTAGAAATACAAGATCCTATGTGATAGTGCAGAAGGAATGAAGTGAGAGAAGAAAGAAGAAAGAAAGTTGCTCTTTTCTATGCTTTTCCAGTGTCAATGGTCCTCGCATTTGATATGCTGTGGGAACCTTCCATATGTGCTCTGAATCCTTGGGCAGAGGCTCACTGACAACTAAACGTTGCTCTGTTGGATGTGTCCTGGCTCCAAGGGCAGTCCACAGTTTAAAAGCAGGCTATAGAAGCTTAGCAGTGGAATGATGAATTCTTCCTAGGGTGGTAAAGGGATGAGACAGAGACAAAAAAGACATAGAAGAAGGCACAATTGAGTTGGTTCTTGATGGACGAGATTACCAGGTAAAATAAAATGGGGCTAGGTTACTGCGTGGAAAGGTAATTTTCTTTGTAGGTGTTGTATGGGGACCACAGATCCCACAGGGTGGCTCACTTGTCTCATGAGTACCATTTGGAAAAGTGAGCTTAGTATTTCCCTGGACCTTTGCTCCCAAAAAGAGAGCCTTTTGGGGAGGAGTCTTCCCAAAAGAGTCTGCCTTCTCTGGTCCCTCATGGTTCTCCCTACCTAGTTTTAGCAAGACATGCCCATTTGGGACAAACTGTGGCAATGGAAGGTGGTGCATCAAGTTTGCTTTTGTAAATCCTATTATTAGGTTGGTGCGAATGTAACTGTGGTTTAAAAGGTTAAAAATAACTGCAAAAGCTGCAGTTACTTTTGCACCTCCCTAATAGAATCAGCAGGGTTGATTTTAGAACTTGAAGGGGAGTAGGTGTGTATCCGGTCCTGCTCCCTGTTCTGATCTGTCTCTGAAGGTAGACAGACCTTGTTTGAAACCTTACACTCCCACCTCTAGTCATGTGACACATGACAACTCATCACCACCCTAAGCCTCAGTTTCTTTATCTGTAAAATGTGAACGATACTGCCTAATTCACAGAGTACCATAAAGATTCAGTAAGATAATGAATGTCAATGGCCTAGCACCATTCTGGCTCAAAGCAGATGCTCAAACAAAATGGCAGGCATGACCATGATGTTATGGCCTTTTAAAAGATGAGATAACTGAGTCCCCAGGAGATCATTCATCTGCCTTCCAATGAATACCCATTTAACCCATTCTTCCTAAAAATCTTTTTCTCTAAAGATGTGTTCTAAGCAAGGGCTGATTCAGGGAAAGTCAACTCTCTGTAATCAGACTCTTCTGTAATGGGGTTCTCTACTTAAGCAAGCACAAGCAATGAGGTCTTGGGGTTCAGGGCTCCTTCTCCAACTCCCATACTCTGGTGGTTGGGGAAAGGAATGAAGCAAACTTGGACTTTCGTGGATTTCTATTACAGTCTAAAAAGGCATCCTGGTCTGCTTGCAAAAATCTCTATTGTTGCTTGCAGATAAGAACAAGGGTAAAGTTAGACCCAAGTATTCTTTAAACGCCACCGAGAAATACAGTCCTCTTCTTATAGAGTTTCTCATGTAGAAAAGCAATGTTAACTCCCCAGACTATGAAAGGGGGAAGAAACTGAAGTTGTAATGGGAGCTTACAGGGAATTTAACTTGATCCTGTGTCTTTTCACCATCTCTCCAGACCTACCAAAGGCTCTCACAACCTTTCAACCCTAGGCTGCTCTGTGTTTTATTAAATGAAATGTATCCATAGTTCCATTGTCCCCCATGGGCTGTCCTGCCTCAGTGCCCCACACCCTAGCACCTGCTTAGCCTGTTTTTCTGAGCTCGTTAAATTAAAAAAAAAAAAAAAAAAAAAAAGTTGAATTAATTGGATCTCACCAAACTAAAGAGCTATGAAAAGAAATAAAGACTCCTGATTTATTTATGCAGATTATATGTTTCTGCATCTGCTAGCGTAGAGCCAGCAGACGTGTTTATTCAAAGAGGCCCACATTTTAGAGTTGTTACAATACCTGCAACTTACAGGATGAGCGTAATTATCCTATTTTTACAAACTCTAATATGATTTCAATTGATGTCAGTAAGTTTTGATTGAATTTACTGCTGATTAGAGTTGATCGTCTCTTTGAACAACAAGAAATTATGTCTCATTCAGTTCGTTAGCAAGACTAGTGTTCAGTTTATGAGCCATAGCACCAGTGGTAATTATCAAGGATAATTGATTTCTAATGTGGACATATTAATTACGTAGATATAGGAAATTAAAATATTTTACCCTGGCAATTATTTTATGAAAAATAAACAAGCCGTAGACAGTGGACAAGAAAATTTAGTTTATTCTGCCAACTTACTTTCCCTTCTGCCCAGGGAAACTGGACATCTAATAAAGTGATTATGGTGTGGCAATACCACAGAATGGGACCCAAGCAGGCTGGCTTGGAAGAGCAAATCCCAAGGGAATCTGAAGGTGACCCTCTACATCATAAGGGGAGGAAGAAAATGGACATGGAAGAGAAAATTAAGGTCTTTGTCTCATTTGTAAGCTAAAAAGAATGTTCCATGTAAAGATGACACATGGGAGAACTCATTTAATTATACAGTCATTCAAAAAAAAATTTATTGAGCACCTAGTATGCGTGGTGGTTAAAGTACTACCTGTCGCATGCCCTCATGAGCCTACAGCTCAAAGGGGAAGTTAGGCATTACCCATGAAAACACCGAAATGACTACATAAATCCACACACTACAGAAGTAAAGGGAAAGCTGCTATAAGAGTCACTAATAGTGGGACCTAGTGCCGACTGGAGGTGCGGATCACGGAGGACCTCTCTGAAGAGGCGACTTTAACCTGAAACCTGATGAGCTGAAGAGACAAAGAGGAGAGACGTGAGATGTGTGAAAGGCATTGGAGAAAGTAAAACATGGTCTGAAGTATAAGAAGATGTGTCATGGTGAGGTTGTGAGGTAGCCAGGGCTCGACTATACAGAGCACGGCCATCCATCTGATAGAACTTTCCAGGACGATGGCAGTGCTGTGTATTGGCACTGTTCAATACAGACGTGGCTATTCAACACCTAAAATGAGGTCAGTGCACCTGAGGAATTCAACTTGTCATTTTAATTTTAATTAAATTAAACAGTGGCATGTAGTTAGAGGCTATCATGTTGGATAGTGCAGATCAGGAGAATTATAAACCCTAGTAAGGGGTGCAAATTTTATTCTAAGAGCTGTGGGAACCACTGATGATTTTATAAGCTCAGAAGTGCCACAGTTCCATATATGTTTTTAAAATATTACTCAGTCCTTAGAGCCAGGAGACTCCCTCACAAGGCCAACCACTCTGGGAAAATAGAAATGGGTGTGTCAGACGCCTCTATCAACCAATAGTACCGTGTTATATTATGTGCTTGTTGCTTCAATCTGTCCTTCCGATTCTGTCCTTCCGATAGTGCATGTAAGGAGTATGGCTGAAACCCAACTATAGTGACCCTGAGTATAGTGATTCCCAAGTCTAGCAAACTACACAAAGCAAGATCTTTTGATGGTGTCCTTGACCTTGACCCTGCAGGTCACAGACAGGAGGCCAGAAGGCCTTTCCCATTATGC
This sequence comes from Rhinolophus ferrumequinum, assembly GCF_004115265.2. Taxonomy (NCBI): domain Eukaryota; kingdom Metazoa; phylum Chordata; class Mammalia; order Chiroptera; family Rhinolophidae; genus Rhinolophus; species Rhinolophus ferrumequinum. Next base: position 78,079,799 of record NC_046288.1, read on the forward strand.
ACTGATACATCATTCTGGAGAATGAAGAGCTTCTTTTTTACCTAAGGTTGCATTTTTGAGCTAACAATTGCAATGACCTGAAGAATAGAGAGGACACTCGATTTTCCATGCAGGTGCAGCTCCACACACCAATCTTGACCTTAGTCAGAAGGATTGAAAATGCCTTAATACAGTGGTTCAGATGGCCCAGACTGGGTCTTCCCAGATTCAAATCTGGCCTGTGTCAGTGGGACCCACTAGCAGGGAACTGAGCTCAAGAGACAGAGTTGCCACAGGAGCCCCAATTTCAGCAAATACAATGAGAGGAAACAGCAAGGTCAAGAGTGACCCAAATCCTCTACTTCTTTAGCAACCACTCCTCCCAGCCCTACCTCAGCTCATAGTTAATAAATCATCACACTTATATAATACTTACTATGTGTCAGGCTCTGTTCTAGGCAATGGAAATGATAATATGGACAGTGTGCCATTGCAATAACAAATGAACGTTACACATGTTTACACATATATCCATATAGATATTGATATGCACAGCGATACATGTATGTATAAATTGCCGATACATATTATAGATACATTCTTTTTTTTTTAATTTATTTTTAATTTATTGGGGTGACAATTGTTAGTAAAATTACACAGATTTCAGGCGTGCAATTCTGTATCACATCATCCATAAATCACACTGTGTGTTCACCACCCAGAGTCAGCTCCCCTTCCATCACCATACACCCGATCCCCCTCATCCTCATCCCCCACCCCCCAACCCCCTTACCTTCTGGTAACCACCAAATTACGTTCCCCAGATTAATTTTCAAGCCCGTGGCCATCCTATGGTCACCGATTGCCCTCATAGATACATTCTTTCACTTCATTTATTATATATACATTTATATTGAGTTCTCGTACCTGTATTATTATTCCCATTGTTAGCTCCACTTATTCCCATTGTCCCCAATAACAATAACGTTGTTGTTGTGACAAATAAACATTATATATACATACACATATAGTGTTTAGCCCTCACATGCATAATAACGGAGATATATCATAATGTCCATGTTATTATCATTCTCATTTTCAGATAAGTAACAGACTGGGCACAAAGGGTTCAATAATTTGTCCAAGGTCCTGCAGCTGAAAAGTTGCTGCAAAGTCTGTGTTTACCTCCTCATGTGGCCTCTGCAACAAGGGAGGTACATGAATTTAGCAACAGACACAGCAATTGAGCTACGGATAGATCTCTAACCCAAGATGACCCGAAAATTGGACCTTAGCCTTAGTCCACTAATGGGGCCAGATAGTGTGGGTATCACCCAGAGTTGGGCCAATCATAATATTTCCTCGTGTTTCTGTCTCTCTGGAGGCTGGTCTGAGAGGAAGCAAAGCAAAGAGCTGTGGATACCATGATGCCAGCCTTGTATAGAAAACAATGGGAAAGATGATGCCTAAAAACAGAAAGCAGGAAAAGCAGAGGGAGAATGAGTGAATCTTGGTGGAGCTGAGATCACTCTGTCTAGCTCCACGGTGCCCAGGTTTGTTCTTCTTCCCAAGACCTGGGTTTTCCCTCTTCTTTTCACTCTGAGAGCAGCTTCAGAACCTTAGGCTGGTTCTAGTTGTGTTCACAGTGCTTGTAACTAAAGCTTGTTCGCACAAGAAGGTGACTGACTACGAGAGATCAGCACAGATTTCCACCACCATCCTGCAGGCCCTGGGCGTGAGGCAGACTGCCGAAAGTAATATTAATTAAGTCTAAATTGTTCTGTCCCCTGAGGGACCTCGAATACAGTGATTAAAGCTCCTAGGAATTATTCACTCAACAGTTTCAGAACATTTGGATTTTATCTGTACTCAGTGAATTTCTGCTTTCGGTGTTTCAGTTGAGTGATTACCATCAACGGCACCCAGCAGAAAGTGGGGACTGAGGCTCCATAAGCTTTGCATTAGCTATCCATCAGTCTGCATTTTCAGTGACACACATTGTCCTTTGAACCTTTGTCCTCGAGGTACCTACTTCGTTTTTAATCATTGATGACGACATTTCTGTAACTAAGAGGACATAAATCATCTGTAAGAATGAAGGGTGAGCTGGGCTACGTGGGTGAGAGTGCAGTGAAGTACACACTCATTTTCTACATTTGGCCAAGGTGTGGCTTTTCTCTGAAGGTTGTCTTCCTTCTACCTGAATTATATATTCATGTCGTTATCGTTCAGTCATTCAACAGAGTTTTCCTGAATGCCTGCTATATACTGGGCACTGTGCCCAATGTGGGGGGTATAAAGATAAAAGAGGCACCATCTGAGGATGGATATAAGCCCAGCACAAGACACTGCAGGTGGTTTACTCAGCGATTGGAGCTCCTTCCTCCTTAACACACTCCCACTCTTGTTCAGTGACCTGTCCTCTCCTGCCCCTGGTCCCCAGGACAAGCACGCCCCACTCCTGGCTTGAGGACTGGACCTGGTGGTTCGAAGGAAACCCCCTGAGTGTTGCTAGTGAGTGATTAGTGCAGGAACCCAGGCCGGGGCCAGTCAGCACGTGGCCTTCCCAAGTAGCAAGACAGATTCAGAAGCTGACACTTCACCTCAAAGAGGTCATTGAGATAAAGAGGGAAATTTGCTGTCTCTCTCTGCCCATGCGATGTAGTGAAACCATTACAGCCACCACGTGATCAACTTGAAGATGAAACCAGAACCTAGAGCACAACAAAGCCAAAAGAATCTCAGAGAAATTGAGGAGAAGCCTCCAAATTAGGTCACCCCAGAAGCCCAGTCATCCCCCTCCTTCCCGGTGGCAAGAGGCGAGGGTTTTCTTCATGGTTTAGGCCACTTTGAGTTGCTGTCATTCTAATCAATGGAGACAAATGACTAGAAACTTCAAATGCAATGGTAAATGTATACAGAGAGTGTTAAAGGACATGCGACGTGGGTGGCAACACATCCCCGTGGGGACAGGGGTTACAAGGACAGGTTAGGGTGTGTTCTCTGCGGAAGGAGAACCCAAGTGGAGCCTAAAGGATGAGGATGAGGAGGAAGGGGAGGAGGGATGTCACAAGGAAATCAGATCCCTAATCTTTTTGGAAAAGTCCAAAATTTGGAGCCCCGAGTATGTGCATTGCACATGGCACTGACTGGTGCCTGGTGAGTGGTGCCTCCCCTCACCTGGAGCAGGTAAGCTCCAGCCACCACCCACCTGCTGTAATTATCAATGATGCTTCTCTAGACACCATGGATATTTCAGGTTCCAACCTCTCATCTAGTCCAACCATCTCATTTCATAGAAAAGAAGAACAGGCTCAGAAGGGTTAAGCATTTGGGCTAAAACACACAGCTAGTACCATTCTCATTGCATGTACTATTCTGCTTGAGAAATAGGTCTCTTTATTGCTACCTTGAAGATAAGAAAACTGAAGTACTTTAAAGAAACTCACTGACTGTCTTAAAATAAACAAGGAAACAAACAAAAATATCCTGATTCTCCCAGTTGAGAATGGAGGCTGGAGGTAGTCCTGCATGCTGTGCGTCCAAACAAGGACCAATCCTGAGAGATGCCCCTTCTCTTGAAGATTCACTCAGGACCATGTCACCACTCCCCAGAGAAAGGGAGTCTCAGAAACCAGAGAAACCTCCTTGGCAAACGGAGTTGACCCTTTCATGACCATAGGGAGGTTAGGTTGTGATGCTAAGAAGTGCACCAGTGGACACAGAACCATCAGTGACTGGCCAGACTCCTTTGAGTGCCAGAGATCAAGGTTAAGGATGGAATTCCAAATTCCAACTCCGGATCAGGCTGTTGCACCATACAACCGTGGCTTATTTTTATACTTCTGGATTTATCAAGCTCCCTATTTCTCACTCTCAGAAATTACTGATAATAGTAATAAAAATAGGTCATTTAATGGTAACCAAAAAAACCATTCAGAGTAATAAAACAAGTTGTTCTGTTGGGTTTAGTGATTCAGAGTTTACACTGAAACTTCACATACTGAAACTTCTCCTCTGGACATCACACTAAGCATGGTCACTCTCCCATTTCACAGATCAGCAAATAACCTGTTCAAGTTCATAGTGTCATTGTGTCCTCAAATTGATACTCACCCCCAGTCATTTGACTCGTTTCTGTAAGCATGTTAACACAAAATAATTGAAAATGAGACCATGGCGTCATTTAGATGGCCTGATGAGAAGACCATGTGCACTGGCCGTATTTAAAGAGATTAGTAAGAGGTCACACTTAGAGTGAAAAGGCTGGAGTTTAAGCCCCAACTTGGCCACTAACCTGCTGTGTGAGCTTTCGGACATTACTAAACCTCTCTGGGCTTCAGTTTCTTCATGGATTAAATGGGGTTAATAGCAACACTAGCCTCATTCTGAGATTCAAGCAAAACAATGGGTGTGAAAATGCTTAGCCCACTACCTAGCACATAGAGTAAATTTTCAATAAATGAGAGCAAATATTATACATCAGCCCAGAAAGAAAAATATCTCAGTACAGTACCTAGAGAGACCTTAGAGATGTGTAAACCAAAAACTTAGGTACAGAGAAGAAATGGAGAGAGAGATTTTATTCCTCTAATCTAGCAAAAAGAGGCTCCAGGTGAGGCAGAAATTGTGATGTATAAACAACTGTGAGATTATAATAAAAATTAATCAAGGGAATTACTCTTCCTTTCAGAGGATTTAGACTAAGGAGCAATGGCCTGAGGCTACAGAAGGGGAAATTTGGGTTAGGTACAATAAGACAAGAATATTCTCAGCAGGGAAAATAATTAGAAAATTATATAAACTCCCTAGGGTGGGGATGGAGAAATCCTCTGGATGGTAATCAAGGAGAAACAAAGGAGAAGAGGGCAAGCACACAAGAAGTGCAAAATATCCATGGACTTGGGGCAGAATGGAGTGTTTCTACCCTATTTAAGGTATCCGTCAAGCATTCAATCAGCAGGCTTTTTTTTTTTAAGGGGAACAGGACTTTATTGGGGAACAGTGTGTACTTCCAGGACTTTTTTTCCAAGTCAAGTTGTTGTCCTTTCAGTCTTAGTTGTGGAGGGTGCAGCTCAGCTCCAGGTCCAGTTCCCGTTACTAGTCGCAGGGGGCGCTGCCCACCATCCCTTGCAGGACTCGAGGAATTGAACTGGCAGCCTTGTGGTTGAGAGCCCACTGGCCCATGTGGAATTGAAGCAGCAGCCTTTGGAGTTAGGAGCATGGAGCTCTAACCGCCTGAGCCACCGGGCCGGCCCCTCAGCAGGCTTTTATGATTGCCTATGTTCTTGGTGCCTCACGTGGTCTTAAGAGGAATGCAAAAGAAAGACAGCAGGATGCTGACCTCAGGAAGCTTGTGATCTATTAGAGAAATCCCATTTCCCAGGCGGAGAGGGGGAGGGGAAGGACTACTGCCATCTAACCTGGTGGACAACTTCCCTTCTTGGGCAACACTCAACTGTTTTCTTTGTTTTTCGTTTTTCTGTTGACAGAAATTTTGACAGTCTTACACTGTCACTAAACAAAACGCATGAGTTATGTTTAACAATTGATGTTATTAATTTTAGATAGACAGTTAAAATCTTTTTTTTCCCCTGTGGGCCATGATGATGCTACATCATGATATGTTGCAGTGGGACATGTTTTGGTGGGAGCAGGATGGTGAGATAACATACTGAAGGGGTACAGAATATGCCACTCCCATGTATGCCACGTTGGCATTTTGACTATTTTGAATGAAAATTATTTGAGAACAGCTGGTGCAAGAAGGATCTTCTGACTCTCCTTTGTCCCCCCTGAAAGTAGGAGATAAATCTCCCATGTGAAAGGAACCCTCCTTTCAGGAGGGTGGAGGCGTCCTTATTATCAGAGATGGGGAATTCAGGCCTGAGAAATAGGGATAAACAACTCTTGTTACTACTTCACCAAGTTACTACCCTAAGCTCACACCCCTCTCTCTGCCTTTACAATCCTTCACAAATTTACTATATTGTTGTTTTTGTGTGTGTTTTGTTTGTTTGTTTGTTTTGTTTTTGTCTGAAAGGTATAAAACTTCCTGCTTTGGTCACTTTTTGAAGTCTCATATTTCTATGGGGCTCCAATATGAACAAAATTAAATTTGTTTTTCTCCTGTTAATCTGTCTTATACCGATTTAATTATTAGGTCAATTTAATTGTTAGGCCAAGGAACCTAGAAGGGAAAAAGGAAAACTTTTTCCACCCCGACAATAATGAACTTCTTATGGACAAGGAAAAAAATAGGAAAAGTTGTGAGACAAAGCTAAGATGGATGCCTGATTATGTGGTAAAAACATTTGGCTGAGAGGAACATCATGGCAGGCTGGGGCAGGCAAAAATATCTCCTTGGGATGAGGTGAAATTGAAGTTAGACTTTGACCTAAATCACGATGCCACTGAGACAGTAGACAGCTGTCGTCAGCTATCTGTTGCTGCAATACTGCTGCATGGAAAAAAAAAAAATCCACCCCAAAACTCAGTGGTTTAAAACAGTAACCAAGTATTGATCTCACAGTTCTGTAGGACAGCTGGTGGTTCTGTGGAGCTGGACCAGGCTCAGTTTTTCTTTCCCCAGCTTGCTTAAGGTCTATGGGCAGCTGATGTGTAGGCTGGGGCTTGACTGGTCAAAAACGGCCTCAGCGGAAGTGACTTCTCTGTGCTTCACGGCCGCTCATCCTCTATCAGGCTTCTTGGCTTGCTCTTGTGATGATGAGAGTTCTGAGAGAACATGGAAGCAACAGGAGGCCTGGACTCAGAACTCAGAACTACACCTGGCCTTCCCAACACCTTCTCCTGGAAGGAGGAAGGTGACGTTTCCTAGTTCTGCTTCATCTGGCTCAATCCAGATAATGAGGGATGGGGGACGGTTTTGATTGAACTTAGAAAGAGCTAAGCTGAAAGAGGGAAGGGGAAGAGAAAAAAAGAGTGAACATCTTTTGTGCTCCCATTTAGAGAGAGTTCTATGGGGAAATTAGAGGGAATCAGCGTTTGGAGTGGAATATGCCAGCAAAATCTGTATGGCAAAGATGGGAAAATGGATTTCAAACCATTTTACTGGGAGTGAGGTTAAGATCCTGTCTGGAATTCTTGGTGAGCCTTTGGTAGAAGCTTAATTGCTTTGCACTTATTGTTGGTTTGGGACTGGCATTGCGTTCAGTGCACCTCTGTGTAGCCTGGCAGTGGTTCAGTCAGGGGAGCCCATCAGGCTCATGCTGCAGTCTAATAAACATCTCATATACACCGTGGTCCTGGGCTGACTGTGTGGCCTCTAAGCAATGGGATAAATCAATCCCAACTTTAAATAAAGGCTGGAAATGAAATGGCCTTTACTAGAAAGAGATGACCAATTCACCCAACCGCACATAAATTTTGCTTTCATTTGAAATTGGAAGAAATCTTGCAGATCCTTCTTCCTGATTAAGAATGTCATAAATCCCAAGGATCAGAGGGACAACCAAACTCTCTCTGGCCTCTGAAGTCTAATGCATTCCAGAATGGCATCAGCCCCACTCGTAGAAATCCCCTAATATTTTGTTCCAAGGCCTCAGAAAGTTATTGCAGAAAATCACAACTTGCAAACTCAGAAACATTTCCAAATTATTTCTGAAAATGCATCCTTATCTTGAGACTCTATTTTCTGTCTTCATTATCTGCAAGCAGGTATTTGTAGAGACTCAAGGCACTATATATTTGTTTTCTAACCATATGAGGAAATGCTATTCCAGGAGTCAGCCACAGCAATGCCTGAAGAACAAGTTCATGAATTAGCAGCTGTCCTCATCTTAGCACTAACTCCTGGAAGATCTCTATGCATGGTGGGAAAGTAATGGATGAAGGACAAGGGGTCGCCTCAGAGGAATGTCTTTTTTGCATGGCAGCCAGTATTAAACAGAAAGCAGAGCGATTTACATGGGTCAGAGTCAGAGACCTAGAAAGCTGGACTGGTCCTTAATTCTCAAAACCTGGGGCTGGCAGATCATGTCAAACCTTCACTTAAAATCCTTCAATGGCTGCCTGTGTCCTTAGGGGAAGGTTCTCCTTCTATGCACCAAAAAGGCGACCCAATGTCACTGTCCCTACTCATCTCCCCAGCCTCACCTCCATCCAGCCATTCCTCCACTGTCCCCCTCACATATATGTGAAATCCTAGAATGGTTGGGAAAGTCTGGTGAATAAAAACAGTCCCAGAACTACTCGCGGTGCTACCTATTCTACAGAACCTCTCCTCCTGATGTGCCTGTGCACACTTTGTCTCTGCTGCTTGCAAGGCTCTCTCTGCTGGTCCAGATTGAGAAGGAAACCCCTCATCTCAGAAGCCATCCCCTCAGAAGCCTTCCTTGACCATCCCAGCCATCCATGGGCTCCTTTGGCCCCACCTCCCTGGAGCCCTGTGTATCTTTGTCCACAGCACTTACTTCTTGGTCCTGTCTATCAAGTAGGAGGAATTCTCCAGACACCCACCAGGGAGCACTGATATAAAGATAATTGGCACAATACAAATTGAAGAGCTTATGTTAGCCCCACGTAGTCAGGTGGGCAATCACCAAGTACACACTGGCCTGCCTGACAGATAATCTACGTACTTTTAGAGGGGAGGCCATGTTCTTCCTTCCTTCCTTCCTTCCTTCCTTCCTTCCTTCCTTCCTTTCTGTCTGTCTTTCATTCATTCATCCATCAATACATATTTGTTGAGTATCATCTGTCCACCTCATATCAGTTATCTGTTGCTACATAACCACTTCAAAACTTAGTGGATTAAAATTAAACATTTAGAGCTTCAAATAGCGACAACCATTTGTTTGATTACCATTCCGTAGTTTGGGCAGGGCTTGGTTGGGGCAGCTTTTGTCTGTTCCATATGGTGTCTGCCGGCACAGCTCAACCAAACCTGGACCATACAAGATCATTTCACATTGACATCTGGAACCTCTACTCAGATGACCAGAAAGGCCATGGTCTGGCTGGGCCTCCCTCTTGCCTCCTGCTCTGTCATCCTCCAGATTCTGTTTCTCTATGTGGTCCCTCTAACAGCAGAGCTTGAACACGGCGTCTTGGGTTTCCAAGAGGGAAAAGGCAGAAGCTACAGGGCCTCTTAAGTCCTAAGCTCTAAAACTTGCATGATGTCACTTCCGCCACATTCTCTTGGTCAGAACAAGTCACATAGCCCGTATTTGGGGAGTGAAGACATAGACAAGCACTCTGTATGGGAGCGCCAAGGGGTGGAATGATGGGTGCATGGTTTCCTGGGGGTCATTATGTAAAGACCTAGGGCATCCCGGCAGTGTTCCGGGTTCTGGGAAGATAGTGGTGAGTAAGACTCAGCTCCTGTCCACAAGGACCTCAAGTAGGAGAGACAGTAAATGGGCTAGGAAATAATTGCTAAATGCTACGTTAGGTGCCACAAACATCTGCAGGTTGGGTACCTTTTCATCCTTAGCAGTCAAGGCCTTAGGAAGTACAGCATTTGCAAAATACTATGATTCTCCCTGCTAACGAAGGGTGATGGAGGATGGGGAGGCCGTGTAAGGGGCATACTTGCTTTGTCCTCCCTGAATATCTGAAGACTTCTCAGGTTCTTTAATACATACACACTCCATGCAGACTTCTCTCTCCATAGGTTTGTCCTCATCTCCCAAAAGGTTTGCATTCACCTTTCTATTATCAGGTATCAGGTAAACACACTCCAGGAGAAATCATCATTGCTTCTCATGTTCAGCAGCTGGCATTTTGAGCCATCTTTGACCGCCTTCAGTATTTCATAGTTTCACATGTACATCCCATCACCATTGCACACACTCAGATTGAATTTGTATATTCTACACTTTATCACAAAGGCCTTTACAAACAGATGTTTCCTATGAATGAACAGCTCTTACACCTTGAGAATCTGATCAAAAGTATGCATCCTCTGTCCACAGAAATGCATGTAAGCACACACATGTGTTTTGCTTACACTATCAGGGGGTCCACAGACCTCTAAAGCCCAGGGAAACAATCTTTGTTGCAGTTTTGTTTTTAAATCTCTCTGTCTCCATGGCTTTGCACAATGCCTGAATCAATCCATCAATATTTTAGGACCACATCTAATATCTCTTTCAGCTTTCTCTGGTTAACGCAGAATGGGGGCCTCTTCTTGCTAAAATGTACATTGTCATCTCAATGGTTAATCAAGAACAAGGAGGGGAGAATTCCAGAAATATTCACAGTCAAATCCTTCCAAAGCCTGCAGTGAGAGCCAGGGAGTCTGAGCATTTAGAAGAGGCTTTCTCTTTACAATAAGTCCTCAATCCCTGTCTCAGACCTGATCACCACCTAAGCCTGTGTCAAGGATGGGAGCTTAGCTGGTGGTCACATGACTGCACCTCCTCTGCTTCCCTGCTTCTTGTCCCACAGAGACCTCCATTTGGGATCGGTGTAACGGGAGAACATAAGCTGCCAGAAGAAAGCCAAAACTGTCAATCACTTTCAGTTCTTTACTGCTGCAGAGGGAAGCAGGGGAGGCTCTGAGTCCTTGTGTAAATAAGTGTATGGAAGGCTCACACCCCACAGCCTGGATTCAGGAATGTTGTCCCAGCATGGCCAGGCCTGATAATTTCATTTAACAATAACTTTTCTCCTCTCTTCCCTCAACTGCCTTGTTTCCCAAGGCTTTGAGGACTTGATTTCATTAGTCTTCAGAAAATCCTGGGGAACTGGACAGACTGGCAGCAAAACACTGAATCCATTTGTGCCTGCGGAGAATGTGTCCCAGGGGAGGGAGAGGTTTACCAGGTCACAGGATGCTCTTCAAATACTGAAGGCCAGGCTCTAACCCTAGACCAGCACCGTCCAAACTCTCTTCCAGGCTGCAGAGGGTCTGCAGAGGTGCTCAGGGACAAAGGTGGCACCAAGTGGGTGCCTTGGTGAAAGGAGCGTTAATTCACCCGCATTCTAACTAGTCAGCCCAGACACAAAGATCCCCAAAAAACCCTTATAGTCTCACAAAATTCTATATCAACCTACATCTGATAAAACCTATATAATAACCCATATTTAATAAGAGCCAGTAATAATAATCTATAACCTGAAATATAATATAAATTATATATAGTTACATTATATATAATATAATATAACATAATAATCTAATAATAATAATAATAACAATAATAAGCTGTATCTAATAAATCCCTAAATAACTGACATCTAATAAAACTTTGCTATTTAATTATAGTTAAAGACCATGTCCATGGACCCCCTTTAAATTCAGATTAATGTCCCACTCTCCTTTTGTATTGACATGCTGGAGGCACCAGTCAAGGGCAAGGAAAGGCTAAAGAGCAGAGGCTCAAAGGACCCTCCTAAAGCTATTTATATATTAGGCCTCTGTGCACTATGGGTTCAAATACTGCTTTCTTAAAAAAAAAAAAAAAATAGAAAACCACTGCTCTTGACTGCCAAAAGAAGACTAAATTTGGCCACAAAGAATATTTTATTTGGCCAGACCATCAAATTCTTAAATGACAGCACTGCTGAGAGGGAGGATAAGGAAGGATTTATCAATCGGTTGTCAGGGATGTTGGGGCAGCCCTTGTTTAGTTAAACGCACCATTTGGGCATCACCATTATTTTTTTTAAAATGCTGATTCAAGTAGTATAAAATCTCTTAAATGTGCAGCCTGTTTCAAATATCGTGTAGTATTTTCCTCTTAAATACAAACAACCCTAAGAAAGTTTAATGTCTCTAAGTCTCAGATTTCACATTTGCAAAATGAAGATATAATGCCTAGTGAATAAATACCCAAGGACTGAGGAAAGCCTATTACGTGACTTTGCATGCAGAAGGCTCACACTTCTCAAACTTTCCGTTAAGGAAGTGTAGTTGATCTTGTTCCATCCTGTGGATCTCTGACTTAACACAGAGCTACGAACTCACTATGCTCCTAATGTTTGTAGAAGGAATGAACATGCTCCAAGTTTACAGAGAAATGATTTAGACACCGTACAATGTTCTGGAATGCCTACCTTGTGATTCAGTTGTAGAGCATTGATAATCAAGAACCTGTCATGTAATCAGTAGGCAAACTGTCACCAGATTGACAGACGGTGCCAATTAAGTAAAGTCATTTATCATGGAAACATGTTGAAAGATTCTAGAAGTAGGCGCAAAGGGACCATTCTATTATGTAGCTCTACATTGTTACTGGAAAATTTATGTCAATAAAATGACATAAATTCTTTCTCATTAGGGGTAATGAGATCATCCAACTCAACGAATAATGTGGAACATCTGTCAGGGTGACCTTCCAACATGCTTTCTGCAGTGATGTCACAGAGTCTGTTGATTTGCGCCTCCCCACGTGCACCAGTGGATCAAGGTCCAATGGCCAAGGTCCAATGGTCCGTGAGCAACGGCCGTGAGACCCACTTGTCACTTGCTATTGTGGATTGAGCCATGTTGATGAAGCCACATTACACAAAGTGTATTCTAAATAAGTCTAGTCCTTTGGTATATTAGGAGAAATAAAGAAAGGAAGGGGGAATGGAAAGAGAGAGGGAGACGGGGAGGGAAATAGGAAGAGTTCCCATGGTCTGCTATGTTTGGCAAGCACAGGGTTAAACCATCTTTATTGCAATACTTCTCAGAGCCTTTAAAACATAATTCTGCTATATGACTTTCCAAGTGGAGGATTGTCTGTTTAGTGGTTAGTACTCTATTTGCATGGCATATTGGAAGGAATGATGTTCCGTGAAAATCACTCAAGGGAGCACTGGAGAATATATTCTAGCTCTCTTTTCCTTTCCATTGAGGATGACTTAGGTCAACGAATGAAGCTGGGTGAGGAAACAGCAGGCAACCCTGGTCAGGGTACATAAGGTGGGAGGTGGATTCCTGTGTCTCTAAACACCTGCTGGCCCAGTCTCCCTAGAGCAGGCTGGCAAAATGGGCTTCAACTAACAGAGACTCCTAGCATTGCTGCCACTTCTCTGGATGTTCCAGAAAGTTTTGAGACACAGAAATATCCCATGGATAGTAAAGGTGGGACTAGAAGGAGCAAAGTTGTTCAATTCTTTGAATTCTTTCTAGGTTTTATGCAAAAAACTCATTTAGTAAACTAACATCTTTAAAAATTATTTTTAATGATCCATCAGCTGATGACTTGATTAGAACCTTTTTAAATTTGGTTGAAAGTAAAGAATTATAAATTATTTGACTTGTAAAAACTTTGACATATTCATTTTTTCAGTTCTATTTCTATTCCAGAAAGGTTTATCAAATAACTCTTTATTTTATCTGTAATTTTTTCACTTAGAGTCATTGTGCTTAATCTGATATACCTGGAAAGGGTTAGGAAAGAAAATACTGTTTACTTTCATCAAATGTTGCTGAGATTTTCTTTTGTAACAATAGGACAAGGTGATTGTGAAAGGGGAGTTGGTAAAAGGAGAACCAACCACATGTTTTTACCCAAAAAATGCTGCTGTCAGACAGAACAATTTTTAAAAAGAGTACATATAGATATTGAAGTTTCAAAAATTGATTCACTTAATATTATCTGTGCTTGCATAAAACACCCTGGAAAATCTTTATGAGATCCAAGAAATACATGCACCCCAGTTTGAAATCCAAAGAACATATACTTAGGAATAGAATTGAAGGTCATAGAATGTGTATATCTTTGACTTTATTAGATAATAGCAAACTTTTTTCCAAAGTGGTTACGCCAAAGCACACTCCCACCTGCACTGTACAAGAGTTCCCATCAGTCCACATTCTCTTTTTATTTATGGTATCTTTTTTATTTTTGTTAATTAATGCAATTAAATGTATGTACTGCAAACTTGTTAAGCTTTTATTAATTCTAATATTTTACCTGTAGTTTTTTATTCTCCATGCAAAGAATCATATTGATGTTTTCCTTATTACTTTTCAATCCTAATGCTTTTTTAATTTTTTTGAACTTTAGTTCCTGTGCTGTGAGAGCCCTCACTACAACACTGAAGAGCACTGTAAAAATAGGCACACTTGACTTGTTCCTAATATTGAAGAGAAAGCTTTCCGTGTTTGACCATTAAGTTTGATATCTGCTGTAGGTTTTTTGTAGTTGCCCTTTATCAGGTTAACAAACTTCCTTTTTTGTTTTTAGTGTGCTAAGAGTTTTTTTCATGAATGGATACCAAACTATCAAACTATCAACTAGCAAACTATTTTTCAGCATCTGTTGACACAATATTTTTTCCTTTGATCTGTCAATGTGGAGAATAACATTGATTTTTCTAATGTTTCTTTTTTAAAAAAAAAACCTTGCAATTTCTAGGATAGACAGAACTTAGGTATGTTGTATTATTTTTTAGACATTGCTGGATTGGTGTTGCTAATATTTTAAGATTTTTGTATCTATGCTCCTGAATGAGATTACCTGCAATTTTCCTTTTTTATGCTGTCCTCATCAGGTTTGTGGTGTCAGGGATACACTGGCCTTATAAAATTAGGTGGGAAATATTTCCTCTTTTACTCTACTTTGGAATAGTTTCTGTAGAATTGAAAGTATTTGTTCCTTGAATGTTTGATTGGACTCCATGGTAAAACTATCTAAGGTCTGTAATTTTCTCTGTGAGATTTTTAACTCACTGTCAGTTTTGTTAATGGTTAGATGACTTTTCATGTGTCCTAGTTCTTCTTGAATCAGTTTTGGTAAGTTACATTTTTGTAGAAATTTGTCCATTTCATATAAATTTTCAAATTAACTAGCATGAAGTTGCTCATACTATCCTTTTATTATTCCCTTGATGCTAGCAATTGTATCCCCCTTTTCATTCTTCATATTGTTTTGTTGGGACAGCTCCTTATTTCCTTGATCAATCTTGCCAAAGATTTGTTAATTTTATTAGTCTTTTCAAACAAGCAAATTTTATTTTTGTTCATCCTTTTTATTGAATACTTATTTTGAATATTTCATGCCAATCCCTGTTTGGTTTCATCTTGTTTGAGATTCTCTGTGCTTCCTGGACGTGTCTTTATATTTCCTTCACCACATTAGGAAAGTTTTCAGTCATTATTTCTTCAAACACGTTCTCAATCCCTTGCTTTCTCTCTTCTTCTTCTGGTACTCCTATGATGTGAATATTGTAATGCTTGATGTTGTCCCAAAAGTCTCTTAAACTATTCTCAGTTTTTTGGATTTTTTTTTTTCTTTTTGCTGTTCTGATTGGGTGTTTTCATCTTCCTTGGCTTCCAAGTTGCTGATTTGATCCTCTGCTTCATTTAGTCTATTGGTGATTCTTTCTAGTGCATTCTTCATTTCAGTTATTATATTCTTCACTTCTGACTAGTTCTTTTTATAGTTTCTATGTCCTTTTTTTGCTTGCTGTCTCTTTGTTCTCACTAAGTTCCTTGAGCATCCTTATAACCAGTGTTTTGAACTCTGTATCTGGTAACTTGCTTGCCTGAATTTCATTTAGTGCTCTCCTGTTCTTTCATTTGAGATACATTTCTTTGTTTTCTCATTTTGCCTGCCTCTCTGTGTTTGTTTCTAAGTATTAAGTAGATCTGTTATGTCTCCCAGTCTTGGTCGGGTGCTCTTAGGTACTGGTGCCCTATGGGACCCTGGCACAGTCTCTCTAGTTACCTGCTCTGAGTGGTCCAGGTGTGTCCCTTGTATGGGTTGTATGTATCCTCCTGTTACAGTTGAGCCTTGATTGCTATTGACACATTGCTGAATGGGATTGACCCTCTGGCTGATTGGCTGTGGAGTTTGGCTACTTCCGTAGCTTACAGGCTGCTGTGAGGGGGGCTTACCCCACTGAGTGGGATTCACCCAGCAGGTTTTCCTGCCTGTTGAGATTGCCCTTTGTGTGTGCTGCTTGTGGGGCTGATTGGGCTACATGGTAGGAGCTACAAAGCAATCTGCAGTTGTTCGCTGCCTGTGCTGGAACTGGAGGCATATGGGAGAGACCATGCTGTGACCTGAGGATGGCTGCTACCAGTACTGGGCCTGGGGTAACTCTGCAAAAAGCCAGAACACCCCAAAGCCTGCTGCCACCTGCTGGCTCCCTTAAGGTTCAGCCACTGATAACCCTTTATGTGGTACGTGAGTCGAGTGAGGTGGAGTCTCAGGGAGTCATTAGAGTAGGAAGAATTTTGGTCACCAGGTTAATGTAAATTCTGATTTGGTGCTATTGCTGAGCCTGGAGTGACTTAGCAGAAGTCTCAGAGCACACCAGGGTCAGTCGCTGCCCATCTGGGGCCTACTGGACTCTGATAGTTTTCCAAGAAAGAGTGCGATGCAGGCAGGGCTAGCTGCTCACAGACAAAGTGCCTGTGGCAGTACAAGAGTGGGATGGGGTGAGTTCCCAGTGAGTCAGCAAAGCAGAGCAGCAGAGCGCACCAAGCCAATCAGATTCAGATTTGGCTGGTGGGGGAGGGTTCAACACAGGAAGGATGGCGGCCGCCTGCTGGCTGCATGAACGTGGATCCCTCACGGGGAAAATGCGGACTATCCTCCAGTCCTCCCCCTGCAGGCTCACACCTCAGTCTGCACCCGTATGTTTCTGAGGCCACCCAAGTCGCTGTCCCTCCGCTGGAGCCCAAGGTGAGTGTCTGAGAGCGAGTGAGTCTGTGCACAGGCTGTTTAAGAGGATGTCTGGGTTTCCTGCAGTCTCCCGGCCCACCCGAATGGTCAGAATCCCCACTGTTTTTCACAGCCAGATGTTGTGGAGGCTCCTCTTCTCGGCACCAGTCCTCCCAGCTGTGGAGCCTGGTGTGGGAGGCTGGGGTCCCTCGCTCCTCTTGGGGGTAAAAAAGGTGACTGAGACATCCCTCCTGATTCTCAACTGCCACACACAGGTGTGGGGCCCATTCCACATCTCTGCCCCTCCTACCAGTCTTAACATGGCTTCTTATTTATATTTTCAGTTATTGGACTTCTGTTTGGCTAGACTTCAGATGGTTCTCCAGGTTGATTGTTCTGTAATTTAGTTGTAATTTTAATGAGTTCATGGAAGAACACAGGCATGGTGTTTATCTACTCCGCTATCTTGGATCTCTCCTTATCTCCTATTTTAATTAGCTTTTTTTTATTATTACAGAGGAGAGCAAGTGTTTTGGGTGTTTTTTTTTTTTCATGTTTATTGGCCATTTATGTTTCTCCTTTCGTGAAATTCCTGTTTGTATCTTTAGTCCATTTATCCATTGGTATCATTGGCTTTTTTCTTGTCGATTCTGAAGAGTTTTATTTGAAACATATTGTATGTAACAGTATTCTGTTAATTGTATGTATTAAAAATATCTTCTCTTTGTGGATTGCCATTTTACTCTATAATGTATTTTGATGAAGAAAAGTTGCTAATTTTAATGTAGTTGAATTTATCATATTTTCCTTTATGGCTTGTTCTTTTTGTATTTTAAAAAATTCTTCCTATTTCAAGATCATAAAGGCATTCCCTGTGTTTTTTTTCCTAAAAGTTTTAAAGTTTTACCATTTACATTAAGTACTCAATCCATCTGAAATTGATTTTTGTGCCTGAGATAGAGTGAGGATCCATTTTCATTTCTTACCATCTAGATGAAGAATTGTCTTAGCACCATTTATAGAATTTTCCATCCTTTCTTCACCGATCTGTAAGACCAGCTTGGTCACCTAACAGGTTTCCAAAGATGTGTAAATCTGATGCTTTTTCTCCCTATTTTTTTCCCATTGATCTGCCTAACTATCCCTGTATAAAATCACAAGATCTTAACTGCCATAGCTTTATTATAATGTCTTGATAATCTAGAAGGGCAAGTACCCAACCAGGGGCTACTACTTCATCAAGAGTGTCTTTTTTTACAAGACTGATTTTTTACCCTTTGCCCTTTGTGGCAACCATAGAAGCACACTACTTAAATGTCCCTTCAAAGGGAGAATCTGCCATGAGAAGTGCAGTCAGCTGACAGTCTCCAGCTGGAGGTGACGTCAGAGTCTGCTTCAGCTGTAAGCCTAAGGACATGCACTCGACAGAGAGGCCCTAGCTGATGACTGAGAACAATGGTGGTTGAGGAAGGGCTCACCGGATCTTTCTCGAGTGGGACTTCTCTATGGACAATCATTCACTCAAGCTTCACATTGAGCTAGGTAGCAGTATATTCTAGTTGGTAAAGTTGTTTCCCCCAAGTACAGGCTAACAATTCTGATACCGCTACACATATATACTGGAGTTGAACAATTAAGTAAATGGATAGCAAATTGTGGTTTTTCTCCCTGTTGGAGTGGAAGGTTACAGGGGAAAAGCTAGAATTATTCCTATGACAATAGGTTAGGCTTGGAGATATCAGTATGAACTCATGTTTGGCGTAATATAGATATATATATAGATATCTGTATATACATAAATTAATACACACATATGAAGGTCAGAATTAATTTCATGAACTCATCCTAGAAAAAGTGCTACATAATAGCACTTGGTTACCTTCAAATAGCACTATGGTCACTTTTGAAGTACTCCCCTTGGGAAGCTATGCACAGACGCCAGCTCCTAGTCCACCCTTCAAAGCAATTTTGGAACTTTTTCTGCAATGGCCATTGAGCTGTCATTGAATTACCCTTGATGTCTTGAATGTCATCAAAATGTTTTCCTTTCAATATTTCCTTTGTCTTCAGGTAAAGAAAGAAGTCATTGGGGCCCAGATCAGGTGAGAAGGGAGGGTGTTACAATACAGTTGTTTACTGGCTAAAAACTCCCTCACAGGTAGTGCCTGTGAACTGGTGCATTGTCGTGATGCAAGAGCCATGAATTGTTGGCGAAAAGTTCAGGTCATTTTCGTCTAACTTTCTCAGGCAACCTTTTCAGCATTTCCAAATAGTAACCTTGGTTAACTGTTTGTTCAGCTGGTACAAATTCATAACGAATAATCCCTCTGATATCAAAAAAAGGTTAGCAACATTGTCACAACAAGTTTGCAAACTCAATTGTCAGACCTCATATGCGCCCTTGTTTTGTCAGCTAAGAAGCCTTAAAAATACCAACATTCCAATAACATTGAGCATAGCTAGCATTCAGAGCTTGGTTTCTAATACCACTCCTCAATAAAAGGAACCAGACTCCTTGGAGAAATGGCTTACTCTAGCACTGGGGCAGAGAAAATATGAGATTATCCTGGAGCATATTACAGTGCCAGAAAGTAAGAAAGTACTGACACACACAAACACACACACACAAAATGATGGGGTAGGTGAAAGAGAAAAAGAAGCTATCTGATAGAGTTCCAGATGGTCAAAGCTGGAAATAATTGAGCAAAAAATTATTGAAGCAGTATTGGATTATAACCCAAGGTATAAAATAAATATCCATGAGCTGCAATGATATAAATAATTGATTGAACAAGTAAGTGTGATAAAAAAAGAAGTTTCATGCGGAAAATTTCCAAATAGTATGTGATACTCTTCCCTCAAGGAGATGGAGCATAACTCCCACTACGCTTTGCATAGTGACTTCCTTCCAATGGTCCAGTATGGACAGGAGGTGTGAAGAGCAACTTTACATTGCAGAAATCTGACAAACATTATCCCCTGTAGGTAATCAAGGTCAACATCGATAATGACGATAAGTCCTGTTATTAGTTGTACCTTTGATATGTTCTGATGAAAATAATATTTTACTTTTGTAATCTTTCTTCTAAAACCCCTGACTCTGGTCTAATTGTGAAAAAAGTGCAAATACCAATTCAGAGGCATTTATACAAAATATCTGACAACTAATTCTCAAAAGCATCAAAGTCATCAAAAACAAGGAAAGTCTGAGACACTATGACATCCAAGAGAACCTCAGAAAACATGACATCTAAATGTAATGTAGTATCCTGGATGGAATCCTGGAACAAAAAAGCACATTAGGTAAAAATTAAGGAAGTCGGAATAAATTATGAACTTCAGTTAGAAATAATGTATCAATACTGGTTACTTAATTGTAACAAATATACTGTACTAATGTAAGAGGTAGGCGAAGGGGTATATGCAAACTTTCTGCACTATCTTTGCAATTTTCTGTAAATCTAAAACTGTTAAGCTTTAGCTTAACATTTATTAATAAAATACTTTAAAGTGCTTTATCTAGCATTTTGAGGTGTGTTATCACAGCAGGAGTTTTACTCAACATCTGATTTTCCGTATTTCCACAAATGGATCTTCTCTACTGAGAACTTTCCTCATATGTGTGATGTGCCCCTCAATTGGTATATTAGTCAGCGTGCTCCAGGAAAACAGAACCAATAGGATGGAGATACAGAGATATAGATACAGATAGATACAGGCATAGATACAAATATAAATATAATTTATTATAAGGAACTGGCTCACACAATTATGGAGGCTGAGAAGTTCTGACATTTACAGTTGGCAAGCTGGAGATTTAGTAGAACTGATGGTATAGTTTTGTCGGGAAAAAGGGCCTAAAAGTAACAACACTCCAGCAGCAATGAGCACACCTGGTACCCACATTGTCATTTCTGATGCCATTCTTCAATAAATGGAACCAGAGCTCCTTGGAGAAATGGCTGACTCCAAAATTTGGAGGCCTGAGAACCAGGAAAGTGAATGGTCTACGTCCCAGCCCAAAAACACTCAGGTGGGCGAAATTCTAACTCCTCTTCCTCAGCCTTTTTATTTCACTCGGGTTTTCAGTTGATTAGCTGAGGGCTAACGCACATTAAGGAGCTCAATCTGCTTTGCTCAGTCTACCAATTCAAATGTTACTCTCATCCAGAAACACCCTCACACACACCCCGCCCCAGCACAATGTCAGACCAAATGTCTGGTACCTATGCCCCAGTCAAGTTGACACATCATATTAACCATCACAGTTGGTGGCAACAGTGGTCCAGACAGCACATCTGCAGGCCTGGCGGCTGGGCTCCCAGCCTCTGTGCCACTGTCTGCACGGGGAATTCAGCTGCAAGGCCTTGTCTGCTCCCACGGTGAATGCTTTTCGGGGCACAGCCCCACTGCAATGATGAGGGCACTTGGACATCACTGCCTGGGCCTGTTGTGAGGCCTGAATGAGAGCGGGGAAAGCACCGTGTAAGCCGGTCAGTTCCACAGAAGGGAAGACTGGCATTCTTCTACCGTGTTTCCCCGAAAATAAGACCGGGTCTTATATTAAGTTTTGCTCCAAAAGACGCATTAGGGCTTATGTTCAGGGGGTGTCCTCCTGAAAAATCATGCGAGGGCTTATTTTCCGGTGAGGTCTTCTTTTCGGGAAACATGGTACTTATTTGCCTACAGTCTCCCAGCCGTCACACGATCTTTATGTTTTCCAGGCAGAAATGAAAAGGTGACATACCTGAAAAGCTAAGCTCACGTGAATTCGCTAAGAAAGGATGCTTAGTATTGCCTGAATCAAAGGGAAGAGTAGCAGCTCAAATTTCTGTGTTGCATTTGGCACACACACCGCTTTCTGACGCATAGTCTCATGTCACCCTACCAATGTCCTGTCCAGTAGAGTGTGTTATCATTCTGCTTTTTGTAGATGTGGAGAAAGACTGAGAGGGGTTACGTGACCGGCCCAAGATAACACTGCCAGGAAGTAACTGAATCATGTGCTAATCCTAATCTTCAAATTCTAAATCCATATTCTTTTCACTATCTCACAATTCCTCTGCTAACAGGGAACAGTAAACTCAGCCCTTGGCAGCATAATTATCTATAACAAATTTCTGCTAATAGCTGAAAACCAGATTTTTGGTTCTTCACAATTTAAAAGAACATATCCAAGTGAGGGGTAACAGTACAGTAATCCCTCACTTAATGTTGACAGGCTCTGCCACTTGAAGGAAAACAGTGTATTGAGAAACTAATTACACCGCAGGCTATTTGATGTAAACAAGAGTTAAGTTCCTACAGCATTGCATCAACGTTACAACGAAATAATGTTATGAAACTACGTCATTTAAGGACTTGCTGTATCTGAGGAATCTACTTTTATGTCACCTGTTAATTCACACATTCTGCTTCCATCTATCCATCTAATCAAGTTGAAGTCCTACTATGTGTGACCACCATTCTAGGGTCGTCACTTCACTATATTGTACTCCTCGGTCCCTTTCTTTGAGGGTGAAGCCTTTCTCTCTGGGTCTGTCAGCACTCTGGGCTCTGCCATGCATTCAAACTGAGGTGCCTGCCCTTTGCCGGAAAGGGGAGAGCTAGGGAGAGAACCCTGAGGGTTGTACCACGGCTTTGGGGTTCAGTTCTGCGTTCACTAAGGAATTGAGAATACAAAGGGTGTGAGGGCAGGGAGTTTGGGGGAACTGGATGGAGGGAAGATGAAGTTCAGTGACGCTCTTGATTTTAATCCCACCTCACTCATCGCTGTGATCTTAAATAAGGAAGCCTGGGACTCACACACACACACACACAAAGCACACATGACGAACCTGTCTTACCAGCATCATCATCAACAACAACAGTTTTATCCCAATTACTTTGGTTATGAGTATGTCATGTGTGACGAGATGGAATGTCACAAAATCCAAGATTACAGCTAATAGTGTGTTGGTCACCAATATGGCACACACTCACTATGACAGGCATTGAAAGGAAGAGTAAAGAAGACACAATTAGCTGAACAAAATGAAGATACATATGCACAACTAATACATGAGGCACACAGGGACAAATCCTCTTGGTGGGAGTGTATTGGGAAGAAGGACTTGTGATATTTGAGTTAAGAGAATTGTAAAGAACTTTTTTCCTTGAGTAGACATCTAGATGAAAGCTTTTCATATCACGAAGCAGTGCTATATCTTTTGTTTCTTGTGATTTCCAGTAGGGAATTCTGCATTTTGCACCCAATGGTGTGGGTTTGACTTGCTATGCTGGTACATAGTAGGTCTTGAACAAAAATTGGTTTCTTTTTTTTCCTTTGATCCAGGATGATATTTGTGGAATACTTTCCAGAGGAGCTGCTTTAATTTGGAAAGTAGCAAATTCCTCAGGAGAGAAAAGTACAAAAACATAAACGTTTTTATGATTGCTTTTCTATCTAATCAATGTCTCTTGTTCCTCTCTAAGATGCAGACCAAATGTGGCTTTTGTCAGGAAGACTCCTTTCCGTTCTGCCAAGTACCACTCAGGGTCAATGCATCTGCTCCATAACCTCATGGGACATGTACCTGGGGAGCTGAACACACCTCACTGAAGTCTCTGCAGACATTACTTCTTCCCTATTGTTATTGTGGATGAGACACCATACTTCTAGCTTAGATGAACCCATTCATTCTTAAACTGGATCTTATCCCCACTTACCTACTCCGCTACAGCAATTCTCTTTCACTTATTTTCACATTTTCATTTTCTCCTTGGTCCTTCCCAACAGCAAACATGCTGTTATTTCATCTAGCTTTTTTAAAAACTCTGTTAACCTCACCTTCCTTCCATCTACTCCCCACTTAATCTCTGTCTCATTTGTGCTGCATCCTTCATAGAATTTTCCTCAGCCAACAAACATCAACCTTCCTCTAAGGGGGCTGACCATAGCCAATGATTAAGTGGCATGAGGTACCAAAAAGCTGGCCCATTGCCTTGAGGTGGGGAGAACTTTGTGGTGCAAATTGTTTTCCAAAGCTTTGCTATGAGATCAGACTGAAGCTAGTTGTCAGCTGAAACTATATTTCTGCACAGTGTTTTCCCCTTCCCTATATGCTTTCCTCACTTCACCTTCTCTGAAAAGTCTTTCCCCAATAAATCACTGGAATAAGAATACTTATCATTGGTTGGGTACTTTGCATCTAGAGAAGACTCTGCTTCTAGGAACCAAGAAAATCAGTGCCAGAAGTGGGTGGTCCTAGGAAGCTCTTAGGATGGGATTCTCAAATTGGATCTCTTGCTGGTTGAATGGCAACGAAGACCTTATCACTGGTGTCAGGTGAACTCTAGATCACTCCTGACATAGTCAAACACTGTAATGGCTGAGACTTTTACATGTGATGAACAGTTGGAAATAGGTGCACTTAGCTGGTACATTGTCTTTGGCACGTAGAAGAAATAACAGTTATAAGAACTGGGGAATCAGGTGGTTGATTCTAAGCAACATTGATTTATTAAAATGGGAAAATGACAGGGTCATATCTACTAGTCGACAATTTAAAGCAAAGTGTGAGAGCCATCGGGTATTTTTGACAGTATTTAAAGACCTTTAGAGCTACAGGGCAGACATTGCTTAAGCTCAGGCACAAGACTTAGTTTTAAGAACAATAGAACTACAGAGAAATCTGAATAATCAGCCTAGGCAAATATCCAATGAAAACGTGATTCGATACAAAACTAGTGGCACTGTGAGTCTTGAAATGGGGGTATCTGGACAAATGTACATGAGAACACTGACCGCAGACACCTCTGAAACTTCTGGGTCTACAGAAGTGGCCCAGTGCTCCTGTTTTGGAAGTTAGAGATCCCCCTTGTTTGAAAACCATGCAGAGGTCTAAAATGAAGCAGGTGACTTACAATATAATATGTGCATTCATCAGAATCTCTTTTCACCTTTACTGCTAGCCACTAGATATGTAGTTAGAGGTACATCTCAGCTGGACATGACTAGAAAGGCACCAATCTTGCTAAGCAAGGAACGAGACTATGTCTCAAAGGAGCTGTAGGATCAAGGTCCATGGACTGCCAGGACCATCCAGTGTGACTGGGAGTAGATCCTGAGCATGCGGGACCAAGGCAGAGAAAAATAAAGACAGTGGAGCGCTTATAAGTATGGGACAATTCTTTGTCACACATCTAACATCCTGACAATGGCCCCATGGGATGGGTCAAACACGTTGCTGGAGTAACTCTTAGGAGCTTGAGAAAAGTAATGACCCAACTTATAAGATGGAGAGATGCCAGAAAAATCATGGAAACCCATAGAGGAAGGAATCATGAGACTTAGAGAAGTGGGGATAGTGGAATATTGTCTATCATATGAGACCAGAAAATGTGCCAACTAAACACATTCCTTGGGATGGATCAGAGGACAATTTTTTACCAAAATGATAAAGAATGCTCCGGTGAGAGAACCACAAGCAGTGAAAAACTGAGGAGTGATTTTCTGCTGTAGGTGAGGACTGATGATAGCTGATGCTGCTTCAGAATTGGGTTCCCTAATAGCAACGAGGACGACAAGAGCCTGAAATGGAAGAGGCCAAGTGGCTGCACTTAACAATCAGAAACAGAGTGAACCTATTTGCCATAATGGACACCAAGATTGGAATGGCAGCCAGGGGTCCATGACTGATACGGATCTTGGAAATGGCTCATAAAACATGCCATTCTTAAGGACAATACAATATAGAGGGACAACCAACAAGTCTATTGCTTAAAATACATAATCAGAAAAGTTCTGAGAATGGGTGATCAGAAGGCTCAGGTCAGCTGCCCTAGTAGAAAGTCATGATTTTCCAGATGTACAGACCAGTGGAGTTCTCAGATCCAGAGCCCATTGACTGAAGGGAAGACAAGATCTCCATGGGGGAAAAAAAATTCTGCAACAACACAGCAACTGCACACAGTAGTGGTTACCCTCCTTTTCCCAAATTAGAAAACAACAGCAAGAAATAAATAAATAAATAAATAAAAAGAATTATGGCCATTTACTTAGATAATTGTATACTGGTGACAAATAACCGATCTTCCAAGGGCCATAGAATACAGGGTGTGAGTCCACACTAACACCCAGCAACCCAGAGTGCCATTCGTGTCCCTGCTGCAGTAGAGACTCTGGAGGTCAGATGATAAATGGAGTCCTGGCCCAGGTCCACCTCACAATGGATCCATTGGATCCATAGACTCACATTGCTATTTCCCTGATTCTTGAAGGTGTAATCAAAATGGCCATACTTAGCAATTTGGTAGAACTCTCACACTGACCTGTAGAGTAAAAGCTATAGTAATAAGAAAGGCCAAGTGGAAGGCCCTGAAATTGCTCCTCTTTCTCCTCTTTCCAAGATAGTAAATCGAAAACAATATCTCATCCCTGAGTACATGGCAGATATTAGTGTCACCCTCAAATCCTTAATGGACTGTCATATCCCATTTACTTCACTAGTGCAAAAACCAGATGGATCATGATAGATGCCTGTGGACTATCACAAACTTAACCAAGTGAAGTCTTTTTTGTAGCTTCTGTGCCAGATGTAGTGCCTTTACTAGAGGAGATTAACAAGGTCTGAGATATGTGGCTATTGATCTAACGAGTGTGTTCTTTTTCCATACCCATAAGACAGGAAGATCAGAAGCAGTTTGTATTCCCACAGGACAAATAATAGTACACATTCACTGTTGTTGCAGGGCTCTGTTAATTTTCCCATTCGCTATCATCATATAATCCACAAGGAGCTTGACCATCTGGCCATCTTGAAGACGGTAATGAACACATAACGGTGGAATGTGTTAGTCCTGTCATATAGCAATCCATTTTGAGGCAGTTGTTGGCCTGATAGAGTGATGGAATAACCTTTTGAGGGTATAGCTGAGGAGTCAGATTGAAGATGGGTGCTATCCTTTGAAGATAGAGTGCTTTTGTGTGTGAGGTGGTATATACTTTAAACTAATGGCTATTAGATGCTGATATGTGTCCAATAGGTAGAACACATGGGTGAGAGAACTAGGGATGGAAGCAGGATGAGCCACTTAGGAAATTTGTGGGGTTTTTGCCTGCAACTTCAGAATCTGTAGGAACTGAGGTCCTGGCCTTCAGAAAAAGGGAAGGATTCACCAAGGGATGCAGAAGAGTGCTACCTGGTCACTTGGGGACGGTCATGAAAGTAGACCAGCAGTCACAGAAAGCAACTGCTATACCAGCAGGGACAGGAGATCCTAATCCTTGTGAGGATGTAAGACTTCTGCAACATAATAGGACTAGGGAAAAATAAGTTTGGTATGGAAGTGACCCTCCAGAGTGGCTCTTGGTAGTTCCATGTCTTATAAATGGGCAAGTACAATAACTTTAGTCCCATGGGACTCTATCCAATACCCTTCTTGGGGCAAGACCTCCACCAGTGACTGATTGACATGGGGGTACAAAAAGCTAGGCCCTGTCGTCTCAAGGTGGGACTAACTCTGTTACATTATTTGTGCTTCCGAGTTTCCCCGTAGGATTGAACTAAGGCTAGTGTCCAGTTGAAATCACGTTCTTGCTTGTCTCCCTATCCTGCCTCCTCCCTATCCTGCCTCCTTCTACCAGTACTCCCAGGATAAATCACTTGAGCAAGAATACCCCTTTCACTCTCTGTTTCCAGAGAATTTTGCCTAAGACACAGGGGTTTTCGACAGTTTTATTCATTGATATATCAAAGTCTGTAGGAAAAAAATGCACGGCGTGCAAGAGGGACCTAGATAATCTGTGTTAACTAAAAGTGTAACTCATCACTCTGAATTGTCATGCTTGGTTTCCTTGCATTTGTTGATTGATTGATTGATGGATTGATGTGGTGGTTTATTTAGTGATTTATTCACCTAAAATCATATTTCCTTCCAAAGAGGACAGCACTGCCATCATGGCTCCATGTTACTGCAGGCACTGGGCCCTGACGATTCCATTAGCACATTGGCCATTGGTCCTCCATAAGCTGGATGTCCCTATCATAGTGGTTCCACTGGCCACCAGCATGGATTCTCCACTGTCTCTGTTCCTTGTGTCAAAAGCTCACCATGCAATTGTAGGCATTTGTATCTGATTAGCTGAGTCTAAGGCACCAGCCAAAACCCTGGCTGTAGGGGAAGCAGGGAAAAGTGAGAATCTGACTTCTAGCTCCTGCCATGGCTGGCAGGCTCTGCCCATTGTCATCAAGAGTCCTAGTGACAGGCTTCCCCAACTACAGAAAGTGGGTTCGGATTATAGGGAGCCCAAAGGGTGTCCATATGCAGTCCGTGACACACACTGCATCGCTCTTAAGTTCTGCTTGCTGTATCAAAGAGGCTCCAAGACGAAGTCTTTCAACCGGTTATCTATCTTTGGGACCCCAGTTGTAACTCGTTCCTCTCTTCAGATACACTCTTTCAACTCTCATCACTGATTTGTGTAGACTGCCCACTTCATCCCTACTTCTTTCAACTAAATATTTTGTTGCCCATTTACTTTATTGAATTTTGCGATCTTCCATACCCATTTCCCCTTTCGCCACCCCAGTCAGGATTGTGACTAACATCTCCCAGTTATGAAATGTGGTGGGGCAGCCTCCAGACTCTTTTTAACTTTTTTATCAATCCTCTTGGTCACCATTTTGTGAGGATCTATTGTCAGGAACTAGCACACAGCCTGGAGAACAGTAGGCACTTAGCACAAGAATTGGTAAATGAACCCACAAAAAAAAATCAATAGGGAGTACGTGGGTGAATAAATTGATGGATATTACGAAAAGTTACTTCTCTGGTTAATAATGATGACATAGCGAACACACAGATTCTGACTTGAAACCTCAGCAACACAGACACAGTTTCAACCCATTCCTTGGAAAACTGTGTCTGTATTCCAACATGAGATTTGACTTCCTAAGGCTGCTTGGTCCAAGGGAAGTGTGGAGCGGGGCAAGGGCTGAACTCTGTTCCTGATTGGAGGTCGTGGGGTGAGCCTCCCTCCAGCCATAGAACAGATGGGGAGGACCCAAAGGGTCAATGATAAGAGAAACTAGTCCCCTGGCAAGATCCTCCACTCTTCCCATCTTTTCCTCTATTTTTCTTGTCCTTCCCTTGGTGGCCAGGGACCTTAAAACCTAAAGGCTGAAAAGCTCATTCTCACCTGAAAGAAATGTAAGTAAACAAAGCATTACAATAATGAATTCTACAGCAAAAGGCAAGAACAGAGTGAAGGAACCATTCTTGCAAAGGATTGGGCTGGAACTGGGCCATTTTCCAGCTGCAACAGCAGTAGAAAGGCTTTTGTGGGTTTCCAGACATGTAAATCAAAAAGGATACTTCAAGACAAAGACGGAAGGCGGAAACAGTTTCTTCACCATTGAACCCTCAACCTGCATTCCAAAACTGGCTTTAAGGCTGAGAAGCTCTAATCCTTCAACCAAACAGAGGGAGGTAAAAAGATTGGATTTAAAAAGACCTCTCAGGAAATGAGATTGTCAATAGCGCTGGACACAGCACGAGTCAGAGTACTTGGGAAAGTTAAAACGAGATGAAAAGAAGAGTCAAAAACTTCTCCGCAGATTATGTATAAAGCAGGAAGCTGGAACCAGCTGAACTGCCTCACCAATTTTTCCCCCTCTCCGTGGATGCTTTAAATGCCAAATCTGGGGTTTCAGGACCTGCCATTGATACGAATGGAAATGCAGCGCTTCTTTTGGTGAATTGTATTAGTGTAAGGGACAGGCACTCTGCTTGCGATTTGAGTCACAGGAGCCAACTGTTTCCGATGTTTCAGTAGCAATTTGGATAAATATGCTGAAACCAATATGTTCATCCAGGTGTTGGGCGAATTTTGCCCAGGGTGGAATGGGGCCGGCACAAATCTGTATCCCAGATGAAAGATTCCGAGTTACAAATTAGTGCAATTGGAACAGAAGAGATTTGACCAAGGGAAAGCTTGAAGAGATCAAAGGAAAAGTAGAGGATAAATTGGATACAGTTGCATGCCGGTTCATTAGAAGGCAAAGGGTACTTAATTATTTTATTCCATTTTCCCCCCTCCAAAGAATTGGGTTAAAGCTTGCACTCTTAACAGTTTGGCCCTAAATTTCTCCAAAATATAAGAAAGCTCTGTGTCACAGTGATACGTTAAATATGAAAAAATTGTCCTGCATCTTTATTAACCTGGGTCTAGGCAAGAAATTTCAAGCGTATTCAAAATCAGAACCCTGGTTTTTTTTGTGTGTTTTTTTAAATGTATTTACGCATAAGTGTCATCAAAGAGGTATATTTATGTAGGGTGCCATCATTTCTCTGTATTCTCATTTATTTATTTATTATTTCCTCTGGGAAACGTTGATGTAGGTGGAGCCATTTTAAAATAGAGTCAGAGCAGTCGTTTCAGAGGAACTGGTTGTACATCTTGCTCCTTGAACCTATGAAACGTTTGAATTGGGCAAAACAACCTTTGGACTGGACCAAGGCAAGTCTTATAATTGTTTGTAAAGCTAAGAGGAAAGTAGACGTCTTGCCCACGAGGACTAGGGATAACGAACAGTCCTTCTGAAGACAGAATCAGTCACAAGCCATGTGTAGCTGAAGAGTAACTCAGTTTGTTAACACCAATAGAAATGCCTTTCTTCTATTCACATAATTATTTCCCTTCCTTTTCTCGTAAAAACCCCTTGCCTTCACCCTGAAATCAAGACACAATTTGGGTTTCTTGCCTGAATCTGTGCCTCAGAATTATAATTCTGTGATCAAAAGTAGATGGTCATTACCTCTTGCTTTGACTTTTCATTTTTAGCTTAACACCAAAAAATGGCTTTCACCAGACACTGAATCTACCAGCGCCTTGATCTTGAACTTCCCAGCCTCCAGAACTGTGAGAAATACATTTGTGTCTTTTATCAGCTACCTAGTTTGTGGTATTTTTGTTAAAGCAGCCAGAACGGACTAAAGCAGAGAGAGAGGGTGAGCATATAGGCAGAGAGGCCAGTTAGAAGGCAATGGCAGAAGTGCGAGAGAGGAAGGCTGGTGGCCTGGACTAACATGACCATAATTGTTAGGAAAAGAGGTAGAGAGGATATAACTTGGAGGTGGAGTTGACAAGGAGTGCTGTTGAAATGAATGTAGGGCATTTTGGAAAGAAAGGAAATAATAATGAATGTCACCTAAGTATATAATGTGTCCCAGGAGACTAGGTTGGATGCCTGAAGCATGGTATGAAGCCATCATAACTAGTGACATGACAACTATTCTTCAGTTCATCCATCAGCTCTTTTTTTAATTTCTATTATATATTTTTATAATGTATACATATGTTAATATTGTAGTATATCTATATATGAATTCAATTATTCCTATATTGAGAGTGAATTTTATTGATACACGCCCAATCAGAATATTTTAGAAACCACTGATTGCAAAGTGCAAGACTTGAAACTGGTTACTAATTCTCTCTGGGATTAAATTTGATTGTCTATAAAATAAGGAACATGGAAGTAAAGCCGAATATTTCTTAGACCTTCCCCTATGCTGGTATTCTATGAGTCTATCATTTTATGTCTGAAAAGTAATTTCTCAAAACCTATAAAAAAATGCAAGTTAGAGCATAGAACATAGAGTGCCAACTATGAGCCTACCCTAGGCTAACAGCTTTGCATATATTGTGCTTCCCCAAAAATAAGACTGGGTCTTATATTAATTTTTGCTCCAAAAGATGCATTAGGGCTTATGTTCAGGGGATGTCATCCTGAAAAATCATACTAGGGCGTATTTTCCAGTTAGGTCTTATTTTCGGGGAAACACGGTATAACTTATTCAATGCAGCAGACCTGTGAGGGAGATATTGTTGTTCCCATATTCCAGATGAGCAAACAGAGTCAGATATCTAAATAAATGTCAGATAAGAAAGTGGACTCAGAGAGGTCACATCGTGGGAGAATTGGGAATTTAAAACCAAAATCACACTAATTGCAAACTTCTGCCCATCCAACATATTAACATTCTGAAGCAGAACACAAAATTTGTTTTTGGGTTTTTATCTAACTTATACGTTTATTTATAAGAAATGCTCTTTCATTTTCCTTTGGAAGTGCCAGGGGTCTTGCCAGTTATCACTGTTAACTTGTATGTGCCCCGTTTCTAGTACAGTGCCAGGAACATGGTGGTGTTCCATAAATATTTGTGGAAGGAAAAACTGACTGACTGACTGAATCACATGGTAGAACATATTCTATGCCAACCAAAAAGCCACTCTTGTAAACAGAGAAACTCTCCTACTCTGAATTTTGATTTTGCCATAACAAATAAATCCAATATGAGCCTTCCTTCAGATCTATATTGCACTGAATACTGAACCAAAACATGCATTTAAATCACTTATATCTAGCTTTTTATGATGCCATTGAGAATGGTGTTCTTTTTGCATTTGCAGTTAAAGGGTAGAACAGATGGTGAAAGTTTAGTTTCAAGTGATGGGCCTATTAAAATAACTTATGCTGTTGAGTGACTGTTCACTCTAATGGCTCCATTCATTATATCTGAGTTTATAAGCTCCAAAATACTTGGGAAGGGAATAAGACTTCAGGAAATGTTTTCTATACCAAGAGATTTCCTGGATTAAGCCTGCCGATCCACAAACTCTATCCTTGAAAGTGAGTGCTTATGGAAGGCTTCACAAAACAGGATGTCTGTTTCATGGAACACCCCACCTTGGAAAGAACCTTTCCAGGAAGAGACCTGGAGTTAGGAGAGAAGGTTCAGGGGAACAAGTGTCAAGCTCCCTTGAACCATATTTTTTTTCCCCTCCTTTTCTGTCTTCTATGAGAGTGGGTTTAACTACAGAATTTAAGAATCACAAAAGCAACTGTAAAGATAGGATGAAAGAAGAGAGCAATGACAAATGTCCAATGAGACTGTGGAAAAGAAGGCTGAGAACTAACAGCAAGAGCTCCTTATTGACAGTGTAACAGCAGGGACGTCCACACCAGAAGCTGGGTTACATCAAGTCCTTTCTATCTACTATCCTGTCTCACGTTTACCGCAGTTTGGCTGGCCAAACCATAGAGTGGAATACACGTCCTGGACCGGAAATGAGGAGATCTGGGTTCTGGTAACAATGGCTGTCAGCAAGTACTAGGCACTACATTCTGTGCCAAGGAATCCAGTTACATCATTCCATCTAATCTCAACAGCTCAGTGACGAGTTAATGTTGTCTTCCTTTTGCAATTGACAAAGGCAAGAATGCCCAAGTCACCAAGCCACTAAATGGTAGCTCTAGGACCCCAACACAAGCCTATGTGTAAACCACTGGGTTTAGCCCACAAAGGGCACAGGTGGCCTCGGAAGGATGAGGGGTCAATGGGGAAGTCAGAAGTGATGAGGGAGAGGCTGGCCAAGTCTTAAGGCAAATTATAATGGAAAGAGAGAGCTATGGCAGCCAGAAAGAATCAAGGCGTGGTTTTCCAAGATGGCAGAGGCTTGGGAACATTTAGGTACTGATGGGGAGGAGAAGAAGGCAACAAGGAGATAAGAGAAGGGAAACTGAGGAAGGAGGAGATAATTAAAGGTGCCCGAGGGCAAGGTGACTGAGTAGGTGAGAAAGGAAGAGACTGTGCACAGGCAAATAGCTTATCCTTGCAATGGAGCATGGGAAATTTTCCCAAAGGCAAAGCTGTGGGAATAAATTAGCATATAGGAGCAACACAGTAAGGGACAATCAACTCAGTTAGCCTTGATTGTTTTTAGCAAAATAGAAGGCAAGTCAGTGAATTCAAAAGGGAATGATGATTGGATGGGAGCTTTAAAGGGAGTGAAGAGGTTTGAAACACTGCAAAGAATTAAGAAAAGAGCTGACTTGAGAAATGTACAAGTGTTGCCAGGCAACATTGAAGACTCAGATGAGCTCAAAGAACAGTAACTCAAACACACCATAGTTCACACTAACGTTGGGAGACTTGATGCAGTCGTGGCCAGGTGCCAGGTGGGCACTCGGGGAAGGAAGCTGGTTAGATTGACCCCGGCATGGGGGTTACAGTTGCTCAAGAAGAATGACCTGAGACACCTCCCTCTCTTGGCCTCCAGTAATCACCAATCACCATATTCTGCTGAGTCCGTTTCCTAAATTTCTCTTGTAAGTGTCTATACGTGCAGTCTTGGCCCGAGTTCAGGTTAACGTGACATCTCACCTGGATTATTGTGACAGCCTCTCTTCAATTCTGACACTATATCCTGAATCGACATTTTTAAAAAGTAAAATGATCACATTCTAAATCCATTCAGTTCCTTTTCTTTCCCTCAGGACAATATCTATACAAAAACTCCTGGGGCTTACCTCTCACCAAGTAGTCATCAAACTTTCTAACCACACTGAGTGAGTTTCCCGTGGCCTCCCAAAGATGCCTGGCCTTTTCTTGACTCCGAGACTGTGCCCCTCTCTCAGAAATCATCTTCCTCCAATTCTTCAAGGGGTAAACCCTTGTTTCTCTCTCAAGTCCTATAGGATACCTCATTTCTTCCAGCAAGTCCTCTCCAGCTTCCAAATCTGAATCGCCGCCTTCCTATTAAGCTCCCATGAACACTTTTCCATCAGAGCATTATCACTCTGCGTTGTAATAGCAAGTTTCTTTCTCTGTCTCCTGCCAGTAGATTTTGAGCATCGTGAGACACAGGTGTTGTGTCTTGTTCACCAGTGGGTCCCCAGCACCTCACACCATGTCTGGAACACAGAACACATTCAATAAATATCTAGTCAATCTAGTCTGTAGACTCTCTCATCTGTAGCATAGAGAGTTAAAAACATGGCATGCATTTATTTGAAAAAGGAGATTTATTCATGACAACCGAATGAGCTAACCAGCTAGTATCATTAAACAAGCAGCATTTATCCCTATGGCCTGAAAAGAGTCCATTTTGATGAAGAATGTGCCAGGTTTCCTACCATCAATGCCAAATTATTTCCTAATTAACTCACAGGTACTCTCAATAGGAAAGTCCAGTGTTGATTATAAATGAGAATTAAGATAGGAGAACTGCTGCCTCCCAGATTTTAAAAATATGTTGTAGTTATTACATATTCAAGGCAATCTTTGAAAAAGTTTTATTCATTGTCTGATCTGTTATCAATCCTATTTATTGTGTTTTTCATCTCAGACATTATAACTTTTATATTTAGAATTTTGATTTGGGTCTATTTAAAATCTCTCCTATGTCTCTATTTCACATGGTCAGTCTTTTCTCTAGCTTCTTAAACATATGGAATACGGATATAACTTTTAATGTTCTGTCTGCTCATTCTATCATCTGTGTTATTTCTGGATTGCTTTCAATTGATTGATATTTCTCCTAATCATGGGTCATATTTCCCTGCTTCTTTGTGTACCTGATAATTTTTGATTGGGTGACAAATAGGATAAGTTTCTCCCTACTATTGATGCAAACTCTTATTAACAAATGCCTTGTGAGAATTACAAGGTTTTCTGCGTTGGCTGGTGGGAACAGGCACCATTCCCATCTCTATATAAGCTCTGGACACTGTTCTCTCTTATCCTTTTGGTGGCTCTTTCCCTGGTCTTGAATGCTGGCTTCAAATGCATTGATGATTATGGGAAGCCATGCTGGAAATTTTAACATAGATGGGACGACTCCCTAGGACTGCGCGATAGCTGCGATCTGGAACTTTCTTTCACTGCCTCTCTGTCGGATTCCCTGCTCCCCAGATCCTATGTTATCCTAGTTCTTGGTTTATACTCCTTTTTTGCTGAAATACATCTCCCATTATCTTCCAAAGAATGAGAGTATGGGAGATAAAAATTTTAAATCCTTTTCTGTTTGAAAATGGCTTTAGTTTATACCCAGGCTTGATTGATAGATGACTTAATAAAGAATTATTTGTTGAAAAAATTTTCCTTTAGAATTTTGAGGACATTGCTCTGTCCTCTAGCATATTGTGTCACTGTTGTATTTTCTAATGCCATTCTGAATCTAATTTCTTTGTACTGACTTGCTCTTTTCATCTAAAAACTTTAATTTTTCTCATGTTCACTGGTAGTCTAAAATTTCTTGATGATGTGTCTTGCTGTGGGTCTCTTTTTATTCACTGCTGGGGATTCGGGGTATGTGTGGGGTTGCTCAATCCAGAGAGTGATGTCTTTTTATTCTGAGAAATTTATCTGTACTATTTATTTGACAATTTCCTCTCCATTCTTGTTCTCTTTATTCTTTCTGGAATTCCTATTAGCTGAATATTAGAAGCCCTAGATTGGTTCTCTAATTTTTCTTATCTCTTCTATCCTAACGTTCACATTTTTTATTTTAGCTCTACTTTTTGAAAGATTTTCTTGACATTTCTACCAATATTCCTATTTAATTTTTCATTTCAGTTATTATATTTTTAAAATCAAAGAGTTATTTCTTTCTTATTGCTCCTATGCTGTGTCACCCTGTTCTTTTTCATGGATTCAATATCTTGCTTCATATCCTTGAAGACGTTAAGAATAAAATTTTTACATGTTCTTTTTCTCTCTCAGTTGTCTGTATTTCATCTGAGTTTCTTTTTCTCTGTTTCTATCTCTGTCTCTCAGGTGGGCATCTTTCTGAAATGTTTCAAGTACTGAATGATACTTCATATCTGAGAAGACACTGAAACATGACAGTGAGCCTCACTGACGTCCTGGAAGCAAACTGAGATTTACGTTGGGAGACCGCCCCGTGGTCAGGGGGTTGAGTCTGTAGCAGATTTCTCTTGAGCAATCCCATTTCCCCAACGAAGAATCTCGTGATCTCTGTGTGTGTTGGTGGTGGTGGGACAAGGATGAAATACCCCTGCCCGATGAACATCTAGAAGCAAGTTAGGGAGCTGGGACTAGAGGCAGGTGCAGTGTCTCATCAATCAGTCTACAGGCTTTCACTTAACTCCTCTGATTTCAACGTGCTGCCTCATACCTCCACTCTCATCTGGTGACCTGAGACTAGCCCTCTGGTCCAGCAGAGGCAGAGCGAGGTGTGGGGGCGGGTATGAGGTCTACTCTCTGCGTCAGATTTTCAATCTGTGTTTTCTGTTTTGATCCTCACATCAGCCTTCAGCAGTTCATGGAGTTTCCGAGCCCCCAGATTTTCTTGGGTTCTGTGGGGTAAACACAGACTCAAGTGAGGTTGGGTGAGGAAGTCGTGGGGACCTAGATGGCCACAGATGAATAGACCGTTCATGACCAAATGAAAACCCTGAACAAAGGCCAGTGAGTAGAGTATGTTCAATGAGAGAGAGAATAGTAAAAGAGGGGTTGGAATGAAAGACACGAGCTACGTAACGTAAGGTTAGTGAGGCCAAAGAATGAGGCTTGGCTTCAGGTCACTGAAGATCTGACTTCCTTTTGAAGAGTTCCTGTTGCTGTTAGGAAACTGGGTATGACAAGATCATAAGGGGAAACAGAGAGACCAGCTGGGATGATGAAAAAGATGGAGGCTTGGGAGCTGGGAGTAGAGAAGGAGAGAAGTGTAAAGATCAGAGACATATGTATTTAGGAGGTAAAATTGACAGCACTTACTGATGGACTGGATAAGGAAGTTGAGCAAAAAGGAGGAACGAGGGATGATGCCTTGGTTTCTGTCTCGGGTTGATGAAGAATTGTGGTACCATTTGCTGAGCAGGTAATGACAGGTTGGGCGACCACGTGGAGGTGAAAGTAGATTGGGACTTCATTTTATACTGATCCACGGCATACCTGGGACTGAGAAGTGCTAGTACAGAAGCGCAGGCTTCGTCTTCCTTCTGCAAATTGCCACAGAAGGCCAGTTCAGCCTTCCACTTACTTTGCACAGAGTGAGATAGGTGAAACCGAGTTCTCTATGAAGTATAATAGGCTGGAAACCAGTGAGGTTTAAATGAATATATACCCCAGACTCCTCTGGGTTACAGAGCAATCAACCATCTTAAAGTGTGACCGTTTGCCTCACATTTCTAGTGCCATTTCAAGGGTACCATTTCTAATGCCAGTTCAGATCTGCCATTTTATTCAGCTGGATTTCTTTTCAATTCAACCTAATTTTAACCCCAATGTCCAAATTATCCTTTCCCCATTATGCCCATAAATGGAAGCAAATCATACCATCCTGTGTAAATACAGCTGTTTTTCTCTCTTCTCTTTTCTCATTTTAGGTGAAAATCTTCTTCCTTCTTTTTTTATTAACAACACCACCCCCTCCCTGTGCCCTGCTGAGTTCCCGCCATCAGCCCTTTCTGTTCCTCATCTCCTGTGTTCTTTCCTGTTTCTCTGCAGGAGCCCCTGCAGAGATGTTTTCCTATATAATCAAATTATAGGTCAAATTCATCAAACAGATAGCACACAGGTATATTTCCTATGAACATTTAAACTGATGCGGTAAGTAACACATTCTTTGTTTAAGTGGGCTCATTGGTGAACAGTAATGCACTTTGATAACGAAAAAGGAAGCAAAGCGTTGAGATGAAAAGTGTGCCAAAATGTCTGGTTAAACTGAAAAGCTGTGCAAATGTACGTTGCCATAACCGCCATTATTATGACCAAGTTCGGGTATTATATATTATGTGAAATAGTTTCCACGTTTTCTAGTCAGTTAGTTGCTTGCAATAAATATCTCTCAGGTGCCTAATAGGAGGTACACACTGTGCTAAGCATAGGAGATGCAGAAATGACAGAAGGTGGTCCTCTATGACAAAGGGAAAAGGCAAAGGAACAAAGCACAGAAACAGATACCTTCGATGGAGGAAATGGAAATGCCGGCAGGGAGAAGGAGAATAATAACACCTGCAGCGGTGGGTACTGTAGTTGAGTGCCTATGTGGGGTCAGGTATTGTGAATATGCTGTACATACATGACCCATGTGATTCGCAGGGCGGCCACGCAAAATAAGATTATGGCCTTAATTTTGTAGAAGAGAAAACAGGTACAGCAAGAATAAGTAATTGGCTGAAAGTCACGAAGATAGGGAATGGCAAATAGGATGAGACAGAGAAAGCTCTCTTTGGCACCAAAGCTAATATTTCCCCTTTCCATTTTCCCAGGCTTTATATTATCCTGAGCTTTCTTAGGAGCATATATTACTTTTTACATTTTTTAAGAAGCTGGTTTATTTTTCAAAAATGCTCCAGCATATTCCAAACCATCTCAGCTAGTGTTCAGAGACAAGGACCTGCTCAACTCAGGAAGCCTCTGGATTCTAAGACCTTAGTAATGGAAGAAAGAAGTACTTATTAAGCGACTATTATTTACCAAGCACCAAGCTTCGCTCTCACAAACCCATCCTCACTTAGTCATAGCAACTTAATAAGATGGATCCATATCCTTACTTAACAGTTGAGTGAATTGAATAAACTGAGTCTCAGAGGAGTAACATGACTCAAAACAGTATAAATAGTTAAGAACATGGGTTTTGTTCCCTGACAGACGTGAGCTCACATTCCATCTCGGCCACTGTGTGACCTTGGGCAAGTAGCTTCACCTCTCTGAGTTTCAGTGTTCTCATCCATACATAAGACGAATAATGTACCAAATTCATAGGAGTGGATTTTTTATTTTTTTATTCAGATATAATTGAAACATTATATTAGTTTCAGGTATACAGCATGTTTCCATTATTTGTATATATTGTAAAATGACCACCACAATATGTCTAGTTAATACATCATCACAAATAGTTACAAATGTTTTTCTTGCGATGAAAACTTTTAAGATTTACTCTCTTAGCAACTTTCAAATATGTCACACAGTGTTAACTGTAGTCACCATGCTGTATATTACATCCCCATGGCTTATCTATTTTATTACTAGAATTATGTAGCTTTGACCACCTTCACCAATTTCGCCCATCTGCAAGCAAATGCTTAGCTAGCTACATACAATACATATATATATATATATATATATATATATATATAATTTTCTAATCCTTTCTTTACACAGATGGCAGCATACGATATTCTTTCTGAATCTTACTTTTTTCACTTAATACATTTAGCAATCTTCCCATAAATATACATGGATAACTCTTCCTTGTATAGGTGAATACAAATTTATTTAGATTGTTTCTGCTCTTCTGCAATTACAAACAATGATGCAAAGAATCACCTAGCACATGCATCAGTTCTCCTGCATGAGATCATAAATGCTGGATAAATTTCTAGAACTAGACGTGACAGGTCAAAGAATGCATGCATTTGTAACTTTCACAGCAGCTTCAAATTGTCCTTTTGTAGAGTTGTGCAGATTTTGCACAGCTGTCAGGTACATATAAAAGTACTTGCTTTCCTGTGACTCCAACAATTTCCAAATTTTGGACTTTTGCCAATCTAGTAGGTGAATAATGACATTTCCTGGGTAGTTTAAATTTTTCATTTCTCTTTTTATGAGTAAGTTGAACATCTTTTCATATGTTTTATATTTCCATTTATATATTTTTTATTTTCTATCTGTCCACATCCTTTGCCCATTTGTCTTTTGATGGCAAGAATGAAATAATAGAAAATATATATGTTGGTCTCTGCCTCTGGTTCCTGGCACAGAGCTCCTAAAACCCTTGTAATTTCCTAAGTGGTAAAAACAACAGGAGCATCTTTTGTTCTCCTATTTAGTTTTTGGCTCTGCTTCTAGACCCAGAGTTCCTAAATCCCTGGAATTTTCTGGGTGATGAAAGTGTCACCCAGGCACTGTTGTAATGAGGTGACTCTGGGTGGGTGCCTGGGTCAGGTCTGGTCACCAGAAATGCTAGGCCATGGTTAGAAACTTAGAGTTTTCAGCCCCACCTACCCATTCTCCAGAGAGTGGGAGAGGGGCTGGAAACGGACTTCATCAGTGACCATGCCTGCATGATGAAGCCTTACTTGTTATAAAAATCCAAGTGGTGTGGGGCTCGGAGAGCTTCCCAGTTGGTGAACACGTGGAGGTACTGGGAGAGAGGCACATCCAGAGAGGGCCTGGATGCTCCACCCCTTCCCACACACCTTGCCCTACACACCTCTTCCATCTGGATATTCATCTGTATTCTTATCACATCCTTTTATAATAAACTGGTAAATAGTAAGTAAACTGTTTTCCTGAGTTCTGCTACCCACCATAGACAATTCATCAAACCCAAAGAGGGGCTTGTGGGAACCTCTGATTTATAGCAAATCAGTCTGAAGCACAGGTGACAACCTGGACTTGAGAGGGGCATCAGAAGAGGGGTGCAGTCCTGTAGAACTGAGCCCTTGGCCTGTGGGGTCTGGTGCTTTCTCCAGTAGATAATGTCAGGAGTGACTTAAATTTTAGGACACCCAGCTGGCGTCACAGAACTGGTTGGTGTGGGGAAACACACACACACACATACCCCTGGTGTCAGAAGTGTTGTGCGTCTGCTAGTACGGTGAAAGTAAGGGAGACACACAGGAGAAGGGAAGGTTTTCTCAATAGTGGGTCTTTCTCTTACCTAATTAGTCATTCCTAATTAGTCATTTGTCTGGGACATGAGTTGCAGTTGTTTCTCCTGATCCGTTGTGTGTTTCTGAGGTTGCATAGCGTTTTCCTGTGCATTTTTTTTTTTTTCCTGTAGAATGGGTCCGGAGTTGGAAGCCCTTGCCAAAGCTGTAAACCTCTGGGTTATGCTGATTAGAGCTAGCGATCTTGCTAGAAAAATGACAGCAATTGCTACTAGTAATACACACCAAGTAGTAAAAGGAAAAGGTACCCAGCTGTGTGATGCAGTTTTCTTTTTCCTTAAAAAATAAAAATTTGCTTTTAAAAAGTGATTTGCTCTGAAGTCTAAACTTTATAAGGTTTGCAGATGCGTTTGTCTTTTACTAAAGAGAACTCATTTGGATTTTTAAAAACGCTTAGAGAAAGATGCTAATCTCTTCTCTCAGACTAGACTGGCTGTGATTTTTGCTGTAATACTTGAACCATGTGACTTTACAAAGCTTCCCCAGAGGATTACATTCAGGAGCCAATTTTATGAAAAGTGAACAAACTCCTTCGGAAGTTCGTTTGAAAAATGAAAGGTAGAAAGTGACAACTTTGTGATACCATTTAAGACCCATAGATGGTTTAGATAAATCCAACACTTATACTAAACCCTGGCTGAGGATCATATTTAATCCTTCTAAAATCTACCCATGAAGGGCATTGCTGGGTGCTTTGAAGTTCAGGGTGGTTGTGACCAGAGATTTTTCCATCATCACAGCATGTCACATGGCAAGTAAGTGTGCAAGAAACATTTGCTGATTGACTGATACACTTTGCTACGCATAGGACAGTTTCTAAGAACGCAGAAATTGATCTGAGGAAGCAAAGACACCTTCATTTTTTACTATGAGACTTGGACATGGAAAGCCTCGCATCTATCTTTGCCCCTAACTAAGGAGAATTACTTCCAGGCTCATTTGACTCAGGAATAGCAGCAAACACTCCCCAGTTGGTGAACTTCAGCAGAGATGTCACCGGGTGCTCCTTGCCCGGTGCTTCCTTGTGGCTCTAAGGCAGCTGACGAGCCATCCACACCACACACCCGGCTTGGCTCCCAGATTGCAGGGCTCCCAGATGGCCTAGACCAGGAGACCTTATGCCAAACGGGCAAGAATACAAAACATCACACTCTCCCTACCTCTCACGTCTCTAAAGTTGGCACTATTAAGACATTAAACTCTTATCTATCATAGCTAAATATGCATGGAGGGATGTTAATTCTGTGAAAAGTCCAAGTTAGTCATGTGTTATCATACATACATTGAGCACTCGCTATGTGCCAGACACTCTTTAAGCTCAGGAGTCCCAGCAGTGAATAGGACACACAAGACCCCCAGCCCTCATGGGGAAGACAGAAAATAAATATGTGCCAGCATGTAAGCAAACAGGGTCATGCAGGGGACAGGGTGACTGAGACAGAGTAGTCCAGGAAGGTCTCTCTGAGGAGCTAAGTTTTGAGCTGGGAGCTTCAGAGAATGAAAATGAACCAGACATAGGAAGAGCTAAGAAAATAACAATAGAGGAGCAGGGATCTATGAGGCGGAACACTGTACTGAAAGAAATTCAAAAAAAGATTCAAAGAAGAAGAGGTGATGGAGTTTCAAATAGTACACACACACACACACACACACACACACACACACACACACACACACACGAGGTCTGACAATTAAGTTCACGAACTTGTTGCAATGATGTTGCTAACCTTTTTTGATATCAGAGGGATTATTCATTATGAATTTGTACCAACTGGACAAACAGTTAACCAAGTTGACTATTTGGAAATGCTGAAAAGGCTGCGTGAAAAAGTTAGATGACATGAACTTTTCGTCACCAATTCATGGCTCTGGCATCATAATGCACCAGCTCACACGGCACTGTCTGTGAGGAAGTTTTTAGCCAGTAAACAAATAACTGTATTGGAAGACCCTCCCTACTCACCTGATCTGGCCCCCAAATGACTTCTTTCTTTACCCAAAGATAAAGGAAATATTGAAAGGAAGCCATTTTGATGACATTCAGGACATCAAGCGTAATACGATGACAGCTCTGATGGCCATTCCAGAAAGAGTTCCAAAACTGCTTAGAAGGGTGGACTAGGCGCTGGCGTCAGTGCATAGCTTCCCAAGGGGAGTACTTCGAAGGTGACCGTAGTGATATTCAGCAATGAGGTAGGGAGCACTTTTTCTAGGATGAGTTCGCAAACTTAATTGTCTGACCACATGTACGCGCGTGTGTGTGTGTGTGTGTGTGTGTGTGTGTGTGTGTGTATAAAATAACCACCATTGATCCATCTCAACTCTCCCATTATACAGACATGAAAGCAGAGGCTCAGAGAAATTAATTTTCTAGAGGCCACCTGGCTTGGGCAGCATGCATGAAGGTGACCTTCCTGAGCCCTAGCCAGCAAGCTCTCCCTGCACTTTGAGGCCTCTTTCATATACGCCTACATGTCCAACATTAAACATCCATAGGTATTCCAAATCTGTAACACGCCTCAAACACAGCGGCAGATCAAATGACTTAGCTATGAGGTTGGAGGCTGTGAGAAAAGCAAATGTCTATTAAAGTCTTCCCTTCAGAGAACTACCCAGTCAGTCAGGACTCTCAAGCACCATAAAAGCAATTTTAAATGATTTAAAAAAAAAAAAAAAAGTCATTCAAAAATCCCCAAAGAGTGATGGAAAAGAGAATGGTGACTAAGATGGCTTTAAAATAGTTACTTCAATCTTGTCAAAATGAAGATTTCAAGGGAGGTCTGATGAATAACGTGCTGGAAAAAAAAATACGTATATGATTCCTTAGATATATATTATGAAAAAATATGGGAAAGGCTCCTGTATGCCCAGCAAAGACAAGATGGGCTTAGTGGTGCTGTCCGTTCCCAGAAAGAACATGGCTTCCTGACTTGGGCCAGCTAAGAAGACTGGCATGTGCTTGCTGTTCTTGTTGGGTCAGGCTTCAACCCGGACACACTCCCGATTCAGACGTTCAGGGGGCAGAGCCCTTCACCCTGGACTCTTCTTTTCCAGACTCTCTGACCTCCCTCTGCCTCCCTTCCCCCAAGACACTCATTCCTGAGAGTCCAGCTTCATTCTGCGTAGAACTAGTATGGTCCAACCCACCATCTGGAGAGGGCAAAGATGGATTGCACTAGGGTTTTCCAGAGTGTTCGGGGCAAAGCATCTCCAAGATGAGTAAATCTGGGTGCTGATAGTGTGCCCACTTATTCAATACCTTGGATGCATTATTAAACTAAAGGGCACTCTCTCCTTTCTACTGAGGATGAGAAATGGAACAGAGGAAGGAATGACGAGGACTGAGAAGCCCATCCTGCCTCCTGTGCACGGTTCACCCTCCAGAAAGGCAAAAGGAAGTTTTCCCGAAGGCCTTTGCTTGTCTAGCTCTGTCGATCGCTACAGCTTCGGTTTCCTTTCAGAATTTT
The DNA here is from genome assembly GCF_004115265.2 of Rhinolophus ferrumequinum. Classification (NCBI taxonomy): domain Eukaryota; kingdom Metazoa; phylum Chordata; class Mammalia; order Chiroptera; family Rhinolophidae; genus Rhinolophus; species Rhinolophus ferrumequinum. The sequence goes on from NC_046288.1 coordinate 78,124,286, forward strand.
CTCCTGCTGAAGTGTCTGATAGAGGCCTGATCCTGCTTAGGGTTCAGCCATCATGAATCTCACCGTCCATTACCTGGGTCCTAAAGGGAGGGGAAGGTTGGAGACATTCGGACCAGGATCCATGCGAATCAATCTTATGCAATTCTCAGAAACTGGGTTCCTTTTGTAGGGGAAGAGCCTCCTTCTCTCAGGCCAGATTGACAGAAAAGGGATAGGAGTGGCAGTCAAGAAAGTAAATTGTTGAGGCTCTGTCTTTTAAACTGCATCCTGCAGTTTGAAAATAAAGCTGCTTATTTTTAGAATGCCAGCCGAATTGTTCGGGCTCTGCCCCTGCAGTTTCAATAATGGCCTTGGGCTCTAAGCCCTGACCTTGAAAAGAAAACGTTTACATTGTAAATTTTCTGGCAGTATGAAGACTATTCTATCCGGGAATATCCAGCGGAGGCTAAGAGTTCAGAAGAGGCTTTTTCCTTTCTTCTGTAAGTCCTAATCTATGGGGCTTTCACAGTGGCAAAATCAAACTCTTAACAGTAATTGTGCACGGGTTCTAGCTGTGAACTTGCATAAAATCTGAAATTTCACACAACCAATCGTGTTCTGGGGATTTTCCCACTGATCATCAGGAAGTGGAGCTTCTCGAGGGGTTTTGGAGGAAATCGGAGTGTTCAGGGCAGGCCTTAGGCAGGACACTTGCTAACAAAATGTCTTTAAATTCATCCCTTTTTTCCAAACACACACAGCTCTGCTTTGTTGGCCAGCCCTGGACTTCGGCAGACACACACAGGTTCTGATGTGAAAACAGACTGCGTTTATTCCAGATATCCTAAGTCAGCCTGCTAAGGCACTCTGACATTCTCGCATTTCTCTAGAGTTCAGCTGGAAAAGGAAAGACCAGGAGTGGCTTGATGGCTGACTCCAGGTGCTTGGATGGAGTGTCAGGTGGAAGGATTATGTCCGTTCTAACTAGTGGGCAAAACGATAGTCAGTGGTTAAAAGAAACAGGAGAAAGATTTCAACTCCTATGGCAGGGGTGGGGGGTCGGGAGTCCTCTCGAATCATTAGGACTGTCATTCTAGAAGCTAGAATGAGCCAGACCCAAAAAGCTGCAATCACTAAAAGATGCCCAAGGAGCTTAATCATTACTGACATAGTGGGGACTCCTTCATTGGCAAACCCCGATTCTGGCTCTCTCTGTGGCCGTGGGCCAGCATCCCAGAGTGGCTCATGCTGGCCTCACAGAAGCAGCTTTGGGAAAAGGGATTATAGGCATGGGTCACCTCTCTGGGGTCTGCGTCCTTAGGAAATTGTCCCTATGTGCCAGCACTGCTCTATGAACTCATTTAAGCTGCACAGTGACCCCAAAGAAGTAAGTATTCTTATCATCCTACTTTCTAGAGGTGAAATCTAGGGCACAGAGGTTAGAAAATCTAGGGCACAGAGGTCACCGAACAAGCAAGTGACAGAGGAGGGAACCCTGACTGTCATTCTCCAGAGTCTATTTCTTAACCTCTGAACTGTTCTGCCTCAGAATGGGTCCTGCGAGCTCGCTGGTACCCAGCTGTGTGACCGCCACTCTGCTGTGTCTGCCTCCCCTGCCAGATCTTGTTCCGCTGATAGATCAGGATTCTTCTGATGTCAATTTGGTCACTGCAATATCCCCTCCCCTCCCTACCCAGACCACGAACAACCCCAAGGTTATCCTTTTTGGTTGATAACAGGCCTTTTGGTCATTATAATTTTTAAATACACCTCCCCACATGCACACACAGCACCCAAAGCTGAAGGAATAAAAGATTTCATGTCAGCATACATGTACTTTTTCACAGCTGAATTGCATGGGTATTGTGAAATCAGAAAGAAATGAGGTCAAGGCAAATATATACAAAGACACTAAAGCTATATATGTATATGTGTATATGTATCTATATATGTATCTATAGCTTTAGTGTCTTAAAGTTTTGTGGGTTTTTTTTAATTCTTGTTTGACTATGGAAGACAAAAGGAATAGTAATATAATAGCTAACACTTGCGTAGTATCATGTGCCAAGCAATATCTTAAACTCTTAAATTAATTAATTTAATCCTCACCCAAACCCTATGAGGTTAGGTAGCATTATTATTCCCATTTTAAAGATGAGGAAATCGTGGTGTAAAGAACTTAAATCACTTTTAGTTGCAGTACCTGAACCAAAAATCCAACTAGTATTGCCAGATGAGAGAGGATGGTGGCCCAGACCAAAGTAATTTTGGAAGAAGTGCAGAAAATGTGATTCGTTCAAGAGACATCATAGAAGAATAAATCAATGTCATTGGAAATGGGCGACAAAGGAGAGGACACAATCAAAGATAGCTCCCAGGCTTCTGGTCGGCAGAGATAGGACCGAGTTCCATGTACTGCCCACCACCATTCAGGATCTTGTATTACTGTGGTTTATTTGCTATGCTGATCAGCAAACAGAGATACAGTACTATTAACAAAGGTCTACAGTTTACATTAGGGTTCACTCTGTTAGGTATTCTGAGTTTCAACAAATTTACAATGACATGCATCCACCATTGTAGTGTCACACAGAATAGTTTCACTGCCCTAAAAATTCCTCGTGCCACATTTACTCATGCTTCCCGTTCCTTCTCCCAAACCCTTGGCAACCACTGGTCTTTGCACTGTTTCCATAGTTTTGCTTTTTTCAGAATGTTAAATTTTAAAATCATAGAGCACATAGCCTTTTCAGATGGCTTTCTTTCATTGAGCAACATACATTTAAGTTTCCTTCATATCGTTTTGTGGCTAAATAGCTCATTTCCTTTCATCACTGCATTGTATGGATGTAGCACAGTTTTCTTATTCATTCACCTATTGAAGGATATCTTAGTTGCTTCCTTCCAAGTTTTGGCAATTATGAATAAAGTTGCTAAAAAAAAAATTCATGTACAAGTTTTGTGTAGATAGGAGTTTTCAATTCATTTGAGTAAATACCAAGGAGTATGACTGCTAAATCACATGGTAAGAATGTGTTTAATTTTTCAAGGAACTACCAAAGCTTCTTCCAAAGTGGCTGTGCCCTTCCCCACCCGCAACAAATGAGAGTTCCTGTTGCACCATGTCTTCTGCATGTGGTGTTGCTGGTATGTTGGATTTGGACCATTCTATAATAATAGGCATGCAGTATCTCTTTGTCAATGTAATTTGGAATTCCCTAATGATAAATGAGATTCATTCAGCATCTTTTCATATGCTTATTTGTATACCTTCTTTAATGAGGTATCTGTTCAGGTATTTTGCTGATATTTTGACTGAGTTGTTTTTTTCCTTATTGTTTAGTTTTAGAAGTTCTTTGTGAAGTTTGATTACCAGTCCTTTGTTAAATATGTGTTTTGTAAAGATTTTCACCGAGTCTATGACCTATCCTTTTATTCTCTTAAGAGTGTCTTTCATAGAGTGGAAGATTTTAATTTTAACAAAGTTCAAGTTATCAATTTCTTTTCATGGATTGCACTTTTGGTATTGTATCTAAAATATCATCACCAAACCCAAGGTCACCTAGATTATCTTCTCATAGTTTTATAGTTTGCATTTCACATTTAGGTCAACAATTCATTTTGAGTATCATTTTATTTTATTTAGTCTTAGTGGTTGCCAGAATTCTAAGTCCAATTTCACATAACATTGTACCACCTCATAGGTAGTGCGTGAATTTCGCAGCAGAATATTATCAATTCCCGCCCCCTTTCCTTATGACTTTGCTGCCATTCATTTCACTTATCTATATGCTGTCATCACCCAATACATTGTTCCTATGATTGCTTCAACCAGTTATCTTTTAGATTGATTAAGATGAAGAAAAACAAAAGATTTTATTTTACTTCCATTTATTCCTTCTCCGTCACTCTTCTTTTCCTTATGTATGTCCAAGTTTCTGAACTGTATCATGTCCTTCTCCTGAAGAACATCTTTAAATATCTCTTGCAAGACAGGTGATCCGATAATGAGTTTCCTCAGTTTCTGTTTGTCTGAAAATGTCTTTACTCCTCCTTCACTTTAGGAGGATAATTTTGCTGGATATAGAATTCTAGATTGGTGTATATTTTTTGGAACACTTTAAATATTTCACTCCTCTCTAGTCATCTTTGCATGGTTTCTGATAAGAAGTCTGATGTAATTCTTATCCTTATTGCTTCTATGGATAAGGAGCTTTATTTCATGATTTCTTTCAAGATTTTCTCTGTCTGTGGTTTTCTGTGTATATGATATGCCTAAATTTTGATTTTTTTTTTGTATTTATCATTTTGATGTTTTTTTGAACTTCCTTGATCTATGGTTTGATGTCTATCATTATTTTTGAAAAATTCTTGGTCATTAATACTTTAAGTATTTCTTCTGCTCTATTTTATCTTTCTTCTCTTTCTGGTAGGTCCATTACATAGATGTTACACCTTTTGATACTCCCATAGCTCTTTGATGTTACATTTTTTTTTTTCATTCTTTTTCCTGTATGAAGTTTATTTTTAGGAGTTTTTATTGATCTAACTTCAAGTTCACTGATTCTTTCCTTGGTCATCTCTAATCTCCTAATGAGCCCATTAAAGGTATTTTTCATTTATCACTATTTTATTTTTTAAATTTCTAGAATCTTCTTTGGATTGTTTTTCTTAGAAATTCCATGTCTCTGCTTATGTTTCCCATCTGTACTCCTATGTTATCTACTTCTTTCCTTAACATATTAATAATATTTTAAATTTCCTATTGGATTATTACAATATCCATGTCATGTGTAAATCTGGTTTTGGTGAATTTCTTATCTCTTCAGAGTGTGTTTTTTTTTTACTTGGCTTTTGGCATGCCTTTGAACTTTTTGTTGAAGGCTGGACATGTTGTATCAGGCAATAGGGACTGAGGGAAATGGGCCATTAGCATAATGATATATTTTAGTCTGGCTAGGACTTAATGTCTATTGTGTCTGCAGATTCCTGAGGCTTCAAATTCCTTTAGTGTCATTCTTTTAGTGTCCTCTCTTGACTTTGGGTTTCCCTATGTACTCTTCCTCAGAGAGAGAGTTTGTGTCTTCAAGTTCTTACTACTGTAATCCACTGTTACTTTAGAGCCCTTTTGGTGTGGTAGTATGATGTCAGAGAGAGAGAGAGAGCATTCTATAATATTCTGATTAAATCTCAGCCTTTTAGTGGGCCTGGGTCTCAGGACTGTGACTTTCACATTGTTTCTTCAGAGGAACAACTATGTTCCCCTGTTTCCTATTTCTATCCCTGGCTACAGTATTCTAAATCCAGTGCCTTGAAGCCCTGTTCCTTGATCAAAATGAGTTTTTCTCCCCTTAGGTGGGACAGAAAGGCAGTAGTGGGGAAGAATTCCCTTCTTTCATCTGGAATAAAGCCCCAGCAATGTCTTTTCCTAGGAGAATAGGCCTGTGTCATGAAGAAGGCTCTGGGCTTACTTCACAATGCCTGCTATAGTTACAAGTGTATTTATGTCAACTCCCCTGCCACCACCATGAGAACCCAATGGGATTTCTGAAGGAAAAGCCCATGAAAGTTTGGGGATTCCTAAGACTGATGAGCCCCAGTAGTTTCTTACTGTCATACCAGTCCATACTCCATATCTGGTAATTTGCTAAAATTGCCATTTATATGTTTCCATGGGTTCATGACTTTAGTAGCTTCTCTCTAGGTAAGCAAAATTCTGTCTCCCCATACTCTCAGGTGGGAGTTTGCCCCGAGTTTATACTTCTCTCATGGATCTGATCTTATTCTTCTGATAGGTCCAGGAAAAGTTATTGATTTTCAATTCATCCAGATTTTTCTTAAAAGAATCAGAGTGGTGTGGCTTCTAAACTCTTTACATATTTGAGATGAATCTCAAAGTCCCTGCTTAATGTTTTTTTTTTTCGATGCTTCTTTATTTTAATGCATTCCATTGGACACTTGTTGTGATCCCCAGAAATCTTCTTCAGCCTTTATTTTGTTACAGTAACTTCTGTGAAAGTTCCAAGCGGTGGACTTTGAGTAGCTGGGAAAGGGAATAACCACAGAGCACATGGCCTCCAGCTACATCATGCGCTTCTTGTTTCCTAACCTGGAGCTTTTCTGACACAGCACCTGTCTCTCTGTGGGAACCTATGCAACACTTACATGCCACATGCAACCTGGAAGTAAGGGAGAGTTAAGACCAGGAGACCACCTTCCGCTAATAGGGGAAAGAAGCTGATGGATAAATGCTTTTCCCTTTTATATCACAGGAAAATAAGAATTTCAAAAAGCTCTCAGAAGATCCTGGTGAGATAAAACACCAGTCCCCTGCAGCGGTGGCCAATTCAACAGTTTGTTCTTAGATTTGCTTTTCTATCTACTCTTTCATTTCTGCTCTCTGGAATTACTTTCTAGATGAACAACCTACAGGCAAGTCTTTGTCTCAGGCTCTGCTTTTGGAGAACCCAAACTAAGACATAATTTATTTTAAAAGAAATTCTATAATACAGCTGTAAATGGAGAAAAACAACTATTTGCCACTAAAGAGATGATAACTGTCCTCCGTGACTTTTGATGACGTGCTCCTCTTAACCTCTTCTCTCCATCCTTCTGCATTTCAATATTGCATTGTCAGTTTCATAAAAGTTCCTGCTTTCACATACCTCCCTCTATATTTTGAGAAATTAAGAAAAAAAAAAAGAGAAGAAAAGAAAAGAAAATGATGCCATTAAACACTGTTGCTTGTGCTCTTATGGTTAGAAACAGATATTATCAAGAGTTAGAAAAGCACTACTCCAAGTGTGTTTGTGGACTGGCTATTGGTCTGAGAATGGCTTTTACTGTCTATAGCTAACAGCTTGCAGACGAATATAAATCAACTACATCATTACATGCAATATTTTAAGTAACTCTTTTGTAATTAAATGTTTTTATTATTTTAGTTGGCAACCTTTTTTGGTATCACAGCTACCTCAGTGAAGAAAGCTCTCTTATCTCATGGTAGACTGGATCGTTCAGAAACACTGAATTAGAGAGGTATAAAGTACGAACTGAACGTTTCTTAGTATGCGCTGTATTCTAAGCAATGTTCTAGGGGCTTGACTCATGTTATCTCATTTAATTCTCAAAAAATCTTGTATATGAGATAGGTGATATTATTATTCTGTCCTAGTAGTATTGGGCAGATAAGGAAAATGAGGGATAGTGAAGGTTAGCAGGATGCCCAACATTACACAGCTCATAAGTGGCAGTGGTAGCCTCCAACATGCCCTTCGAAGTGGCCCCCTATGATCCTGGTTTCTTGGTATTCACGTTTGTGTAGGTGGCTCACGTATTATATCAAGCTTAGTATGTGTGACCAAACAATACAGAAATAATAGTATGTGACTTTCAGGGTGTTATGGACTGGATATTTGTGTCCCCCCAAAATTCATATATTGAAATCCTATCCCTCGTTGTGATGGTATTAGGAGGTGGGTGTGTCCCTTGGGAGGCTCCATGAAGGTGGAACCCTCATGAATGGGTTAGTGTCCCTATAGAAGACAGTCTGGAGAGCTCTCTTGCCCTCTTTCCATGTGTAAGGATATAATGAGAAGATGGCTGTCTGCCCCTAAAAGAGGGTCCTCACCAGACACCAACTATGCTGGCCCCTTGACCTTGGACATCCAGCCTCCAGAACAATGAGAAATACATTTCTGTTGTTTAAAAGCCACCCACTTTGTGCAATTCTGTAATAGCAGCCCAAACTGACTAAAACACAAGGCTAGGTCATAAAAGATACTGTTGCTTCCACCTTTTCTCTTAGATCACTTGCTCTGGGAGACTCAGCTTCCATGTCACATGAACACTCAAGCAGTCCTATGGAGAAGTCCATGTGGCAAGGAACTGACGCCTCCTACCAATAGCCAACGCCCACTTGCCATTCATGTGCGTGAGAAATCTAGGAAGAGGACCCTTCAACCCCAGCCAAGCCTTCGGAGGACTGCAGCTTAGCTGACATCTTGACTACAACCTCATGAGTGACCCCAAGTCAGAAAAACCTAACTTAGCCACATCCAGATTCCTGACCCACATGATCTGTGTAATAAATAATAAATTTTTATCGGTGTTTCCAGTCTTTAAGTTTTAGACTAATTTGCTATATAGCAGTAGATAACTAATACAGTAGTAGAACAGTCTGGCTCCAGAGCCTGCTTTCTTCATTGCTTTGTAAGAAAATTAAAGACGCAAAAGGAATGACTTCCTCCTTAGATGATATAATGTTATTTAATGGCAAGAGTGCATACCACCTACCATTATCTCAGCTAACACCAGTGCATTTCAAACTTGAGAAATACAGGGGTGGACAAGAGAATGTGAGATTGGAGTAAGATCCACCGAATTCAAATCCAGGCTCAATCACATTTCTCATTTGGGGCATGTCCAAAAAAGAGGCCATCAGCCCTAGAGAGACAAATGACAACTTATAAGGTCCAATCTTTCTAAGCAAGGCAGAGAGCTGGTGATATAGAGAGAGAGAGTAGATTTCAGAGATTGATAGATTTTTCAGAAGTGAGGGTGCTTGCAGATTGGTTGACCTTGAGCTGCAGATGCCTAGGCGACACTGTTGCTGACTAGATCACTTTCAGCAGTGTGGCTGCTGATGCAAAGTGGCTATTGATCAATTAGGATGGGTTTAAAACAAGGGCTGACAGTTACTTGTTGCTTTGGCCAAGGAACAATGAGCCTTTCCTAGGAAGATCGGAAATTTCTATTCTCCCTTAAGCCATTTCACATCAATGTGCTCATCCACAGAAGAATAAAAATATTGTAACAACAGCTACTGTTTATTAAGTACCTACTATGAGTTAGTTGCCATACAGTCTCTGTCGCAACTACTCAGCTACCATAAACCATTGTAGCGCAACAGCTACCATAAACAATAAGGAAAGAAATGAATGTGGCTGTGTTCCAATAAAACTTTATTTACAAAAATAGTCAGCAGATCGAATTTGGTCTATGGGCCAGAATTTGCTGATCCTGCTCTAAATTACCTGTAGTGCCCGCTATGGCATGCTCTTTCTCCTCTCCTAGCTTCTGGATACGCTGTTCCCTCTATCTGTATTACACTTTCCCTTCTAAAATGCTTTCTCCCACTCATCTTTTTGCTCTGTACTAAAGCATTACTTCGTTGGGCAAAGATGCTATCCACACCTTTAGACGATTACAGATCCCCCTGCTGTGTGCTTCCCAAATGTATTTTCTCTTTCCTAAGCCCCGACTCCCTTTATTGTAATTATGTGTTTCTGTATCTTTCTTTTTGACAAATGGAGCTCTGTGAAGGCAGGGATTAGGTTTGTCTTCTGCACCATTTGATCCACAGGGCTTAGCCCAGTTCCTGGCACACAGTAAGTGCTTGATAAATATGGGGGGAAGAATGAATGATATTACAGAGAGCATCTAAGACAACTTTTGACCATTTCTTACTTGTGTCTACCTATTTTACAATTTTTCCTAAGGCTACTTTGTTCCCAAGAAAGAGAGTCTACGCTTATATATTTTGTTAAACTCACAGACAATTTTGCCTCTATTTCATAGTGTAAGATTCAAAATGAGGAAACGTCTGTGAAATTCATGTTTAAAGCACTTTCATTCTCTTGCCACTATTTCCCCGCAATAGTGACCTTTAAATTTAGCCTGAGTATAAGTAGGGTTGTCAGAACATCAGGTTACATTATGCAATGCAGCTATTTGTGCCTTTTAAAGGCGCTGTAAGGTCCAACAGGGACTGCACAGCGGAAAAGGTACTGATGATATTCTCGAAATCACAGCAGCCAGGATTGAATCTGGAAGTGGGTCAGCAGTCGAGAAGGCACATGCTTCTCGGAAATCAGTTCCATTGGAAACAGGTCCTCATTTATCTTTCCAGAAAATAAGTAACCCTTGGTTCTTGCGTGGCCTTGCCTCTTCAGGCAGATGGAAGTGAGCCTTCTGTTGGAGGGAGAAGCACGGAATTGTGCTGTGGAAGTTATTTTCCTCTTTCAGAGGCGGTGTGTGGAGCTGTGTACTGGGACCTGCAGCACGTTATGGAGTCACTGATTGTTCCCCCTGATCTGAGGCTCGGGGGCTCCCGGGCTGGGGGGCAGCTACTCCTCCTAGGCACGGGCCATCTCCCCCCTTTTGGAGCAGTTTGGTTACTGCCCCCACCTCCTCGTTAAGCAACAGCTCAAAGGCTGAACTAAGGGGCTGCCAATGACACTTCCAGCTCTGGGTCGTTTTCTTCAGGGCAGTCGCAGAGGCAGCAAGCAGGGTGGGATGGAGGGAGGAGGGAGAGGGAATCCAGCCCCAAAGGACGAAGCAAGGGTTTCTGCACGTGCTGTTGTGCAGCCATAAAATGAAGGCCTCTTGCTCAGCTCCTGGTCCCAAAGAATATGCTATCGGCTGAAATCTGAGAAGAGACATGGGAAGGAAGCAAAGGATGCAGACACACGGGGAGCATAAATGAAAGAGGATTGGCTTGCTCTGTGGGGAACTTCAACACGGCACTCATCAAAAGACACCTTCCTGGGCTTTGACCCCGCCCAGTCCAGTTGAAATCACAATGGGCCTGTGCACATTTAGTTGCTAAAGCCCACTTGCTTGTAGGCAGGATCATCTAATAGTAACAAGGACTACGGTGGGGCACGGACTGCATTCGTTCTGAGTGCTCTACGCATATTAGGTGCATCCATGCGAAACCGACATGCTTCTAAGCCCAAAATGGCTAAATACCAGCACTTTCGTGTTTCCATCTCATATTCACTCTTGATTTTTACAACAATCCTCTGAAGACTGTTGTTTTCTGGTGTAATGAGCACATGTGCCACTCTGGCCACGGTGCCTGGTTTCCTTTCCTATAAAATGGAACTAATCATACTATTTACTTCATAGGGTTCTCAGAGGACGAAATGAGTTCATAAATGTAACAGTGCCTGGTACTTAAGTGTTCAGGCAGTACAGCCCATTGTCATTAACTCTCCATAAAGTGATGTTTAAGGTCTTCATTCTAGAAATGCCGGCTTCAGTGATATCTAATGTTGCTGCTGTTGTTGTTTTTTACTGTCTGGCACATATTTTTTCATCTTCTGTGATAGCACCCCAATTTCCCCTTTAGATAACTCATCCTCCCCTGCCAGGGGTTGTCAACCAAAGACTCTTGTCTCCCCTAGCTATGGAGTTGAAAGGGAGCAGAGTTACCCCAAAATATGCCTCTTGGGGATACTGATTATTTTTAAGAGACAAAAGACTCAGGGAGAACCTCTGGCCTTCTCCTAGCTGTCCTAAAGAATTTAGATAGAAAACCTGCTCCAGGAAAGGAGCTTCCATCATAGATAACTACCGTTTAATATGAACTAGTGTGTGATAAACCGGGAAGAACATAGCAAGGCCTGTTTGATCAAAGTCCCCTCTGTGTCCCAGTGTTAAAGATGGCCGAGTAAACATTTCTTTACCAAACATTTGCTTTTCATCCCCATATGAATTACCTCCCTCCCCTTTGAAGTCCCAAAGTGCAACCCCCTCTTTCTTCTTAACACAAGATGGTATATAAGGCTTAACAGCCAGATTTTTCCATGGGTCCCACATTCTTACAGAAGCCCCATATGTACGCAATAAATTCGGTTGGTTTCTCCTGTTAATCTCTCTCATGTCATTTTCCTAATAATTTTCTTATTTTCCAATTACAGTTGATGTACAATATTATATTTGTTTCAGGGGCACACCAGTTGATTATTAGAGCAGAAGAACTAAGAGGGAAAAGAGGGGAAATTTCCCCCTCCCCCACAGAGTATACACGTGGGCCAAGTGGTTCTGTCCTGCATCCTCCACTTTCAGAGCCAGGCTTAACTGTGTTTCCTCTGATTCTGTAGCTATTCTGTGTCCTTTCAATAACACAGTTGGGGAGGGAGGCCAGTGGGTATGAGAGGTGAGTTAGCAGATTGGTTTATATTGTTGCAACCAAAGATCCTTAATGTGTATATCATTGGAAAGAGGCACTTTAACCTCTTCTTTCTAAACTGTGAAACTAGCTAGCATATGCTGACTCTCTGTCTAGACCTTTATTATGTGCTTATGTATGTTTAACACAACTGCAACATTCGCCCCATTTCACAGGTAAGGAAATTGAGGGCCTAGATTTTCATGCCAGCTCTCCTCGTCAGTGGCTGTGTGTTCTCCAGCAAGGCTCTGAACCTTTCTGAGTCTCTGCATCCTTAGGTGTGAGGTGGGATTGGTTATACTGCCCACTCATTGGATGGTTTTTGAGAATCAAACAAGATGACGGAGGTATAAAAGCACTTCATAAACTGGTTAAGTGCCATATAAATTAAAATTGTATTATGATTTCCTTTGGCCAAAGGATACATTTTAACTCTTCTTGGTGCCTATTTTAAGCCATTGTTCTTCTTTCTACATCATCACAATCTTTTTTAAAACTGGTTTTTAAGTGAAAGTCCCAACAAAGATGCACTCTAGCATAATGAGCTTCTTTTTCTTGAAAGCAATGTTTCACCTCCGTGGAGTTGCCCACGGCTTCATTCATTCCCTTGCCAGTTCCATGGTGGCTGAAGCTTCTGTTCTCCGCTTTTCTGATCAAACTTAGAGCCATTTTCTCTCCTTTAACTCTTGTTTCCTTCCTGTCTTTCCCAATATTCAGCTCCCCTAGCACCAATAAAGGCCAGCAGTGACTACACACAGCCTTGTGAGGGTTTTTAGTAAATTAAGGATTAGATCCAACTTCCCGTATAAGAACCGGGATTCAAATGAAGGTTTTCCGAAGTCTACTGAGGATTATGTAAAGAGTAAGCAGAAATCATGAAAACTAGGGATATTATTTCCAAATGCCAGTATTTTAAGAGACAGATTATGCAGGGGATCAGGCTGCAGTATATTAGCAAAGGATAAAGAAAAATGAGGAAGGTAAACATATTTCTCTTGTGACCACTAAATGAATATTCTTATTGGCTCATAGCGCCATCTCGTGGACCCTTTTTAAATAGGCCTTAGTTTTCGCTTCTGATTGCATTAACTTCACTCTTCTAATCACCTAAGGCATCCAATGAAGCCTGCAAACGATATCCTGATAACCCCAGAGAGTACAGACGATCACACCTGATAGAACTCATATGTTTGTTGGTCTCTCAAACTCACTAGGCATGGTTGACGAGGCAGCCCATGCTTCTACTTTTCCCTTTTGGCCCTCTGTAATAGATGTTCATGATTCTTTTCTCTGACAATTTCCCTCCAGCCTTCTTCACCAAATCCACTTAACCTATGTAATTCTTAAGTTCTGATCTTTGCTGATGCATTCTACGTGCAGTGGTTCTTTGCCTTTTCATAGATTACATCACCCATAGAGACCTTGGTCTGCCACGACCACAGTCCTTCTTTCCGGAATAGGACACTATGACGATCTCTTCCACACACATACTCTGTCTCATAACAAACACATGCACATGCACACACGCATACATGCTCACACATTTCTCCCAAAAATTTTAGGGGGCTCACAAAGCTCCTAACTCCACATCTAGAACATTTGCATCACAGTGTTACCTTCAGTGAGGTTATGGAACCCCAGACTTGTAACCATCACATCTATGAAGATACGTCTCAGATTCCCATGGCCCTTTCTATATAGTCTGTTTCCAACTGCCCTCACAGTTTCTGATTTAAACAGCCTGCCCTTCGTATAGGGTAGCCTTTAGTCATGTGACCCCTCTCACAAAATGCCTCCGGGCACGTTCAAGTTCTGTTCACCATTCAAAGCCCAGCTCATAGGCCACCATCTCTGGGAAGCCAATCCCTAATCAGAGAAAATTAAACTTTCCTTTTTGTTATCTCTTAGAGCATTTTTTAAAAATCTTCACGTAAAATATTTAAGACTTCCCACAGATTATAAATGACCAAGTAGATGGTAGGTTCTTGAGAAAACAGAACTTGTCCTATTTATCTTTGTAGGTTCCATACTTGAGGGAGCACCTGACCTTTTCGCTGTTCCTTTAATATCTGTGAAGTTGGGAGACTTGGTTTCTCTCTCTGCACCTCACTATATGACCATGAGCGCGATTAAGCTTCCACGCCTTGGTTCTCCATTTGTGCACAGGGATCTGATAGCTCCCACATGTGGGTCCTTGACAGGATTCAAAGAGGGGATGCATGTAACACACTTGTAGATTTCCTCGCACACAGTGCGGGTCAAAGTATGTTTCTTGAATAAGAGGACACAGAGAAGGAAGAGGAGTTGAGGTCAGTGTCTTCCTATGATTCAGGAAACAAGGGGTTTGTCGCTTCTTGCACTAAAAAGTGATTGAGAAATCCCTAAATGTTAGGAACTGATCTAGGTACTTGAGATAAAAGGTGAACCAGCATTTTGCTCTAATAAGTCCAATCTTTGAAACTTCTTAATCAATATTGAGATGCCTCCCCAGGAGGCATTATTATAGAATCCTATTTATGAACGTAATGTTTTAAAGCACTGTTTTATGTCGGCCTGTGTGGCTGGCTTCTGTCTGAGCTGATGGTTAGCAAGAGTAATTTGCTATGGCCGTTTTCAGTCTCTTGGCAGTAATGGTTTTAACAGCAGCTGCAAGTTGTCCATCGTGCGGTAGAAAAAGCACTGAAGTTCAAGGTGGAGGGGCTAACTCCAAAGGACATGTCCTTTTCTCCAAACCACGTTGCCCAGAGAAGAATGAACCCCGACTTCTGTCATTCATTGAGGTGCTCACAGCTATTGATAAAAATGTGTTGATTGTCCTCCAGTATGATTTATTTACAAAAATTCTATTTAGAAGTTCATATTTTTAATTAAAATCTGTTGATCTAGTAACTGAAGAAATATCCTCCTGCATTCTGCCATATTACTTGCCAAATCCCTCCCCAGAATGTTGATCCACTTACCACTCCCAGCAGCTGAAATGTGACGCTTCCTGTTCCCCCCGATTCTTGCCATCCTCGTCAGACTTAATATTCTCTGACCATCGGCATTTTGTCCACCTGATCGGTGCAATGTGGTACCTCATTGCTGTTTAACTTGGGCACTTCTGTGAGTGAGGTTGAACTCTTCCTAAACTTGTAAGCCACCCTAGTTGTCCATTCTGATTCGCCTGCTCAAAATTTTGTCCATTGTGTTCGTATTCATGCCTTTTTCTTGTTGATTTGCAGGAGTACTTTCTATATTGTAGATACTAATTCATTCAAAAGTTCTTCTGTTTTTTCCGTTACCTTACAGGTTTATGTTTCACATTTAAGTCTTAAATTATCTAAAAGTAATCCCTTTTGTATATGGTGTGAGGCAGAGATCTCACTTTATTTTTCTCTATAATATAAATCTACTTCCCCATGTCAACTTCTTAAGAACCTACCTGTTCTTCATTGATGTGTCTTGCCATCTCTATCATCCATCACGTTCCTGGATATATGTGGATCTGCTTCTAAACTTCCTGTTTTGTTCCATTGCTGTAGTTGGTTATTTGCACCAGTGATATTTTTGTAGCCATGGCTTGGTAGTATGTCTTCATATCTACTAAGGAACTCCCTCTTATTTGCTCTTCTTCTTAAAAATGTACTTGGCTATTCATGGGCTTTTCATATTAGCCACAAATTTGAGAATTAGTCTGTCAACTTTATCAAAACACAATGCTGGAATATTTTTGAATTGCATTTAATTTACAAATTAATTTTAGGAGATGTGGCTCCATTATAATTTTAAGTCATCCCATCTGTGGGCATAGTGGGAGAGCCATATATTCAGGTATGAGTCTATATCCTTTAATAAAGCTTTAACTTACACCCTATTCAGATATTATGGATTCTTTGTTAAGTAAATTCCTGGGTGTGCTATAGATTTATTACTATCATGTTGTTTTCCATTACATTTTCTAGGTTTTTACTGTTCCTATAGAAGAATACTAAAACTGGAATGGTCTCTGCTAATATTCCTGACATCTCTCATTAGTTCTAATAGTTTGTGACTCTGAGTTGTTACGAAGATCATTATATTATCTTCCCTCGGTGGTTTGGAACAGGAGGAGCGGCTAAAGTCCAGTCACTATGTGCATCCTAGTAAGTGTAAGTAGGAGAGGGCACCATGCCTCAGAATGGTGAGCCTCTGCTTTTGTGCTTTGTTCTCCATTGCCCACACTGGCCTCCCTCACCAGGCAACACTGACCTCCATATTAGTTTCCTAGGGTTGTCTTAACAAAGTACCACAAATTAAGTGGATTAAATTGAATAAATTTATTGTCTCACAGTTCTGGAAGCTAGAAGTCCAAGATCAAGATGCCGGCAGGGTTGATTCCCTCTGAGTCCTACGAGGAAGGATCTTTTTTATCTTCTCCTCTAACTTACGGTGGTTTGCTAGCAATCCTTGGCATTTCTGGGCTTGTAGAAGCATCACCTCAATCTCTGCCTTCATCTTCGCATGACATTCTCTCTCTGTGTGTGCCTGTGCCAAAATGGACCTTTTTATAAGGACCCCAGCCCTATTGGATTAGGAGCCACTCTACTCCAGTATCACTTCATCTTAACTAATTACATCTGCACTGACACTGTTTCCAAATAAGGTCATATTCTGAGGTACTAGGGGGCACACACTTTAACCTGTTACAGCCTACAAAGAACCTGCCTGGACCTCTGCCCTGAGTGCTACACTTTCGTGATCTAATCATCTCCTCCTCGATGCCAAGAGGAATGCAGAGGAGCTTTGCCCTCACCTGTTATTTGCTTCCCACCCCATCAACATGGGAATGTCATTTCTTTGTGGTCTCAGCTGGGGTTGAGATTATGCTACTGTTTTTCTGATTTGCATTGGCAGAAAACAAGGAAGAGAGCAGCAAACAAGAGACAGCCCCCTCCATCGGCAGTGCTTGCTCTCTTCACTCTGAGCTGCCATTTTTCCTTCAGATTGTGGGCTAACCACCGCTTTCTCTTTGGGAGTTCATTATAGTTTTTATTCACATTCTTAGCTCCTTCTATCTTGTTTCATCCATTTTAATGGATGCTTTCCAGGGAGGGAGACATAGTCCGTGTTCATTTGATATCTAATCAGAATCATCCTTTGCCTGAGGTTGTTTTCTAGACACCTCAGTACGCAGGTCAACCCTTAGTTCACCAGCTATTTCTGATTTTGGGAAGAAATAAAAGGAGCTTCCACAATTCTCACACAATGGAGGGACATGGGTAGGTAATTAAAGCTAAAAGCCAAGTTTTACAATATTTTTTGAAGTTAAAGATTTTTGTTCAAGAAAGACTAAGCAGCTATAGAAAAGTTAGGACATTGATAAATGATGGTTTTTCCAGACATGGTTATTGTTAAAAACAAAAGGATGCTTGTTAAAGGGCCATGGCTACATTTGTTCTTCCTCAGCATTATTCAGTTGGTACTTTGTTGTGGTTCTTCCTCCGGTTCTAATGCACATTGAACAGCTGCACATAATGGCAGGAGCCGTAAGGTGGGAGGTGAGAAGCTCAGGGCCTTGACTTTGTCACTAACTGAGTCACCTTGAGCAAGTCACTGAGACTCATTTCTCTTCTCTGTCAAGCAAGATGTCAGATTGTCCAAGTTTTCACCAAATGCAGAATGAAATAGTGTGTGCTGGTCATGGAACAAAGATGAGTGTGCGTTGTATTTTTTGTTAGTTTCTCTGGGAACTTAAGGTAACTAAATCTCCAAGAAATGTTGCTCTTACTTTCTCTGACACTTATTTAGCTGACAGATAGTTGAGATGATCTATTTAAAATGATCTGAAATCGAGTTGGTTTTTCTATCTGACTGTAACAAGAGATTTACAAACCTACAAACAATTTGACCCGAATATCTAAATTTCTATTTGGATAAAGAATGAATATATTCTGAAAACATCTGAAAGAATGCAAAAAGAAGCAAGGGCTCTTTTGCTCTTTTGATGTAAGGATTTTACTTCAAAAAAAATGAAAAAAGACCTTCGGAAAAAATAAAATAAAATAACCAAGTTTCTGTGTACGGCCTGAGAGCTCTGAGAACCACTGTTTTCTCTTCTCATGGAAAAAAAATGAGACCCCTACCTCAGAACAGGACACCTAAGAATACTGGCCGTTCTGAGAGATAGACCATCCACCTACCATGAGGGAAGGAAACATATATAATGTCTTTAAAAGTTCTTTCAGTTTAGTAATTATGCTTGCCTGATTGTTGCTTTTTTCAAATTGACTATTTGTCAGAGCAGTTTTAGGTTCACAGCAAAGCTTGAGCAAAAAGCAGAGCGTTTTCATATAGTCTTCGCCTTCACACATGCACAGCTTCCCCAACTATCAACCTCCCGCACCAGAGCGGGACATTTGTTACAATTGTGAACCTGCATTGACATGTCATAATCTTCCAAAGTCCATAGTTTACATTAGGGTTCACTCTAGGAGTTGAACATTCTATGGGTTTGGACAAATAATGGCATATATCCACTATCATAGTATCTATCCTACAGAATGTTTTAACTGCCCCAAAAAATTTCCTGTGCTCTGCTTGTTCATCCCTCCTGTCCCTCTAATGATTGATTAAAAAAAAATCAATAAGCCTTTTTATTTTGCAATAATTTTAGATTTTCAGAAAAATTGCAAAAATATTACAAAGTTCCTGTACACATCTCAACCAGTTTCCCCCACTGTAAACATCCCCACTGTGCATCTGTCAAAACCAAGAGACTGATATTGGTATGTTTCTATTAACTAAACTCCAAACTTTATTATGATTTCACCATTTTTAAATTAATATCATATATTGTTCCAGTATCCAACTCAAGATACCACATTGCATTTAGTTGTCATGTCTCCCCAGTTTCTTCTGGTCTGTGACAGTTTTTCAGTCTTTCCTTGATGGTCATGACCTTGAGAGTCTTGAGGAAGACAGGTGCGATATATCCTATAGAATGACCCATAATCTGAGTTTTCCTGATGTCTTTCCCATGATTATCCTGAGGTTCTGTTGTGTTTTTTTTTAAAAAAACAAACTTACAGATATGAATTATTGTTCTCATTACATCACATTAGGAGGTGCCTGATATTTGCATGACATCATAACGTATGACCCTGTGATGGTAACTTTCATATATACCTGGTTAAGGTATAGTGTTTGCCAAATTTCTCCACTGTAAAGTTATTCTTTTTTCCCTTTCCCTAAGCTAGTCTTTGGAAAGAGTCACCAAGTATAGACCACTCTCACGGTGGGAGAGGCGGAGAGCAATGTGTGCCGATGAAGCTCCAACTTTTGAAGGGCAGAAGGGCAGACGATCTACATATATTATTTGGGATTCTCCTTTATTGCTTGCTCTTCCAATGTATATGTTCCATTTCATTTTGTTTTGTTTTGTTTGTTTTAGCCATATGCCAATGATGTGGAACAGTTGGCTCATACCAGCTTGACAGAGCCTATTGTTACATTTTTAGGAATTTTGCAAGCTAGTTGACATACATTGGCAGCCATGGTGGGAGTATTTACACCATAGATATTGGCAAACACTACAAATCAGGGCCTCCTCCCCATCTCTCCCTCCGCCTCCTTGAGTCCTGGTGGTGAAACAGATTCCAGCATACCCTTGTAAGGTATATGTGACAAATAAACATAAAATGCCAAAGAAGGCAAAGAAAGATGATGATTATATACCACTATGGGCCCTTTATTTCTTTGCCGATTGAAACAGAGAAAGGAGTCAAAACAGGTCCCCTCTCTGCCACCTCACCCTTGCAACAGATGCACCATCGCTGTGCACAAAGAGGCTCAGCTGTAAGTCTAGACAACCCATCTGCTGTTTGCCCCCGTCAATGAGTAAAATGTAACACTTCAGACTCCCAGCTGATAAGCTTTTAATATTAACACTTATTTACATTATCCTGAATGTGAACATAAGGTGTCTGGATCGTGGCAATCATTATTACTTAATTACGGCAATGACGGCATCCAGTCCTCCGGCCCCCGTCCTTTCCACTCTGGATGGCGCAGTGACAGCCACACTGGCACGTGCAGAGGAGTTACTCCTACCACACGGAGGAACCCTGAAAATATGAAGCCGGGGGCTTAGATACATATCGCCTTCCAACCCCCAGAGAGTGGGGAAAAAACCCAATCTCCTCAATGTATATGTATTCCCTTTGGTTAAAGAAGGGAAAAGTTCCTGGGATTTTTACCATTTGGAATATAAATACGCGTAATGTTTCCGAAAGTAGATAGGACAAACTGGAGTACATAACCACCGGCTTTCCCTGCTTTGGGGATGTAAACACATGGAGAGATAATCTCCAAACCCTTCCTGAGGTCTCCGGGCAATTCAGTCACACTTTAACCGCCCAGGTTGGAATTTCAATCCAAGTTCCAGATTTCTTTGCTCAAAAACCCCTAACCATGTTGAAAAATAAACATATTTTCTCTACTGTCCCAACCATCTGGTAGGACACAGAAACAGTACAGATTCTGAAGTTTGATTTAACAAGAATGAGGAAGAGAACAAAATGCCATGGCTGTCCTCAGTCTCTGGGCTCTTGCACTTTATTTTGTTGTAATTCAAAATACCAATGTTACAGTTTGATCAAAAGAGGGGAGACAGCCCCGATTCCTAGGAATCCAGAATTGAGCACATAAAGTTTCTGAGGATGGCATTTGGTCTCGTGAAGAGACATAAGCAGCAAAGCCGGCTTCTCCGGGAAAATAGTAAGCAAACTCAACAGGCAGAGTTGGTGACATGTTTCCCTGTGAGCTGAAGCCCTCAGAGGGCAGTGACCTCAAACACAGCCAATGGCTGACACTGTCTCCATCCCCAGGGCCCAACTGCAGACTTCCTGAACTAGAATCTCTGAGATTCTGGTGCCCAGGAATCCATATTTTTACAGTCTCCCAGGAAATCCCAAAAAGCAAACAGATTTGGCATTAACTGGTCCAAGTTTCCTTCCAACTCAGATGGTTCTGAGATAGGTGTACAGCTCCACCTACAGGTGATATTCGGCTTCGCAGCAACTCAATGTAGCCCACCAGTTAACAGAAGTATCTTTCATCTGGATAGAAACATAGAAACCTGAAACATCTACGTTTTTTTTGTTTGTTTTTTTTTTTACAATCATCGCCTTCATCGCCTTCTTTGGTATGTCCTTTGAGAAGTTTTGGGGAAATCTTGGGCAGATTCCATAACTTTCTAGACATATCCAGTTATTATAAGTGCAAACCAGTTTAAAATTTCAAACTTAAACAGTTTAAATTGTATCTGCCCTCTACACCCTCCCTCACCAGCACCCAATTCAAGCTGGATTGTAGGCATACGGGATCAGGGTAGAAGTCTGGGGCACGATCTACTCTTTTCTCAGATCCCTGAAGGTGAAAGGACAGATGTGGTAAGCCCTGAAACATAAAGGCCTTTCCCTCCCTCTTTTTGGTCTCGCTCTCCTGAGGTTTGTGGAAATACTTGCTGAAAGGGCGGGACATGCCCAGCCCCCTTCTGAGCGAGATGTCCTCTTACCATCTGGGGAACCCCTCTGCTCCTGTCTTATCCTCCAACTTCTGTTTCCCTCACGTGAAGCCTAAAGGGCCATTGGTTCGTCTTCCATATCCTCAGGGTCACCCTGTGACAAAGCTGAGGTAGATGTTCCTTTCATTCTTTCCTTCTCAGGTTCTTCTCCTGCTGGCACAGAGGGTCCCAGCGAGCCTTCTGCCTTCAGGAATATAGAAACCAAAAGCAGTTACGGGATCTTTGCTCGGGTGTGTCTCCAGGGGACACGTCACGCTCTCTCAAGAACTCACCACTCTGATGGCAGCACCGGGGGGTTGGCAGGCTCTGCAAGTTACCAGGGCAAGGGAACAAGATGGCAGCCAGTCTTTGTGCAGACACTTCTGGTCCCTACACATGGCTTCCTTGGAGCTTCACCTGGTTGGACTTAAGCAGGAGGGAAGTATCCGTCTCCTCCCTACCAAGGCCAACAGCCCTAGACGTGAGTGAAGGGGAGGAATGATGGATAGTGGTAAGGCCAGTTTTGCCCACCTCTGTGTATTTCCTGGCAGGAGCCAAAAGATCCCAATCAAGAGTTAGCAGCTCTCTTTGTCTTCATCAGGGGGTCCTAGTTATCAACAATAGAGGGGAAGGAAAAACCCTGATTAGTACTCTCTAATATACAGTCGTATCCCCCAAGAGGCTGACTGGAGGCAAGACATTGAACCCCAACCGGTCTGTTCACCATTTCATTCCCCATATCCAACAAGGTGCCTGTGACATGGTAGGCACTCAATAATGAATGAATGAATGAATAAATGAATGAATGAACTAATTGGTTCTACGTTGAGAACCAAAGTAGAAAATAGAATCTGTACTTAGAGATTTTGCTGGAGGGCAGTAACCCGCAGTAACTAGAGCTATTAATAATAATAGCAAACAGGCACCCAACCAAAGGGCTGTGAAAGCTTTCTGGTTTTAAATTCCTCAACACGCCTCGGGAGTAAGGATTATTACCATTTTATAGATGAGGAAACTGATATTTTGGTAAAATGCCCAGGTACTCTCAGGATATGCCAAGATTTCCCTCATTAAGCTTCCTTGCTTGACAAAGAACCTGCAAGTTTTCCTTTTTGACTCTTCAGAGTAGGGATGGCAACGAGGTGTCATTTCCCATGACAGCATTGAATGGTAGGGGTTGCCCCGAGTGCAGTACTGAGGAGAAGGCTGGGATCCCAGCCCTATTGATTAGTTATGCCTGCCATGTGTCTGTGAGGGGGCAAGTGGAGTGACACATGCCATCCCTGATCCAGGTATCTATTGATACTTTTTCTAGCCAAAGTTAGAAGTTGGCGAAGTCTATCTTTGGGATCTCTGGCACTCCCTCCCTCTGCCATCTCACGTCCCTCCTCTTTCTTGGACTCAGTGTCCAGACTTTCCCCAACTCCCATTCTGATATAGATCCCTTCTACTTCAATTTACACATGTCTGTTTTGTCTCTCTGTGAGGTCATTTGCATTCAAGCTTACACTCCTTGGCTGCTCTAGAACGTGCACTGGATCTAGAATGAAATTACCTGAGTTTCAGTTCTACCTCAGTACGTAATTACCTGTGTAATCCTGTAAAATGGACTTAATTTTACGCAGATTATCGTAACTCCTGCCAAACCTACTGCCAAAGTTGCTTTGAGAATTAAATAAAACTATGAAATTAAGAGGCAATATAGATCCTATCATTGGGACATGACAGCATTTGTCTGCTATTGAAGGAGGCTCAGGACCTGGAGAGGACAGTCTCCAGGACAGGTACAGCTTCTCAGACCCTCTGGCATTATGCCACATGGGGCAGCATTGAGATACATGGCTAAGATGATGGGTTGGAATTTCAACCCTACCACAAACCAGCTATCTGACCCGGGCAATCTGTGTCTCTTTTTCACTTAAAAATAAAAGGAATAATGACAGTTTCTACCTTACAAGATTGTTATGAGGATCAAATGAGACAAAATATAAACTCTTTTAACAGTGCCTGATGGTAAGTGCTCAGTAATTGTCAGCGATTTTCTACCTACGCTTCCCCTTCTATTTAGTTCTGACAACCCTCATCTTGGCTTGGAAGGGCAGTTACTGACCAGGGAGAACTCAGGAGGGGTAAACACCTTGGAAAGGTGAACACGCCTCTCTCACGTATTTCTTTTGTCTAAACCAGTGCTTACACCTGCTTTTGTGGTCCCTGCATGGAGAACACCATAACTGCAACTGCACAGCTATGGACTGAATGGCTATTCGCGCTTGTTTTGTCTATTAGTTTCCCCATAAGGCGTTGCCATGGATTGTTAAGAGACTCCGACCAGGGTCAGTGGTTTAGTAAAAGCATACACTTTGGAAGTCAGCAGGTGTGAATCTGAATGGCTGTGTGACAGCACAAGTTACTTCACCTCTCTAGTATGGCATGGCAGACACTCTCGGTTAGCCAATCTAGTATTTATGTGCATCTCCTGTCTCCTTTTTCATTTTCCTTCGCACTGGTTGGAAGGCTAAGTGCTAACTTCCTGTGCTGCTTGAGGTATCATGTGACAATGTTCTGGCATGTAATTAGAAGTCTTCTGGGGTTAGGAGAGGCTTCTGGGAAATATTCTGCTCCTTCAATTAAAAAAATACAAGTAAACCTAGTGCCACCTCTTTCTCTTTCCTCTAACTTTTCACCACAATGTGACATGGGGTGGCAGACTGTTAGTCATCCCCAATATCCATTCCCCCGTCTCACTTAGTAATAGAACCTTCCTTGGCTTTAAATGAGCACATGGACAACCAGAGTAAAGATGTGGTGCCTAGCTTCCCTTGCCACTAGATGTGGCAATAGAACTAAGTTCTCTGTAATGGATGTGAACAGAAGTGGCTTATGCAATTTCTAGACAAGCTGTTGAAAGTGCTGTGTGCACCCTCACCTTCCCTTTCCTATGGGCTGGAACGTGGATGTGGTGGTGACCTCTCTTGGATCTTGTGGACAAGGGTAACTTCTCCCTACTCAGAGACGGGAACAACAAGATAGAGGGAGGCCTGGGCCTCTGACTTTGGCTGTCATGAGAGGGGTACAATATCCCTCCATTTTATCTAAGACCCAGTTTTGTGGGTCTCTGCTACAAGTGTCCAACTTGTATCCTAACTCAAACTGATAGATTATTATTATGGCCATTTCACAGATGAGGAAACTAGTACTCAGATTGATAGACTGACTTACCTGTCAGGAATGGGCTACCTCTGCCTGGCTCCACGCCTACCTCCTTTCCATTACGCCATCTTGCCTCGAATACTGTTCAGGTGATGTGCATGTGTGCACATGCATGTGTGTGTGTGTGTGTGTGTGTGTGTACATAATGTGGGTTATTTTATTGATTTAATCGTTAGGAAAAAAATAGAACTGTACAGATTAAATAATATTTTAATCACACCAGGGACATTTGGGATTCAAAGACATTTTTTAAAAGAATCCCTTTGTGAGGTGAAGGCTAACTCCCCCGTTTCATTTTGTCTTGTTATGCAAACTCAGATTTTCCTAAACTACGTTTAGTTTACCTAAAGCAGATTTTACACACACACACACACACACACACACACACACAGAGATAAATATGTCTCAATTGCCTTGGTAGCCTGTGATGTTTGCTTTTAGGTTTCATTTATCATATTGGAAGAGGGAGCAATGGTGAGAGGGTTGGAGGACAAGATGTGTAATTTACACTGCTGAGTTTTTAAATAAAACTTCTCTAGGCAAATCACACCTGCAGTTTAAATTGTTTTTCTGTTGCACGAATGATTTAGAAACTAAAAAACAAAACAAAACAAAAAACATTTGAGGGAAGAGGATGGAGCAAACGAAGCAGGTTCCGAGCCTGAAGTGACCATGAGTGTAGAGGGAGTGTATGACTGCAGTCCCTTAATTCTGCCATCTGGCAGGGCTTTCAATGGGATTAATGAGAGCCTGTGGTACAGCATTAGCAGAAGGGGAACAATTCCAATTATCAAAAGAACTAAACCATAATTACTATGCAAATGATTTCAGTAATGTAATAGAAGAGACTATTTGGTCATTACAGGGCAGACAATTCACAGTGCTAATTGGGGTTAGTCTGTTTTCAGAAAGTAAATAATATTAACAATAAAATAAATCCAAACTAATATTAGGTTTGATTTTGCTTGCAATCAAGGAGGATGGTCTGCTTCTGAAATTACATTTACATTAAAAAGATAAACCCTGCTTGCTGCAGTTCTCTGTCAGAAGTAAAATGACTCTGGATTGAAAATACCGGGAACAAAATGATATACTGAGATGGATTTAGTATTTGAGAGAAGAGGTCAGCAGTGGAGGGTCTTCAGGCCAGAAGACAGACTTGGATATAGACCATCTTTAATTCTCAGAGTTGCCCAAATATGCTGGTGGCGGGAGATAATGGCTCAGAACTTGAAGAATAAAGGAGGACAAAGAGAAAGGAAGCTGCTGGTAATTCATCCTTTCCCCCCCAATCTCTCTTCCATTACCCAATTTTAAAATTTTACCTTACCACCTACTTGTTCTATGATTATCATTTTTTAATTTATTTTTTTCTCTTGTCCATGTGTTTATATTTTTATTTTTTTATTACCTTCAGGTGTACAAAACAATGTAATAGTTAGACATTTATCATTTATATCCCTCACACAGTGATAACCCCGCTCCCCTCGTTTACTCCCCTTCTGACATCTCACACAGCCATTACGTTTCCACTGTCTCTAGTCCTAATGCTGTACTCTGCTTCTTGTAACCATGTATATATATATAATTGTAGTTGACATTCATTATTGTTCAGCTTCAGGTGTACAGTGCAGTGATCAGGCATCTACATCATCCCTGAGGTGGTCTCCCAATGAGACAAGTGTCCATCGGATACCCTACAAAATCTTTACAACATTATTGATTACATTCCCCAAATTGACTTCCGTATCCCCGTGGCAATCTTGTGGTTACTGACTGTGCTTTCTAATCCCCTCACCTCCCCCCTTTATCCCCACCCCCCATCTAGCAACCCTCAGTTTTTCCCTATGTCTCTGAAACTGTTTCTGATTAGTTCATTCATTTATTCTTTTCTTTAGATTCCACATATAACTGAGATCATATGGTATTTGTCTTTCTCTGTCTGACTTATTTCACTTAACATAATATTCTCTAGGTCCATCCATATTGTTGCAAATGGTAAGGTATCATTCTTCTTTATGGCTGCGTAATACTCCATTGTATAAATGTACCACAGTTTCTTAATCCAGTCGTCTACTGATGGGCATTTCAGTTGTTTTCCATGTTTTGGCTATTGTGTATAGTGCTGCAATAAACATAGGGGTGCATAAATGTTTTCCGAATTAGAGTTTTGGATTTCGCTGGATAAATACCTAGGAGTGGAATTGCTGGGTCATAAGGTAGTTCCATTTTTCAGATTTTTGAGATACCTCCATACTGCTTTCCATAGTGGCTGCACCAATTTGCAATCCCACCAACAGTGCACAAGGGTTCCCTTTTCTCCACATCCTCACCAGCACTTGTTGTTTGTTGATTTATTGATGATAGCCATTTTGACTGGGTGAGGTGGTATCTCATTGTGGTTTTTATTCGCATTCTCTAATGATTAGTGAGATTGAGCATTTTTTCGTATGTCTGTTTGCCATCTGTATGTCCTCTTTAAAAAACTGTCTCTTCATGTCCTCTGCCCATTTTTTAATAGGGTTGTTTTTTTGGACTTGAGTTGAGTGAGTTGTTTATAAATTTGGGATATTAACCCCTTATTGGATATATCATAAGGAAATATCTTCTCCCATTCAGTAGGATCCCTTTTTGTTTTCTTGGTTGTTTCCTTCACTGTGAAAAAACTTTTTAGTTTGATGTAATCCCACATGTTTATTTTTTTTCTTACTTCCCTTGCGCGAGGGGATATATCAGTAAAAATATTACTCCAGGTAATGTCTGTAAACTTTCTTCCTATATTTTCTTCTAGGAGTTTTATGGTTTCAGATCTTACATTTAAGTCTTTAATCCATTGTGAATTTATTCTTGTATATGGTGTAAGGAGGTGGTCCAGCTTCATTTTTTTTTGCGTGTGTCTGTCCAGGTTTCCCAGCACGATTTATTGAATAGACTGTCTTCACCCCACCATAAATTCTTGTTTCCATTGTTGTAGATTAAATGACCATATAGCCATGGATTTCTTTCTGGGCTGTCTATTCTGTTCCATTGATCTATGTGTCTGTTTTTATGCCAGTACCATGCTGTTTTGATTACTATAGCCTTGTAGTATAATTTGATGTCAGGTATTGTTATACCTCCCACTTTGTTCTTATTTCTCAAGATTGCTGAGGCTATCCAGGGTCTTTTATGGTTCCATATAAATTTTAGGATTATATGTTCTATTTCTGTGAAAAATGTCCTTGGTAGTTTGATAGGAATTGTGTTGAATCTGTATATTGCCTTAGGCAGTATGGACATTTTAACTATATTAATTCTTCCTATCCATGAACATGATATGTGTTTCCATCTATTTATATCTTCTTTAATTTCTCTCTTCAGTGTCTTATAATTTTCTGAGTACAGATCTTTCACTTCTTTGGTTAAATTTATTCCCACATATTTTATAGTCTTTGAAGCAATTGTAAATGGGTTTGTTTTCTTAATTTCTCCTTCTGATGTTTTATTATTGGTATATACAAATGCAACTGATTTCTGAATATTAATTTTGTATCCTGCTACTTTACTAAATTCATTTATCAATTCTAATAGTTTGGTGGAGTCTTTAGGGTTCTCTCTATATAGTGTCATGTTATCTGCATATAATGACAATTTTACTTCCTCCTTACCAATTTGGATAGCTTTTATTTCTTTTTCTTGTCTGATTGCTGTGGCTAGAATTTCCAGCACTATGTTGAATAGAAGTGGAGAACGCAAACTTGCCTTGTTCCTGATCTTAAGGGGAATAGTTTTAGCTTTTCCCCATTGAGTATGACGTTAGCTATGAGTTTATCATATATGGCCTTTATTATGTTGAGATATGGTCCCTCTATTCCCACTTTCTTAAGAGTTTTTATTATAAATGGCTGCTGGATTTTGTCAAATGCTTTTTCTGCATCTATTGATATGATCATATGATTTTTATTTTTCATTTTGTTAATGTGGTGTATCACATTAATTGATTTGCAGATCGTGACCCAGCCTTGCATACCAGGAATGAATCCCACTTGATCATGGTGTATGATCTTTTTAATGTATTGCTGAATTCTGTTCACTAATATTTTGTTGAGGATTTTTGTATCCATGTTTGTATCCATTTGGGATATCAGTCTGTAGTCTTCTTTTTTTGTAATGTCTGTCTGATTTTGGGATCAGAATGTCTTTGGCCTCGTAAAAAGTGTTTGGGAGCCTTTCCTCCTTCTGGATTTTTTGGAATAGTTTGAGGAGAATAGGTGATAATTCTTTTTTGAATGTTTTGTAAAATTCACCTGTAAAACCATCTGGTCCAGGGCGTTTGTTTGTTGGGAGCTTGTTGATTACTATGATCATCATTTTGAAATTAGTTTCCTTCTCACGACCTCCTGCTTCCCATTCCGTGCTATTAGTAAAGCATGACTTCCTTCCCTCCCACTAGAGGAATCCCACGCTTTCTACCTCAGGCGAAAAGACTGGAAGGCTTCTTCCATCACAACATTTCTCTCCCCATTTGTACACCCACTGGGAAGGCACATGACCTGAACTTGGACAGTCAAGATTCATTCTCCCAAGACTCCCTTAAAATGGAGTCCTTATTCCAGCAGCAATGAATTTTGAGGCTTTCCTGAAGCTTATCCTCTCACAGCAGACACAAGTCTGTGGCACCTTCCATCCTTTTTCTAAACCACATTCTCCGGCTCTCATCTCATTTTCTGATCCAACAATATCCCTCTAACCAATGCCCCTTTTATACGATCTTTGCCAGAGTTTGTTTTTGTGGCTTTCCGAGAGGAAACCCTAACTGATACACTTCTCCTAAGAAATTTAAGCCAGATCTATATGACATCCAGTGGAAGGGAAACAAAAGAAGGTCATGATTATCTGGTAAATTTGGGGCTATTTCTAAAGATCTCTTGTAGTCAATTTAAATTTCAAAATATCCCATGAGTAGATGACATCACTAGAAGCAGTGGAGGTAATGGTTAAGAACCAAGCTCTGAACCTAGACCACGTGGGTTTGGACTTCACTTCCTCTGCTTCATAGCTGTATGATGCTGGGCAAGTTGTTTATAAGTAAAATGGGGAGAGCAAGAGTATGTTCCTCCCAGGGTTTATAGAAGAAATGAGTAGTGTTCTATGAATGTGTAGAGTTCATAGAGCAGAGCCTGACACTGGCAAGCATTGTAAGCATGTAAAGTATGAGTATTAAGACTTCTGAGAGACGGTGCTAGGTATTTTTGCAATAATCATTTTTGCTGTAAGCATTTTTTCTGCAAATATTTTCACTGCACAGCTAATTGGCCACAAGCCAATTTCATTGTAAAAGATAAAATTATTGGCTGACAGTTTAGTTTACATTTGGCAGACTTAATGTATTTAAGCTAGTTGGCAGTTTGGTTTCATTTCACCATTGACAAAGTTCTCACAGTTACTCCTATTTTTATATTATATAAATCTTAGCCTTCATAATGGTCTATACAGTGACAAGTATATGTGATGGTCTTAAAATAGTGGATAATAACAACTATGTGTAAATCCAGATTGCAAAGCTATGTGTCAAGTCAGATTACAAGAAAATGATATCAGTTTGTAAATCTTTTGGTGAGCAGTCAACCCTCCTTCCCATCAACACCAAACCCAGCTATGGCAAGTATGAAAGGGGCAGCTACTCATTCACAACAGACTTTGAAAGCATTAATTTTCAACTCTGTGGTTGTAAACTGAGATCTATCTTAACGAAGGAAGAAAGTGTAGCCAAAAAGCCAAAAAATAATAATAATAATAAATCTATGAACAAGACGTTGAAGACTTTGCAATAAAATCTGTTTAACTTTATTAATTTTTCATGCTTTACTATGTCCTTTTTAATGTCCCGCTTGTATTTTTTGTCATTTTACTTTTTTACGGCAAAATCGCCTTACAGCCAATTAGTTGTGCGGTGAAAATATTTGCAGCAAAAATGCTTACAGAGAAAATACCAGACACGCTGAAAAACGGGAGGCAAATAAGATTTTTAAAATAATGATTCAATACACTTACTTGACATCTGTGTACAAGGAGTTATGTAGCATCCAAAATAGTCCCCTGGGGCTACAAATATTCCCACGATTCAAGCTGGGTTTTTTTTTTCTTCTCAGAATTGCTTCTTTAGAACTTTATTTTGAGTCTGCAGTTCAGAGGTGTGATTGCCTTTGGTCCATTTCGTTGCTAAATACAAAAAGAAAGCAACTATTAAAGCATGCGGAGTATATGAGACCATCTGCCGCTGCGGTCCCCACACCCAAAAGCTCAGCGCTGCAGGTGACTGCACAGGTGAGGAACTCTGACTCAGGGAACCCAAGCCCCGTGGAACAACTGCAAATGCTTGCCTGGTACCAAAGTCTCCAACCCAAGACCCGAAGTCTCCTTGTGGTCTCTGCCTAGTCTCAGATGGCTCCCAAGGAAGCCTCTGTTCCGAGAGAGGTTCCAGTTTGCCCCCTCGTCTTGCTTCTGGAAGACCTTGATCAATACCTACCGCTGCTCCTGCTACCGCTGTCCCCCCTCCCGCCCACCCCATGGCTGAAGTGGGTCATCCCCAGCCCTGCCCAGAGCTTTAGGAAGCTCTCCAGAGGTAGCCAGAGTTTGATGCACGTGACCCTGAACCACTTCCCAGGAGCTGGATCTATGGGGTATTTGAGAGTCCACCAGTGTCTTACTAAGTTGAACCCTCTACACAGTTCCAGATTTGAAGACAATGTCACTATCAGTACTCTGAGGAAGATATTTGAGCTCCCAGCTGCCAATGAGAGCAGGAAATCAAAAAGTCCTGGTTCTCCCGCCCGGGCTCCAACATACACTGTGATTTGCATGCGGGCCTTCGATGCCCGCCGATGTCTTGGTGCAGGTGTAGCGGTGGTGGCTATAATCAAGGGACAGACATATTTCAGGGCACGTCCGAATCCGAGAAACAGTGGTGACTGCATGGCAGCTGGCCTTGCACAGTCAGGTTCTGATCCCGAAAGTACCCAGTCCTGTAGAGGACACAAGGGGTGCTATTGACCTCCAGCAGTAACTGGAGGTGGTGGGCAGCTGGTGGGAACTTCAGGTGGTGGGCAGCTGGCTTGCTAGTGACGCAGGCCCTGGAAGGTTCTGAGCTCTTCGTTGAAAGCTCACTGGGTTCCCTACGGCCTCAGAGGCAGGTTGTCTCTGATGCCAGTAGGTGTCGTGGGTGCCAAGGACATCTCACTAAGTGAGAAGAGGCATGGGGATAGAGGAGAGATTGCAACCGTCAGCCAAAGCCAGAGCTGCTCAGAAACTACAGTTGGGGCATTCCCGTGGAAAGCACAAAGATCAGGGAGGGAAATCTCTGCGGTGCAGGGGACGCAGGCCCTGACATTGAGGCAGACAACCGCGGAGGTGGCCATTCACCAGGCTTTTGGACTAGAGGTCCCCAGCACGCAGCTCTGGAGAGACTCCTGCAGTACTTACTAGGCCAAGCCCAGTGGGTTGCAACAGTGACAGTTTGGTGTGGCTCTTCCTCCAGAGTTTTGGCACTAGGCACGTAAGCCCAGGCTAGCAAAAGGTGCCAGGTTGCAGACACCCTGAGTTCTGAGCATTGCCAGATGTTGGGATCAATGAGCCTGGTCATTCCCATAGAGCCGCATCAACACCTCGGCCACATGCTGATGTAAAAATAGGATCGGGATGGGGCAGAGGGAAATTTAGATGTTATGGGGAACCAACCTGCTCCCTTTCCCTTGGAACACAGGGACAGTGTCTCCAATTCACCATTTGCACTCCAGCACCTAGAGCAGCGCCTCTCATTGAATTGGAACTTGATGAATATGTATTCAGGAACAGTTCCAAAGAATGTTTTTAAGTCTTCAGTGGGAGACTGCAGGCGATAAAAAGACATTTTCCTTCAGTCCAACTCGCCTCCTTCTACTTCTAAAGCGAAACGCAGTGGCGGTCGTGACCCCTTGTCTCCCGGATTTTTCTCCCTTCATTGTTTCTAATCTACTCAAGGAGAGAAAATGTATAGTCAAACCACTAACCCGTAAAATCGAACATAAGTAAATGTTTAGTGAGCTCTGTGGAAAAGGAAGCTTGCGGTGTTCAGAGGTAAACACGTGGCACGGTGATGTGAACCATTCCCCCTGCATCCGGCCTAAAAAGCCCACCTCAGACGAGATCCCCTGCAAGTGTTTCCCTGTGTCTCCTCATCCCCAAAGTAAAGCTTGCCCTGAATCTCAGGCACCAGGTTCCCATGGTACACTTTGCTGTGGTTGTTTCAGTTTTTTGGCTCTCTGCTCTTTGGGTTTGTGTTTTAAAAATAATACCAAAAAGTAAAAGAAATACGGAAATGTATAAAGTAAAAACTAAAAATTCTCTTAGCCCTTGAGGACTGTTCGTATTTCTGTTACAGGATTTCTTGATTTTCTTTTTACTGTGATATTTAAAAAAATTCAACTTCTTTCTCCTGGCCCTTCCTACTACTTGGAAGTTCATAGACTATATGCATCTGACTCACTTTCGATGTACTTCAGTATTGTACAATTAGAGATTTGAGTTGAATGGGTAGGTTTTAATAGAAAGGATGGGGCGCCATTTGGGGCTTGCACAGTGATTGGCACTTAGGAGGAAAGTTATGTTTGTTGAATGAATGAATGAAGGATCCGTCCTCTGTGATAGTAAAGCAAGGGACTGAGGTAAATTTCGGATTAATGAAGTTTATGAATAAAACGTTTCCTAAAAGAAGTAAGAAGAGAAGGAGAAGAAAATAAACATCAGTCTTAGTGATCACGTCTTCAACAATGTTCGTAACTATAAGCTGGTACAAATTAGCAGCTTTTGTTTCCCAACTTTTCCTACTTCCCCCTTCCTTTACTACTAAATCATGTGGACGCAAGGCTGAATTACATGTAGTAATGCTTTATTTCAAATTTTGAAAGTAGATATTCTTAAAGAAGGTTAGTCTATACTTTCATTTTTCCCATTGTCCTTGTTTCATTTTCAAGGGGATCCTGGCCTCATAAAATAAACTTAAGAGTTCTCTGTCACTGGAACTTTGCATAAAGCAGAAAATAGACTGTGAATCTTACTGCAGTAGGTGACTTGCTTTTCATGTGTTGGAAATTTCAAATGCTAAGTACTTTGCTGAGAAATTAAACAAATAAATCCCCAGAACTGGGCACAAAGAAGGTGGAGTGAAGGGCCACGATGATAGAGGCCGTCACTAGGAGAAAGTACTTACTAGGGTGGGGCCTGGTGGCGCGTCGCTCTCTTCAAACGCTCAAACTAATGATGACTTTTACTTTCCTGGAAATTCTCCTTTTTTTTTTTTTTTGAACTTCCACATCTGTAAAACAATTAAACGTGAGGATTTTCAAAACAAACCAAGCTGTATGTAAGGATAAAACATTTTAAAAAGTAAGATGCCTTTGAATTTTATTATAGTCCTCCAAAAATCTAACAAAGTAACTTTTTATCTGTTAAAAAAGACTCAAAAACATCCATATTCTATAGACCTCCTATTTTCTGGAGCGTTTTCACTCTAAAGTGGTACAAAATCTGGGGAGGAGAGTAACACCAAAATTTCAATACGAACTACATCTGAAATCACTGACATAGTCCTCCTGCTATGTCACTAGGTGGCAGCATGTAATAACAAATAATGATGTTACAGCTTAGTAAACGAAACTATAAGAAGCTACCTTTATAACAAATGTCAGCCTCACAAAGATTCTAAAACAATAGAAAGAACTTCAGAGCTTTTCCAGCTTACCTTTCAAGGACAGTGGATCTATTTAGAGGCATTCTTTTTCTCCACGCATTCACATATTCTATTTTGAGTAAAAATGCTAGAGACGAAAGTAAAATGGACTATAGGTTTGGATTCTTTTAGACAATCTTTTCTTCGTTAACATTTAGCTAAAGGAAATGAAAACCCACTTCTAAGCAAAGAGAGCTTTCAAAGATACCAACAAGCAGGTATAATGAAGCCTTTCTCAAAATCAGGTTTTGAATTTTATTTGTCCGTTAATGATCTAGAAAAGAAAAGTTGAAATGGAAACCCACCAATGCAAATGAGATATTTAAGGCCACAGATAGCATAGTGGCATTCTGCAAATTCAAGGCATGACCACGTTTTGCTTGCCCTGAAGTGTGTGTGTGTGTGTGTGTGTGTGTGTGTGTGTGTGTGTTTTAAGAATTGCCCATTTTCATATTTGAGCTGTACCATGCACAAATCCAGGCTCCTGGCTTCTCTGGAACAATCAGGAGATCTGCGGACATTGGGCCCGTATTTTTCACATACAACAAGACGCTGGAATCAAGGGGTGGCCACGCCTTTTAACCAAGCAAGTGCCTTCCAGCTTTTCTGGTTTGTTTATACTCTTTGTTATTATTTCCTAGCTTTATTAGTTTTCTATTGTGTAACAAATTACTACCAACTGAGACGCTTAAAACAACACCCATACATTAGCTCCCAGTTCCATGGGTCAGAAGTTCCAGCAAGATGCGGCTGCATTTTCTGCCCAGGGTCTCACAAAGCGAAAGTCAGTGTGTCAGCCAGCCTGCATTGCCACCTGGAGCTTGGAATCCTCTCCTGAGCCATCTGCTTGTGGCTGAGTTCGGTTCTGTATAGTTGTAGGCCTGACCTCCCAGTTTGCCTTACTGGTTCCCAGCGGGGATACACTCAATTCCTATCAGCTGCCTGCATTCTTTACCACGTGGCCTCCTCCATCTTCAAAGCCAGCAGTGGAGAACTTGTCATGCACTAAGCCCCATTCATGCGTCAGATCTCTCTCTAGGAGGAGCCAGACCCATCTAACAACTCGCCTGATTAGGTAAGGCCCACTCCAGTAAATCCCGCCTTTCTTAAAGTCAAGCGCTCTGTACGACATAACCTAATCATGGAGGGATGTCCCCTCACAGGCCTGGTCCCAGGGATTATACAGGCCATGTACAACATGAGGTAGGGATCTTAGAATGCTGTCCACTGCATTCAGCTAAGAGTCAGTTTGTCATTATCAAACTTGCACTGTTTTCTTTTTTTTCAGATTAGAGTTTAAAGGACATTGAACTATTTCTAAAGATACATTTCTATCAAAACTTGAGAAGATGACAAGTGGAAAGGCTCTATAGTTTGAGGGGAAAAAGAATTCCCACATGTTTCAAATGAAAATAAAGTGGACTATTTTTAGACTCAGGCCCCAGGACTCATTTATGTTACCCAGCTGGCCCCTTTGGGAGTTTCAGTTTGTACCCTCTGCTTTCAACCACATCCTGACATCTATCTCCACTGAAAACAAATGAGGTGCCCCTCACAATGTATCTCATGCGACTCCTGGCTCAGCACCTCTACATCTCCCTGTCCTCTGGAATCTGGCAACTTAAATCTTTGGGGTTCCCCAAGATGAAACAGTGGGCTTTCCTCTATCAGTGATTCTCAAATTATCTGTGGCAAAGAAACATTATTCCCCCAGCCCAGCACAGATTGATGCTTTGCATTTGTAAAATGCAATCGAAATAAAATGGACCACTGATTATTTTCTCAGATGTTGGAGCAATGTTAAACTGTGAGAAACGTTTCTAAATTTGATCTTGTAATAAACTGTTCACGGACAGTTTGACCTTTCATGAAACATAGGTTCAGTGCAAATCATATATAGTATCAATTTGCACATATTGCTACAGTTATAACAGCTACCGTTTCTTGTGGAATTATTATGTGCCAAGCATTTTTCTACCGTTTTGTACACATTATCTCCTCCAGCCCTCAAAGTCAACTCTAAGGAGTGGGTTCTACTGTAATTTTATAGGAATGAAAACCAGGCACAGAAAATGTAAACGATTTTCCCACATTCACACTGAGACTGTGTCCCCAAATACCACACTCTGTAGCCATTCATGTGACCGATATTCATGCGGCCACAGGGGTATTGGAAATTGTACGTGATTTGGTGGCAGGGACAAGGGCTCCAACCACAATGCCTTCACCTCCCACATACATGACATGGATCGCATTATTTAACCTCTCTGAGATTCATTATATTCACTGAAGTTCAGTGTCATAATACCTGTATATCTGGTGGAACCTGGACTGAGGGCTCTAGTTCCGTCGTGGGGGCCTCACCCTCATGACCGAATTACCTCCCAAAGGCCCCGCCTCCTCGTACCATCCTATTGGGAGTTCGGGTTTCAACATACGCATTTTGGGCAGACACAAACATGCAGTCCACCGCACTGAGAGAAACCAGATCAGGGACTTCCTGAGATTGGCAATAAGGGACACTGAATGCAAAGGAGCATGAGAGGACCCTTTGGGTGATGAAATCAAAACCATGTCTTGATTGTGCTGGTGATTACGTGGGTGTATACATATTTCAAAACTCACCACACTGTGGCTTTAAAAGGGGAATTATTTTATGTAAATTTTACCTCAATAAAAATAAAGTTAGTGAGCCAGCAGTAGGACTGGGTGACATGGCAGGGAAGAGGCCTAGTAACTGTATCAGCATAGCTGTCGTCTGTAGCTTGCACAATCTGTGGGTAATTCTGGTCGCCAGGCCCCATGCTTTCCATTCTAGAATGTACTGAGGACTCAACACGAATAGCAAAGAATTCTCAGTCTCTCCGCCTACACATGCTGCACACTTAAATCTATTGTTCTGCACTTTTGTACATCTGCTTTTCTTTCCATTATCCTCACTCCTGCAGTTGCCCAAACATACCAACGTAGCTTTCAAAAATATACGTATACATGATCTGATTTACATAAAAATCCTGTCAGCCATAAGCCTAGCATAGCAGACTTTGGGACTAAAAAGCCTAATTGCTATAAAATATTAAGTGCAGAGTACATCACGTGTTTATTTCTAAAGAGTTGTTATTTTCACCCAATGAGGAAGGAGCTGGAGAAAGTGGAAAGGATAAAAGCCAACATGTAAGCAGGAAATCTGGCCTTGAGGAAAACCCAGGACACTATTTATTGAGATGGAAAGGAAGAAGAGCTGAAAATAGAGGTGTTTTAAGGAGGATGCTACAGATTTGGTGGCCTTTTGTCTCTGCACAGCAGGAGGTAGACAGGGAAGGTGGGGGCTTGAGAGAAAAGAGGGAAGTTGGACAGCAGCTGTGAGGAACTGGAAACAAGCTCACCACAGAAGGGCAATAATAAGTTAGTAAGTCAACTTAGGGTGAGCTGTAGTTACAAGTCACCAGTCCCTGATGGTTCAATCAGTCTGAGTCAAAATTTGTCCCCTCCAAGAATCCTGGTTCTGCTTTATGCCTTGCACATACAGGCATTGGAGCATTTTGAAATGCAGAAGATATATATATATATATATATATATATATATATATATATCTGAGTGGTGAGAATATAGAGTTTTTACTATATGTCCCTAAGTCTTCTCCATTCCAGTTTAACATCTTAACCTGTAGCTGTTCTGCCACCTTGACAGCTTTCTCTTGGAAATAAATAACAGCAAGAAAATCAATACTTCTTCACATTACTTTATGTTATAGTTAATTGTATGTGTCAATTTGACTGGGCCACAGTGCCCAAATAATGGGTCAACCATTATTCTAGATGTTTCCACACGGGTGTCTTTTGGATGAGATTAACACTGACACTGGTGGACTGTGGGTAAAGCAGATTGCTCTCCATAGTGTGGGTGGGCCTCATCGAATCAGTTGCAGGCCTGACTAGGAAAAGACTGACCTAACCCATGCAAGAAAGAATCCTGTCAGAAGACTGTCTCTGGACTTCAGCTGCAACTCTTCCACAGGTCTTCAGCCTGCTGACCCATCCTGAAGATTGTGGACTCATCAAGCTTCCACAATTGTGTAAGCCAATTCCTTAAAATATATCAATCGAGAGATGATAGATAGATGATAGATAGATGATATAAAGATTAAAGAGATAGAGATAGAGACGTTCTGTTGGTGTTCATACACTCTATAAAAAGTGTTTCACATAAGCTACCTATAGGTTCTTCATGGAAGTCGTGTGTGCTACTCAGCTTCTGCAGCCTTTTCAAACTTCTTTCCCTTGGAAAGGAACATAAACATTTGTCATCCCTCCTCCATTTCTTCTCACTAGCTATAATTTCCAACCTCTAAAGCCACAGAGTCCACCGAATTTTCATGGTATCTAGTATATCGATATAGAGCTTAAAAGAGTTATGGAGCAGTATGTTAAGACTCAATTCATTATTAGCACTTTTAAAAAATAATGAGTGACCAGGAGCTTCTTTCTTCCCAAACTTCCCTACTCATCGTCAAATAAGTTACTTTTATTCAAATAATGCAGGGTTTCTAGCATACCAGTTGTGAGTATTATTTCTAAAGTGGATTGGAAATCCAGCACTGACTCTCTCAAGAATGATGAGGATTTGTTGGAATAGAGATGACTAACCTTGTGTTATCCAGAGTGGCAGCAGCACAGCTACGGCTGATGTGATTGGCAACTCACCCACGTATTTCCAAAAGCAGACTGCCTTTTATAGATGGATGATATAATACCAGCATCCTTCTGCTCATGCTGAGCTCTCAGGGTCCTTCCTTCGGCCCGGTTCATTGACTGATCATTACTTTCAAGCAAACAAACCCTTGTTCATGTGTCTAGTATGAAAAATAAGTGGAGAAACCAAATACATTGGCTATCTTCCCTCTCCTTTCAACTCTAGTCATGTAGGGTTTGTTTGGGGGCAGGGCTGCTTCAGATCATTGACACCAACACAGCCAACTCAGATATTAAAACAGAAAAATCATTTTCTACTTAATGGAAAACGTCTACTATCCTATGCAAAACTCTTTTACCCCATACCTGCTCTCCCTCTTCTCTGTGGACGACTTTGTGGGAATTTGTCATACATTCTGTATTTCCCCAAAAATAAGACCTAGCTGGATCATCAGCTCTAATGCGTCTTTTGGAGCAAAAATTAATATAAGACCTGGACTTATTTTAATATAAGACTGGGTCTTTATATTATAATATAATATAATATAATATAATATAATATAATATAATATAATATAATATAATATAATATAATATAATACCTAGTCTTATTTTAATATAAGACCTGGTCTATAATATAATATAGTAAATATAATACCAGGTCTTATATTAATTTTTGCTCCAAAAGATGCATTAGAGCTGATGGTCTGGCTAGGTCTTATTTTCAGGGAAACACGGTTGTAACTAGCTTTGGGCTTAAGCCAAAATTCTAAGAAACAGGAAACATCCCATTTCTTATCATATATACTTTATTTTTAATTTTTTTCTCAGTATCAAATTTATTATCCCATTATGACCTCCATGCGAATAAATACTCACGAATCTGAAGTCCGATTTAGGAAGAATGACAGTGTATAATAGTGATTATGCTTATGTTATTGGGTTACAAATCTGAATAAGACATTATAAAGACCTGTACTATAGAGGAATTTGTAAAAGGGATCATCTGGGAGATGTTTGAGTTTAAGGGAGGGTGATCATTATTGCTCCTCTTCAGAGTTCAGAAATAATTAAAAAATAGAATCAGATGCATAGAGGCCACAGCCTCAGTCTTATAGTCCAGAAAGGCTGGGTTGGAGAATGCAGCTTATTCTGTAGCACATGGAGGCCTCCCATACCTTCCCCCCACTTCCAGCTCAGCAAGACCAGAAACACCTGTGTCCAGAGCCCCACCATATGGAGGTGGGGGCCGTGAATGCATGCTTGTTGTTGGCAGGTAGATTCCAGAGAGGGAACCAAGTGGCCTACTTTGAAGGGAGGATCGAACAATCAGAGAAGCTTGGACAAACAGAGATCTGACTTTCTCCGCCTTCCAAATCAGAACGGTGGAGTGGTGGAAGGGGGACACACTAAAAGTGTCCCTTGCATCTTTTTCTTCCCTTCCTCTTTTAAGGAAAGATACGATGGGGGATAAGAATGTCCCCTCCATAGAAAGAACTAAATGCTATAAACATGCAGAGAGAAGACAAAGATCCCCAAGAAATGGGAAAACCTAAGGAGGTCAGCAAAATGGTGTTCGTTTGTTCTGAGGCTGC
The DNA here is from genome assembly GCF_004115265.2 of Rhinolophus ferrumequinum. Lineage (NCBI taxonomy): Eukaryota > Metazoa > Chordata > Mammalia > Chiroptera > Rhinolophidae > Rhinolophus > Rhinolophus ferrumequinum. Next base: position 78,164,986 of record NC_046288.1, read on the forward strand.
AATGCTTCCTGTATAAGAAGCTTTCCTACCAGAGGGAGAGTGTGAGTGGAGGCGAGGGGGAAAGGCAGTTGTGCTGGTGGGGGTGAGGGCGAAGTGAGGGGCCTAGATTTAAATCCAAAAGCTTTGATGCAGGCATGGAAGGGGAGAGTGAAAAGGCAGTCTGGGACAAGTGGGGGAGGGCCCTGGGTTGCAAGCCAGGGAAGTTGTCTATTATTTGGTCACAAATTGGAAGGCAGTCAAAGTTTTTGAGTAGGAGAGGAACATAATTTTCGCAAGAAGCTTTAAGAAGATTAAGTGGGCAGCAGGGTTCAGAATATATTATCTGGGGAGAGTTGGGAAGCAGGAAGCTTAGTCAGAGGCTCCTGTGTGGGTTTTAAGTGAAATTAATGTTAATTAGTGTCATCACAGTGGGTCTGGAAGGCAAATGACATTTGTGTAGTGCTTAAGAGTTTAAAGTTCTTATCGCACTAGTCATTTGACACGGCAACTGTGGGAAGTAAGTAGCAATGATAGTAAGTAGCACGGTATTAAAGAGACTCTAAAGAACTTGGTGACTAGACACAAGCAGGAAGGCAAGTGGGGAGTCAAAGATGACTTACCGCCTTCAAGATCTAGAACGACTCATCCATTCATCAAATATTTAATGAGTTCCTACTATAGTGCCAAGAACTGTTCCAGATACCAGGCTCTGCAAAGAAGTTGACAAAGACCTTATCCTCAGGAAGCTTATGTACCAGTGAGAAGAGATCATCCATAGATATGTAAAGACTATGAAGTATAGGAGGGAAAGGAAAACAATCAGGGTAAGAGAGCACAGGTTCAGGGAGGTACAATCAGAGAAGTCTTCTTTCTGGAAGTAACTTCCGAGCAGAGGCCAGAAGGGAGAGAAGGGGTGATCCACAGAAAGTTCTGGAGAAGAGTCTTTGGGGCAGAAAGAACAATAAGGGAGGGAAAACCCCAAGCGGGTACATGTGTGGTGTATCAGGAGGCATCAAGGAGGCCTGCGTGGGCAGGACCTCTGCTCATTGTGTGGAGGAATCTCTTGTAGAGGAAAAAGCGTGGATGTACGTGGACCAGAGAGAAAGCACTATAGGATTCCAGGCAAGTGACGGTGGTGGCTTGGACTAACGTGACATTGCTAGAGAAGACGAAAAATGGCAAGATTCCCAATGTATGCTAAGAGAAGGGTTATAGGATTTTTTTTTTTATTGGATTTGATGTAGAGTGGAAGAAAAAGAAAGAAATTAGGGCTGTGTCCAAGGTTTTTGCTCTGAGCAGTTGGGTAAGTAGCTGTGTCCTTACTGAGAGGGGGGACAGTGGACAAAGGAATCAAGAGCTTGCTTAGAACCTGTTATCTTTGATAAACCTGCTAAACATTCAAGTGGAAATGTTGCACAGTGTTTGATTCTGGAGTTACGGGGAGAAGTCTGGGTTAGAGATGTAAATTTGAGATGGCTTTCCCACTATCAAAAATAGAGAAGCCAGGAGGAGCTGGGTCTCAAACGTATCCGGTGTTTAGTATTAATACTTACTATGTGTAAAGCACTTTTCCAGGCCCCGGGGGTGCAGAGACCAAAGACAAAGTCCTTTCCTTGAAAGAACTCACAGTGTAATTGGAATACAAGCAAGAAAACAACCAAATACACTGTTGTGTGATAAGGTCTCACAGAGGTTTCTGGGAGGTGGGGGTGGGGTGCTGCTACAGGAGACAGAAGGGAGGCACCACATCCAGGAGTTCAAGGAAGTCTTCCTAAAGAAGGTGATATCTGACAGAGGTTTTCAGGGTTGGAAAAGGGCTGTCAGGCAAAAAATAAAATAAAATAAAATACAATCCAGGCTCAGGGAGAGGGGCGTGTCAGGTGGAGGGAACAGTTAATAGCACAGAGATATGTGATCGCATGATACGGCCATGCAACTGCAGTTATTTAGATATGACTTGGAAAGAGGGTACTTGTGGGAGAGCAGCAAAAGATGAGACTGGAAAGGTAGGCGGGGATAGATCATGAAGGCTCCTTTAAGCCATATTAAGGAGTCGTTTTGATGGGAGGAGGACGCATTCAGTTTCAGAAATGCTTAACTTCACATACACATGGGATGTGTCTGGAGGGTAACAGAATATGGTACATCAGAACTCCAGGAAGGTCAAGGCCGGAATCATATTCTTAGTTCTATCTATCTATATCTATAATATTTGACCTTCTCCCTCATAGATCATCGTTGAAGCCATGGACAAGAATTCATTGTCCAAGAAATAGGCAATGCAGAGAAAAGAGGAGCAGGAAAAGCACAAACTTGTAAGCAACACCCACCATTCAATGACTGGAAGAGGAGGGTGTCAGGATGAAAATCAAGGCAAGAGCAGTCAGGAACGTTTCAGAACTGGAAGAGCACATTGTCACCAGAGCCAAGGAAAGCAGAAGATTCATGAAGGAGAGGGCAGTAGTGGTTGGCAATGCCAAACACTGATCAAGGTTAAGGAGGATAAAAATGGAGGGAAGGTCATCATATGTGGTGACCAAAGGAGCTCTTGGTGACCTTTGGGAGAAAAATGTAGGAGAAGGCAGAGGTAAAACTCAGCAGCCAGGGGTCTGTGTGCTTAGGATTGCAGGAAGAAAGTGAAGGCAGAGAAGGTGGACCTCCAAGTTCTTCATGCCCACGCCCGTCCCTGCTTCGTGCCCGGCATCTGCCTTTTGTACGCAACCTTCACTTGGCCCTTTTCTCCTGGCTTTCTCTCCTGTCTCTCATTCCCACTGTTTACTGTCCCAGTGTGACGGCATCTCCTGCCAGTAACAACTCCAGCATCCAGCCAACCAGCAAGCCATGAACTGAATCATCAAATAGATTTTATCAGTTTAGGAAATAGGTCAACGGTTACCTCAATGAAACATGTGCTATATTAGATTCTGTAAAATGAATGGAATCTCTTTAAGGACACCTTCATCCTGGAAGAATTCCCACCAATCTGTTAAACAATGGTTACCCCCAGGTCCTGGCCAGTAGGAGGTTGCAATGGTGGGGGATACTTTTTAATTATTACCATATACAACGTTTTATTGTTTTACGTGATTGCTGTTATTTTATTGTTGTTTTACATTAAAAAAAGGTTGGCTTTCAAATTTAAATATTTTGGTTAAAAAAAAAGATGTACCTCTATTCTTCTATTCTGCAGAGATACCATTTGTCTAAGACCACCTATACTTCTTTTCCTTTTGTTTTCCTCCCTTCGCTCTTTGGCAGTCATAATTAACTCAATGGAAATGTTGGCAAACTCTTGAATCAGAATTTGTTCTTTTTAGTGTTATGGCCATATCTAAATAACTGTTCTGTATCAATTGATATCTAGCTTTTAATGGAATTGGATTTTTGCATATCCAAAAGCCACTTATGCAAATTAAAACAATGACTCCACTCAATAAACTGGGAATGATAACCACAGTCGTCACGAAAGTAAGTGAAGCTAATCAAAGCCCCATCTTCATAATTTTCTTTTTAGATACCAACAGCTGAAGGAATCGGGAAGAGAATAATTGGCCACTTATTCTAATCCCCACTATTTATAATAGTAATAAACAGCACAAATAGCAAACAAATTAAGCACTGCTCCCCCTGAGCTAATCAATTACCAAGCCATGACAACTTTATATCCTATGACTTGAATCTTTTCCTTCTTTCACTAGTTCATTCAGACTCTATCTGTCTCCCCTGGACCATGTCAGCCACCTTCCAGAGTCTACTCTTGATCCTCTTAAGTACATCCTCATTGGTTACTGGAATGAAGTCTCGAATAAAAAAGTCAAGCCATTGCCTTACTTAAAACTCTTCAATGGCGCTTCAGCCACCATGGAGTTTTAAGCTCTCTATTACAGTGTGCAAAATCCTGGCTTTCTTGTGGGTCTTCTGAGCCCAGGCCCATCGGAGCTCTTTCGCCCTGACTTGGGGCTGTTGTGTGGAGCTGAGATCGCTGCCTGACTCCACCTTCTAAGGTGGCAAGTTTCTCTTGGGGGAAACTTAGTGTCCTCTTCTGTCACTGCATCTTGCTCAGGGCCACCACAGACCACAGTCCACTGTGGCAGGGTTTTCTAATTTTAACATTTGGTAGAAGGGCTCGGTGCCTCACTTCCTTCCCTCTCAGAAGGCTTTTAGGATCCATAAGCAAATACATGTACTCCTTCCTCAAATCTCTGCAAACTGAGGGCAGGTATTTGCTAAATCACAGGAGTGGAAAAAAATTGTTTTAATTGTGTACCATTTTCAAACGTCAAGATATGCTTGAATTCTTATATTTACCTGAAAGGATACTGCTCCAATATGACTTCCTCTAAATAAAATTTCCATCATACCAGGCACCCTGTTACACACATATCATTGGATTTATATAAAATTCAGCTCACTATAGATATAAATACACACATATATCTTAAATCTTCATATTTCTACTTAGAAAATTCCTTTTCTGATAGCAACCTTTAATAATATTATTACTGTTTGATAGGTGGTCTAATAGATCATTTCCTGGGGTCAATAGCACCAAGGTTAGAGCCTTCTCTAACTTTAATCAGAATCCAAGTGAATGAACCCTCTCAATGAACTGTTTATTATTTCTTCTGCACCAGACTTCTAAAAGAAAGAATGAAAGAAGCTGATATTTACCGACATGTCAGAGATCATTTTCAGGAACTGTTGAAATAGCGTCTGAATCAATAGCCGTCAATTACACACACACACACACACACACACACACACACACACACACACAATATCTACAGTGTTTAGGATCTAATGACTCTTTGGAAGACAAGGTTTTCAACTTGGCCCCTTCAAGCCCTTTCACTATGTGTAACCCTTCTCTTGGAAGATTTTACTCAGGCATGTAGAAAATGGTAACTGCAGAGATAGGAATTTCCACTGAAGACTAGACGAAATAAAAGTTTAGAAAAAAATGCTGGACCCTATGACAGCAGTAAAAATATCTATAGGACATAGTCAACTACCAAGCTGTGATCTTTTTAAAGATCCTTAAATGTATAATAATACAAAAGTCAGCCAGATGTTTATCTTCCAGTCCTCCAGCTCTCTGAGGTTATCCATCCTTAAAAGTCCAAGTTACAGCAGACCAGGCACTTATCTAAGGGCATTAGGTAGCTCTAGAACCTCTGGAAGTGTCAAGGAGTCATGTCGGGCGCTATCTAGGATGATTCCTACAATCTTACCCAAGTTCCATAGGAAGTCCTACCCTTTTGGCTTAAGATTATTGGGAGAGCAAATAATTAAGATTTGCTTAATCTTAAAAAGATTAAGATTATTGGGAGAGCTCTGTGCCCTTCTTCACATTATAGCTCTTTTGTTTCCCCAAATAAGAACATTGTAACCCAACACTTATCCCATTTTTGCCTTAGCTCTCTGGGAATGCAGAGCTCAATTCAGAGCTCCCTGAAGTAGCTAAAGGGCTTGAGAGCATCCACATCTCTTTTGAAGTTGCCTTGTTTATATGGATTAAACATTATGAAACCAGGATGGAAATTCCAAATAAATTAATTTAATGAAGTAGAAAGCGTAACATATCACCATAGTCAATTGCTGCTAGATCTATATACAGACATAATATCGCCATGGCCTTTTAAATAGTCCCTAGATGATAAAAAGCAAATATCTGCAGCTTCACCTTTGTTAAGTCCCCATGTCTTCTGAGGTCATTATTCCTTAAATATCCTAATAAAATTGCCTGGGACAATACCGTATAGCTTGGGACACTTATTACAGGCCAGGCACTCTTCCAAGCATTTTGCATATTTTATTTCACGTAATCCTCACCAAGACTGAATGTGACAAGCACTGAATGTGCAACTCAAATGACAGGAGGAAACTGAGGCACAAGGGGTTAATAAGTTGCCGAAGGAGTCAAACCTGTAAGTACAGAGCAATGACAAACCCAGGGGTTAGTCAGGGAGTCCTGCTCCCCCGTCTGCAGGCTCTTGTGCTCCCCTATTCTGAAATCACCCAGGGGAGATGTATTGAGAGACTATCCTAGGGCGATAGGAGCTGGAACAGTGAAGAGGAACAAACAAACACTTGCAGGGTGACTGGAAGGGAGGCAAAGAGTACAAATAACCGGGGTTTCTAGTTTCAGTGAACCAAAGGAAGGGGGTCGGAATGAGTAAGAGAGGCAGCGCAGCTTCAGGGGTAAAAATAGTGTTTTCGTGTGAGGCAGGCTAAATCTGCAGCGACATCGCAGTAAAGCACCAGAAAATATGTATGTTACTCCTCGTGTCTCCTTCCTCCCTCAATCTATGGCACCCCGTCCATCTTCCACAACCTGGCGTCGTCACAGGGGCTCTGTCCTCTGCTCTATCCAAGTGACTTCTCAAGAAAGTGCCTACTGTTGATGTGTGATACTGTGATTTTATAAGAAATATTTATTTGGTCTTCTGCTGGGTTCCTGGCATAGAGCTCCTAAAACACTTGGAATTTCTTCAGTGATGGGAATGTTAAAGGTGCCTTTTATGGATCATTGAGGTGTCTTTTGGAAAGCACCTAAGGGTGGGGGCTGGTTGCCAGGGGAACCAACCAGGTGGTAAGAGGGTTAGAACATTGACACTCCACTGCCCCCATCTCTGGGGAGGGTAGAAGGGTTAAATCAATCACCAAAGGCCGATGATTTAATCAATCGTGGTTATGGAATGAAGCCTGCATGCAAACCCAAAAGGACAGCGTTTGGAGAGCTTCCAGCTTGGGAGACAGGAACACATCCACGTGTCACCATGCGAGGCCCCAGATTCCACAGGGACAGAAGTTCCTTTGTTTGGGACCTTGTCCTATGCGTCCCTTCATTTTGCTGTGGATGCAAATCTTTTAATATCCTCTTAATAAACTGGTAATCTAGTGAGTCCGCTGGTTTCCTGACTTCTGTGAGCTGCTCCAGAAATTAGATGAACCCAAGGACGGGGTCATGGCAACCTCTGATTTATAGCCAGTCGGTCAGAAGCACACGTGGACTTGGGATTGGCATGACGTGGAGGGCAGTCTTGTGGGACTGAGCCCTTAACCTGTGGAATTGGATGTTATGTTTGGGCAGATAGTGTCAGAACTGAGTTGAAGTGTGGGACACCCAACTGGTGCCTGCCTGAGAATTGCTTGGTGGTGGGAGAAAACACCCACATGCTGGAATTGGTGTCTTAGAATCCTAAGATGCTATTGACACATTTATGTGAGCAAATGTTCTCTTACTGAGTGGCTCTGGTTGTAAATACGAGGCTTATCCCTGTCAAAGGAGTCAGTGACAATCAAGAGAATGTGCTGGAAGGAAGGCTACCTGGCATCACAGAGAACCTACCCTGCTTACGTGGATGAGTCAGCCACCTGCCAAGACAAAGCCAAACAGATCAGGTTCTCCCATTAATCCAAGGGCGGTGGAGGGACAGGGGTAGTTCTTGGGGTCCCCCCAGATGGCACAAAAGCCATAGGGACTAGAGAATACTTTAGGGTGTCAGCTAATTCTCTACAGTATCCAGGCTTTCTTTTGAAAATATTCCTGTTCAAAGGACCATCTTTTTAAAAATTAAGCATTTCTTCTCTCTCTCTCTCTCTCTCTCTCTCACCTTCTCTCCTAATTGTTTTTATTAACAAAAAGTCATTGAAAGATGCAAAGGACTACTGATTGTGTCATTATTTATAATAGCAAAAGATTGGAACAATCCAAATATTTATCACTAGGGAACTTACAAACTATGATACGTTCCCATAATTCTGTACATTCAGCCTTGAAGAAAAATGAGGCAGACCCCTACGTGCATGTCCCTGGATACGAAGATAAACTGTTATCTGTGAAAACACAAGGTGCACATTGCTAAGCTGAATGCTGCCTTTCATATATATATATATATATATATATATATATATATATATATATATATATATTCTTACATTTGCCAAAAGGAATACTGGAAGAATACACTAGAAGCAAAATTAATTACCTGTCAACAGCTGAGGCAAACAGAGGGAAGGACACAAAGATGGAAGCAAGAGTCCCCTGCATATAACTATGTAATTGACCTTGGAATCACATAAATGTTATAAATACTCAAAAAAGTAACTTAAGTATAAAAAAGCAATGAAAATATTTCATGAAGAAATTCAAAGATGTTTCATAGAAGCAATCCATACATAGAAGTCAAACCGTGGTGTATGGTGCTTTAAATAAAACCCAAGTAGGTGAGCGAACGAATGCCTGGTCAGTCCTTTACAGGGCTTTCCTGTGATGGGTGTAAGAGGAGCATGAAGGACACTAGCAGGGGAAAGACAGGAAATGGGTGGAAAAAGGGAGACAATCTGGCTCAGGAAGAGAGTGACAGAACAGGAAGGGAGGAGCAGCACAAAGACTTCACTTCTCTAACCCCACCCTTGCAAGTCTGCAAAAACCTCTCCCTCAGTCTTGCCAGAAATCTTTGTCATTCACCAATACTTTTTTAGGGAACCCTCTTCTAAATGTGTAGGGTACCCTCTTCTCCATGAGCACTCCATGAGCAGGAGACTATTTAAGACACTAAACGATGTCTTTTTCCTCCTTGGCCATCCTCTTTCTCTCCCTGCTCCCCACCCCCACTAGAACACAGGTACCTGCCGTGCTCATGGCATCAGGCAGCAGACGTGAAGGGCAGTACAGGAAAGCTATCTGTACATTCACTGCCCACCGCTACCTCATCCTAGGGGAGGGTGAGGAAGAAGGAGAAAATGACCACTGGGGTCCTGAGAAGGAGAGGATCCAGCTCTCATTCCTGGTAGAGAGGAGAAGACTCTGGCCACCTTAGGTGGCCAGGCCCTGGTCCTGTGCTCCAGGGGAACTGCCAGTGGTACCTGGTATGCAGGGGTTGTGCAGAGATGGAGCAGCAGGAGCTGTGAACAAAGACCAGAAAAGTTCCCACCCATTCATCGGCAGGAGCCCGGATCCAAGAATGGTGACACAGGTCGGGGAGAGAGAGCCCTGGGAAGGAGTGAGGGCCTCCTTCCCTTTCCTTTTCCCAACAACCGACCGTAATGTGAGCCTAAAGGTAGCATTACATAGGTTTACAGATCATAGTTTACTGCACACTTCAATTTGGGGGGTGAAATGTATCTCTGATTCTTTCTGAACCTAATTAGACACACTTAGACGCCAAGGGAATAGTGGCTTAGGGCAGGAAGAAAAAGCAGGCTGCCTCTGGACTTTGAAATCATATAAACATTACAAAATTGTCCAAAAATAAAATCACGTGTCCTATCCACACCGGGTGCCAGTGCTGGGATCCAGCGGCAACAACATGTCGGTGGGATCAGGAAACAGGAAAGCAAACAAAGACAGAGGCTGGAGAACTTATCAGGGGAAGATGCAGATCATGACTGCTTGGTCCGCCTTTGTTTCCTTCATGTGCCCAGAACTCAGTTCCACAGAGGTCAAACAAATACGCTCAACTCAAGAACGGCCAACATAATTGTCCTGTACTTTGTCCTAAAGGAAAACAACAACCCAACCCAAGAGTCAGAACAGGGACCAGGTAGAAGGGGATGCTAGCTAAAAATATAAAGGAAAACAAAGAGAATGTCCTTTCTTCAATGTCCTGGAGACGCAGGAGCTGCTCTTGGTTGCTAGATAAAGAGGCACGTTTTCTTTAAGGTAATTGCTGTCCTGGAACCAAACCAGCTTCATTAAACAAAGTTAACCTTTAGAGCTGTGTGAACTGGCAGGTGAAATGATTACATTAGGATAAGAAGAGTGCATTTCATATGTTCAGTTGGCCTCATAAGATTGTTATAGAATCTACCAAAAAAACCCCACAAAAAACTTCAGGCAACCGGTTCCTGCTTACCTAGACGAACTCGTTCTTTACCTTGCCCACCTTTCCCATAGTATTGCAACAGCAAACACACCTGCGGGACCCGGAGCTCCAAGGGGGCTGGGATGGAGTCTCTTTGTGTTTCTACCTCTGCTAATTATCACAGTGCCTGGTGCTAGTACCTGCCCAAGAAACAGGAAGTGAAGAGATGGCTGGCTGGTTAGGTAGGAGCTCAATGGATGGATAAATGATGTGTGACAGCTATTGTCCCATTATTTGTTTTTGCTGTAACTTGTGCAGTCTCAGGACAAATGGAAGGAGCAGGGAATGGGCAGGGTCATAGCAGAGTTCTGTTGTTTTCTTTGATCTGACCTGTGAGTGATGGATCCAAGGGGATATGGTAACCACCCACCCCCAACAGATGAAGAGCGAGGGTATCAAAGCACACCTGATGTCATGGTGACACGTGACAGCAGGACATTTTCAAAAGCAGTAATGGTCAAGGGTTAGGACAGGTGATAGTATTGTGGGCTTAGGGACAATAGATAAAATCCCTTTACTGAGAATTTTTTAAGTGTTGAGCAAATAGTGATGGTTCAGGGTAGAACTCTAAGCCCAGTGAGGAATCAGAGGATTAATTGGGACAGCAAAGTAGAAGCCCAGTTGGATGGGCCAACTTATTATGGTTATATCTTGTGGGGCACGTGATGGCTGATGACTCACTGGATATGGAGCTCTAGGCAGCAAGACTGATGTTAGCTTCCACCCCTGCAAAGGACTGAGGTCCTAATATGCTTTCTGGGATCCCATTCCAGCTCTCCTGTATGTTTATCCTTTCCCTCCAACCTGTCAGTGCTTAACCATGCTCGAATCTCTCTCTTGTTAAAAAGAAATAAACCAGTCAACAGCTAAGCAAACAAGCTCCCCTTCCTACCGCCAATCAACATTGGGGAAGACAACTGTCCCCACTGACTTCCTTCTCGCTCTTGTGAATACTCCCAACTGGGTATTTCTTTCTCCACCCACAGGATGGCTCTCACTGAAGACGTCATGGTATCATTGCTGCTAAATCTAAAGGACATGTTTTAGAACGTCTCCTGTGTTCTCTCTGCAGCATACATCATGTTGACCATTCCTCTGCCTTGACTTGACTCCATGATAGCGCCCTCTTGCGGGATTTCCTACCTCCTGCCTCTCGTTCATGCACTTCTCCTCCTTTGGCCATTTCTTTCTAGAAGTGCTCCTTGTAGTTTGTCTGGCGCTCTTCTCTCATGCTATACATCCTATTACGAGATGTCACCCATTCCCTTGGCCTCAACACTAGATGCAAATGACTTCTAAATTTATATTTGACCCCAGATTTCTCTCTAAATCACCAGACATATATACACATACTATTTCCTGGACATCTCCCCTTGGCCACCCATAGGCTGAATAATGCCATTTTGAGTCTGTCAGTCTGAGGTAGTTTGATCTGAAGGACCAAAATGAAACTGACAGGGGCCAAAATAATACATAGTAAAATTTGTTATAATGAAAAGTTGACTTGAGAATTATATACCATTGGCAAATTTAAAAACTGCAAAAAGTGTTTTAGGAAAATATTAGGCTTGGCAAAAAAAAAAGTAAACTACTGTTGACAATAGCAATGGCAGCAAATGGTAAAAAATATTATTGCTTATGCATTGATGAAAAATGAAAAAATTGATAAAAGATTACATGTGCAAAACCTGACACAGTAAATTTGACATGGTAAAAACAGTGAACCTAAAAGAAAACTTACCATGGTCAAAGCTATAATCTGTAAAAAATTGACAAAGATGAGAAATAATAAGTGGAAAAATCCAACCTTCATTGTAAAATGTACACGAGACAGATTTTATCTGATGAAAACAATGTTGGTAAATTAAAATGAAAACTGAAAAAATTGGAAATAGTTTAAATATGCCATATAAAAAATGAATCAAAGAATTAAATTGGCTTAATGGAGTTCACCCCAGAATAAATATTTGCCACAAAATTCATCAGTGTTGATATCATCCTTATGGAAATGTTTATGTTCAGGGAAAAAACCCCAGCAGGGCCAAAATATACAAGAGCTCAAAATGATTAAGTTCAAAATGTCCTGAACTCTCCACGGGCACTTCATATCCCACAGTTTCCAAACTGGACTCCCTTTCTATTCCCCACTGACACCCCAAACCACTTCTCTTGTGTTTCCTCTCCCTTTCTTACTACTGCCCCCAACCCCCATCACATCTAATCATGTCCTGCTTTTCCTGGCTCCTGAGAATCTCTCAGTGTGTTCTCATCACCCCATTCGCACGGTAACTCCTGCCATGGCGGCCATTATCACATCTAGGCAACATCCTCTTCACTGGTCCTCCTGGTTCTCTGGACCATCTCCAACCACTCCACAGGCTGCCAGGGAAGGAGATCTTTCTGAAACATGAACCGATCATGTACTCTTCACAGATCCCTTGTGGTATTTACATCTCCAGACTTGACCCTATGGCCACTGCTATATTATGCCTTTTTCCGTGTGTTGACATTGCACGAAGGCATTGCACAGACTTCCCTTTCCACCCCAAATCCTGATGCCTTCACCATGACCCACAGAACCCTTGTGATAGTGAATTCCTATGTGTCCTTTGAGAATTATATCGCAATGGTCTGCTTTCTTGTCTGTCTCTCCCACTAAGTTATAAAGGTCTCAGGACAGGATCATGCCTTATTCACCATTATATTCTTAGTACCAAGCACGTGTAATATACAACCTCTCTATGTTTTTTGTTAAACTGATGGATGGATCCTATTTAATCTTCATAACAATTCTGCACAGCAGGCATTACTATCTTTATTTAAAGAAGTTAATAATGTCCTTAAGTTCCCACAGCAAGTAAGTAGCAGTTAGGATTTAACCCATAGAAACTTAACTATACATGTTTTTTCTGTTCTACCACTCAGTGCCTTTTAATTGGATGCAACCCAAACACAGATATGGGGACACAATTTCTACAGATATGGCATTGAGAGTCAAAGAGGGAAAATAATGCATTAAAAAATAATTACAACACAGTGTGGTCCTGCAGTTGTAGATGCATGGACGATGGGTATATACAGAAAAGAGAATGGCCATAAGGGAAAGGGAGGTTGGGGAAGATGGTGAGGCGGATACTAGAACATGGATTTAAAGGATGAGTAAGAGCCTGACTGGCGAAGCTGGGAAGCAAGTCCTGGGCAGATGTAGAAAATGAGTTTAGTTTTCTTACACATCAGTTGCTGCATCAGAATAAACTCAGAAATGAATATTCTCTCTGAGTGTAATATAGAAGACGGAGCTGCTAAGGCCCATAGTTTGGCATTCCTAAACCCTAAGGGGATTAAGTGTGTAAGAGTAGAAGTGCCAGTGAAGAAGTTTCTCAGAAGCACCGGTCATTACACTGGAAGTGTCTTTCTTGGATGCTGCCAGGGTCCTCAGGCAGCCACTAGGAATGGATTTCTTCATGTCTTGGACCTCATCGACCAATTCTGCTGTGCTCCAAGTGCTAATTAAAATTGTGTGCCGACTGCCAAAGTAAAAGCATTTCCATTAAAACAATGTGTCAGAATGAAATGGTTCAAAACAGAGTCTGCTTCCAAGTTGACATACAGTTCTTACCCGACCCCATAATTGTGAGGGTAGAGGACTGAGATTAGGACATAAATTTTAATAGTGTATTCTTTCTGATATTTATGATTACTCAAAATAACCTAAAGCTTACAAAAAGCAACTTCCAAGCCATTATCCCATTTTCTCTTTGACCGTTTGTCCTTGAAATGGTTGGATTTGGGCTTTTGAGGTGAAATGCGATATTTTATATGTGAAGAAAATGTTGCCTAGCATCAAAATGTATCTCTGATTCCCTGTCAATACCCTAATCCTTTGTCTTGAAGCCTTTTTCTTACGACTAAACAAAACACATTTTCAAAAAAAGTTTGTCCTACAGATGTTATACTGAGATACATTTTCAGAAAAAAAGATGTTGGTGGAAGTTCTTGACTAGGTATTGGACTTAGACATTGAGAATAAGGCTTAATATGTTGCAGAATCCAAGACCAGAAAGAACCCAAGTGGCACTCAGAGAGTTAGGAGAGTCAGCTTTATTATGCCGGCGGGCTCAGCAGTATCCTTCCCAAAAGACTGAGCAAGGTCTTGAGCAGGTTTTTATGGGTTGGGGACTTCCTTGAGTCGGGGAAGGGGTAGGTGTCATCTGGTGATTGGCTCGGGGTGTGGCTTGGACGGGCTTATGGGGAAGTGGGCTGGGGCTTAGACTGGGGACCTCTCCCTCTGCTCAGGCCACCATCATAGCTCAGTTCCACATGGCAGGGAACCATTTTAAGGTCAGTTTCCCCATCAAATACACAGTAAATGCTCAATAAACACAGACTAATGTTCTCATCGTTCTAATCCAACAATATGGGCAAGCAAATCTCTACATACTACGAGGCTCAGAAAAACTATGAATTATTCTTTAACTTGTGAGGAAAGCTCAGAAGTAGTGTTAGCAACCTTTTATTCCCCTAATTCCTCATTCCACTTCCTGACCATTTTTGCCCATTCTTCTGTCTAGTCATTGCCCTACCTCACCCGCCATTGGCTCCCCACGATTTAGCCCTGGAAACTGGATCTCAATCATGAAGTTCCACTCAACCACTATGCCATCTTCCTACCTCTCTCACTCTACTCACGCTCCTGCATCTGCCTGTAAGTCCCTCCCGGTACCTCCCTCAGTCCCATTTTCCACCTGGCAAACACATCTTCCAAACCCATTGAAATGCTACTTCCTTCTAAGCTGTCCTGGCTGCCCCAAGGCAGAATGAATCAGCCTCTCCTTTGGACTACCCAGGCACTCCATTCATCCCTCCAGTGTGGTACTTATCACATTGCAGTGTAATTACTGTGGACAAGAAACACATCTCATTTATCTTTGGTACTCTAGGGCTTTGTACAGCACCTGGCACATAAAAAACATTCGAGAAATGTTTGCCAAAGAAGAAATACTCAAGCCTGTTGATTGAAGGTAAGAAATTTAAGATAAATGTTACAATTTAGAATAGGGTACTTGAGTCCATCAGAAGAAAAATAATATTACAAGCTTATGCCAAGTCAATATTTACCTTCAGCCTAAAATAACCAAGAAGTACCCAAAATCTCATAATTTTAGAACTGAAAAGAAACTTGGAGACAATCTAGCCCACTGTCTGCTACATGGATCAGGAAACTGAGGCCCAGAGATCATCGCAGATTTCATGACTAGTCAGTGGCAGTACAGAATCCTAAACCAACCTCGTGATCCCAAGTTTCTAGCTTTCTCCATTTTACTCTGCTGTCTCTCTATGTGAAGACTTTTTCTAGTCTACTGCCACCATTTGAAAATAAATTCTGTGGTTTAGTCTCAAACAAATATTTTACCCACTTTGGCACAGAAGCAAAAAAAAAAAAAACCAAAAAAACACGCTTGTTTTGAGAAAACGGTTAGCTTGCATGGGTGAATCCACCTGTGTGTTTATATAGGTCTCTGGAGGATTCATGGACACTGCCTGTCTGAAATTTAGTTGAAAAAAATACAGATTCAGAAGAAAAATCCTCGCTGATGTGTTTTTAAAAATATATATACCCTTAATACGAAGAAAACTATTTGCTTTCAAGGGAGAAGCCAGTTACACCATCCATAAAAGAGGACACTGTACATAAATATCATACCAATTAGGCTTTCCCTATGGAAGAGTATTAATATGTTAGAGGAAAACAAATGACAGAAAATTTAGAACGGACATTTAGTTACCCAAACTCAATGGAATCAACTTATTTTTGTATCTTTAATTTCTTAATATGAGATTGATTTTAATTACTTAATAGGAGATTTTATTGTCTACATTGAGATAAACTAGAAACTGTGAAAGAGTATATCAAGCCTATAAAAATAAAATCAAATTTCATGAAACAGTATTGTTTGGAAAAAGGATATCTAACTAACCATGTCAGATCACAAATTCTAGCACCATAATGTTAAAATTGAATATTAAAAAATGGTTTGCAGCACTAGAAATGAATTTGTATTTATATAATTGGTGTTATTAACCCAGCTAAGTATATGGATGAAAGGTCAGAATGAAAGTTAAGAGATAATTAATAATGATCAGCGTCTGATTTAGTCTGTTTTCTTAGTAATCAAGTATTTCTATATAAATTATACATGCCAGATTTTTAACTCCAGCTCGTATCCGTCACTAGTGGGCATATGTTTAGGGGAATGTGAATCAATGTTAGTATTAGCTTAGGCAAAGCATTATTAGGAAGATAAAACTGTACCAAGATGATAGTGTTTGCTACAGCCATAATACATTTTTTGTTTTATTGCTATTTTGAAAAATTAGCCATAGCACTGTTTTCCTCCATAAAACTTTACACCCAAGTTAATAGTATTTATTAAGCATCCATACAGAAGATAAGAGGTAAAAGTTGTTCATTATTTGACATTGATACTAAATTAGCAAATGTCAGAAACTACAGAAGGATTTTATGTATAAATATAAACTTAGAATATTGAAAAAAGAGGGGAATATAACAGATGCTTATAAAAGAGCAATTCGAAAATTTGAGACCTTGAACTCAGATAAACAAACTTCTAAAACCTGGAAAGCAGAAACCCTAAAAGAGGAATAGTTTGAGAACCTGAAAATGTATTATGCATTTGCAATACATTTTTTTAATAAAGACAAAGAAAGAAGCAAATACTTAGGTTTGCATAAAGAGATAAAACTTAAATAATAGATCTTTATAAAATCCAAAGAGTACATTCACTGGTAACTCTCAAAAACAAAAAGGAGAAAGAAATAGAAAATGTATTAGAATGGAAACTCTGATTAATGAGCAGAATGAAAGCTAATTACAAGGGTAGGAATGCATGATTATAGCCCAGAAAAACTTAAAGGGCATGAACGTAAAGAGAAAATTTATTCAGTTATCTTGATCCCTGCAAGTTCAGCTAGAAACCCTAGAAAAAAGTAAAAATTGTCCTAAATATCATGTAAAATCGTTTGATTACAAACTACTATTTGGTAAGTGGACAAAAGAAGAAATAAATCACTCACCACCAGGGAATAATGAAAAAAGGGCAATAAAAAATTCTGAATGCCAAATCCAAGAGCTAATAACATGAATTAGGAGACAAATAATATCTCTGTTTTGTGAATTATAAAATTAAAGCTTTTGCTAGTTGTAATTATAGAAAAGGGATTTTGACAGTTATCAACAAATTTACTGGAAAGTTCATTCTGCAAATAGGTTCTTGTTCATTAACTGACTAAATGATTAAAACCATTCTAAACATGACACATCAATTTTTTATGGATATAATGAAAAATGAACATTCTTCTTTCTCCTTGAAGAGAGAAATCTGGAATGGAAAGCTTGCCAAGTCATCACCATGGTCCCTTTCAGCAGTATTTTGGAATTTTCCAGAAATTTAAAATCTAATACAAAATAAGCCTTTCATCTGATCATGTATAAAAGGTCCTATTAGCCAGTAAATCGTGGATTTATGTTCCCACACTTTTACTTCATAAACAAAATGGACTTTAAGATCTTTAGAATAGAGTACCTTTTATAAAACATCCCTCTTAACAAAATAGTTTTCAATAGGTCCTGTTTAGAATGGTTTTAATCCTATATTCTTGTGCCAGAGAAATGCTTTTAGAAATAAGATTTTGCTTATTTGACCATTTTAGTTAAGTTGTACCAGGTACATTAGAATTAAAGGCACATTATTCAATTTGTGCTACATCTTCCAGAAACAAAGAGTTGATGTCCTTTAGAAATCCATGGAATAAAGCCCAGACAGGATTAAACCTAATGAGTATCAGTCCAAAAATGATTGCCAAAGATAGAAAATATTATTACTAACACTCAGAGATTCAATAAATTTACTGCAAAGACTTGCTCTGGGCCCAGCAATACATTTTATTATTATTTTTTTAACTTTTATTTATTTTAATTGTGTTTTTCCAGGACCCATCAGCTCCAAGCCAAGTAGTTGTTTCAATCTAGTTGAGGGCGCAGCTCACAGTGGCCCATGTGGGAATCGAACTGGCAACCTGTACTCTAACCAACTGAGCTAACCGGCCTCCCCCATATTTTATTTCTTTAGAACATCACTTGCAAAGCTGTTCTGGTTTTTTAAAAACATCAACTCTTACTTTTCTTTTTGAAGACAAAATGGTGAATAGATAAAATTTTGCATTACATTGTGTATATGAGACATGTGGCATTTATGGTTGAGAAAAGTAGTCATGTCCTGCTGAAATAAATTTTCAAATGAGTAATATAGAATTAATTTAAATTACACTGATCAGTGGTTGAATGTATACGACCAAAATTAAGCATATAACAGTAATCATCTCAAACGCCATTTCAGTTGAGTGCCACCTTAGAGCACGGTGCTTGGACCTTGACATGTCTGGGTACAAGATGGGAAACTTCTTCAAAACGTAGAAACCCTGAGGTCTGGGGTGGAGATGGGAAAGGTCAGTAAGAACCCATTAGTCCCATGCAAAAGGGATGAAGAACTAATGCATAAATTATAAAGAAGTTTCATTAAAGACTTACAGACCTTTCTGTGTTATCAGTCAACTTACTGCATTTGAATCCGTGCACTGAGATTTTAGAACCATTTACAAAGTCATTCTCTAATTTAGGATTCCATGCTTTTCCATAAATATTCATAGTGTAGGCAATATCTAGCTATTTTTAACCCAGGGGTCCAAGAGTCTGAAAAGGAGTTTGCAAAGATTTTTAGCACAAAATTTTGGAAGAGGCCATTTAGTACAACATTCCATCCCCGGGAAAATGAAGCATAGAGAGGTCACATGTCTTACCTTAGGTCAGAAGACTAATTGGAGGGCCAGAGAGTCCGGCCTTCGGGGTTCTTTTGAGTCATGAAAATACTTGATGTTTTTTTTTTACTCAGGAAAAGCATATGAAACTAATTTCAAATATATTTTAGAGGCGATATACTAAAAGTGCTATCAAGAGATAAATTGTTTTGTAGTTAAAAAGTAAAACCTACTCAATCTAAATGAAAAAAAGCATTTAAAGTTACCACTAAGGGGAAAGAAGAAGGGAGATTTCATTTTTTTCAGCTCCTATTATAGAATAGATATTGCCCCATTTACCAATGAAAGACACTGAGGGCTAGAGTTTATAAGCTTCATACGGTAATTTTCTGGAGGTTGAATCCATGGTTCATACACAATGAGTTCAATGTATTTTGTTTAGTCACCAAATCATAATTATTAAATCTTTACTAAAATATGAAGTTATTCAATTTATTTTTTAAAATTGTGTATACTACTCACCAAATTTTCATACTTTTAAAAAATATTTGGTGCTTTGCTATTTTCAAGACACATGGTAGATATTACAATTAAAAGGTACAAGAATACACTTAATTAAGAATACATGTCGTAATTTTACAAACTCTTAGTTGAATTTATATAATCATAATTATTATATCTCTATATTAAAATATAATTTTGTATATATGAATCCCTTATTTAACAAAACTTTCTTAACGCATTGAATTTTGTTTTTTGTTCTATATTGTTTACACATAAGACTCTCATCCTCTTTCATCACTTTTCTCTATTGAAACTATTTCCCACCCATGGAGTATTTCTTTCAGTAAAAGCTAGTACAATGAGTGACAGGCTGACCGCACACCACTCACTATTTGCTGAATTAATGTTTAAGTTGAATTACTACAGCTCATTGTCATCTAAATCCTGTTTTTATCTTATAATTTAACTCAGAATGTTATTTGATGTCTCTTTAATGGTGAGGTTTGTCATGTTTTTGAAGTATTCCTACTATTTCCTACTGGTGGTATTATAAATCTATGCCTCTTTCTTTTTACAACTGATGTAAAGAACATTGTATCTTAACTGCTATTCGTTTTCCTCAGAAAACTGCTGGTTCCTCTATGCTGTGTAACTCTTTCTTACCTTAAGATTATTCGTAACCCAATTATTTTGAGGATTTAGAATATGGTCATTCCTCACTATCCACTAGGGATCGGTTCCAGGATCCCCTCAGATACCAAAATCCAAGGATGCTCAAGTCACGTAGACAAAATGGTGTAGTATTTGCATATAAACTACACACATCCTCCTGTATATTTTAAATCATCTCTAGATTACGTGTGATACTTAATACAATGTAAATGCTATGTAAACAGTTGTAATACTGTGTCATTTAGGAATCAATGTTTCTGGATTTTTTTCAGTATTTTCAGTCTGAGGTTGGTTGAATCTGGGGACGCAGAACTGGTGGATATGAAGGGCCAACTTATTTGAAAATAACCTTTCCTAGATTCTGAATAACTTGCTATAGGTTGAATTAACTCAAAAGAAAACAACTTTTCACATCCAATAAGCAATCTGATGATCTAATCATCAATACCTATACAAGGTAATAGTGTTAATTGAAAAAATTACTTATGTTAATATTTGTTTTAAAAATGCTTTTCGGCATGTTGACTTCTTTATGGGTTTGTTTCATTGAATTGTTTCACCAAGTGTCATATAAAGTAATGTAGCTTCAGTGAAAAGACCCAGTTGACGAGAAACTATGAGTCCCTCAGCTTTCCCATGTCCACTTTGCTCCTCTTGCTCCCCAACACCTTCAGTACCTGGCCTGGACCCTGCTGCTTCCTTTCTCTCTTTGCCAAGTATTTAAAAGGATAGACACAGCCTTTGGAACACAATGTCTTTCCACGGGCCTGACGTAAAAAATGAAAGAAATCCATTCCTACAACTGGATGCCTGAAGAAACAGAAATTCTGGGTTTCTTTCCCTTCCAGATTCTTTTGAGTTAGAGGTAGGGGCAATAAGCCAATAAACTTGGTAAGACAGTAAATGGGAACTGACATAAATAAGCAATAAAACCCTACTTCCTTCTGGACAAACAATAAATAACAGAATGGGGGTGGTTTTACACTATAAAAGATTAGAGAATTTGAGCTGTAAGCAACGTTAGAGGCCATTAAGTTGTCAGTGCCATTTGATTTTCAAAATAATACTTAAGATTTGACCAGAGCATTTGTTTTTGATGGATTAAGGTTGTTTTGACCAAGTATAACCCACACAGAACATTTCATGGAGGAGGCTGATGGTGACAGGAATGTTTGGAAACGTAATCCTGCGAAATGTTCCGTTTTATGAAGGATGAGGATTTTCCAAAGGTATGGTTCCTCTTTTCAGGGGGCAGTTGAGGGTTAGTTCCCAGCTGTGGGGCTCAGTCCATCTTGGTCCCTCACCACTGCTTCCTGCCCTGTGGTCAGACTGTCAGGTGGCTGGTCTTAGCATGCTGCCCAAACAGCCACTGATTTACACTTGCTGCCAGTTTGCAACCACATACTCACTAGTGTCAAGAAACCCTCAGGGTCTTTTAATGAATCAACACGAGCTGGATTTTGCCTTGTGCAGGTCCTTCACATCTGGTTCTCAAGTTTAGGTCTAGGGAAGTTTCTAGACAGCTTCATGTTCGGGGAGGAATTACAGTTTTCCTTTTGTTAATCAAAAGGGCAACAGAGGGACAGGTGAGTTCTGAAGTTGGCATTCGAGAAACTGACAGGCCACGGTTCGCCTAACTGGAGCACGCATCAAATACGTGGAAAGCAGGTGACAAAGGTCCCGGGGCCTTCCCCATCACTTCTGCTATACCAGTGGCAAGAGGTCTCAACACCGCGCTCGGGTGCCGGTGCCGGTGCCGGTGCCGGTGCCCAGTCACACGCCAGAGCTGCAAAGGACAGTCCGCCCCAAGAAAAGTGGACGCCCAGCTGATGGTGCAAGGGCCGCGACGGCCAAGAGCCTTATCCTAACTCTAAATCCGAAGGGCAGTCTAAAATTATGTCCGCTGGTGCGTTAAAAGCATAAAGCATCCTGCTTCTTGAGCTGGGTCCGAGGCCTGTAGCTTCCCTCCGCGCCCCCACCTGTTGGACAGCATATCCGAGATCATTCTTGCCCAAGTGCTTTGGAAACTGTCAGCGGAAACCCAGAGGCCAGGGAATGTGACAGGCGACCATAAACATGCAGAAGAGATGGAGCCCAAATAGCGGACATGTGGGGCCGGGCCTGGCGGGGGTCGGGGATCTGGAGCCCGGCCCTCGCCGCCACGGCCGCGCGGGCGGTGCCAAGGCCGAGCCGGCGGCGCCGACGCACTCCGGGCACCGAGCCTGCAAAAAGGGCCCCGGGCGGGCGGCTGGCCACCTCGCAGACCGCGGGCAGCAGGCGCAGAGGCCGCCTCCCCAGGGCTCCTTCGCCGACCCTCCGCCCGCCGCAGCGGCCGCGCCCGGCCAGCTCCCGCCCGGCCCCGGCCCGGAGCCCCGGAGGCGCGCGCTCTCCCCCGCCGCGCGGCCCGACTGCATGGAGCCCGGCGCGATGCCCCGGCCGGCGGAGCCCGCCTCGGCACGGGAAGCCGCCGCGCGCCACGGCGAGGTCAGGAAGAAGATGGCGGCGGCCGCGGCGGCGGCGGCCTCGCACGCGCCGCTGACGCCAATGGCGCGCGCCGGCCGACGGGCCGCGGACGGCAGCAGCGGCGGCGGCGGCAGCGGCGGCCTGGGCTCCGGGGAGGGGCGGGGCGAAGCCGGGAGGGGGCCGGCCGGAGGCGGAGGCCGGGCCGGAGTCTGGAGGGAGGCGGCGGCGATAGTTTGTTCTGCTCGGAACATGGCGGGCGTCGGCGACGCGGCCGCCCCGGGAGAAGGCGGCGGGGGCGGCGCGGACGGCCGGGAGCGGGACGGCCGCGGCCAGGCGGAGCAGCCGGGCGGCAGCGGTCCCGGGTCCCCGCCGGCACCTCAGCACACGGAGACGCTGGGCTTCTACGAGAGCGACCGGCGGCGGGAGCGGCGCTGCAGCCGCGCAGGTGAGGCGGGCGGGCGGCGCTAGGCCGCGGGGTCGGCGGCGGGGGCCGTGGGACTCCGGGCAGCCCGGGCTGTGGGCGCGCGGGGTGGTTGCGGCTCCGGAGGCTCCCGCGACTCCGCGGGCGCTGACAGCTCCTCGGGCGGGGTCTGCGCGGGCACCGAGATCCCCGCGGCGCACGGCCGGCTGGGTGCGTCTCAGAGCGAGGGCTGCGGCCCGGGAAGTTCCTTCCCAGGTCCCTGCACTGCTCTCGAGAGGTCCTTGAAAAAGCTCCCGGGCGCATCCGACGCCCCGGTAACGTGGGCGAGGATCTTCCCTATCTCAGGGAGCTCACAGTTGACGCGCTCAAGGCTGATTGCATTATCTTCATGCCAAGGTGACTTTTGTTGTGCATTTTAAGCGAACTTGAGCGGTAGAAACCTGTTAACTTGCTCTGCACAGTGTTTTCCGCTGCCGCAGCTAACAATGTGGTAATGACCGTGAAGTTCAGTACGTTTGCCCAGAACAGAAATATTTAGAACTCTTCAAAATGTTACCTGTGAACTTTTCCCATACTGGAACTTATGCCCCTTAAAAAAAGAAAAATGGCTGCAGAAGGAAACATGCACTTGTGAAACCTTTCAATGACTGGTTTTAAGCGTATTGTTATACTATTGTTTCTTTCAGCTGTAGGGTTTTATTTTTGTTTTTAAAGCAGTTTTTAAAATTGTATTTGTGTTTATGTTGCAGTTGTATATCAGGCTTAAAAGAAAAAGGAAGCGTTTTCGTTGAATATAGAGGGATCGCAACATTTTAATTCTTACATAATTCTAAATTTTGAAAAGCAACCAAAACATAATCCCAGTAAATTTCTAACCCCCCAAAATTGCTTCTGGTGCACAGTTAAGGGCTGTATTAGCTGTTATTTTCTGCAGTTCATGCAAATGAACTCATAAGTCCTGAGGTTTACTGCATCATTGATCACACTGGGCTATTGAAAATGTAGAAGTGCTTCAGTGCTGTAGTGCTGATCAGGTGAGATCCTGAGTGATTTGCTAATTCACAGAACTAGACATAGTTTGGTTTTAACAAAGTCCGTATCTTTGAAAACTTAAGTACAGACTGTGCCTCGTTCTTCTGCAATTAACCACTTAAAAATTCTCAACTCTGGTTTAGTTGTCAGTTAAACACTTGCTTGCAAGAGTATTTACTTTCTGAATTGGCAAAGTATTAAATCACTGAGCTATCTGTTTACTCACTTTAGACTTGAATATTAAAAGCACTGTGTTGCAAATAGAAACAAATGTGGCCAGATGTCACTATGATTTCTTTGAAATATTTCTTGACTTTCAGGAAAGCCAACATTTTTATCAAAAGCTGTTTGTTTGTTTGTTTGTTTGTTTGTTTGTTTTGCATGCACAGAGAATGAAGTTGTCAGGAGCCTTTTGATGAGCACAGTTGTTGGCTCCTGGGGTGATCCTTACCACCCCTTCCCTGGCCCTTCCCAGAGGGGTCTGGATCCCCGGTACTGTGGACTTAACCTAGACTTCACACCACAAATGCATTCTTTTCTTCATCAACATGGGTTACCGAGCAGGCTTTACTTAACATATTCAAAGCTGGACTTTTAACCCATAGTTGCAAAAAGTTGTTATCAGGCAGACAGACATGTCCAGCTTTGATTGTCGGAGTAGTCCTCGTTGTTTCCCCAATTCCATCAGTTACCTATGAGGAGAGATGACAGTGGCACCTCTTGGGGATCAGGACTTAGATGAGAATCCCAGGAATATTTCAGCTGGAGTTACCAGCCAGAGTTGTTCCATCTGGGCCTCTACCAGGTATCTGTCTCTGCTCCGCTCCTCACACAACTCTTGCCACTGCTGGTGCCCACTCTCCACCTGATGCCTCCCTGGTCAGAAGCGTCCTCCCTGGAGATTAGAATTCTATTGGCCCTTAAGCTCCCCTGCTGGTCAGTGACTTCTGCATTCACCCTGACCCTCCAGCACTGCTCCCCTCCACTGCTCTCTGACCTTTCCTTCCTCTTCTGTCAGAATTTAGAAAACTGTCCTTGGGGCTGGCCTAGGGGACTCAGAGGGCCTTTGAGTGGCACCACCTAGGGTCGTGTGAGAAGCATTTCCCCCTGAATCAACTGTCTTACCAGACTAGGTACTTGCACTTACAGTGTTACTAGTTGTTTTTTATGTTCTGGTACTGCCTCTGATACTCTAGTCCCCTTCCCCAAATTAGGGCAGCCTATGTCTTTCCTTTAGTGTCGTGGTGGCCTACTCATCATTTAGTTCCAGAGTTCTCTGTATCATTTCTCCCAAGGAATTTAGGGCTCTGATACATGTTTGTTGACTTCTTGTAAGAGCCTAGGATTCTGTGAATAGATATGCAGATTAGGTGCTTATCCAAACCCTTCCCACCAGAGTGAATAATTCAAAACATAGTGTTTGAGGTTCATGTTTTTGTTCGTACTTGTCCTTGTTCATTTATATGTTTAGCAAATATATGTGAATATTAGTTTGTGTATATACAGCTGTCTATACCATACACATGTATCTACATAAAGCGTTAGCTTTCCTTTTGTTTCTCTTTTCAAATTCTTCTAATCATTCGGTTCTCTGAACTTCCTTTTTGACTTATATGTTGCTTGGCAGTAGACTGAAACTTTTCTCACGTGCGAATACTCACACCTTAACGTAGTTAGAAGTTGATACACCACTCATCATTCTTGTCGTTCTCTCTCTCAGAATGGTCATTGTGTATTCCTCTGTTGTCTTATGTGGTCACTGGTCTTGGATTCTGGTTATAGTGGTCATCAGGAACTGCGGATTCTTCTCATCTGTCTCTATCCCTACTCTTAATTAAAAACACTACCAACTTCTTTTGTAGTATTTTTGACATAAGACCAGGTAATAAGTACATCTTACCATATTTTTGTGCTTGTTCCCCACTTGACTCATCTGGAAAAGTTCTCAGTGGGAGAGTGTCTGTAGAGCCATTCCCATTTAGGATCTAGGTCTAGCAAGTCAACCTTGGACTAAGAATTAGGCAATCTGTTCTTGGCTCAGTTCAGTTGTTGATTTGCTTTGTAGACTCTGTTTGCTTCGACTGCTTGCCTAATCCACTTGGCTCTGTTTCATAACGCCAAGACCAGATACGTAGTATCTGAAGTATCTAAGTTGGCTGTCCTGACTCTGGAGACTCAACAGTAGAAGACTTGGTGTAAAATATGAGTACGTGTAACACTTACTGGTGAGGACGGAACAATACCTGTATAATTCAAGTGTTGGAGTATGCCTAGGGAAGGGTAGTGCTTGTCAAACAAGAGCCTGAGTAAGGTATGGCTGGACAGGTTATTTCTGGTTGTAGCCATACCGTGGGCCCATTTTTTCCCTTCTTTTTAAGTGGTGACTCTTTACTTCTACAGCTTAAGCTTGTTATCCATCTCTGTTGCTTCTCTTCTCTTCCTTTACCCATTGTAGACGTCTTGTTTACCTCCGATAAGAATGAGCAGAGGCAGGGAGAAAGACTAGAACTCAGAAAAACCAACGGATCTCTTTTTTAGCAATTCCCACAAAAGATTTCGAGTGAGGGAAAGGTTTTAACTGTTCATGTTCTCTATGTCCTATATTTTGTGTAATTGAAAACTTACGTTCTTCTTACAAATAAAGTGTTTTTATTAAAATATGTTTTCATTTAACCAGTTCTCAATCTCCATAGGATCTCTTACATGGTTACCCCTGTGGCCCCGAACTTAACCTAATGGGTGATTAAAGGCTGTGATTCTGAAATTAATGCTAAAGGGTCCATAATTAACTTCTCATTTATAAAGAAAAATAAGAATAAAACTGGCTGGGAAATTACTTGGAGTAACCACAACCCTGATACAGATAAAGTAAAATTAGTTCTCTTCTGACAACTTTTAAAATTCTCACTTGCTTTACCTAACCTAGTGCATGTAACCTAAACAAGCAGTGAAAAGGTATTCATTTTGATCTTTGACCAGTTCAATATCTTGGCTTTTTTAAATGTTTAACTTCAGCCTAGTCTACCCTCCAAACTTCTGCCCTAGCAGCTCATTTGTGGCCCAGTTTGGGGAATGCTTGCATAAAAGAGAGCTTGGGAAAGACTATATAACATTGACTGTCAGAATAATGATATTATAGATTTATGGCGATTTTAGCTACTCTTTGGTTCCGTAAGTGAGATTATTTGTAAATAATTTGAGGGTCTTAAAAACTTGAATGGTACGTTTACTACATTTGAGTTCAGAAGGCAGAATTGTTGCATTGATTCCTGGTTGGCTTTGTATAAGGGTTTACCTCTATATTGTGTCATAAACTTACAGTTAGTGTTTTAGCATAACCTTAGTAAAGTTTGTTAAAGTTTTATGTCATTTAAGACCATGGAGATTTGCTTGTTTCTTTATATTTTCCTAACAGTTAACCAATTACTTTCCAATTTTTTTAATGGTCAGTGCTATTTTAAGAAAGATATATTTAGACATACTACTGAACATATAAATATATTTGATTACTCATTACTTTTAATTAATTTTTTTTTGTCCTGGCTTCTTATTTCTAAAGCAAGCTATCTTAGTAGGTAATTAAACATAATATTTCTTCTTTTAGGGACGAGGAAGAAACAATTTATTCTATACTTTTTCTCAATTTAAGATGCTGAATCACAAAGCATTTCTCGTAGGAGATGAATATTGATTAAAAATACTGTGGAGGAATTGATTTGGAGTTATGATTGGTATTATCTTCCTTATATTAAATATTCACAATTGGCAGAACTTAGTTCTTCTATTGTAGAAACACTTGTTTATATTATAATTAAATAGTAAAATATTTTTGTTTTCAAAAGACTTTTACTGAATGATATTTCTTTTTGGTGAGAATTGGATAAATGAACTAAAATTGGTTGACATCTAACAAGTCAATGTTTAGAAAATAAAAATTTAAATTATTTTATTTTGGAAAAGAATTTGCTCTTAAAATGTAAAGACAAATGTTTGGCATAACCAATGGGAGAGACTCATTTGCTCAGAAGGAATGGAAAAGTTAAGATACACTTAGCTAGCAGAATTCTCGAAGAATGGTACCCATGGGTAAAAGAACAGTAGCCTTCCTAAATAATTGGTCAGGCAGCTATGCCCAGTGTCACAGGACAAGTAAGTTCAGGTAAGTCTGTAGAATGCTAGCGAACAGTGTTTAAAACAGCAAAAGCAAACACACACACTGAAACAGCTACACTTTGGGACAGAAGATTAAGGAGCATCCTGCAAAATGTATCCGCAGCCCCGGAAAGGTGGGCGTGGACCTGACAAAGCAGCAGGCGAGGCAGCCCACTCCCCTAATTCACTGTGACCCAGGGCTGTTCCTGTCTCATGGGTTGAAGCCAGAGTAGCGCTAGGTTATCTTCTCTGTAAGATTGTCAGGTGATGGATGATAATTATGGTATAGAGGAGGGCACGCAGGACTTGGAGTTCAAAGATCTGGGTTCTACTCCCAGTGTACCCCTTTTCAGTGACATTGGACCAGGCTCTTAACCTCTGTGAGCCTCAGTTTCTTCACTTGCAAAATGTGTACACCATAATCTGCTCTCTCTCTCTCTCAGAATTGTGAGAATTTCATGAAGTAGTGTGTGCAAGACCTTTGTAAACGGTCTCTTGCCCTAAAGTGAGAGGGTCCTAATCCCTTAAGCAAGGTCAAGTCTCCAGGAGGGTGGAAGAAGGGAGTAAGACAAAGCTTTTGAAATATTTCACCCCATGAAGCTTGGTTCTTTTGTTAGTATTGCTTTCCTGTATCTTCTAAACCATTCCCTAGCCCATTTCTGTGGTGTTAATTGTAGGCCCACACTACTCTTAGACTCAGAACTCTGGAGGCTGGACATTGAGAGGATTTGGATGCGTTATACCTGCTTTCAGAAAGCTCGGGTTGGTGAGGGAGCCGACTAGAGTTAAAGTATAATTTCAAGCAAACCCAGGGTGCCGTGGGAGCACACAGAAGGGAGGTGGAGAGGGTTCCAGTTTTCCAGAAAGAGCAGTGGCTGGTTTACAAAAGCACTTGTGGTAATGATAGTCAAAATAATCTAGTGCCAAAAGCACACACTGTATCATGGCACCCACCCTCTTAGGGGTGCAGGTTCAGGTGCCTGTTGGGTCACCCTTTACCATCTCTTAGACACCCACACTTGAGGGGTAGACTGCTGGATTTTGTATTCTGGCTCTACTACTTGCTTCCTCTGTGACCTTGGAGGCCTTAACCTGTCTGTGACTTGGTTTCTTCATCTACAGAATGGGTGTAACAGTAGAACCTGGCTCACAGTTACGAGAGCTGTACACTCAAAACATGTTTTTATCATTTGATTTTTAAGTGCTTGCTTTTAAACTCTCCGTTGTGGAATGTAAACTGGTGTTTATAACTATTGCATATTTAGAGGTGGAATCCTAACACCCCCGGTTTTTTATTTATAATGTAGTTAAAATACCTTCATAGGTTTATAGTGTAAAACTTTTTTTTTTAATAGAAAGTGAGTTACTTAGGTCATATAGTTTGTGAAATATACTGATTTGTCGTGTTAGCTGTCATCCATGGAAACAGGATACAGAAGTAGCATCAATAAACATTAGGTAACCACCCATAGAACTGGTTAATACTACAGATCTTGTGAAATTAATAGTAAGTCGTTCCAGACATCGTGTCGTGGTTCGCGGTCTTCACCTGCTTTCATGTACACCCCTTTCATGTACATCCTCATGTACATAGGATGTCCTTCAGCCATCCTATGTGGAAGGCAAGCAGGGAGCAGGTGTTAACAAACCGTGCTAAACCTCGGTTTCTCTTCTGTGAAACTGAGATCTGTGGCTTGAGCAGGTCCTAGGGCTGATGTGTGCCTGCTGGTGCCAGGACCCCTCCTTCTGATTGCTGATCCCGTGCTTGTCTTGTGACAAACTCTTATTATGATAAAAGCTTGGTCATCTGCTGTCATCAGGGAAAACACCATTGTGGAGGATACTTTCTAAATAAACAAGGATATAGCTAGCTATCTTAACCTTTGGATTATGCTTTTTTAGATTTAAAATTGTGTGATAACCTGTTCCTGTATCTCCGTAACATGGCTGACATACTAGCAGGCTGCCCAAGTCCTCTGCCACACTTCCTGGGGACAGTGCGAGCGTCCCCTCCTGCACCCAGGGCACTCCAGGGCTGTGACTTTATTATGCACCCTGCCCTCTTAGGGGTGCAGGTTCAGGTGCCTATTGGGTCACCCTTGACACACACACAGAGTCTCTCAGACACACACACAGAGAAGAGGCCCCTTATCTTCAGTGGCTGGTGAACCCAGCGAGGCACCAGGGGCTTTTCACTCTCCCCGCTGGCTCCCCAGACTTTCGGACAATTCTCTCTCAGTCACAGGCTCTGTTCTCGAGAATCTGGTATTTTCTGCCTTTGCTACTTCTGACTTCTGATTTTGTTTTTGTTCTCTCTCTGCCACACTCTTCTCTATGATTAGTCTTCCTCTTCTCTGATGCGCACATTATTTTAGCAAACATTTGTTGAGCACTTATTACGTACTATGCCCCTAAGACGCAAAAGTAAAGGAGGAAACGAGACAAGAAAGTGAGTGCAGTAGGACGCAGAGAAGCACGGGCAAGGGTGAGGCCGTGGGAACCGTGTCGGGGAGGGTGGCTTTGCCTGGAACAGGTGGGGACGTCTGCACAGAGCAGGCCGTGTCTGTGCATGTGCACCTGTGGCCACGAACAGTGTGAACCGACTGACATGTTGGCAGGAAATGAAAAGTAGTGTAACAGGAGGTTTGTGATCTAGAGATTCAGAAGAGGCAGGTGTGGCACAACCGGAAAGGTAGCCGGGGGCCAAGCTCTACGGGATCTGGTCCTCACTGCTGAGGTGTACGACCTGCCCTGGAGCTGACGAGGAGCCGCTGCAGGCTGACCAGGGCTGGTGTGTGAGCGTGCTGACTCGGCCAGGCCAGGGCGGACTGAGGGGCGAGACTGGGAGAAGGGCAGCGGTCAGGAAGCTGCGGAGAGGCTGAGGGCCCCATGAAGGTGGAGAACAGAAAGAAGAGCGAAAGGCTCAGTGTCGCCGAGCAAGAATCAGTAGGGCTTGGTGAGAGGACAGAGGTGTCGTCAGAATCGGCCCTGAGCTGCTAGCATAGAACTTTCTGGTGATGCTGTGAGCTAGTCAGGGCTGCAGGGAGTGGGGAAGATCGTGCGTTCAGTTTTGCACATTAAAGGTATCTGGGATTTCCAGGTGGAGGTGCCCAGGAGTCTGAGCTAAAGATATGGTGACTTTCGGGTTTTGATGATGGTTAAAACCTTAGACTGTCCAAGGAGAGTATGTGTAGAAAAATAAAGGAAAGAAAAAGAAGGTAACTGAGGACACCTCAGAGAATGCCGCCTGAAGGGACGGCCAGCACGCTGCTGGAACTATGTTCCTTAGGACGTGGTGTATAGAGCGCCGAACCCGCAACCGCGTCAGGGTCAGGCGGAGGAGCAGGAGCTGTCAGAGATTTCGCACAGAAAAGTCTGCCAGTGGAGAGAGAAGTGCCACTGGTGGAGGGGTGGCGGGAGGAATGGGGAAGCCACGGGGCCAGATGCTGCTCCGGTTCTGGTGAGGTGACATTTGGGGCTCATGACTCCCTGGCATCGGTGAAAATGCGTGTGAGTGCGTCTTTACTGCTTTCTGAGTGTCCCGTTACTTCTCAGCGGTTACAGGAAGAATTGGTGTTTATGGATATCAGCAAATCAGAACATCCTTTCCTTTCTCATTGGAAATCTGACTGAACGGAGTATGAGTATAATGTTTGCTCCTCCACTGGTTTTGGCTCTTCTTGTTTGCTGCTCAAAAGGCTTTTCTTTCTCCCCTTCTAACAGCAGATCTTGTCCTAGTTCTAGCCAGCCTACAACGCATTAGAAAGCTCCCCCGCAAGATGTGCCTCAGTGGTGTGCTAATTATTTTGAGCTAAAGGCAACCAAGACTCTCTGGGCTTGAGAGAAACTTCTGCACCTCCCACTCCCCTCCCCCCAACTGTCTAGAAGAATTTAAATTAGGGGCCTGTCCTATGATAAGAGTTAATCAGAAATAACTTTTTTATCTACCTACATCGCAGGGCAAACTAATAATTCCTGAACATGTGCTCTTTCTGCAGTGACCTGAAGCCTCAAGGTGCCCAACCTCATCCCTTGCTCAGAATGTCACCTGTCCCTCATTTTCCCTTTCTGTCTCTGAACCTCTCATGTATGTGGGGTCTCTGACTCCATATGTGCACTGTCCCCGTACACATGTAGGTATTTGAATTTGGTCATTTTCTCTAGTGGCTGTCTTATGCTCGTTTGATTATTAGACTAGCCCGAAGGAGAACCTCGAGGGTCGAGGAAAGTTTCTCCCCCCGCCACATGATTATTAGCATCATGTTGGTAATCCTTCATCTAAGGAAACGGCATGATTTAGACACCTTCACAGAGATTCTCTGAGCCTGAAGGTGTTGCACAGTATCCTTGTATGTACTTCACCCAGGATAGTTCTTAGACTGAAGCAATGCCTGGTAGGTGACTTGGCTGCCTTTAAAAAAAAAAGAAAAATTCTACACACACACTCACACACTCTCGCACACACACACCCATTTATGTATCCTTGCTACATGCTCTTCTTACCTGCATTCATGGTCCTGTATCACCTGTAAGACCCAGCACTAGGCTCTCACTAAACACTTTTCTGACTACTCTGGCTCATAGTAATTGTCCTTTCTGTATTCCTGTGGAATTTTCAGTTTATACCACACAGAGCAGCAATTTTCTCAAGAGTCTTTGCTGATGATTTGCGTGTAGTCACTTCTGGGCACAGAATTATAGATTACTTTGTTTTACTGTTGTTTTATGTATGTGTTACCTGTGGCCCCACTTAGCATGGAAGTTCCTTGATAAATACTGTTCTTTTTGTTTTGTGTCGTTTTCTTTTCCTGTAGAGCTTTCATTGTTGAGGTTCCTCAGTGCTGAACTAACAAGAGGGTACTTCCTTGAACATAATGAGGCCAAGTATACAGAAAGAAGAGAAAGAGTATACACTTGTATGCGAATACCAAGAGAATTGGAAAAGGTACTTTTTTTTTTTTCTATTACCAGACATTATTTTAAAAGTTATGTCAATGTGTTAATTATTTTTTTAAAAAAAAATCATGAACAGCCTGAGTTGAGCTTTTAAAATATTGGAAAGAATGTGATCATAAATAATTAAATACGTTGGGAAAGTAGGCATTCCCATACAGGAATAGACTTTAAAGAGTATATTTTTAGTGCAAGATCCAATGGTTCTGAACTTTGCTTATTATTAAACTTAATGTATTTCCATTTATGTCCCATCCAAATAATTTTTTCCAAGGACTTAATCTGCACTTACTCCTTTAGTTCTCTTCAGTTTTGTTTTACCAAATGCAGTTTCTTTGTCCATTCAGCATGATAAATTATTTAACTTTAGCTTCTTTTAAGGTTTCAGTTTCTCAGATAGCTCTCATATTTAAAAACATAAATGACAGTCTCTTCAAAGAAAAAGACAATTCATTTTACCTTCATCACAGAAAACATTACATTATAGGATAAGCATAGTTATAACAGCACTAAAATTTTTACACGCCGTATTCTGTGATTGTCTCACTCTGTCAAGGCCAGTCAGGTAGGACAGGAAGACCGCTCTTTTTCCTCTGCATTGCTAGGGTTTGTGACTAAGCAATACCAAAATTTCTTCCTAGAAGGAAATAATTAAAAAATCATTCAGGTTTAGCTATATTAAACTATGTCTTCATACTTTTATAGTAACATGAAACTTACAATATTTCAATCACTTCCTTGGAATTGTACTTTCTATTAGAGTGGCTTTCAGAAGAGTTTTGTTGGTTTGCTTTATCAGTGTATTATAATGACAAGAGGTGTGGAAGACAGAAGTAAGGATCTAGCTGGTTTGTCTGGTGTGCTTCCTTTTTTTGACAATCCATCAGTTTGGTAGAAGGAAGAGAGTTGGATTTAGAGTGACAACTTGAGAAATGTTGCATTACATAGGTTATTGGTGGCGTGTCCCGTGCTGAAGTTTTAGGAAGTTGGGTGTAGTAATTTATGTAGTAGGATGAGATGTAGAGAGCTGGGGAGCAAGCAAGGATTCTGGGAGAGAACAAATGTGAGGGGGCAGCCATTTGTCGCCTTTGCCAGGATCACTGAATATGCTTGGTTCTCACTGCGTAGTTGCTTTTCTAGGGAGTTCTAGGGTTCTGAGGAGGAGCCAGGGGCCTGGAAGATGAGAAGGGAGGAGGAGGAGTGTGTGTGGCGCCCTCTGCAGCAACCCTCCTCCAATGCAGCACCGCCTTTGTTTTGTGTGTTGGAATGTGTTTAAGATTTTGTTGCGGGGCTGGGTAATGTTTCTTCTGCTTGAAAAAAAAAACACACTAATTCTTGTGTCTTTCTTAAAACACTTTTAACTTGCTTTGCAAAGTTCACTTTTTCTTCCGATAGTAAGCCATGAGATGGATGTGTGGCCTGTATTCCTGGATAGGACAATGCCAGCCACATGCAGTTTTTACTTACCTGGTCTGTACAGAGGAATGTTTTTCTTCCACCTGCCTGAGCAGTTCTGGACTCCCATTTTTCTCTCGGGAGAACACAGAGGGATTGGCCTGCAGCGCACAGCCAGACCAGGGTCACACCCAGGGGACTGCTTCAAAGCGGGGAGGTGTCTGTCTGACCCCTTTTATTACTCCTCCTGCGGCAGAAATAATGAGCACTGGCATCCTCTCATAATTCCGTCGCCTCATCACAGGCAGGTTCAATACCCATGTCCTTCTCTTTATTCGTAACGTTGAAATAACAAGCAAGCTTCTGAGTAGATTTCTCACAGAAACTTGTAAGCATTTTATGTTTGTTATGGTGAGTATTAAGTTGTCTTCTGGGGAAAATGGCCACAGATAAGACTTAAGTATAAATTCACGTTTTTCAAACGATGGTCCATTATGGGACCATTGATGGGTAACCCATAAGGTAAGTTGCCAAGTAAGACATCTTTTTCAAAGAAAAGAATAGAGAAAGTATTAGAGAGCATTGCCTGTACTAAGGGTAAGTGTTTTTTCATGAAACTTCAGTTTCATTTGTACGTATGTAAAATGTGTAGCGTCAGAAAACTTGCATTAACACTGCTCACACACCGTTGTAATCATTTTCTAATTCTGTTGCCCTTAAGAGAGGCTTTTGGCTTTAGGCCTATTTAGGGAAATTTGATTTAGTCTCTTAGAACAGTACTTTGAGAAGCTTTATTGCTTAAAATGTGTGACAGGATTTGGAGCAATTTCTTCTAAACTTCTAAGACTAAGTGAAACATAGAGGAAAGGAGAGGTAGATTTCAATTGAATTATAGGCTTAAATATCTCTGATAACAGCATGAATTCACTCTGATACTCTAAGGCCTTTATTTTATATGAGTAGGGTTTTGCTTTTGGCTTTCGTTGTAAGAGTTGGGAGGCCAGACATTCATGTCATTCTAAATTGTTTTTGTAGGTTTACTTTGTGTTTACATTGTCTGTTCTATTATATAATACCTTACTCATTTTTGTTCTTGTTTTTTGGTGAACATTATATTTTCAACTAGCCTTTTGAGGAAGAGAAATTTGATAATTAAAGAGTACTTCTGCAAGGGTTGCAAATACTATAAAACATGTAATTAGTGTTCATACTTTAAAGATCAACTTAATATCT
This sequence comes from Rhinolophus ferrumequinum, assembly GCF_004115265.2. Lineage (NCBI taxonomy): Eukaryota > Metazoa > Chordata > Mammalia > Chiroptera > Rhinolophidae > Rhinolophus > Rhinolophus ferrumequinum. The sequence goes on from NC_046288.1 coordinate 78,200,494, forward strand.
GTTACTGAACCTGTTTACTGATGTAAATAAATCCCAGGTGTCCAAAGGCTAATTTTGTCATCTGTGTGAACCCAAAACTTCAGGCAATAGTAAAGAAATGCTTATCATAGTAATTTCTAAAATTGTCTAATATATTTAAATGCTAATTTAGGGAAGTACCGATCACTTATTCACGTATTTACTTATTTTCTCCATTTTTGTTTTAAATACTATGTTCCTGGTACTTGTGTAGTGTGGAAGCACAGAGCTAAACATAAGACTTGAGATAGTAACAGCAAGTTGATGAGAAAAAGAGGTAGATTTTGTATGTGCAGTGTAGGGCATATGTGTGTGCCTGGGGGGTATTTATGCTAGAAAGATCCATATGGGAAATTGTTAGGTACGTACAAGAACGGACAGTACACTGGTAAGATAGGTTAGATCCACGGTCCTTTCTGTGGTTAGGCTCAGGAGTTTAGACTAGCTTCAGGAGGAAACTATTAAAATATATTTCTTAGGGATACTTTAGCTGTGTATGTAACAGAATACCTCACAGTGGCTTAAACGAATAAGATTTTGTTAAAACAAGTCTAGAAGAAGGAGATCTCATTGTGGCAGTAGATTCATGAAGCCGGCATGGACCCAGTCCTTTTTATCTGTCTATTTGGCCATCGTTGGCACATGGACAATTTGGTGCTCTTGCTCATTGCCTTTTAATAGAAAGATGACAGCTACAACCTCAGGCATTATGTCTGCCATGTAATCAGAAAAAAGAGGAGATGGACAGTGCCACCTTTTTGACTGTCCCTTTTATAAACAATTGAAAACTTTCCCAGCATACTTCCTTCTGCTTCTGTCTGCTTTGCCAGAGTTATATAGCCATCCCCAGCGGCACGGCCAACAAGGACGGTGAGTATTCCTATGCTTTTCCAACAAAAGGACAGATCGAGAACGGTCATTGGGTTAGCCATCTCTAAGGTGTGCTTCCGAATAGTATAACGATGTTCAATGTGGATTGGAAATAAGAGAAGCAAGAAAATCTCAGGAGCTTTCCATGTGCATGATCTTTCTTCAAATTAAAATCAATTGATCGATTGAGTTACCTCTACGTGTTCCTTATGTCAGATGTAGGTTGTAATTACTAGGAAGTCTTTTACCAAAATTACGTCTTTTCTGTGGTTACATGTTTATGTAACCTTATCTATCACAGAAGTTAAAACTAAAATGAAAACAATTTTTGAATTTTCTTTACCTTGTAATTCTGTGCTTTTTGGCAATCCTATATTTCAGTTACCATGTTTTGTACATTATAGTTATTTAATACATTTCAAAAAAAATTGAATTCAACTGATTAGTCTTAAATGGAACTATTTAGTTGCCTGAAGAATCTAGTGACTTTTTATTTTTAAGCTTTAAATTTGTCAGGTTGAAGATATACATGTTGCTATAGGTGTAGAATTCATTATTTTTAGGCATAGACTATTGTTATTATTGAAAGAGAGAAAGGGTACTGTCACACAGTGGAAGATTTGGGGTCAAGATTCAATACCCTTAGCTTCTCATCTCAGGTCTGCAGGTAATAATAGCCCTGCGGCCTGATCAAGGCCATGAACCTTCTTTGGCTTTGACTCTCTTCATCTAAGATTAGCAGGGTGGACTAGGTCATCTCCAGAGGGCTGAATCCCTGACTGGGTCAGTTTGCCTACGCGCAACAGGAACAGGAGTGAATGGAAAGATTCACAAAAAGGGAAAGGTTCCATGTCTGGTTGAGGAACTTAGCTGTGCTTGTTTGAGGATCAGGGTGGGTAGCATTCAGGACAAATCATTTAAGAAGTTCCTTTCAAAATAATGAACTTAATCAAAATGTCATATGAAGCTTCCAAGTGGCACTTAAAGGACAGGAGATTGTTTTATTTCTCAAAAGGAAAACAGTGACATATGACAGGTTTTCATTACTTTCTAGTCACACCTTGTATATTTCTGGAAATTTTCATTAGACGTTACTTAAGACTGCTTGTTACGGTTATTTGGTCCAAATAAAAAGGAAATAGTAATTGCCTATTTTGTCAAGATGCCATACAAATTATCTGAAGGTGTGAAAGTACACATTATTCTCATTAGTGATACATAGCAAAGCTTTTAATTCTTAATAACACATTTTCAAAGCTAAGAGTAAATCTAAATATGAAGTTTTTATGCCTTTTGTAAGTTTGATTCATTAAATGCCTGTTATTTCTGCATTTTTTATGATGGTAGGCAAACTGGCTAAAGATGAGTTAGCACAAAGAAAATTACGTTAACCCCTATGCCTAGTAAAAATAGTGAGTGAGATCTTTTTGTTCCGCTCAGACTGCTTCAAAGAGAGTAGGGTCTTGGGTCAGACAGACCTGGGCTCGAAAGCCAGTTCCTCCCTCTGACCAACTGCCTTGGGCAAACATTCAGCGTCCAGAGCTGTGGTTTCCTCTTGCACTGAGCAGGGATGATTAGAAACTACCTCAAGGAGCTGTGAGGAGGATGAGGTCGTAAGCACTCACTCACCAGTCGCTTGGAGGGCCACAAGCATAGGGGATAGTCTTTGCGCAGCCCTTTCAAACTCCTGGGTCGCCATCAAAGTAAATGAGATAGACAGATATTCCCTCACAGCTTCCGCGAGGGTGCCAGGCTGTCCTTACCCAGCGTGTGCTGCTTTACCTCCTTCGAGGAGGGATGAATCTTGTTTACGTTGTGAGGAAATTTTCTCATTTTCGTTGGTAAAGAATTTAAAATGCTGTATCTTACGAGAAAGTGTAACATTCTAACAATAGGTACAGTAGTTGGGTCACTTTTCCACATTTCCAAGCCCTGAGAGGCATTTCTTTTGCTTGTGTGTTGTGTATTCTCACACCCACGAATGCCTTCTTTCCACCCAGTTGAAATGTCTTCAGATCTCAGTCACCTGTTTTCTTTCCATTTTAATGTTGAGACCTGTTGTATTGATAGAGGACAGTGTGGGAAGATGATTGTGTTCCCTACGAGTTTATTGGGCTGGTTTAAAATGTGAAGGGGCAGGCGCTTTAGACTTTAGTCCCTAATGTTTACCATAAATAATACGTACGCAGATTCCTCTAAGCCACAGAAAGGTGACTGTCCTTCTCTTCTTCATAATTACCTGACTCCTCAGGTGCTCTCGCCCATGCTTCCTGCTCCTGGAGAGCTTCCTTCCCCATCCCTACCGCCCCCAGCCCCCACCCACCCCTCTGGTGCCCAGTCCACCTTCTCCACGTGGCAGTGGTCCTCCGCTTCTCGGATGTCATTAGGGATGTCTTCTCCTGTGGAGCCTTTTCTAAATCTCCCCAAGTGGGGTTGGCCGTTTTCTCTGCAGGGCTCAGCTGCTCCCTCCCTGTATCCTTAGTTCTATCAGCACTGTTACCACAGCTTCGACCTTCTTTATGGACCTGCTGGTGTCTCTGCTGAAACTTGAATGAGCTTACTGAGGGCAGGACACCATCCTTGTGTCCTGCCTGGCTTTGTGCACCCCGGACCGATCATGTGACTGGCTCATGTTAACAGCTCCGTGGACGTAGGATGAATGAGTGTTGTGTGCGTCCTCGGTGTAAGGTCGCAGGAAAGACAGCTGCTTACTCCCTTTCGCAGCATACTGCATACACACTGAAATACCTCCTGGGAAGGTCAGGTTTCTGGCAGTTCCTGCCTTTGGAGTGGATCAGTCCACTAGCAAACACGGAAAGGCTTCTCAGTGACCAGTGACGGGAGACAAATAATGACCACTAGCTTTACGTGGACTGTGTTCAGTCTTCTGCAACACTCCATTGTGTGTAAGTGTGTAAAACAAGGAAACAGACTCAAACCAACTGCTGGCGACAGACAGAATGACACATTCTGAGCAACTATCCTGGGAAGACTGAAAACGTCGTCTGCGACACATGACGATAGTTTAACATTGTACCAGGTGTGCTCAAAAAATAAGGTGAATGTTTAAATAAAAAAAATTATTACAGTAAAATACACATTGCCATTAATCCCCTTCAAAATGCTCGCCCTTGCTTTGAACACACATATCTCATTGTTCTTGCCACTTTCTGCAGCAGTTCTAGAAGTCCTCTTTCGTAAGTGTCTTTACTTCATCCTCCATCATGACAAAGCTCCGTGTCACACATCGCTTCTGGTTCGGCAATTTCTGTCAAATAATAACATTATGGTGTGTCCTCATCCACTTTATTCACCGGATCTGGCACTGTGAAACTTCTGGCTCTTCCCCAAAGTCAAAATGACCATGAAAGTTAAACATTTTGAATCGATGCAGGACATTGAGGCAGCCACGACAGTGCAACTAAAGACACAAAAGAGGACTTCCAGAACTGCTTCAGAAAGTGGCAAGAACAATGGGATAAGTGTGTTGGAAGTGAGGGGGAGTATTTTGAGGGGGATTAATGGCAATGTGTCTTTTACTGTAATAATTGTTTTTATTTAAACATTCACTGTAGTTTTCGATCATACCTTGTACTTTCATTGTTGTTCATAAGGACCCTAAAAAAGTTATTAGGGTCTCTGCATTCTGAATATATGTATATGAGAAATACATTTTTGAGAGACCTTGCAAAAATTAATGTGTCCTTTCTTTTAAAGGTGTGCTATTAGTTTGCTAAGGCAGCTATAACAAAGTACCACAGACGGGGTGGCTTCAAATCACAGTTCTGGAGGCTGGAAGTCTTAAGATCAAGGGATCAGCAGAGCTGATTTCTTCTGTAGCCTCTCTCTTTGGCTTGTCGGTGGCCGTCTTCTCCCTGTTTTTGTTTCCTCTTCCTTCTGTCTGTCTCTGTATCCAAATTTCCTCTTCTAGTAAGGACACCAATCATACTGGATTAGGGTCCACTCTAATGAATTCATTTTTAACTGAATTACCTCTTGAAAGACCCCATCTCCAAATACAGTCACGTCCTGAGGTACGGGGAGGGGTTAGGACTTCAACATGAATTGGGGGGATGTGCAATTCTGCTTGTTAACTGTGGATTTTAACTATTTAATATATTGTACTCGTATGCAGGACAGTTTATTGACTAAGGATACGTGAGTTATTATGTGTGAGGGAGGGCGTATACATCATACCCGGCTCGTGTGTCAAACATACAGGAAGTCACCGCTCTTACAATTACAGAGTTTGGTTACATGGGTGTGGCTACTTCTCCAAGCCACCAAGACTCCTCCTTCTATGAAGTATAGTCCTACATTTAACGGGTAAAAATGTATAATGTTACAAAAAATAGGAAGGATGTGGTAAGGACACAAGAAAGGGAGAGAGATACAAACATTAGCAGCTCCTCCTGCAGTGAAGAATAATGTCTTCTAAATACAGCAAGTTGAAGTGCACATGAAATTGTCTTAAAAATAATCATCAATTTAGATATTTTAACATAAAGAAACAGTATTTTAATACAATGTGTATTTCAATATTTCCCACGCATGAAACTGTGAAAAAGAGGAAATAGCAAAATTATACAGAGTAAAAGTTAGAGTTGAGTTTTATCCAAATGTTTTCTATAATATCTTTAAAGTTTGAGGAAGTACTCAGAAAGCGATGGCAGAAGTTGCATAGCTCTGGTTAAGGGCAGCTTGTCTTTTGAGTAATCGACTTCTATAGGTGGTAAACCGAAGGCTCTAGAAGAAGTACAGGTTTATACTTTAAAAAAAGTATTTTTCATTAAAATATGGCTTATATACACAAGTAGAATTATTAACTTATTATTCTCATAACTAAGTTATGACAAATGAATTTCCCACAAAGTTTAGAAATTCCTTGTTAAAAATTTTCACGTATAATTATTTACAGAATATTTATTTTATTTTTTGTTTCGTTTTCTTCTCTCCTTTTAAAATCCAGCTCATGGTTTTTGGAATCTTTCTGTGCCTGGATGCATTTCTATATGTGTTCACCCTGCTTCCTTTACGAGTTTTCCTGGCACTATTCCGACTCTTCACTCTGCCTTGCTATGGCTTAAGGTAAGTTGAAGATCATGAACTATTTTAAGTTCAATTATTTTTATTGCTTGTAGTTGTTAAACTACATAATCACTTGGATAGGTTTTGCAGAATAGGGATAATTCATATACTTTCATTCATACTTTGGTCTTTAATGCATAAACTAATGCTCTTTATCTGTGTAATGAATAGAATATAATATGTTTATATAATATTTGTACTTTGAATATGTGTATTCATTTTCTGAATGATTTTGAACCAGAGCCTTGCTTTGGCCAGTAAGTGAATGTTATTAACGCAGGAGGCTGTGTGTAGGGAGAAGAAGAAGGGCCTAGGACCTGAGAGTCAAAGACCTCGTTGCCACTGCGCCACCTCACCCTGTACCGTTATTTTCTGCAAGTCCCTTGGCCACCTGGGCGTCAAGACTGGGTTCTAGGCTGGGAGATGAGGGTGAGTGGGTGGTCTCAGACTACTAGGGAGTCTTTACTATAGGGGTTCCTCCTGCACCCTGTTTGAGAATCACTGTTTTGATGGCCTAGGGAGCCTTAGTAGCTGATTACAGGTGAGAATCCCTCTGATTTGTGAGACGGGCAAACTCTCGAAGACTCTTGTCCCGAATGGGAAGGATCAGACAGCCCAAACCAACGTGGATTAGCTGGTGAGCTGTGGGCCACTACTTGACTTCTTGAATCCTGTTTCCCCATCAGTAAAAAAGGGGATATTGAGAACCTAGCATCCTTTACCGCAAAGATAGGGAGGAGTAAATAGAATACCCAGCATAATGCCTGGTTCACAGTACACCAGAACAAATACTGTTTCCTTCCCTTTTTTCTCTACCAAATCTAGAACAGTACAATAAAAATGTTAAGCTTACATGAATCTTGATGTGTTATTGGTCCTGAGGTTAGAAGAAGTTTTGATGTTACGGTTTTCTTTCTTTGTGTAGTTATGTCAACATGTCTCCACTCTGTGTAGTCACTTGCTGTAACATTACATGGTTCTTAGCATAGTTGCCCAAGTGACATTTCTGACATGCATCACTTTTCTAAACACATTTCATTCCAAAAATGCTTTGAAACGCTGAAATGCACAATAACATGTGAAACTTCATTTAACTATAAAGTAGGTGACTAGTCTGTGATACATAATTAAAATTATGATTAATAACAGCCATGGAAACTGAGTTACAAAATCTTGATCTATAGACTTACTTGCTGATTTTTTTTTTAAACAGTAAAGTCATGGAAGATTCTCTTTTAAAATAGTAAATAAGCAGATAACATTTAATAAGCACTGAATAACGCATATTGTTCCTTTTAAAAATAGTCGTTAATCAGCTTTAATAAGGAAGAAGTCCTTCCAGTATATATGGAGCAATTTATTGATCATGGTGATCAAATGGTGAAGAGTAAAAATTCTTCTTTGCATGATCACGCGGAGTAAAACAATTATGAGAACACCATTGTTATATGTGATACTTTGCACTCTGTAATCTTACCCTCTTTCCAGAATGAGAGGATTGTGATGTGTTTTTGTTAAGTACATGTTCATCGAATGGGAAAATCTTTTTGGGAATTTATCATCAACTTTAAGATATATTCAAGTACATCCTTTATACTTTTGGGAGAATTTTTAAGAAGGCTTTATTCTTATTAGCAAACCTTTTTTAAAAGATGTTTGTAATATTTGTAGCACAGTTAATATTAACAAAGCCTAACCTCCGGTATTATATTCTTTTATCACTATTGGAAGCTCAATAAAATCATGGTTATTTCAGTTACCTTTTCAGAAGACGATAAAAACAAATCTAATAAGACATTACTAAATATAAAGCTTCATGTGTGATTGCATAACAGGGGTGAACACATGGACGTGTAGGTAAAGCCAGGTGAAACTACCTGACAAAATAACTGATGCCATGTAGGTATTTTCACGTTTACACGATGAGCTAGGTTACCTTTTAGTTACTCTTTGATCTACCATGAGGCAAATTGTGTTCTAGCCGTCTGTAAGTGAATGGCTTTTAAATACATGTCATGTTCTAAGTGGCCATTGGCATGATGAGATAAGATATTCACAGGATATTATTCTGAGGCCTCTCTTCTTCTGGAGTGGGTCCTTCCTTGGGAATGTCTGCACATGGTAGAGTTCACCGAGTGACAGTAGGGACTTGCAGTGTTCCCCAGGGCCTCTTTTTTAGGCTCTTACTTGAAGACCCATCTTGTTGTTGTGTAGGCATTTAACTGTGTCATTTCTTTGTGTTTCTTGTCACTTGGGGAAGCAGGGCACCAAAGTAGCTTTGGAGAAGTCTTTCAGTGTTTGCAAACTAAGAGTTATTGTGGGGAGTTCAAAAATCTTCAGTCCTCTACTCCCATTTGCTTTGTTCAGTGGCTGATGGTCCCTGGAGCCAATGGTTTCTATATATTTTAAGGCTTTTTTAACACATAAAGATGATTGCTTTTGTATATTTATATTCTCAATCTAAATTAATTTCAGTAATATTTAAAAACAAAATTAAAGTGTGTTCTACTTTGAAGGTTTGATAACGAAAATAACACTAGAGGGCAGCCTCTTATGTTACACCCTGCATTTCAGACTTAATTTTAAGTTTCCCTGTGCAAACAGTTCTTAACTATTTCTGCAATTTGGATCAAGTGAAAAATTACTGAAAAATTACTTTTTATGTTGTCACTAATAAATATATGCTATATGTAAAATGTGAAATGCAGTTAAAATTATGTAACAAAACTTCCCGCTATTTTAACTACTCTGAGTATAGGCCGGGTTACACAGAATATGAAAACACTGCCTACTGTTTCAGTGCCTTCATACTTTATTAAAATTGAGTAATTTGTGCTTACAGTGATATGGGGTACAATTTGTATTTTCTTTGGTCAGTTTAGTAAACAGTGTCTTTTTGAGCATCATTTTTAAAAGTACCAAACTTGAAATATTCGAAACTTAAAATATATTGTGAAAAAATATGTTAAAGCTATTAATATTGTGTATAAGAACTTTCAGATATTTTAAAAACATAAAAATACATTTTATTTTTGTAAAATTATTATTCAGGAATAGCCAAATTTTGCCTTCCTATAGCTTTTCTCCCAACATCCTCCACTTCCATTAAAGATTATCTGATTTGTCTTGCCTGTAGCTGTATCACGTTCCATCTTTCTCAGCCAGTAAAAAGTGCTCTTTTCCTCAGTCTGACTTTATTTTTTCCAAGGGATAAGAAGAAATTAAAGAGACTAGCAAATAACTTGATTATATTCTTTTTGTTTTCTTTTTTTCCTTCCGTGTCTCTTAGTTCTTTGAAATTATTCCCCCAAAAGGGGGGAAAAGGGTATTTGTCAAAGTAATCCAGAGGCTGGCATGAAAACAGTAATTTGTAGTCTCTACTATTGTTTGTTTCAGTATCATTTCTGTAGGAAAATAATATTATTGCCACTTTTCCATATTTGAGATTAGTGTTCTCACCTCCTCCTCTTGTAGTTATATATGGTACAGAATCCATGAGAGGCTTTTGAAAGTTGACACCCTCTGGGATATTCTGCTTTAGAATCTATCTGAGCCTATTTCTGAATCTTCTGTAAACTTGCAGTGGCTTTTGGTGTTGGTTTTGTTGTTTTGCCAGTATGTAAGTAAGTGCACAAGGACTCTGCCTCTCACTAAAGTTGGGGCAGGGGCGCAGGGGTTGGAGGTGCAGAAGGGAAGGGGGCCTGGGCGCAGAGGGCCAGCGATTCTGCAGCTCTTAGGGAAACCCAGCCTTCATCGTGATCGCTCCACTGCTGGGCATCTTGCCAGCTGTTGACCATTAAAATATTGTTCACTTTAAGATGTTGACAGGATAATTATCTTGACTCTGTAGTTGTGTGTGTTGTCTGCAAAGGATACACTGCTTCCATAAAGAGTGTGCATCTGTCCTGCCTGAGTAATCTCAAGAATACTGAGTTAAAACTATTCCTAATAAATACACCTAGATTCTTTTTCTTTTTTCCTCCCTTCTTCCGCCACCCCCGCCCCCCACTCCGGTTCAAGCCGTTGTTTCTCAGTCTAGTTGTGTAGGACACAGCTCCCTGGCCCACGCTGGTGTTATGAGCCTTGCGGGGATCCCTCCCTTCTCCGCCCCCCCTCCAGGCTGCAGCAGTCGGTAGGCGGCTGGCTCACAGCAAGTCTCGCTGGCTGCTGGCCGCTCACGATGGCTGCTGGCCACTCATGCTGGCCACCGGCCACTCATAGCAGCACACGGTAGCACACGGCTGCTCACGCTGGCCACCGGCCGCTCATGGCTACACAGTAGCCCACAGCAGCATTCAGCAGCTTAGGGCAGCTTACGCCAACCTTCAGCTGCTCACAGCAGCCCAGCTCCAGGGAGAACTGTTGTTCACAATCTTAGCTGTAGAGGGCGCAGCTCACTGGCCCATGTGGGAATCGAACTGGCCACCTCGGTGTTAGGAGTATGGCGCTCCAACCACCTGGGCCACTGGGCTGGCCCCTTAGATTCTTTAAAAGCAGATGCAGTTAGGTATTTCTTCCCTTTCCCAAATAGGGTAGTATTGTTTTAGAGAAACATTCAGGATGCTTCTTGAATGAGGATAACTTTTTTAAAAATAAGTTTTGATTCATTATATGAGGCATCCGTGTTTCTTGGAAGAATAAAATTATTTTGTTTTTTTAGAAAAGTAGACTGCTCTGTATTATGCTAAGAGAGGTATCAAACATGATTTTTCCAAGTTTACTTGTAGAATAAAGAATAACCAATTGTTTAACTTTTTTCTAATTTGCCTGGCATTTTTGTAACTCCTCTTTCCTCCTTGAACTTGTGGCTTCATTTTGTGTTTTAGAATTCTCAATCGTATTTGAGTTAAAAACTGAGGGAGATTATGAAGACAAATGATACTATCTGGTGCTGAGAACTGATAGTTATTTTTGAAAACTTTTAAAACACTTTAGACCAGGGGCGTCCAAACTTTTTTCAACGTTTTTTACCAAGGGCCATATGTGGTAAAATACACAAATAGCCGGGCCACTCATATTGCCTCACCAGTTTTATTTAAGTAAACTAAATATATTTTTGGAATTTGCTGCGGGCCAATTAACAATAGATTGAGGGCCGCAGTTGGCCCGCGGGCCGCAGTTTGGACACCCCTGCTTTAGACAGTAACAAGTGTAGAGTAGGTTTAAGTACTAAATACTAGAGTATTTTTCTTTTATTATTAGAGCAAATAAAATATGTACAAGCAAATTTGTTGATATCTCACCCTGGTTTTAGGCATTTTTGAGGCTTCTTGAACTTCTTTTTATTTAAAGAGGCAGCAGTGTCTTTTGAGAGTTTACTTCATAGGAAAGCTCTTATCTTCCAGAAGAATTATGAATTTAAAATGCTTGAGATTTTCTTAACCCATTGGGTTACCTCTATATGCCTTACGTTCTTCAGAATAGTTCTACCTAAAATTAACCGCACACATACAGTAGATTTTTCTTTTTAGACATATGCCTTAATCTTGGCCTAAGTGATTAATGCCACCCTGTAACACATGTAGAGAGAGCTCTTGGAAACTTACTCTGGGGAAACAATTATGTCTGGTATTTCCTCTTACCAGGGCCGATCTATGTGGCTGATTTGTAGAGAGCAGTATGTTTGTTTTATTAGAGAGTCTTCGTAACAACAGGTTGTGTTGTCCCCGTTTCCTCACCATGACGCTCTAAGTAGCGTAGCAACGTTACAACCTTCTCTCTTTCTTTCTCTCTTGTAAATCAGACCGAAGGGAGGAGCACTTTCACTTCCTTTATAGAATGGAATGTGGTGTCACAGGGACTCCTTGTGGTGAGTAAACCCTGATTTTTCCTTCTATATTCTTGGCCAGATTGACATCAGTACAAACAAATTATGAATTATAATGCAGAAAAATAATAATAACAGCACAGGCAGATATAACCATTTGGGAATGGACTCATACTGAAGTAAGTGTTACTTGGTACAGGCTTTCACATGATCTCACCTAACATAGGAAAATCACTCAGTAAAATGATCTTGGATTTACACACGTTGGTCCAGATTTGACAGCAGACACTCATCCCCAATGTCACAGCAGTCCACCGAGGTTAGTCCCTTCCACAGGAGCAGTTTTTATTTTGTATCACTCTCAGCACTCTACGTAGCTTTATAAAACTAGTTATTTTTGTTTCTAGTATCATTTGAAATTATTTTAAAGCCCAAGGAAAGCGTTAGTCGTTCAGTTAAAACATCTTAATCTCAGTACTTTATTCCAATTAACTTTAAAATTATAAAGGGACTTCTCTTTCCACAATGGGAACCATATTTAAAATTTAACATTTTTTATTTCAATAATGCTTATATTTCTTCATTCTTTCAATTATACCACAAGTAGCTTAAAATGTTAAAAGAGAGAAAGAGAGAAAGAAACAAAGATCCAGCCTATGTATTTTATAATGAAATACCTCATGCTGATACTTTGACATGTTTTAATACCAGTTTGAAAATGAACTAGGCAGAGGTTACCCCATTTCTCCTGCTCATTTTTGTATTGTCTCTTCTTCCTTCTTGATCTTTCTGTCCGAGATCAGTTTTTACTTTAATCTTAGCCAACATAGATCTTCTGCTTAAGAGGGGGAGGTCATCTTTGCCTGCTATGTCATCTGTCCCCATGTTAGCCCTTTGAGGCAATGGGAACACTTCAGTTGGTAATTGTGCATCCAGTGGAAGTATTTGAATGAGTAAGATAAAATTTAGAAATGTAGAAAATTTGGTTCCTGAAAGAGTGGTTTAACTTGCAAATTAAAAAAAAAAAATTAAGTTCCGTTGAATGTCTTGTTTAATATTACTTGTTTTGCAGTAATTCAGAGCCAACCTGTAAATTAGATTCGTAGGTTTTCACAGCTTACTCCACTTGTTTATGCGTTCGTATAGGATTTTCAGCTTTTGCAAAATGAATTGCCAGTGACTGCTATTTAACAGACATTTATAAGGAAGAGCTTTGGCCTGAAAGTAATGTTCAAAAGCCAATTTAGAGTTGATTGGCAGGGCTGTGGATAAGCTTCTTATGGTGTTGGAAATGCTTATCAGAGTGTTCTCTAAAAATATCTTAGCAGAGAAGAAAACAAATACTGGGACTGGTTCAAGTTGTTACAAACCAGATGAACTTATTTTGAGGTCGGGTGTTTTCTTATGCAGAGAGGCCATGATACATACAGATGTCGTTAAGATGCCACCTTACAAATAATTTTTGTTTTGCAACTTTTCTTTTTCATTGACAGGGACATTTATATGAAAACAAGACCTTTGTTTCCTAAAAGTTGTGCTGCTTTTATTTGACTGATGGTGTGGGGACAGAGTCCCCGAGAGCAGCTTCCAGGCTCTTGGCCTGGAAAGGTGCTGGCTCGATTATTAGATGGCCATCAGCTGTAATCAGACGGCCATGTGCTGTGGCTGGGTGGCCATCAGCTGTAATCAGACGGCCATGTGCTGTGGCTGGGTGGCCATCAGCTGTAATCAGACGGCCATGTGCTGTGGCTGGGTGGCCATCAGCTGTAATCAGACGGCCATGTGCTGTGGCTGGGTGGCCATCAGCTGTAACCAGTTAGACGTTAGCCACTAATACAACTGCTGTGGCTGCGTTAGGGGGTTGGTTGGTTGGCAGAGAAGCGGATGGCTGATTGCATGCGGATTGTGGATCATGTTGATCCTACTTCGTGTGTCTCGTCCGGCCGCCAGTGAGACTCGGGTGCAGGAGAACCCCTCGTTGGGGGTTCTGGTGGATGTATGCTTTTGTATCTCGACCAGTCGCCATCGAGAATATAGTGGTATGACTCCCCTATCTATGGCTCTGTTTTTGTTCCTTTTTGGGCTAACCATATCCTGCGTTCTGGTGCGGGGAGCAGGAGCTGAGACCCTGCATGACAGATGGTCCTGATTTTGAAAATCAGAGTCATCTCTGTAGCAACTAATTATGATAGATTTTCACCAGAGCATCGAGTGCAAAGAAAGCAGTGGATCCAATGGGCAACAGCCATATTTTTTCTCTTTTTAGAAATAAGGAGTAAATGTGATATGTTTTTAGTACAATAATTTTTCCAAATGAGATTACAATACAGTCATAAATTGTATTGTATTATGCTCAAAGATTAAAGGTACTGAGTGGTTGATTCCTGTAAGTTTAAAATTCCTTTTAAGGAAAAGTCTAGAATGGCAGGTGGTGGTGAAGAGCATGCCACCTGGAGTCAGGCTGCCGAGGCCCAGGTCCCTGCTCCCCACTTCCTGATTTACTGACCACGGCTGCAGGCACACTCTTGACGACTGTTTGCCTCATCTGTAAAATTGGGATGGTGATAGTACCCTCCTCAGAGGATTATTGGGAAACTAACCTGAAAGTATGCAGTGTGCCTAGAATGGTACCTGCCACATAAGAACTGGATGGGAGGTCGCATAAGGTGTTTCTACAACTTTTCTATTGTTTTTACAGCCTGGTTTAATCCTGGGCAACATAAAGCTCATAAAATTTATGCTAAATTTTTAAAATTTAATTTATTATCATCTTGGTTCAAAATGTGAGGCATTATTTTCCAATGTTTGGTAGCTCTAATTTCTAACAGTGACTTATATTAAAGATAATAGTTCTTCATAGTTATACTAACACATTGGTCCTTTGCTGCAAATGATTATAAGGAAATACAATTGATCTATACATTAAATAGCCCTTTATGTCTTAGATAGAAATGCTTTGACTAAGATCACTTAACTAAATAAATGCCAATCTAGTACCAAAGTCTCAAAGTATAGTTTTCTACTTAATTAGTTATCAAAATCATTTTGGTAATTAATGAAGATTCATTAATACCACCTTATTTTTCATTCCTATCGTTTTCTTTCATTCAGAAAGCATGACCTGTACTTAAATACAAAGGCCTACGACTATTGGTGATTAGTCGCACATAGTCGCACAGAGGAGACAGTCGCACATAGGCCAGGAGCCCTGGAGTGTTCAAAACGTCTCCTCCTCTCACTGTTTGAATTAAAAATGAGATTAGCTCCAATTCTCAGCAAATGTAATCCCTCTTCCATTTTCAGTCTTGTGGAGTTGAGAGCAGGGTATTGATAGTTGAATAGCCATTGGCAGAGATCTGTGTTCTGGGCTGGATGTTTGGAGACAGGAGACACAAGTTCACTCTGGGTTCCATGAGGAAGAAAGAGCCCAAGTCTACTTGGGAGAGGGAACGGAACTGGAGAAAAGGGGACAGAGAAACAATGAGAGAGATTGTCAACTTTGTCCTTGATGCGATTTCTCCCAAAACTTCAACTGCTGAGAATAATTGCATTCAGTTTATGATGAGGTCTCAAGACTTGGCATCTGACTTGGACCAAGTCTGACCCGTCCCCCTTTCGGCTGATTGGTTCAGCCCAGTGTCTTCCCAGCTACTTCTAGCCTTTCCTGGACAGTCTTTACAGAACTTGCCTCTTTTCAGGACTATTGCAGTATCCTGTATTCTCTCTGGGGACAGATGAATTCATTCCTTACTCAACCACATGCAGCGTGCCCTGTAGAAAACAAGAAAGAAGTTCTGTAGCAACTACTCACAGAGTTGGCATTGCTGCATCATCGTTACCTTGTAAAACAATGTTCCGGGTATCAGTTGGGAGACTCACACATTCCTTGTTGAACTCTACAAGGACCTTGGGAGGAAAAGAGCCCCTGACCCAAATGTGACAAGAGTTAGGAAAGCGCTCCAGAGAGCAGGTAGCCAACGAATAAAACACTTCAGCAGATAGCCCAGCTGGGAAGTGAGCTCACCTGTGGGGCGCTGTGACACTGTTGTCACGATGGGTGGACATGAAGAGATCCTGCAGCTCCTACTGAAAATATGCAGGGCTTTCTGTTGATGGCACTGTACATACATAACAGGAGATGGCATTTGCTGTCCTGAGGCATCAGCCCACAGCGCACGCAGCGAAAACTTCCTTCCCATTTTTGTCACAGAAGTTTATATCCAGTGAAAGAACTCCTGAACTTCTTCTTACCTCCTATACTTTTTGCTGTGTCTTTGTAAGATGTTTCCAGTCACAGTTTAGGTTTAGCTCTTCATACTCTGACCTCAGAAGTAAGGAATGATTCTGCTCATATTAATTAGGGAAAAAAACTATTTTCAAGTCATGTCACAGAGGGCTAACTTCTGTAATGTAAAAGCTATCTTACAAACCAGTAATAAAAAAGTATGAGCGAATTCACAGAAAATATGAATAGCTTAAATATATTAAGAAGATGTCGGTCTCCTAATGACAGAAATTAACATTGGAACTATACTAGGTACCATTTTTCACCAGTAGTATTGACAAAGATCCAGAAGTTGATCAAACACCGGATTGAAGCACATGGCTGCAGGCTTTCTCATGTTTCTAGTGGAAGTATAAATTAGTACAACCCAGCAGAGGGCAGTTCAGATGCTTCAATCAAAATATCAAGTGAACATAAACTTGTAATTCCAATTTTAGGAATTTATCCTATAGATATACTTTCATATATGAGGCTTGAGATATATATTGCATCATGGTTGATAGGTGCAAAAAACTGGAAATCTGTCAGTGATCTGTTAAATAAAACTACAGTACATCCACACAGAATTTCACTACTATCGAGCTATGAGTTCTTATGAACCAATATGGAAAATCTGTTATGCTGTTAAATAAAAAGTACAAAGTACAGAACCATGTACGTAGAATGCTAACATTGTATAAAAACGGCTGATCCAGTCGGCTTCGGGCTTCATGATGAGGCCAAAGCTTATGTCATAATCTTGGAAAGCCATTGCTTTAAAGCACTCTCCACAGACACCTGCCCTCTGTGCTCGCTTGTTAGGGCTGCCCACTTCAAATAGTAATTCTGTTGTAACATCTTTACATTCTGTACTTGGGCAGAAAATTTCACACCGTTGAGTAGCCAGTTATGTAACGTTCCTTGTTAGTTTGAAGTTTTTGAAAGATCAGCCAAATTCTCATTACCTTTGTATGCCAGTATATGTCCAATAAAGATGATTTATTTTGAGAATTTACTAAGTAAAACTCCTATTTTTATTACTTCTCATATGTTGCAGGGACAGACGTTTGCTGCAGCCTGCCCAGGTGTGTGACATTTTGAAAGGTGTCCTTTTGGTAATCTGCTATTTTATGATGCACTATGTCGACTACTCCATGATGTATCACCTGATAAGGGGGCAGTCGGTCATCAAGCTCTATATCATCTACAACATGCTCGAGGTGAGTGACGGCCCTCCCTACCCGCCGGGTCAGCCCAGCCCCCCCTGCACAGGCTTGGTGCGTGGCGCCGCTCAGCCCGAAGCCCGCCAGTACAGAGAACTTTCCTGCCGTTCTGGTCAGGGTGTCCTGGCCTTCAGTACGTGTCCCGTCGCTGGGGGACCTTGTTAAAAGGCAGATTCTGATTGAGTGGATCTGGGCCGGGGCTGGAGAGCCTGGCTTTCTAATGAGATGGCGCCTGCGCTGCTGGTCCTGGGACACTTACGGCCCAGGTCAGGGCCTGGCGTGTCCTTCAGAGGGAAGAAGGGTTCCTGCTGCCTACACATCACTGTCCCCTCGAGAATGTCAATCGTCAAACGGTGGGGAAGTTGGCTTGGCATATTCGTTGGAAACCCATGTCTACTTTTTGCTAGAACTTTGAAAATTATGTAGAAAATGATAGGATTATATACTACGTATGTTTGCTGTAATAGATTTATGTTTAAATTGCTTTGAAATTTTTATAGAGAGCAAATAAACGTGTTCCCCAATTTCTCTAAGTACTTCACATTTTTAATACAAAATATCTCAGTTTAAACTTAAAGCAGTCAGGATGTCACAGTCTGCATTTATATAAAAAATAAGCAGTTACATAAAGCAAAAAAAATGCTTTATTTATAGGCAGAATCTTAGTAAGATTTTTAAACAGTAAGCTACCCTACGTTGTATAATACATTTGCATTTTTCTGTACTGCTTTTTAGGAACATAAGTAAGGTCTGCCCGTCTTAAATTAGCCAGGAAGGGATTTTTCCTGATGAGTGAACAGATGGGTGACGTCGGGGCTGCTGGTCTTTGTGCTCTGAGGCTGCATTGCTGTGGTGCATGAGGGCTTCCCAGCTCGTCGCAGAAGACAGGGGACCCGAGCCATCCTCGTTAGTCCTAAATGCATTCACCCGCCACCCCCAGCTTCCTTATTGTAGCTCCATGCTGTACGCTTGCTTTGCCCCACCAGGTAGGATGCAGGCGGTGGGTGTGCATGAAGTCTGGGAAGCACCATAGCAATGCTGCTCCCTCCTTCCCCCAGAAAGAGGCCTGGGCCTCACCTCCTCTCGCGCTGTTTGAGTGCTTCTTCGTGCCAGTGCCCTGCTAGTCTCCTTTACTGCCTTCCCTCTAGGCGATTACAGGTAATGAGGGCTTTTCCCTGCCCCCAAACTTGATGTGTATGCCTCCTGACTCACAGAGCCCTCTACAATGTGGTATTATTACTATTACTTGGAAATAGGTCAAGGACAGGGATCCATGGATTGCTGATCAAAATGGTTTTAATATGTGCTCACTTTGTAGACTGTAGTTGATGATGTGCTTTAAACACAGTGGACAAGAGGAGTCCAGAGAGAAACCAGCTCCGGTCCTGCACACAGCTGCTGGTTGTTGAATGTCTCTAACCCTCGATTTCTCGTCTGTAAAATGGAGATACTGGGGGAATTGTGAGGACTGAATAAGACGGTACATAGAAAGGGCTTAGCACAGTGCAGGCATGCTCCCTACGGGGTAGTTGTTATTCCTTCTCTCAGCAAGCATTTAGTCGGCATTCCGTATGCCAAGCACTGTCTGAGGCCCTGCAGATCCAGAGGTGAACACAGCCTGGTCTCCTGGAGCTTACATTCTAGGGTGGGAGACAGACAGCCACCAAGGAGGAATCAGGAAAGATACCTACCGTGATGGAAGAGAACAGGGTGATGCCTTAGAAACTGTGGAAGCCACCAGCCATCGATGGTCGGGAAAGGCCTCTCTTACAATTGCAGTTTCAGCTGGGTCCTGGATGATACGCCTCCTTTTTCTTTTTTATGTGCTGCTTTTTATTACTTAACATGCTATATTCATGGAGATCAATGCCTGAAAATGTCTTTAGGAAGTAAATCTGCATACTATATTCTATATAATAAACCTCAAATTACAGCTACTGTTTACAAATATTGGGTATGAACAGAATGCTTCAAATGATATATTTGTCCTCAAGGATTTAAGTTTGAATCCTGAGTTTGAATTCAGAGAGTTAAAACGAGAGGAACTGTAATTTTGATATATCCTCTCCCTTTTATTTTTGCCATCAAGGAAGACTTTTCTTTTTACACAAACATAGCTAATTAGACAAAGTCTCATTCAAATAGCACAAGAATTTGAGCACTCACTGTGTGTGAGGAAGATACACATCAGTGAGTAAGTGACAAAGACCCTGCTCTTTGGAAGCTTACCTTCCAGTGGGATTTAAAAAGTCAGTTTTCTAGTGTTTGAGTTGCTTCTGAATTTTAGTAACATATTTAAATGGAATAGTAAGAAACACATTTAACAATATTTTTTCTCTTTAGGTAGCAGATCGTCTGTTTTCATCATTTGGTCAAGACATATTAGATGCTCTCTATTGGACAGCAACGGAACCTAAAGAAAGAAAAAGAGCTCACATTGGGGTGATTCCTCACTTTTTCATGGCTGTTCTCTATGTCTGTATCCTTTTAGGCATATCAGAAATTCCAACAGCCAGCGTGTATTCTGCTTAATTTTGTCTGGTTAACTGTTTCTCAGATTTAAAATTGTGTGTCTGTGTGTGTGTACCCTAAACACTAATGTGAAATGTCTGCTTTCTTTTGAGAAATTAGTTATAATCGTGATTGTAAATTAATTTAAAGAGCCTCCTGTATGCATGTTCCTTTGAACTGCTACAAAACAGTTCTATTCTCAGTGTAACTGATTATGTGGAAAGCTTTTTGAATGAAAGGATAGTGTTTATTGATAACTTTACATTTCTATAGCTCTATGTAACTTTTTTGTACTTATATTGGATTTTTTTGAAGTTGTCTTTAAGCCTATAAATTCTTTGTTACAACCTTCGGCTCAAAATGTATACAGTTCATAGAGAAGAAAAGTTTGAAATTGGTTGGGAGGAATTTTGGAGGTTTTACTCTTCCCCCTACATCCATCTTAAAGCTTTTCTTTTGAAGAGTAAAGTCTTTACTACTGTGTTTCCCCGAATATCAGACCGGATCTTATATTAATTTTTGCTTCAAAAGATGCATTAGGGCTTATGTTCAGGGGATGTCATCCTGAAAAATCATGCTAGGGCTTATTTTCCGGTTAGGTCTTATTTTTCGGGGAAACACGGTAGATATAAATAGTATGTGTGTGTGTACCCGTTCATATATATTTACACACACATCTATACCTACATTTAAGTTCCATGTAGGGTCAGAACCTATTCACAGGACTGTGTCATGTGATTTTTTTTCATACTGTCTCTTGATAGTATGAAAGAATTGGATTAATACTTGGAAAGTTAAGGGACTCAGTGGGAAGATTTCTATGAGAGTAAAAACTTGTTTCAAGTATAATGGACTAAAACAGTTACTGTTCTGATTTAAATAAACTCTTCTGTGTGTAATATGAATATAATTCAGCAATTTGCCATGTCTTCAAAAATGACACATGAAGAAGAATCTTAATTATCAGACATTTCTTACTGTCTTATATTCCCATCCCCTGAAGAACCATAAAGATCACTTCCAGACTTTTACTTGGTGCTCTTTTCTGCTTTAGAATGCAAATTATCTTAATACGGAATGTATACTGCTAAGTGTCTTCTTTCAGTATTTACCATAATTTATTCTATTTGTTTAACAAAAATTTTTAAGGACCTATTTCCCAAGCATTGTGCCAAATTCCAGAGATCTAGAAAGAACAAGACAGGACTCCCAGTCCAAGTGAGTGGACGCACAGAGGTTCATTGCTGCTTTCATTTGTTTCATATGGAAAGTGTAATCTTAATCCTGTCAAATTTATATCAACTGCAGCTAATAGAGAAATTATGAAGATAATAAAATACTATGTTAGACTTGTTTTAGAAAGCATGGTCATCTTTTACCCCATTATTCACTTTGAAAATTGTGTAGTATTATCTCTTAATATAATATGAAAACAGACTTAAGTTTTTTCTTTGACATCACTTACTGCTAGTTTTGCATGCAATTCTTATAATGGTTCAAGCAACAACTCTCAACGTAGCTTTTAACTCGCACAACAAGTCCCTGCTTACTATCATGATGTCTAATAATGTAAGTATGAAATTTTTATTTTACATTTTTGAGGTGATATAGGCACTTTAACAGCAATATTCTGGATGGGATAAATAATTTCTTCTAAATGTTATTTATTCTCCAGGAAGTTTTACATGTACTATGTCCATTTTTAAAACTGTTTTAATGATAAAGATGCGATTTCTGTTTGCTGTTTCAGTTTGTTGAAATTAAAGGAAGCGTTTTCAAGAAGTTTGAAAAGAACAACCTTTTTCAAATGTCAAATAGTGGTATGTACAATTTGATTCTACTTGCAGCTTTGTTCGGTATTATTTTGCAATTTATTCTGAAACTTGAGTGTCACATTTCATTTGGGCTACTGTTACTTTGACTTTAGCTGTCCTTTTTCTTACTCTTCAACATCTTTACTAAATTTGCATATTATATTGGTTATTGCAATCTCAGGATGTTTAAGACATAAAAAAATTATAAACATTTATATAGCACCTTACCATACACTTTCAGAAACTTCTCATGAATCCGGAAATTTCTTTGTAGCAGATGATATTATTCTATTCTACAGATGTGGAAACTAAAACACAGAGAAAATGTTTTGACTTTGCCAACTTCACTAACTACTAAGAGCAGAATTGTGAAAGCTCAGACCCCTCACAAACAAGGGCTAAGAGCTGAGCTACCCTGGAAAGGGAGGCAGTGCTCCTGCCTGGGAAGAATTTAGGGATTCGGGGAGACACACGTGGAAAACACCAGCTTGCTTACAGAGCCTAAGGTTTAGCTGTAGGATAAAAGTCCAAATCATTTGCTCTAACAAGGAAAGGTAGAAAAAAGAGAAGCCAAGATAATCTGAGGAAAGACTTCAAGGTGAAATTGAAATGCAGAGGGCTGTAGGGGTTCCCACAGAAGGGTGGCGTGGCGGGGCCTGGAATTGCCGAGGTACTGGAATATTCGGGAAACAGTAGAATGTGTACAGCCTTTGAGATGCATCACGTTATGGGAGTGATTGCTCTGGCCACAGCCCGTACCACTCAGTGCATGCGCACACACACATGCACACGTACACGGTGGGTGTGCCAGACTTACTGCAGACGCAGATTTATTTCATTTCTTCATTACATAGTATCTTAGACTGTAATAATTAAATAGCTTAAGAAGTGAAATGTGTCAACTCGCTGTTAAGTACGAATTTAGTTATTTACTTTTATTAAATTCTTTCAGACTAAGCTGAACATACTTTATAACTTATGACACTACATATCACTATGAAACCTAATTTGGGGGATTGTTTTTTCTCCCTGAGTTATATATACATCCTAAGAAATGCTATTGTAATACTGATCCTCTTAGCCAAAGGATTCATCAGGTCGGTGCTCTTACTTGTGCACTTACTATTTACCAGATTGGAAATAGTCCAGGATACAGGGGTTTTATGTTCCTGTTTTACTCTCTGCTTCTATTTTTTCTTCTATAAAATGAAGACAGTCGTCATATGTCCCTAAAGACCATTGGAGGAATCTGACTCAATCTCAATCTGAACAGATTGATGGTTTGAATATTTTTTGAAGTTTGTAGAAAACTGGATTTCTCGATACTAGAATTATGTTGGTGAAAGAAGTGGTTTACTAATATAACACCATCATATATATATATTATATAATATATATTTATTTTATAGACATTTGTACCTAATGTAATAGTTTTATCATATTCCGACTAACATTTATTTTATATATGCACTATGTTATTATATTATATGCACTACAGTATTTGTTAATTTTTTTCAGATATTAAGGAACGATTCACAAATTATGTGCTTTTGCTAATAGTGTGTCTGAGAAACATGGAACAGTTTTCTTGGAATCCAGGTAAATAACTTTTAACAAATACAATGGCTTCTAATTTTACTCTTGAACACCAAATCATTCTTTTAAACAAGATAAATGAGTATTGCAGAAAACTTTAAAGCATTCTAGCTGTTCTACTCTCTAGTATTAGAAATACCTGTCTCAGTGGAATGCATGGGGTATATTCTCTGTGATGTGTTGGGGTGTCACACCACATGACATGACACCATGTCCCATAACCATGTGGCGTCTCTAGCGCTAGGTACTCAGTGGGTGAGGGAATCCTGCTAAGAACCGCAGCTCCTAAGCCTCTTTTTTTTTTTTTTAACTGTAGTGTGCCGTGGTTATCTAAATAAGCCCAATTTTTTTCATTTTAGGGGCTCACCAGAACTTTTACTCTTTCCTAACATTTGTCTTTTACTTATTAATTAATTAGCATTTTGAATAAGGATAAATTAAAGAAATATAATGTACAGCAGTAAATTGTTACTTACATACAGCTCTGAATTATGGCTGACAGGAAGTTGCCAAGATTCCATGAACATTCACCATCCATTCAGTTGGTGTGTGCTGTGTGGCACATGTAAAAAGTACTAAGACACATTCGGACCCCAGGCTTATGGAAGAAATAGGTAATTACAGCACAGTCTAGTAACGCGTAAGGGAGCTTGGTGGGAGATGATCACGTGCTTCGGTATCTCAAGTAACTTAGAGTTTTCCAGTGTCTGACACTTTCATACAACTTCGTTCTTAAGAAATGAGATTGTGTTTTGCATTTTATTTATTACCCCCATACCATGCACAACATACCATGTTGTAGGCATTTAATAACTTCTTGTTAATTTATTTTGATTCATTATTGTTAGTTTTCAGGTACCTGTGAAAAATTAGAAACAGATGTAAAATGAGATGTATGATCTTGGAAGTATATTTCCACAAGTCATTTTCTTGTAGAAACCATAAAATCAAACAGTGTGTCTTACAGTTTGAGTTCTAATCTGAATGGATCCAAAAGCTACTTGTGGAGTCAGAGCCCCTCCTTCACACACACACCTAGATTCTCTGTGCACCTGGATTCATGGTTTATGAGTTAGTTAGCAGTGTGTCCACCCTGGTGGCTGGTCCCAGCAGAGCCCATGGGGATCAACGTCCCCAAGCAGGGTTGTCGTGCCAAAGGACAGTGTTCCCTAAGCCTGCTAACAACTGAATGCTTGAAGTCTTACTCTGTTTACAACTTGATGTTCAACAGATTATCTTAAGTTTTTGTTATCATTGTGGTGAATATGAGAGAGGAACACTTCTTTGTTGGTGAATTCATCATTCTTTTACTTCTTTTAGTTATTTTTTTTTATTTCCTTCTCTTTTTAAGAGTCTCATGCTCTACCGACTGAGCTAGCCGGGCGCCGCTCCTTCTCTTTTTAAACCAATGTACTATTGATGGAAGCTTTCCCTAAGTTCCCATGATTATGAATGACATAAAAATAGTACTAGCTCTTTCGTATGCCAGGCACATTGCTGTGCACTTTACCTCATTATCTCTTGTCACTCACATCATGGTGAAGTACGGATCTTTTATTCTGTAGGTAAGAAATCTGGCACTTAGATCATTAAGGAACCTGCCCAAGGTCATACAGCCAGTTAGTGGCAGAGTTTATGTTTAAAGAGATCCCTTGATTCCCAAACCTCAACATGGTGACAGACTCGCTGAAACTGCTTTGTCAGAGTGTCCAGCCCCAGCCGCTTCCCAGGTCCTGAATTGCCATAGGTCATCGTCAACATTTCTGACTTTCTTTTTGTTCCATCCCATTCTTACATCCTTCTTCAGGGTCTTAGGAAGTTATCTGTTTGCATTTTTTTATGGATACTTGACACTGAGTTGACATTTTAATAAATGTAAAGGTGAGCAAAATTGACAAATTACATCTGTATGACAGTGAAATAAATGATTAATCTATGTATTTGTCATAGTGATAAAAGAGGGAAAAAAATTGTTCGGTTGACTTGTCCCTGGTGGCACATGTCCCTACTAGCTATTTACTGTCACACTGAGGCATCTATAGAATGAAAGGATTTTATAAGGAACCTGCTTAATTAGTCATCCCACCAGCAATCCCATGTTGGCTCCAGGAAGGGAGGCAGGGCTCTGTTCCCCCCTGGGTCTTCCCTTAGTAGTACAAAGAAACTACAAAATAAATGTTGGTTGAATGAATTATCCTTTAGCTTGGTAAAATATGGCTCCTTTGGTAATTAATTGAATGCAAGTTCTCTCTCTATTATCATTTATTGAAAACATAATAGTTTTGCCCTTTGGATTTTAGATGTCTATGGTAGCCTCTGATATTATGAATTTTGTTCATATTAAGTGATTTGTCTTTTTTCCTATACTTTATAGATCATCTCTGGGTATTATTTCCAGATGTCTGTATGGTGATTGCATCAGAAATTGCTGTGGATATTGTAAAACATGCCTTTATCACCAAGTTCAATGACATTACTGCGGATGTATGTATTTTAAACATTTCAGTGTCTGATGTTGACTTCTGTAATATAAAGTTGTAGAAGGACAAGTTTAGGTTTACTGCATTTATGAAGATAATAGAAGAGCTTTAAAGTTAATAGAACTGCTTTAAAGTTAGAATTATAATTTTAACTTTCTAAAAATTATTACATTACTGAAAGTGTAATGTTTCAATATTAAACAGTTCTGGTGCCACATTTTTGGATGTCGGTGTGGAATGACTAGTAGTTGAGGTCAGAGTGTCACTAACTTACAATTAGTGCAAACTGTTAATACTACGTCATCTGTTTACTTGAACTTTTAAAAATCACATTGTTTGTATTTAAAACATTAGACTATCAAAACTTTTCTCTCTGGCTAGATTATTAAAGACTTTATTGTTAAAAATTCATTTTTTTTCCCCTGTGGGTATGAATAGGTTCTGGTAAGTTTTACAAGACAAGAACCTTACATTTTTCTGGTGAAAACGTTTGATGAAACAGAAATTTGGTTTGTATTGTAACCAGATACTCTGTGGTTTCCAGAAATAGACATGTGGCTGCAGGCTCATCTACCAAACTTGGGCGAGTTTTCTAGTGCATCCCTCATTCCTTCAGCAGTACCCAAATGAACAGTAGTTCCAACAGTGTTCTAGATTTTGTTTGGATTGTACTTTGTCTTACTCTGCTACTTATTTTATTTCAAAAGGCAAAGATTTAAAATCTGAAGCAGTTGCAACTGCTACACTATGATGATTTGATTATGGGTTTCGGAATGCTTTAATATATTTGAATAAAATACAATTTTACACTTTTCAGTAAAGCACTGATAAAGTGGTTTCACCGTTTAGTCTCTTGGCTTCCTCAACACAGAGTGATTCCCTTTTCATGGCATCATTTTCTCAACATCTGAAGTCGAAATTAATAGGCATGATTCAAGTACTCAGTGCAGTTTTCAGTGGAAATGGCAATTTACAGCACCTTCGTGACTGCTGTGTTCTAAGAAGGCGTTGTTATGAGATGTACAGTAACAATAATATTTTTTAAACTGTTTATTTAATTTAAAATTTTAAAGTTATTTTATATATATTACACTACTTAAAATACCCACTCTTCCCAAAATTCTAAACTCTCAGGATTATAATCATTGAGTATCCCTCTTTGAAGAGAAACCTTTAAAAGGCTTGTGAACATAACAGGTGGGGGACTTGAGGCTGTTTTTTATCCTTATTGTAGGAAAACAAATAGAGAAACACTACCCAGATATCTGCTTGGTTCTTAGGACCTTTTTCCTGGTTAATTAGCGAATATTTTCATCTACAAAGTCTTTTCACATGACGTATTTACACTGTATTATTTAATATTGGCTTCTTATTTGTCTTTAGGTCTACAGTGAATATAGAGCCAGCCTTGCTTTTGACCTTGTTAGCAGTCGACAGAAAAATGTGAGCATTATATCCAAAACATAATCTGGAATTAATTGACAGTGATTTAATTTAGTATGGAATATTGATGAATGGAAAGCTACATAAACTTAAACTTCTTACATAAACTCTGTTCTTGACACTAAATGTTTACAAATTAATAAAAATAATACTAATACTTAATATAAATAGGGTATGATCTTTACAGCACTGTAACAGTTAGGCAACTTTGTGTTTAAAACTTCTTATAAACATTTAGATTTCCACATCGGTTTACTAAATTACATAGTAGGTGCCTGGTTCTCTTCATGCTGGTAACCTCACCTGTTTAGAAAATAAGCTGATAAAGAGTGAATAGTACTTTTACAAATGCAGTTTAAATCTCATAAATCTTTTTCCCTTTCCTCTGTCCAGGCGTATACTGATTACAGCGACTCTGTGGCGCGGAGAATGGGGTTCATTCCTCTCCCACTGGCTGTTCTGGTAAGTCCACACTTTCCTCTTTTTCTAAATGTTTCGATAGCCATCATTATAGGATAGTAACAAATGGATTAAGAGTAAGTTTGTTTCAGAAGGACTTGATATAAAAATCAAAGGTAAATGACTTGGAAGGAAATTTTGTTTTAAATTATAGCATTATCCTTTTGGAATTTGAGCCATCCAATAGATAAATGATATTAAAGCACTGTTCTTATATAATGGCTTTTCTAACGGTGGGAACATTCTTTTGCCATTTGTCACTTGGCAAAGGTTTTGTTTTTTGAATAGAAATACCTGATGGTAGGCATTGGCGTGGCCACTGTAACACATATTGGTACAAGTATGAGTTGATCCAGCATTTCTAAAGGGCAGTTTGACAGTATTACAGAATAATTCTAGTTCTAGGAATTTATCCTAAGGAAATAGTTATAAAAGGCACATGATGATTTCTAGGCAAGGTTATACACTACAGTGACATTTACAGTAGTAAAAATTTGGAAACAAATGAAACAGATTAAATAAATTATAATATGCTCAAATGAAGAAATATTCTGTATTCATTTTCCAAAGTTTTTACAATGAAAATTTCTACTCTTATGTTTGGGAAATACATGTGTGTGTGTGTATACATATATATACATATGTATATATATGTATACACGTATTAAATAATAGCACTGAAATTTACTAAATCAACTAAAAAAAGTTATCAATTTTTAAAATCTTAATGAATTGCTCAGAATAGCCTTGTAAGTAGTTACTAGCCACATCCAAATGTAATAACGTTCATTAAGAAGACTTGGCTGGCTGCACTTGTATTTCATTATATTCCTTATTGTGTCTCTGTTGTCCTCACTTCAAAACACATACAACCATCTTTTTTGCAAGAGGTCATTTAGAGTTCTCCCTTAATGCAAAGTCTCTTGGAAATCAACTAGGAGATGGATAAAGAAGTTGCGGGTCATACCAAACGATATTTTAGACCAGCTTGCCTGACTTTTTTAGATGGTGGATGATGAATAGATTCAATGTCATTTAAATTTTAGTGTGACTCTCCAGATAACCATATCCTACATGTTTTCAATTATATTAGTGGTTTATTATATAACAAGATAGCCTTCTTTTGCTTCAGAAAAGGAACTCCTAGAATTTTGGAAAAATGGAGGATTCTAAAGAGTAAAATATTTAAGGTTTAAGAGATTGATAAAATAGAATATTAAAATTTTCTACATTTGTTTCCTATCGTTGGGAACATGATATGTACAGCATGAGGATAAAGCTAGATAGCCTGATTGATTTTTGTTTTAAAGAATTGGTTAGGTGATTGGATTTAAATATGGCCCCGCTTTGCCAAATAATGACTATCTAGTAACTTATTTGCCAGAAAACTCTATTCATGATGAGTATGAATTTTTTAATTTAGTATTTAAAGACTTTTTGTTTTTAAATGAGTTTTCATGGTTGTTATACCAAAAGATTTAAACTTAATTGATAGTTGATTAACAAAACACTTGTGGAAAACCAGTATTTTCGAAGGGGTTGTCATCACTATAGTTACACAGTGATCTATCTACTAGGTTTTTTCTTTTTGGTTTTTTTGTTTTGGTTTTGGTTTTTGGTGGGTTTTTTCTTGTGTTTTTTTTTTTTTCTTTTCTTTTCTCAAAATGACACCGTAGTTTTGGCAAACATCTAGGACTTTTAGGCATATACTAAGGTCTCAGCAATCAGTTTTTAATTGAGGCCCAAGAATGGCAATACTTACTTCTAAATGTTACCTTAGCTCCTAAAATGAATTCATATCCAAAAATAGTAGAAGGAATCATGTATTAAGGTCTCATGGAAATTAAGCTTCGTACTTATGTATCTTCAAGTTATCTAATGATATACTAGATAAAAATGAAGTCAGTTAAGCCTTGAATGTGATCATTGGTTTGCCTTTCATATTAACGAATAAAATCCTAGAGCCGTATTAATTTCCAGCACAAATGTTCGTACAACAGGTCACTTCCCCATTACAGGAAATGAGGAGGACTTCCGTATCAGTTTTCTCATGGTGAAACTTTATTGAACATATGACAGTCTATTCCATCTCCTCCCAATTGTTCTTTTATTAGCAGCATTTTTAAAGTATTGCTTAATGTGTATCTTAGGATGTTTATTTAGGATACCCTAATAAACTCTTCCATTTGATAGCATTACTAGATGAGGTCAGTTATTTTCCATTTCCGTGTAGCAGTCACCCTAGACCCTAATACAGGTTTCCCCCCTGGCTGAAAGTAGAGCATTTCTGTGAAACTTCTCATAACTTTACCGAAACGATGTAAATTGAAGAGGCAGTAGTTAATTTATGTCATTATTTCATTTACTACGATTAAAACACTTAATTAAATCCAGTTTTACCCTAAACATAACCTTCCAAGGTATCTTGAGCTATTCTGATACCTGAGGACACACCTTGCTGACAGATGCACAAAATAAATCAAGATAAAGCCCAGATTATCACACTGTTCACAGCTCTGGGGGCCTGGGGCTGAGATGCTGAGTGGCGTGCCTGGGGGAGGGGCTCGGTGGGCCGCTCTCACTGCTGGGGGTGTGAGCTGTCTCCAGAACAGCTCACTGCAAATCAAACGCTGAACGCTCTTTACACTTTACGCCTTTTGAAGTAAAAGCAAAAATTTCCTTTGGATTTCTTTCGGCTAGTGAAGAAAACAGGTACTAATGTAGGTCTTTCATAAAAACAGTGGCATAAAGTGCTCTTTCAAAAAGCGGGGAATGCCTATATATGGGTATAAAGCTGAAGCTATAATGTATGAACATTTTCCCCTGACAGATCCCACCAGATTCAGTCAGCAGACTTCCAAGGGTAGTGGTTTTACTGCTAGATTTCTGTGAAACAAGAAGTAAAATAGGTGTTCAACCATAACTATCCAACAGACAAATTTTCCATTCTGTATGTAATTGATTTTGTAATAGTATTTAGTTTTTTTTAAACAGTACAAACCTCTTAGGGTTTCCTTTTCTCCCTGCTCCCTGCGAGTCATTGGGGGGTTCTTAAAAAGAAAGAATAAAGGACAGAAAAAGCAAGAATAAGGGAAGTGCCCACTAAATTGGTTCTAGCTCTGGTGGGGATACCTGTAGCATGATGAATTCATTTGTATTTTCCTGAATAATGTGTCATTTTCACAGTCAGCTGAGTTGCATCTCTATACAGTATAAGTAAACATGTCATTCATGAACTAGGTGTAGTGTCTGACTTCAGAGAGTCAACAGTTGAACGTAGCATTAGCTACAGGCATCTGAGATTTGCCTAAACAACGCAAATCTACCACAGAAGGTTTCCCAAGCTGCCACAGTTTGATATGACTCAACAAATCTAGAACTGTTTACTTGGATTTAGACAAAGGCCACAGGTGTGTGCCCAAAGTGTTAAAATCATCATAGAGAATTCTATTTAAATATTAACTAATAACTCTGGTTGTGTGTTTTGTTTGTGTGTTTTTGTTGTTTTGGTTTGTTTCTGGCTAGCTCATCAGAGTTGTAACAAGCTCAATTAAAGTGCAAGGAATCCTGTCTTATGCCTGTGTCATACTCTTCTATTTTGGGTAAGATTAACTATTCTTGAATATGTTTTTGGTTATGCGGTAAAGTCTAAATGCAAGATGTAATGGAAGTTAACAGCGACCAAATCATACTCCACCCACTAACTGCCTGGGGAGCTCCCTACCAGCTCCTGCCTCCAGATGTGTTTGTGACTCAGTTAAATACGCTGCTGTTTGGTTGCATTGATAGCACGGTAGATTTCATTTTAATCTTCAGTGAAATTGTTTTCTTAAAACCCTTTTGCTTAGGATTTAAGTTTCACTCATATTTTCTTTTATAAAATGAAATCTGCCATTGCGTATAATTGCCTATGTTCAAAACCACTTTGAATTTCTACCGTTTGCCACATTAATGATTTAACACACTCAAGGCCTATGTCATATAAACCCAAAGAAGATGCAGAAATGTAGTTTCTTTGCCTATGACTGGGTTTGGTGAACTTTTATCTGTGAATTTGTTGGTCTCATTTAGCTTAAACTCTGGTTGGGAGAGAGAAATGGTAAGAAAATAACAATATAAAGTGGTGTTTTTGCCATTATTAATTTTCTCAAGAAGGGAATTTGTGATAAAGTACCCCGGCCCACCTTTAGATTTACTTAAAAAGAAAAAGGGACCCTGTCCCCACACTGGCTTCAGGAGTGCCCGAGGTGTTGAGGGTCTGGGAGACAGTCAGAGTGGAGCATCTCGAGGAGAAAAGTGGGGAGACAATAAACAGAGTGTGGTCGTAACTCCAGCCGTAGGTTCACTCAGACGCTTCCCCTAGGCTGAGGCCAGCTTTCCAGAGACACCTCTGTTCCCTGTTTCCCGTTTTGAGTGTGTTTCCCACATTTCTCTCTGCCTGGTGGCTGGCACACGACAGGTGCTCCGGAAGCTTCTGTCGCAGGAGCAGTCACTTCTCATTGTCTGCACCAAGCGTCAGGTGTGAGGTACATGCTCTCACACCTTCAGGACCGTGTTGCGGCCAATTTCAGTGATATCCTAAGCAAGGAATAATTCTGATCAGATTACACGCCCTTTACTGCTTTCTGTCTGAATCAACACGTAAATGCTTACTGCACTGAGGTACCGCTTCAGGTTGTTGACATTAAAAACACGAGATCCTTCTTTTCTGGTGTACCTCCCACAGCACCCTTCGAAGTTCTCAGCATTGTGCCTTGTTCTTCAGGTGGGGTTGCTATAATTGCTCTCATTTGTTTCACAAGCTTATCATTTTAGTGTTTTTCTGTTTGATGTGAACAAATTGGGATGTGAAGCATGTATATGCTACATCTGAAAACCTTTGTTTAGTTTCAGCTGCCTGTGCATAATACACTGAAGCGTATGTGCTCCAATCTGAGTTACTTCAAATTCACCCCCGGCCCCACCACATGTCACCTCTCTCCCAGCGTCTCACCGCTTCTCCCCTCGATAGACCAGGGAGGCACGTCTGCTCACTGACTTGTCCATTCTGTTGATTTACTCTAATTATCCTTGTACCACGGTAATGCCCCAATTATCCTCTCCTCCTTTAAAAACTTGCTCCAAGCCACCTAATCTGCAAAGCCTTCTTTAGTCCTCAGGCCCGCCCAGGAATCTCCCTTCAGCGAAAGCGAGGCCGAGTTCCTTGGGCCCCCTGACGTCAAACGCTGTGCCTCTGCCCTCCCTCCCATCTCCTCCCCCCCCCCCCCCAGCCTTTTTCCCTTCAGACGTGCTCTGGCCGAGCGGGGAAGGTAGGCCCTCACTGATGTGTTCAGCTTTCTTCAGCCACAGAAATTCTAGTGGAGAAATAGACAACAACCATAAAAAACAAATCATTGTACAGTGGTACCTCGGTTTCCAACGTGATCCGTTCCAGAAGCCCGTTCGCGTTCTGAAATGTTGGAAAACAGCCCACGGCTAGGCCTCAGGATCTTGCGCTCGGCGGAAGCCACGTGACGTGTTCGACTCTCGAGGTGTGTTCGACAACTGAAGCACTTACTTCCGGGCTTACGGCGTTAGTAATCCGAAATGTTTGTCAACGGAGATGTTCCAAAACCGAGGTACTACTGTACAGTGGTAGTTGGTAGTAAGCGTCAGGAAGGAAAATGTGGTAAGGAGAGGAGCGTGACAGAGGCGATTCCTTTAGAGAAAGCGGGCGGGGGGCCTCTCTGGTGAGCTGGTATTTCAGTGGAGCCGGGATGGCGGGAGGGAGAAAGCCATGCACGTGCCTGGGAAGAGAGCAGACTCGGCAGAGTGGACACAGAACAGGTCTGACGCGAGGAGCAGTGGGGCATCAGGGCAGCTGGAACGCAGCGGTCCAGGCGGAGCCATGGAAAGGCCCGGGTTTCAGCTCTGAGGGAGGGGTAACCACGGGGAGCTTCTGAGCAGAAGAAAACTAGCTCCCCTGGGCTTTTTGCCAGAGCCCCTCTGGCTGCTGTGCAGAGAATGGACTGCAGTGTAGCAAGAGGAGAAACAGGAGTCAGGCCAGGTCAGGAAGTTGGTCGTTGCAGGGCAAGGTGACTGGCTGGAATCGGGGCGGTAGCAGTGGGGTGGTAAGAGTTGGTCAGCCAGGGGTGTATTCTGAAAGGAGCCAGACAGGTCTGCTGATGAACTGACAGGATGTGAGGTATGAGGGAACGAGGAGAAGCGAGTGCAGTGACAGAGTTTGGGGCTCCAGAGTTAGGGTAATGGGATTGCCGTTTACTGTGACAGGGAAGCCCGTGAGATACATGCGTGGGGTTTGCTTTCTTTTGTTTTGATTTTGGGGACGGTTGGGGTTGGAATAAAAATGTCTGGTTTGGATCTAGTAAGTTCGCAGTCCTGTTAGACATCGCCTAGGCAGTGTGAGGAAGCAGTGGAAGGTATGAGCAAAGCTGGGGCCTCGGTGAAGTGGGGAGCGTGTGCCTGTGGGAGGGCCGCCATGTTTGCATTCCTGGGGTGCAGAGCCTAGGACGTGCAGGAAGTCTTTTTGATTCTGGCTTGGACCTCCCTCCCGGACCCTCCTCAGACTTTCCCCCGCTGACCTGTAACCTGCAGTTGCCAGGATTTCATCTTAGACATAAGAAGCAGCACCCTACTTCTTCACTCACTGAAAACCGGCAGTGGGGCCCTTAGTGCCATGTCACTTAGGGACCCCCATGTGTGAGGCGATTCCCGTGTGAAGAGTTGTTTGAGAACTTCTGCCACATTGTGTGAAATACCTGAAAATATCATGTACCTTTTGGCCTAGAAACCTCACTTCTGTAATTATAGCTATCTAGGAATTTATTTTAAGGCATTATATAAGTTTTCCTAATTAGAACCTCTTTAATAGAAGAAAAATATTCAAAATAATCTAAATATCCCAAAACTAAGGGCTCTGGGGGCTTTGTTATATGTTAACTCATACAGTGAAATGTTTTAAGTCCATTAAAATAATGTCAGTAAGGAACATTAGATGATGGGAAAAAATATTCCTGATACATTGTTTTTTAAAACAGCAATGATAATAAAAGAACACAATTGGTTGACTTTTCTGTGTGCCAAGCACTGTTCTGAGCACCTTTCCGAATCATCTCCTTTGTTGATTGACTGATTAAGAAACTCGTCAGGTCCACACAGCCTCTGAGTAGTGAGTCAGGATTTGAACTCGGACACTTGGCCCCCAGTTCTGTACTCTGGCCCCAAACTCCAGCCCCTACTGCCTTGTAAAAGAGACGCCATTCTGAACAGCGAAAAGGACAGGTGGGTGAATAACTCATAGCCCAACGACTGAAGGTAACACACCACATGTCACAGTTATTAGCACTGGGGTGTGGAATTATAAGTTGTTTTATTTGGTTTTTTTTTGTTCATCTGCATTTCCTAAATGTATTTGGTTTGTAATAAGAGAATAAATGTTAAATAATTTGGAAGGTAAAACTTCTAAGTGATATAAGAAGAGAATAAATGTTAAATAGTTAGAAGGTATAATTTTTAAACGGTCTAAGTTCTTCTTATATATTAGAAGAGAACTAAGGAATTTATCTTAAATGTCCTCCATAATAAAGAAGCCCCAGGAAACTCAGTCTTGGCCTAAGGAAGTCTCAGACACCAGGCTCTCCCTTTCCTGGGCCCGTCCTCTTCACCACGTCCCACTGCCTTCCTGTAGTAGGTGGCGTTTGCATGATTGAGATGAATTCCAACAGTGGTCGTTTGTCTCTTTCTGGCTGTAGGTTGATAACCCTGAAAGTACTTAATAGCATTGTGCTATTGGGAAAATCATGCCAATATGTGAAGAAAGCCAAAATGGAAGAGAAGTTGTTTAACCGTCCCCCCACCAGCACTCCCGGCAAACCCCCCAGCAAATCCCCGAGCAAGTGTAAACCCTCTCAAGGTAGGTTGGACTCTTGTCATCACTTCTCTGCATCATTTTCTGAAGAGTTGTCTGAAGTCCCCCTGGTAAAAAAAAAAATCACTGTTTCGTCAATGTTTAGCCAACACTTTCAAGATTTGATTTCACTTTGCTTAGTTGTTATTTTTAATGTTTCTATTTAGATCTCATCACAGATAAACCTAATGCAGTGCTGAGTTTTTAGTTCATTCATCGTTCAGTAGAGGATCAGTGAGCACCTGCTATGTGGGGACACGCAGTGGGACAAAAAGGCAGGCTCATTCTGTGTCAGGGAGAGGGGAGGAGCGCGCCTGAGGGAATATGCGTATGTCTGGTGGCAGTGAGTGAGTGCCCGGAGAAACTGAGGTGTGTCCGGGGAAAGGCAGCCTGATGGGGCGCTGGGGCGCTCCCCCAACCGCGGAGAGGTGGCACCTGCCTGGGAGGAGCGTCCCGGGCAGAGGGCCAGCATGCACGTACGAAGGCCCAGGGCAGGGATGCGCTTGGCATGTGGACGGACAGCAAAGACCAGGGTGGCTGCACTGGACTGGCGGATCCCAGGGGAGGGGGCTGAAGAAGGAGTCAGGGCCGCTGAGGGCTCTCGCTGACCCAGGGCCCTGTGGGCTGTTGTGAAGACCTTGGCTTTTACTCTGGGAACGGGCCACTGGGGACTTGGAGCCGAGGCGTGATGTGATCCAACTGACATTAAAAAGAATCATCCTCAAGCTTTGTGAAAAATAGTCAAAAAGGGTGAGCCCAGAGGCCAAGGGAGGGGCTGCCTGGCTCCGAGCAGAGGTTAGTGGTGTGGGCGGAAGGACTGAGCAGATTTCGGAGAATCTAGGGGAGCACAGGATTTGCTGATGAGCTGGTGCAGTGTGAGCAAGAGAGCGGAGTTAGGATGATTCCAGGGTTTCTGGCCTGGAACACTTGGAGGAAGAACTCGGACACTGGCTTATT
Organism: Rhinolophus ferrumequinum; assembly: GCF_004115265.2. NCBI lineage: Eukaryota > Metazoa > Chordata > Mammalia > Chiroptera > Rhinolophidae > Rhinolophus > Rhinolophus ferrumequinum. Next base: position 78,236,890 of record NC_046288.1, read on the forward strand.
AATTTTTCCTCATTAGATGGCAGCTCCCTGTTCAGTCGGGTATTATTAGTGTTCATATGACTTACAGTTGAAATGGTTTCTTTTTAAATGCGTGGCACCACTGTGTGCCTGGATGGTACAAAGGTAAATAAATCATGTTCTCAGGGCCTCCCAGACTGACAGGGACATGACACAAGTGGATAATCCAAATAGGTGACTGAGGTTATAAACAGGCCTGGAGGGGAAGGAGAGGTCCCTTCCTGGACGTGGTGATGCCCAACTAAATCTTAAAGGATGCGAAGAAGTAGGCTCAGGTGAAGATGGGTGGAGAGGGCCCCTCAGGAAGGAGACCAGCATGAGCTAAGTCCTAGAGGCCTGAAGAAGCATTCCGAGAACGAGCAGCTCCATATTCTGAGAGTAGAGTTGGCTCCGGGAAGGTACCAGGAGATGAGACTTGAGCTAGGCTGGAGTCCAGTCTGTAGGGAGGGCTGTGCTCATCGTGTATGTTACAGGGAATGAAAATACAGTAGAAGAAAACCTTGTATAATCCCTGGAAATAATTTTCCATTGTAAAGAACATGTAAGTACTATTGTTAACGGGATTGCCTACGTTTCAGCTAAGTGGATAATTCATAGTGGGTTCGCAGGTATCCCATTACGCTAGGCTCCTTGGTTCGTTCAGAAATTAACAAGCGGCAGTCTTGCTTTCAAGGAGCCTCCAGACTAATGGGGGCATGAACCTCTAGGAACATACTGCAGTTCGAGGCCACTGGATCCAGAGCCGTGTATAAGAAGTGCATTTCAGACGTGGCTCTGGGTGTGTGTAGAATGTCTTGGGGGTCAGGAGACCGCAGTCTGGACACCATTCAGGAAGGTATTACAATTCAGGCAGCTCGGGCCTGATGCAAGGATGAGAAGAGGGACCGACTCTCAAGACAGCATGGGGTGCATGGTGTTTTACAGCACAGCTGGGTTGGGGGAGCAGGGGACAGGGTGACCAGGAGAGAGAGAAGAACGCTCGTTCCCTCAGTGGTGGGGATGGTTTCAGCAGGTGTGTGTGCAATGTCAACACTCATCAAGTTTTTCTTCAAATATGTACAGTTTGTGGTACATCTTTTTACCTCAGTGAAGCTTCTTTAAGAACTGAATGTGTGATTCAGCTATTGGTGGGTCCAGGTCCCAGCCCAGCTGTCCTCCAGGCCAGGTTCTAGGATCCCTGTGACCCAAAATAAACATTTGGGGTTTTGTTAGTTGGTTTGTTTTTACCTCTGATGTGGAATGCTCACTACGTCTTGCCAAGGTGACTACACTTAAGAGGAGGAATGTGTTGAGAGTTTGCGAAGCCCTGATGTCCCGACTATAGGAGCTAATGTTAGTATTTCAGGTCTGGCAACAATCACATTAGGACTTGTTTATATAGGAGGGAGTTTGTTATGTAGGAGTTCTGATATTTCCAAGATCAGGCAATGGCGTTATTTGTGTGATATGATTCATGTACTAGCCCTTCTGTAAAATTTTGGGTGAGCAAACAGAAATGGCGTAGCCTCTAAGTTTCATTGTAAATTATGGCTGCTTATACAGCTCGCTTCTTGGTTATCATTTACACGGTTCTTCAGGACCGCTGCACTGCTGAGCTCATATTTATTATAAGTTAGAGGGAATCCTTTTCTAATTAAGGGCTCTGTTTTTCCACAGAAGAAAACCTGTCTGCCTCAGTCACCAGCCAGCCTACCCATCAAAAGGAAAATGTAATACCACTACTTGTGACAAGCAATTCTGATCAGTTTCTGACAACTCCAGATGGAGACGAGAAGGACATAACACAGGAAAACTCTGAATTAAAACACAGGTCCTCAAAGAAAGATTTGTTGGAGATAGACAGGTTTACAATTTGCGGAAACCGAATTGACTGAGCTCTGCGGCTCTGTGTGCCCAGTGCCACATCTCGGGGCAGCCAAGCTGTGCTACCAGGACAGACAGATGCTAAAAGGGGCACTAAAATATTTATTTAAAAACTTAAATTATTAATGGAAAGCAATTCTTAGTATCTTCCTTCCAGTAATGTGGTCTGACTGAAGGTCAGGTCACGGAACAGCAGCAACCTCCAGGCCTGACTTTTTGGGAGCTTCCTCCTGCTTGGAGAAGCCGCAGCGTCACTTCCGGGCCGACGAGAACAACCTCAGAGTCACTTTGCTCTTTCCGTCTGTGCTTCCAGAACATCGAACTTTGCCTCTCAGTCCCATCAGTATAAGAATATATATGTGGGAAACTGTGAAGCTTTCACCATGACATTACTTTCCCTTCTCATGCTATTTTCACAAAGTTTTCAAACTCCATTTCATCTGCCAAAGCATTTTAAAAAAATAATTAAACTTAAGTCCAGATAAATGTTCTGATCACCAGAATAATCCTTGAAGATGCATCTGAATTAATCAGAATAAGGCTACCTTAAATAAGACATGATGACTAGTAGCATTTTATAGAAAAAAGAAGCCCTACGCCAGTTTGTCTATTCACAAAATATTAATGAATGAAGGTTATGCATCACTGGGGAAATGTTTCATAATTTTTCAGTTTACTCTTTAAAGCAAAATGTGAGCTGTGTATTGTTTAATTGCAGTGGCTAAAATAGAAATTCCCTTACAGAAAGTTACTTTTTATACTGAAAAAGCATAGCAGTGTTAACTTTAATGTATAGTTAACTGGTTTCACTTCAAAACTAATTGCATCATAAATTGTTACAGTTAAAAGGATTTGATGTTGAATAGGCTGAAGAATTGTCAGTGTACAAAATTCCAAGTTGTTGGTGTAACTGGGTTTTTTAAGGAACAGTTTTAAAGTAAATATTTTAAGTGGATTGGGCAGGGTCCTCTTGCTTGGGCTCATAAAACACATTGTCCTTCTGTTTGGAGTGTCAGTGGGGCAGGGTCTGTGTTCTGTGGAAGAGTGTGTGGGGAGGTGTAACTGTGGGTGTGCCTGTGCTGGGGGTGGGGGGCGAGTCCAGGGGTGTTCGGGCTTGTGGGGCGGCCATCTGGCTGTGGGCGGATGTCTGTGTACGGATATTGGGAACAACAACCAAAAGGTGCTTTTTGGTTCTTGTTGAGATAAAAGTACATTTCTGCTTAATCACTAGTTGTGGCCTACATCACAGGACAGATTATTTTCCACATTTTTTCTTGAGAACCCTTTCTGCATTTTTATAAAAATTTTACATCTAATTTCAAAGTGTCCAGATGTCACTGTTAACTGTTATTTCCTTTGATGTTTTCATTTTGAAGTTCAGCTCCTGTGCTACTATTTCAGGGATATGATATTCAGAGGTAAATTTTAGGTGATTTGTCTGTTTCATGGGTGAAATGTAAAGCAAGCTTTAATGCATTGGCTTCTGCATTTGAAATACAAAAGTGAATTTTAATGTTTCGCATTAACTAAAGAAATCTGAAGGTTAATGTTCGCATAGGGTAAAAGAGGAACCTGTACTACAGAAATGCTTTTGTGAGACCATGCAGTATTTTATGTTAAAAATGAAAAGACTTAATTGCTTTGTGCATGTTTCAATGAAGCCCCATTTTAGATTTTTTTTTTTTTTTTTGCTCATCTTCTCCACCTAAAAGGAACAGTGTCCATGGTGAATGAGAATGAGTTCTGGGGAAAACTTGGCCAAGCATAGCCCTAATCAGAGCAAGAATAGGATGTGGGTATACCTTTCAATTCAGCTTGAGTTACTCTGCTATTGTGCTGTCACTTTCGAACATGGTCATTTCCTTTGCAAAGTACATTGGGAATTCAGAATGATGTTCATGTGTTCTGTTAAAATGGCATTCAGTACTAATTTTATAAGTGCATCTTGTGTGAAACAATAAATTCAATTTTGTAATCTTTTTTAAAAAGGTCACTGAATTTCTTTTGATAATGTTTACTGTTACATTTCGTGGAGAGTGAATTTCCCACTCTATAAAAGAATTTATTTCTAATTGACAAGTGACAGGACTATCTGGTCTTAATGGTGACAAAATGTTTGATTTTTATCTTTGTGGGGGGCGGGAAGGCCAGGCTTTGGTCATAGGCCTTTTATTATCTCTCACCAAATGAAGGTATTTGCATTTTATAGGTTTTGAATGTCACATAATATGCTTTTCTTATTTGGGAGTCAAGTTCAAGAAAGTACTTTGGTCTTAAAAATAATCTAAGGCATGAAATAGGTCAGACCCTTTACTAGCTTTTCCTCTGGAACAGAAGCATAAACACCAGGGGTCATTCAGGAGCTTGTCCAGATTTCCTTTGTACTTTGTACTCTGACTAGCATGTATACTCTATCCATATCCATGGAAGAAACTTGCTATAATTAGGTCCCCCAAATTCTTCCTTCCACTCTTGGTAGCTAAGCAGAGGAGAACACGCACTCACACAGTAATTTAAAATCATGACATTATGATATGTTTCCATTTCATCTGTCTGTCCTTTCAACAGAGATTGATTAACCACCTATGTGTCGTCTGTCAGGCACTATTTTAGGTGCTGGGACCAGCAGTGAATAGAGGCCCTGTTCTGGGGGAGACCGATAGTGAGCAGTCAGTGAAATAACATCTGCTGGAGACTCGTCCAGTGACCACACGATCTCTCGGGTTGATTTCTGTTCTAAAATCTAGTGCTCTCCCATTTTTGTGTAAGTCTGATTTTCTTCCTATTGGATTTGCTTAAAGTAAGATCACTGGGCAGCAGTTTCAAGTGCTTCTATGAAATAGAAATAAGGAAATGCTTTTTACTAAAGACCACTAGTTGTCCGTCAGACTGTTCTGTTCCTACGCATAGCTGCCTCGTTGGGAACTGCATTCCCGAGCCCATCTTGCTATTCCATGTGGCCAAGTGACCATTTCTCACCAAGGGATGGCAGTTGTAGGGGTATGTGCCATGACAGGTCCCCTCCACCTTCTCTCCCTTTCCCTCCAGAGAAGGTGTGACTTCGCCCCAACCGTGCAGATGAATGCAAGCCCTCAGGATGGCATAGCCAGCGGAGGAGAGGAACCTGGGTCTCCAAAGGTGCCCATCAACTTGGAACACTCAGTTCAGTCTAGACACGAAATAGAAATAGATGCTTTTGTTTCTGTGCCATTGCGCATGGAGGGTCTGTATTACAGCTCACATCCATGCACTAGGACATCTGAAAGGGCCTCCAAGGAATGAGGAGTTAGACCTAACTCTAAAACACATGCTTTAGAGAACACTCTGGATTCTTACATGTATTATTTGTTGTTTTTAGGGAAAAGGAAAGGTGACTATGCCCCATTTATTCAGCAGTCGTTCTCCCAGCGCTTGGACCATCTATTAGGTTGGTGCAAAAATAATTGCAGTTTTTGCAATTTAACCTTTTAAACTGCAATTGCTTTTGCACCAACTCAGATAGAACCTGACATTAAACTTGCTCATAGTGGCAGAATCCATTCTGTTCATATTTTCTACCAAACATATAGGACTTGGCCTTTGTCTCTCAGGAAATTTGTGTGCACAGTAAAAGCAGATTGTTATCAGAGCCTAAGAGGCACGGAGAAGTAAAAGCAGAGTTAAGATATCAAGAAGGCAACAAAAATGTCATCTGGGGCGAGTTTGTGGCAAATGGGGCCGTGCAAATGACTGCTGAAAATATCCGTATGTTATGGCCCCGTGTGATAATGCGGCGTTCGTAAGTGCCGGAGGCATCTAGGATGGTTTAGATTAGGTTCAGTCTGATTAAGGAGGAATGTGTCCAGTGGAGAGGGGACGTTGTTAAATTGGCGTTCTGAGGGAGTTGTAGTGATCTGAAAAGTGCCTGCAGGGAACAGCTGATGCTCAACAGCCTCTGTTCTAACTTCCAGTAGGAAAAGATAGTCGACACATACGGCAAATCAGTGACAGACATGTCTTGGCGTCGTAGTCAAGTTGTTCTTGAAGTTGTTTGATATTTAAACTAACAAAAAAGGCTAGAATGTATTTTTCTAACTTACAACTTTCTTTTTGGCAGGTGAGGAAACTAAAGGGATCTTGAGAGTACACTTGGCACCTTTTTAAGGGGATAGGATCAAGAATTAAGGAATGCATACTTGAAGTGTGAATCACCTGCAAAGCGGGTGTTTTTGAAACTGCAATTTTTTTGTTGCTTAAAATCTTTTTTTTTGTTAATTTTCAGTTACAGTTGAGATTCAGTATTATTTCATATTAGTTTCAGGTGTATTGCATAGTGGTTAGACATTTGTGTAATTTACAGAGTTATTCCCCCGATTAGTACCCACCTGGCATTATACAAGGTCTGACAATTAAGTTCGCCACCTTGTTGGAACGATGTTGCTAACCTTATTTGATATCAGAGGGATTATTCATTATGAATTTGCACACTAGACAAACAGTTAACCAAGTTTACTATTTGGAAGTGCTGAAAAGGGTGTGTGAAAAAGACAAAAACTACCTGAACTTTTCGCCAACAATTCATGGCTCTTGCATCACGACAATGCACACAGCACTGTCAGTGAGGGAGTTTTTAGCCAGTAAACAAATCACTGTATTGGGACACCTTCCCTACTCACCTGATCTGGCCCCCAATGACTTCTTTCTTTACCCAAAGATAAAGGAAATATTGAAAGGAAGACATTTTGATGACATTCAGGACACCAAGGGTAATACAATGACAGCTCTGATGGCCATTCCTGAAAAAGTGTTCCAAAAATACTTTGAAAGTGGACTAGGCACTGGCATCGGTGCATAGCTTCCCAAGGGGAGTACTTCCAAGGTGACCCTAGTGATATTCAGCAATGAGGTATGTAGCACTTTTTCTAGGATGAGTTCGCTAACTTAATTGTCCGTCCTTGTATATAGTTATTACTATATCCCTATGCTGTACTTGACACTCCCTTGACAGTTTTGTAACTACTAATTTGTACTTCTTAATCTCTTCCTCTTTTTCATCTATTCCCCCACCCTACCTCCTGTCTAGCAACCATCAGTTCGTTCTCTGTATGTATGAGTCTAAAACTGCAATTATTTTCAATAAGCATAGTGTCATTTCCTTTTAGATATGTCTACATAAGAATGTAATACTGGAGAAGGTCAGAAATAGCTAAACTGTCAGAGTTAACCAGGTAAGTGAAATACAACCAAAAAATGCATCAGTATTGTGTCGGGTTTGGTCTAAGAAATACCAATTGCACAGTCATGGTGCAAAGCACAGAAATGAATAAGCTCTACTCTCTGCTCATGAAGCTTATCTATAGCCTACTGGGGGGACTGACAGGTGAACTGACCGGGCCATTCCAGTCCCATGGGATAAGTGCTCCCAGAAACAGGTCCTGCTTGTCGCAGAGCCACCAGGCCCACTACTGGAGCCCTAGCATCTTGCACGTTTCCTGGCACGTGGAGGCGACTGGTAAACATTTACTAGATGAATAAACACGGCGGCCATTGTGAAGGATGTGCACCTGGGCTACCTTTCAAAGGCGCAGGAATTAAACAGATAAGGGAAAGGAAGGGCAAGCCAGATGTGAACGAGGGCGGAATCACACAGCATGGCCCCATCCACTCACTGGTTCATATCTGAGTGCCTGCCATCGTGCTGATGTTACAGAATCACTTCCCAAAATTCAGGGTCATGTGCCTGGTGCACTAGTAAGGACACCAAAACACGGACGCCGGTGCTTGGAGACAGAAAGAGGGCAGAAGAACAAGATCTCTCAAATCTGTTCCTCGCAAAGCAAATGTAGGGAGTTTGTATGGAGCTAGGAGTTGGAAGGGTGGACTTCCAGGGACCCGAGAGAGGAGTCTGTTTCTTCATTCCTAGATGACGCTTTTTCGCATCAGACGCCTGGGCGTCAGCAGCTGGTCCCATCTACCTCAGAGACATTCTTTCCTCCTGCAAAACAAACTCATAAATTCTTCTCCTCCGTGACCCTGAAGTTACCTCTTCCTGCTTGACAAAGAGACACCACTTCAGCAACTTAGGACTGCATTCGGGAGAACAGAAGGAGCTGAGCAGGGAGAGCAGTTAACATGCAAACAAAGGCCTGGTTACGAATTAAATTGTTTAATTCAAGCAGCCCAAAATACTAGGGGCATTACAATCACGAGGGGCTCGGCTGCGCTGAGAAGACAAGAAGGAATCGCATCGTTCCCGGGGAGGTTGGAGGAGGAAGCAGGGTTTAGACCTTGGAGAGCTTTGAAATCCTTACCAAGAACCATGGACTTAATCCTGTAGGCAACGGGCAGAGCGTAAGTGGAATTTGAAGGTGGATTTTTTAATCACCAAGTGAGAGGATAAATTGGGGGGAAAAGAAAACAAAAATACACTTGTCCAAGATCACACAGGTAGCACATTGCAGGGCAGAAAGTTAAACCCCTTCTGTAACTGGAAAACACATACTGTCAACCTCTGTACTATCGGCTGCTTGTGAGAGGAGGGAGAAACAGAGGCAAGGAGCCGCCCTGAGGCCACAGCCATAATTCATGCCAGGGTAGCAGGACGTAAGGGATCTGGGCGGTGGTGACCTTTTGGATGTTGGATGTCTAGGACCTTTACCCCTCTAGGAAGCACGGGGAGGGCCCTCTGGCTGTGCAGTGTTGGAGTCAGGACCTTGCTCCGTGTGACACCGCAAACTTCAGTCTGCAAATCGGGTTTGACAAAACGCACTTCTCAGGGTTGTTGGGAGGAGCAGAATGCCTGTAAAGCTCGGTTTGTGGATAGAAAAGCACTGTTCAAATCTCGGTCGCGTTGACCATCATTGCCTGATGCCTCGTGGCCCAGCTTAGTGGTCCTCACAGTGTGGTCCCCAGACCAGCAGCGTCCCCTCACCCAGGATCACGGCAGAAATGCAGATTCTTGGCGCCCACCCAGGCCTGCTGAATCCAAAACTCGGGGAGTGGGGCCCAGCAACGGTTTTTACAGCCCTCCAGGTGATTCACTTGCATGTCCAAGTTGGAGATCTGCTGGCCTAGCGCCATCACTCTGTAGGATCTGGACCTCAGCATTATGGGGCCAGAAACGCTGGCTGCGTTTCCCAAGGCCACAAGTAGAGAGACTGCAATCAAAGTTGCGGGCCAAAGTTCTTTAGCATATGCCTACGTTTTATTTAAAATCTCCATCTGATGCCGCTTGCTCCAGGCAGACAGTTGGATAAGGCACAGCAGGGTTAGAACGCAGAGCTTCCAGATTTCCTCAAACCTCAGAGATCTGCCTACTGGACCTTACTTAAGGCCCTGCCCCTTCCCCCAGCTGTGGAACTTTTCAGATGAGTCATGCAGAGGTCAGAAAGCACTGGGCCAAGATACCACACGACTTCCAACGTTGAGGAAGGGAGAAAGGACACACGTTCCACTAAGTGGTGCAATTGAACACCCAAACCCTTTGAGCACCTCCACTCTTCCAGAAGCCGGCGACATAGCAGGCAGGGCAGGCAGCGTCCTTGTCCTTGGGAGCTTACATTCCAATAGAGAAACCAGATCATAAACTTGGGAATGGTTGAGTATTGCGAAGGGTGAAAGGTGCTATAAAGAAAACAAGGTGACAGGAATGTGATGGTTTCTTGAAACTGCATGGTCAGGGAAGTCCTCTAAAGGGAATATGTGAGCAGGGATCTGAGCTAGAAGGAACCTCCTTTAGGCAGAGACCCGCAAGTTCAAAGCCTCTGGGGTGAGAGTGAGTAGGGAGTATTACACCAGCAGAAAGAAGCTGGTGGTACTGGGGCTCCCGCGAGCGGGACAGGCTGCAGACTGAAACGCACTAAAGGGGCGGAGAGCAAAGGTCCAGGTCATCCAAGCCCAGGGGCCAGGAGCTGGTTGGCTATTCCTGGTCCAAGGGCCAGGTAAGAAGTTAGGATATTACTTCTTTCTGCTGTGTGAAGAGTGAGTCACAGGGCAGCGGGTGTGGAATCAGGGCCACCAGTGAAGGGGCTGTTTGTGTGGAATAAACTGAGCTCGGGCTGCCTGGAGTCAGGCCAGGTCCGTACCGAAGCCCCCAGGCTGACCTCACTCTGTCTTCGTCTCAGAGGGCAAAGCTTCTGTGCAGGAACCTCTATACATCCGTTGGCAACACAGACACCGACAGAGGATTCAGCCTAGAGCCTAGACGGCATCCCTTTGTCTCTACAATGCTGACACCGCAGTGTAGGCAAAACTGCTTTTTGTCTGATTTTCTGTTTCTCACCAGAAGATGGATCTTGGTAATGAGAAGGCTCCAGATCTGCTCCCTTCTGAAGTGGGCCCATAGGACCATGATGGAAGCTACATGTCCAAGAGGGGAAAAGAAAGGAAGCGCCCACAAGCCCCGCGCTGAGTCAGGAAACCCGGCTCAGCTCTCCCACCGTCGGGACTGGGCAGAGAACCGGAAAGGGGAAGACATTGTTAGTGAGGTGAATCATCATACAAGGCCCTTTTAATTCATTCCTCATTTAATCTGTGTAATGTCCTGCAGAGTTCCCATTTTACAGATGTGGAAACCGAGATGCAGGAGGCTCTTTTCTCAACAGTCACCCAGCTAGAGAGGAACACGGCCAAGGTTTAAACCCTGGTCCCTGCATGGACCTCAGGACAGCTCTGCACAGGAGTGCTCGCCAATTCACGCAAGATGTTTTCGTTTTCCTTTCTTTTTAATAATTTTTTTTCAATTACAGTTGACATACAATATTATATTAGTTTCAGGTGTACAACTTAGAGATTAGACATTTATATAAATTGAGTCGTTTTCTAACAAAAGCATTTGCAGTTAACAAATTTCCCATTGCTTACGACCTCCTTTCGGTTGACGTTTTCCAGACCCTCATATGATTCTAATTCTCCATAGATTGGCTTTGCTGAGTGCTATTTTTAAAATTTGGATTATGAATGGATTGTTCTGGTTTTGCTTATTGTTGAATCACCTTTTTTCTCCCTAAGGAATCACGGCAATGAGAGGCATAACCACGTGAATTGATGTGATTCCTGGCACTTGTGAAGTCTCTCCATGGCTTCTCATTCTCCCGGCAAGGTAGGAACAGGAGGATCATGACGTCCTCGTACCAGCCAGGAAACCAAGGCCCTGGTTTTGCGAGAGTCTGGGTGCAGTGCCAAGGTGGGAGAGGAGGGCGCCTCACCATAGAGTGGGCACGTGCCTGCTAAACATACGGTCCTAGTATGCTTGGCACTGCTGTCCCCATGCTAAGGAGGGAGGGCACCCCCTCCCTGCTTCGAGCAGTGGCAAACACCACACATTTTCAGAGCTTTTATTAGTGTTGATCCTCACTAATATATATTCATTACAGAAAAGTGAGAAGACTATTAAGATCAAGGTGGGGGTGGGGAGAGGATTGCGTATAATTTTACCTTCTAATTTGGTGCATGGTTTTCCCCACTGTTTCTGATAATACATGCACACGCATAGGTTCTAGATGTAAATATATTTCAGTGAGACTCTACATGCTTGTTTCTAACATGTTTCGTTCCCTTTACACGTGGTGGGAATTTTTCCATATCAACAACTTAAAATATTTTCATGGGCTGCAGAGAATTTTATATATGGTCATATCATAATTTGTTTAATCAGTTCCTTTTTGTTGGGCGTTTGTCTGACTGATAAATCCCTAGAACTGGAATTACTTGGGCAAAAGCAGCAGACAACTTCAGATGTGCATCATGAAATTACCTTCCAGAGACACGTACCATATGAGCGTGCCTGGGTTGGACGATTGTCCTAATCCTTGCCAACCTCACGTGTGTTTCAAAAAGGGTACTTGGTTTTAAAAATGTAATTAACTATTTTTAATATATTTATTAGATTTTCTTCCATTTTAGTGCCATGCGTATTCATATCTTTAATTTTTCCTTTTGGTGTAACCTGCAAGTGGGGTTGGGAGGTAGAGACCCGAAAGCCTCCTGATTGGCCTAGACCAGTGTTTTAAGAAATATGGGTTTGCTGGAGACCCATAACAGGACGTACATTTTACGTTGAAACCCAGTATACATACCCACGCATAGCTGAAAAGTAAACTTTCACCAACAACACTTCGCTTTACTGTGATTTATTGAAAGATTTTCTGTTTATATTCTTAAATGCTGTTCATGCCCTATTAAATTGATTTCATAATCTTGTGAGAATTGTGTCCTATAGTTTAAACTGGCTTAACCTGAGCATAATCAAGTGCCTGAAACATACTGGCCCTGAGCAAAATCAGGATTTCATTAGCACAGGAAAAAAGGGAGGTGATCCCAGGTACCCCCAAACTAGCACCAATATCAGATTGAAAGGGGGAACAGGACCTGGACATGTGAAGACTGAGAGAGAGGCAGTGTGAGTGAAGGTGGAGGGGCAGGCAAGTGTCTGTGCGTCCAGCACCAGGTCGGCATGTGTGTGAAGGAGGTGGGCTGGGAGTCACGTGAGCACTGCCTGCCATGGAGCCCCGTGACGGCCAGGCTGCAGGAGAATCCTTTCAGAGAGCGTCTTAGCTCGGGTGCTGTAACAAATGACCGAACACCGGTGGCTTAAGTAACAAACGTGGATTTCTCGGTTCTGGAGGCTGGATGTCCAAGATCAGGCTGCTGGCAGGTGTGGTCTGATGAGGACCCTCCTCCTGGTTTGCTGTCTTCTCGTGTCCTCATATGGCAGAGAGCAGAGAGAGAGGAAGAAGCGCTCCTCCTCCTATGACGGCACTGTGATGGTTAATTTTATAGATTAACTTCACCGGGTTAAGGGATGCCCGGAGAGCTGGTAAAACATTATTTCTGGGAGTGTCTGTGAAGGCCTTCCCGGAAGAGACTAGCATTTGATTCAGTGGATTAAGTAAAAAGATCAGTCCTTACCAGTGTAGGTGGGCATCCAATCCGTCAAGGGCCCGAATGGAACACAAAGATGAAGGAAGGGTGAATTCTCTCTCTCCTTAAGCCGAGACACCCTCTTCTCCTGCCCTCAGACATCGGAGCGCCGGGTTCCAGTAGGGCCTTCAGACTCCAGGACTTACACGAGCAGCCTGCCCAGTTCTCAGGCCTTTGCACTCGGACTGAATTGTATCCTCCGCCTCTCCTGGTTCTCCAGCTTGCAGACGGCAAATCTTGGGACGTCTTGGCCTCCATAACTGCATGGGCCAATTCCTATAATAAATCTCCTCATAATTAATATGCCTGTATATCTCCTATCGGTTCTGTTTCTCTGGAGAACCCTGATAATACAGGCACAAATCCCACTCAGGAGGGCTTCCCCCTCAGGACCTCATCACCTCCCAAAGGCCCCCCCTGCTGGTACCCTCCCATTGGGGCTCAGGAGTTTGCGGAGGAGACTGTGACAGGACTACTGTCTGACCCGTGAGCTGGTAGAAGGGGGAGATTGCTTCGTGCAAACACCCCTTGAAGACTATCTGATCGTAGTAGCTGTTCACTCTGACATAAACCAATATGGCTCCCACCTCCCTCTACGTGTTGTTTCCTAGAAGGGCCATTGTCCTGACCTGATCAAGCATGGAACATCCCATAGCTGGTAGCCTGCACGTATGAGCACTGGTGACGATACCCCCCTTTACCCTGTTCTTTGGCTCCTGCCAAGAGCGGCAGGCCTGCGTTCCATCTTGCAGCTGCTCAAGGCGTGCCATCTATGTAAGTTTCCCCTAATAAGCTCTATTAGTTACCAATTGGAGCCTCTTTCTTTGGTCTTTCCCTGCCCTCTGCTTATAGAGGTAGATTTTTTTAGTTTGGGTCTGTGTGTACTCACAGATTTCAACATATAAATTTGGTGGTGCACGGGGAGGGGACACAACCATTCGGTCTGTAACAGAGACAGATATCCTTGGGCCGGAGTTCTCAGACCCCCAGCCTCCTTTCTTCCCAAGTTCATTTTTTTAGCAGCAGACGACCACATCAGGGCTGTTCGCCACGCCCAGCACCATTTCTCCAGTTATTCTCAGGGCGCAACTGTTTCTCTGCATTCTTTGTCTCCTGTGGGATCAGTTTTCCTAATGTTTTTTCAAGGATACCGTCATGGCAAATGCTCCTCCAAGGTTCTGTCTAAACTCATCATCCAGATATCTCCCCAGATGGCTTTGGACCACTGTCATACCTGAGAACATGAGTCATTTTCAATGGAGTCCACAACGGAGCTGCCGTGTATCGAGCGTCTGTGTTGGATCCAGCGTCTAGGACAGCACTCAGCATCCGCTCACTTCCCTCCATCATCGTTGTCCCCATACAGTAGGCCCAGGACACAGCAATTGGGTATAATGAGCCCCATTTTGTCTACACTGGACACAAAATCCACCCCGCGAAAGGAGGGCCTTGCTTAGTCTCCTTTGTGTTCAGAAAGAGAGCAGCTTTGCTTTTACCAGTGATTCTGTCTGTTCCGTCAGAGGACTGCCTCACGAACTCTCTGATCATGTCATATCCTGCTACTTATTTTAGTGGAAGTCCTGGCTCCTGTCAGTGTGGAGTGACAGCTTCCTTGTCATAAAAGTGATGGTCTGTGACGGTGGACAGAAAACGTCCCAATCCTATGAAGCTTTTGTAACGGGGCTGTGCTTATAAGGAGCAGATTATCTAACCGGTTACCATGGACACTGCAAAAATATATGTACTCCCTGTATGAAGGGATCTTGCGTAAAGGGAATCTCAACATATTAATATTATCTTCCATTCATTCATTCATTCATTCATTCAACAAACCAAGCAGGAAGAAGAATCCCAAAGAATTGCTTTTACCACAGGGCTTGTAAGAAATAGCCTCCTGAAACTCACTGTGGTGTTTACTGGAGTAATGTTGTACGATGTATGTTTCTGCATGCTACCTTGAGTCCTTGTTGGAAAATGGTGGTCAATACAGAATTAATGAACAAAGAAACCAAATCTCCATTCTCAGGTAAATTTGGGCTCCCCCAGACTGATAGCTGAGAGACATGATAACAGTGTGATGACACCAAAACCTGGCAGTTTAGTAAGACCTGATGCTTCCTGGACTGTGTTCTCATCAGTTATCTTGTTTAACGGAGGAAATCAGTTTAATTACACTCATTTTTCAGAGTAGGAAAACGAGACCTGGAAAGGTTAGATAATCCGCCCTAGGTGACACCTCTGGCTAGTGATGGAGACGAGACTCCCTCAAATGCAGGTCTCTGACCCCCAACTCTGGGTTTGTCCCACCATGTCCCCTGAGGAGGGCACCCTACTGCCACTGCAAATTAATTTCCTATGGTTTCCTAATTAAAACGGCATTAATTAGCTCTGTCATTTTAGCATAGATGACTGCTATCGAGGTAGTCTTTCCTCCACTTTGCAAAAGTCCTTTCACTTCCAACTATTTAATTAGGTCACAAGACAGCCCCCCTAGCAAGCTGATGACCCGGTTTGAAAAGCTGAGGCTGCATCTCAGTGAGAAGTAGGATCCTAAGTGGGAACTAGTGTCTTCTCTCTCTCTATTCATGAACTTGGTCTTGAGTCACAAAGGCAGCCTCCCAGCCCCTGGGTTTCATCCGAGAGTGGACCATGTTCTCTTTCTGCTGTTTTGGTCAAATGACAAAAGCTTTTGTTTTTAAATAACCATTTACAGCTCACCAAGCGCCTGGGCGCTATTATCTTATTGGACGCTCAGTGTGGCCCCATGAGGCTGTGACAAACAATACTAGCTTGTGGATATGGTGTGCTTCTTGCCATGTCAGGACTCTCTGCTTAAAGTATGGTTGGTGTTTTAGGTCCTCCATTCTGCATGGACATTTTTGAGCTAGGTACTGTTACAGTCTGCTTTTGTAGATAAGACTCCAAGACTCAGAGACAGGCAGCAAGTTCCAAGGAGCACCTAAGGAGGCAGAGGCAGGCTTCAAACCGGCAGTCTGGCATCAGACTCTCCTGGGAACCACTATTCTGACCCACTCCACCGGCGCCCCTGGGGCCATGTTTGCCGGGTGGACTGTGGTCCTGGCCGCAGAGCAGTGGAGGGTCATAGAAGTGTCCTGTTTTCTGGGTCCCTCCTGGCAGCAGGGACATCGGCTGGCTCAGTACAGGGAGCCGAGGGGTGCAGAGACAGACCTGCTTCTGCTGATAGCGTGTTTGATGCCCGCGGGAAGGCTGGGTACTTGCCACACAGTCTCCGTTCTCACATCAAGGAGGACAGTCTGATCTCAAGTTTGTAACTGAGGAGGCTGTGGGGACGGAGGCCAAGTGAACCTGCTAAGATCACGCAGCGGGTACTGGAGATGAGAACTGAACTCGAATGTCCTAGAGGTCCACTGCAGGGCGCCATCGTCCCCACCCAGCATCTGAGACGACAACCTCACCCGGGGCTGGTGCCAATCATGGAAGAGCCTGTTGCTGGCTGACAGGACTCGCAGTGTCAACCGGGCTCAGGCAGGAGTCAGCAGCTCCTTAGTAAAAACCTCAGTCACGCCAGGTCTTTTGGTTCTCAAGGATCAAGGTCCACGACATGTAATGGACAGAACGTGCTTTCCTTATGACAGACGAGAAGGAGTTGTTTCCAAGAAAAACATCTGCTCACATTGACCGTGATGCTTCCTCCTGGGTAAGAAGTGTGCAATCCCGCCAGTTCTGTCCTGTGGGGAGATGGAACTGACTCAGGACCCATGGATGAGACCTGGACATCCAGCAAAGCTGGACGACAACACACACAAAGAGAGAGGGACCTGTTTTCTGCATGGAAGGAGGGTGGAGTTTCTAGTCAAGCCTGGGGCATTTGAAGAGGGCTTGACGAGAAAAAGAGACTGGGGAAAATGGGAGGTCCTGGGGGATCTCCTTCTTCCAGATGCACTGGCATGTGAGGCTGCCACACCTATTGAGTTAGGAAATGAAGGTGGCAGATAAGGACCCCACTGCTGCCCAGGGCCACTGCACCCCCAGCCCGAGCGAGCGAGCGTGGGACCCACACAGCAGGACAGGAGTGTTGTGAGGTGCTGCTAAGATCAAATTACAAAAGGCCCAGGAGCTGGCTGCATTCTTCATACTCCAGCAGGAGGTTTGAAACTCCTCTGTAGAGCTCTAGGTTCCCCGCGCCGCCCACCCATTGAGATATAATTCACATACCATCCAAGCCGTGCCCAGAACTGGGCCCCTGGGAGTGTTGTACGGATGGTTTGAACTCCAGGTGGCCCAGAGATAATCAAATGACAGGGACCCTTTTCCTTTTTAAGTGCAAACCAGAGGATATATATGACCATGGTCTGTGTAGCCCAAGGTACGGGGTTCAGAACCATAGTACAAATGGAGGCAGTCATGATGAACGGAGCCGTTATTACCGTGTATGTACATTTCCTGCACCCGGTTCCGCTCAGTCGTTCGGCTTCCTCATGTTGCTGTTCCTCACCCATTCAGTCACTCTCTGAATGGGTGCAGCAATAAGGAGCTCACTCTCGTATTAATCATGTCTTTTTCTTCTGCATATGTAATGCTTGGTCATCCTGGGGCCTCGTTGACCCTGGAGGGACTGCCCCTCCCCGGCTGGCTGTTTCCTAGAGACAGCCAGTGGCTGGCCTGTCAGGGTGACTTTCCTATGCAAACCAACCAGTGCAGAGCCCGGATTCCCAACCACCTCTTCTCCAGGCGCTCACCCTCGGGGCCACTGTCCTCCTGCCTTATTCACCGCAGGGCCAGGCACCAGAGAACTAGGGACCACCCCTTCGCCCAGGGCCCACTGAAATTGTCCACACTCACCAATCCCAAGCCACTCACCCTGTAGGAAGTTCCTTCCTGTGGAAACTGTGATGAGGGCTCTTGGCCACGTTTCTCCCTTGTTCCCTCTGCCTCCTGATTGACCTCGGGGCTTCCCTGTGTGACCTGCGTCCTGCGCCTCCAGTTTCGAGGGATCTGCGAAGATAACACATGTCTTCCTTCACGACTGTCACTTCCGTGTTGGTGTGTCTTACTGTACCTCCCAGCTATTCTTTAACCACTTCTGGGAGCCCAGGCGAGGGGCCCCTGCTCCTTAACAGCCTTCAGACAATTACGTAGGCCCCCGCTTTCTGGCATCATTTCTCCTTTGGCCTAGAAACCAGGAGGGGGCTTTTGTCTCCTGCAGTTAACCCTTGAGGGTAAGCCGCGTTGCCCAGACCACACAGCTGGCTGGGAAGAAAGACCCACCATGTCCGCCTCAGATACCCAAGCCCTCAACCGGGAAGCCCGTTCTACTGATCCTGGAAGTTGTATCACAGCCTCCAGGTTCCAAAGTTTTCCTCTCTGAAAGCAAAAGCATTTCCCCAAACACAGAATGTTGCCCTGGCCATTCTGTGATCTTTTTTTTGGCCAGCCTCCAGGCAAAGCCGTTGCCTAAACAAGTTTTTTTTATGTTCCTTGTTGTCTGGATCATTTCCCTGAAGTGACCTGGGCTCCAGGTTGGGTTTTAGTCCCTGGAGAAGAGGAATGCAGGACTTGTGTGAACCTGAACCTCATGTTCTTTCCATTTCTGGGAAAGTGCAAGGGATGACAGGATCTTGGTCTGGTCGTTTTCAGAGAGTAAAAAACTTCCAGTCCTATCTCAGCCTGAACGTCCTTTTTCCTTTTTTCCATCTCACATCTCATTCAAATCAAGGGCCCTGCCTCCAGTCTGGGCAAGTGGGCAGCTGGCCTGGGGCACAGGGTGTCCTTCAGCTCAGCTTTGTCCTTGCTATGTTGGGCTCCTCCTCAGGAGGGAGAGAGAAGATGTGACGGCAAGTAAGTCCTGTTGGGCTCCTGTTGGAATTCCTGGCCCCTGGGACCTGCTATATGAAAGATGCCCGGAGGTTGGCCCTCATGTTGATTTCCTCATGCTGCCCTAACACAGGACCACATACGAGGTGGCTTAAATCAACAGAATATATGAGGTCAGACAATTACGTTCGTGAACTTGTTGCAACGATGTGGCTAACCTTTTTTTTTTTGGTATTAGAGAGATTATTATGAATTTGTACCAATGGGGCAAACAGTTAACCAAGTTTACTATGTGGAAGTGCTGAAAAGGCTGCCTGAAAAATTACACAACCTGAACTTCTCACCGACAATTCATGGCTCTTGCGTCACAAAGCACCAGCTCACACGGCACTGTCTGGGAGGGAGATTTTAGCCAGTAAACAAATAACTGTATTGGAACACCCTCCCTACTCACCTTACCTGGCCTCCAATGACTTCTTTCTTTACCCAAAGATAAAGGAAATATTGAAAGGAAGACATTTTGATGACATTCAGGACATCAAGGGTAATATAACAACAGTTCTGAACAGCTCTTCCAGAAAGAGTTCCAAAACTGCTTTGAAGGGTGGACTAGGCACTGGCATCGGTGCACAGCTTCCCAAGGGGAGTACTTTGAAGGTGACCATAGTGATATTCAGCAATGAGGGATGCAGCACTTTTTCTAGGATGAGTTCGTGAACTGAATTGTCCGACCTTATAGTCTCTCAGAAGTCTGGAAGCTAGAAGTCCCTAATCAACATTTTGTTCAGGCCATGCTCCCTCTGAAGGCTCTAGAAGGGACTTCTTTGTTTCTTCTAGCTGCTAGAGGCTCCCAGCATTCCTTGGCTTGTGGCAGCGTCACCCCAGCCTCTGCGTCTGTCTTCACATGGCCTCCTCCTCTGTGTCTGTGTCCAAAGGGGCAGGGAAAGTTCTCTTCCAGATCATTTGGAGGGAGCATGGCCCTGTCAACACCTTCAATTTGGACTTTTTGCCTCCAGAACTGTACGAGGATAAATTTCTGTTATTTTAAGACACCAAGCTTGTGGTAATTTGTTATGTAGCCCTGGGAATCTAACAAGTAGATATTCAGTAAATGTTTGCTAAATGAATGAATGACAGCATTGTCCACTGCAGCCATATTCAGCCACTTTCTGTGGGATCCTGGAGAGCTCACTGCATCTAGAGGTCACCCCTAAAGGAGAAGGAGGTGTCAGGACCACTGAGTTTAAGTCCCAGCTCTGCTGCTAAGTGTCAGTTCCTGCTCCTGGCCTCAGCCTCTCCAGTTGGAAGAGACGATCTCCAAAGTGCCTGGGATCTCCATGATCCAACAAGAGTGCTGCAGAGGCCAAGAAAACTCTCCAAGCAGCAATCTCCAGGCAGCCCTGCATGCCCCGGGCCTGAGGCCTCAGCTGGCAGAGGGCCCCAGATCTCCCTCCAGAGTGGGGCACAGGCTGCATGCCCAGCAGAGGCAGCTGCCGTGTGTCTGTGTCTGCCCACCCTTGGGGACTTGAGATTACCTTAGCCATCACCTCTCTCCCAGGGCTCCCGGCAGCAGATGGGTCCAGTTGGCAGTGGGGCTGGGTGAATCGTCCCTTGGCTAGCAGACAAACTGTGTATTGCAAGGGACTTGATCTATACCCATAGGTCAGGCTGGGGGACAAGTGGCTTAGGGAAGTCACCTCCATGCGAAAGGCTTGTTTCCCATCGAGCGGTTGCAAGGAAGCCCCCCAGTGTTACCCTGTCTCCCAGGAAGTCTGGCCGGCTTCCCCAACATAGAGAAGGGAAGCTATTTTTGGAAACTTGTGAAGATCTACAGAAATTTATCCACGGACTGCCTCTGCAGTCTCCTGAGACTGCTTTTGGATGGCCAAGCCTTGGTGAATTTCAGCAGGCTTACATGGGTGTTAAAAGAATTCAGAGCCCCAAATATTTGAAGTGCAGCTGACCTCAATCTTCTGACCTTTCCTGCGACTGATTCATCCTGGGCAGCTGCCTCTGGGCCTCGGCTGACTCATTTGGGAAATAGAGCTCACCGTACCTGGTGTCCCTACGCCAGCATGACAAGGGCTGTCGGTGACTCCACTGAGAGAGGAACGTAGGAAGCTCACAGGTGGAATTTTCCTGGACCCTTCCTTCGGCCCCTCTGCTTGTTGCCGATTACAATCTGTGAGCGTTTACTGTAATAAACAACAACTGTGTGTATGACAGCTTTGCTGGGCTCTGGAGTCCCTCTAATAAATTATTGAACCTAAGGGTGGTCTTGGGGACTCCCGTGAACTTACCCTTGAAGAACAGGCAACATAAAGGGGGGCTCAGTGGTGGAGAATGCAAGAGCAGATTCTGAGGAAAGGTGGGGACACTACCCCTGGTTTCCCTTGGACACTCACTGCAGCCCTTTCTGCACCCTTACCTCTGCCCCGGCTTCTCGATTCGGCCACCAGCATAAGGAGGTGTCTCTAAAAACCCTGCATCTTTGCATGCCTCTCTCCAGGCTCAAAATCCTGGGAGGGAGCATGTCTGAGCCTGGGTCACATGCTTGCTCCCTGGTTGCCTGGGAGACGGATTTTGTGATGGAGGGACCATGCCTTCCACCTGGATCAGTACAGTGGGAAATCCTTCCATCTCCCAAATAGAAGGGGGGTGCTGAAGCTAAGCAGCCAAAAAAGCTATCCACTTCCAAATGACTTGGATGGTCAGACCATCTCAAAAACTTCTCTCTGAAATGAAAGACTAGAAGGAAACTGCTTGGAAGCAGGCTGGCTTCCTGGTCGGGCATCCGGTGCCGTCACACAGGGCTTCACACTGTTGTAGTGCTCTGCTGCCACCATCTTGAAATTCTTAATAATTTCTGAACAAGGGATCCACGTTTTGTTTTGCACCAGTCCTTGCAAATTAGATAGCCTGTCCTGCCAAGAAGGCATTAGGCGTCATGCTATTGCAAGGGCTGGTTATAACCTTTGTTTTACTAGCAAATAATCCATCCATCAAAGTTATTTTCACAGCTGCCTCTTATTTTTTCAGTATTTATTTTGACTTAGACTGAATGAAACTACCATCTGTCCCACTTGTAATGCCCCCCTGAGCAACACCCTTGATGGGCAACAAACGCTTTCTAAACACCTCACCCGCTCGCCTGCTCTGCTGTTGTCAGTCCCACTTGGCTGTGATCTCTCCGTGTTTCCACCCCATTTCTCCTTCGCTCCCTGGACCTGGCCGTGCCCTGCACTGCCCTCGTTTACCCCTTGCTCCAGCTGCTGCTGCTTTATCTTTTCCATCGGCTCCATCTGCTCTACTTCTCTGCTCTTCAACTCTGGATGAACCCCCAGGGTGAGTTCCCTTTTGTGTCTGCTCTCCTCTCTGGATGCTCCCAGTTTTCTCTCAAGCCTTCAAAGAGAACTTGTCTGCGGGAACTTCCAAGATGGCTGCCCTCACTGGCTGCTGGGCATCACCCCAGTGCCATAGCAGGTCCAAGCCTGATGCCATCAGCTCAGGCCACACCCTTCTCCCCCTCTCATCCTCCTGAATCCACCCATGTGACCATCAGCCATCTGGCTTAACTGGTCTCAACTTTCCTGCCTCCATATTGTCATCATATCTAATACATGTTGATCGGTAACATTGTTCTTATAATTATTTCTGATTGGGTGTATGAGAATCTTTGGGCAGGGGGCTGGGATGGAAAGGTATATAAGTTAGCAAAAGCTCCCTAGAGCTTCTGTTAGGAGCTCAAAAGAGGGCACTGATTCCCTCCAATTCTGACCTCCAAACTTCCAGTTCAGAATCACTGCCCAGGAGTAGTTGGTCATTTGTGTATTAGTTATGCTATTTATTCAGCTTCTGTAACAATGTTCAAAATAATGTTTATGTCTCTCTCACAATATAGTCTGCATGGAGGCAAAACAGGTCTTGTATAGCCATCCTTAATTGTCAAGGACCTAGGCTCCTTCTATCTCATTGTGTTACATCCCAATATATGGCTTCCACCCCATAGGCCAAAATCTCTTCTGAGCTCTAGCAATTATTTCTACCTTCCAGACAGCAGGAGAGGAAGAGAGGAAGAAAGCTATATGCCCCCTTTGTGTAAGGGCATGGCCCCCTAGAAGCTGGGCATGACATTCTGTCTCATTTCTGTTGGCTACATATCTGCACTGCAAGAGACAGTCTTTATTCCACAGTTATGACCCCAGCTGAAAATGGGATGTTCTTTTTCTAAGGAAGTTAGTGGACAAATAGCATCTCTGTCACAGCCATACAAACAAAAGTCTTGTGCAAACTTTCAGGAAGGCTTATTGCAAGGGAGTGTACCCTTTTGTTCTTTCATTGTCCCTCCTTCTGGACTCCAATTCACCTGTCATACGTTGGAGCTCCAACAGTCTTCTTGGATCAGGTGATGGCCTTCAGGACATATCAGATGGAGAAGCAAACAAACAGGAAGAGCCAAGACCACAGTAGCCATAGAGGCATCACCTACCCTGAGCAGCCCACCTCCAGAGTCTGTTATTGGAGAAAGAGATGAATATCGGTCTTGTTTAAGCCACTGTCGATTTATTGTTTAGTCATATGCAGGAAAGCTAATCCTAAGGCCTAAATGACACAGATGTGAAATGAGTCACCGACATTGCAGGCAAACTCTAGTTGTGATTCCGCTGTCTTTCTGTGAACCGAGAGAAGGATGAATTTACACAGCCACCAAAAGGGCTGGGGGAGCCTGTAAGAGAATTCAAAAGAGAAGTGGGAATTTGGCAAAACAAGTCAGATTCAAGACTTAGTGTCCAGAGGAGAGCACTGGGGTTCTGAAAGTAGTTTGGATGCTGGTCTTTGAGATCCACTCTGACCCAGCTAATATGTACTTTGGGACGGGAAAGGACTGGAATGTAAACAAAAGAACTACTTGCAATCTATAGGGATTATTGTCAATATGATCATCACTACAGCCTGGTGAGGCTTGGAGTGATTGGATATCAGTGTGTGTGTGTGTGTGTGTGTGTGTGTGTGTGTATACTTGTGCTTAAATGTACCAGTGTGTGTGTCTGTTCAAGTGTGTGTGCATTCTGGAGGTGCACTCCATATGCATTTGGCCAAATTCTAAATTTGCAGATGGTAAAATCCACCCTTGGTCAAAGCCAAGGCAACAGTGAACGTTACAATCACAGGATGAAGTTTTGGGTGAGGGTGATGAACTGGTTCCTTCTGCTGAGGGGCTGCCCCTCCCAGGATGCCTCGTCCGCAGGGAGGCTGACTGTCTCCTAAATAGATGCCCTGTCCTTGCTAGAACAGACTCAGAGTTATCCGTGACATTTTTGGAGCCAGGCACACAGCAGGGCCCACAAATATTTGTTGAGAGAATAAATGAATGAAATGTTTCCTGCTGTTAGGGCCCCTGTAATCTAGTGGAGAAGGTAATGATTAACATTTACAATCTGCAGGATCAAACAAGAACTATAACCGTCACATTTTCAGGATCAAGCCCTGCAATAAGAATTCTGATAAAGTTTTTTGTTCCTGATTTTTAAATGTATTCAAATGAAAATCTTGCAAAGGTATTTGAATGTAAACACATTGAACGGCTTTTCACAACTGCGACACCTTCCACCCTAACACGAGCCACTTCCTCTCATGTCTGGCTATGTGGTCCCTTCTGGTTCTCACTGTTCTCATTCTTACCCCTGCAAGTGCTTCATGGGGTTTCATATGTGCACCCTGGGTGACAGAAACACTCTCTTCTAGGGCCCCAACCAGTGTGATGGGGTAGGAGCCCTGAGTACAGGTGGTCAGTTTCTTTGCTACTTGGAGAAAGTCAGGAGGAGTAAAATGAACAAAGCCCAGGCAATGTAATTTGAATCCCTAGATTCAGCTGTGCCTGGATTGACCCCTATTCTTCCTGGAGACCCGAGTCACCAACTTCCCTTTTGTGCTTCAACTCCTTGGGAGCCAGGTTGCTGTCACTTGCAAACAAAAGAGTTCTGACAAATCTAATTTTCTAAGTCTCAGTTTCCTCTTTTGCAAAATAAGCTACCTCCAAGGCCTGTTGTGAGGACCAGATATTGCATCAGAGCTTTGTAACTATAAAGTAAAATTATTCACTGTCACGTACCTTCCAAAAGCTCTTATTAGCCAGGGTGCTTTTGGTTGTAGGAAATAGAACATGCAACCAAAATGAGTGTCAGCCATGGCTACTCAAAGTGTGGTCCGTGGACCAGTGTCAGCATCATTTGGGAGTTAGACATGCAAATTCCTGAGCCTCGCTCCAGCCCTGCTGTGTCCAAATCTCTATCATAACAAGCTTCCTAAGTGATCCTTACACACACTAAAGCCTGGAAGTCCATGCCTTAAGCAACAGAGGATTTCTTATCTCATATAACAAACAGTACAAAGGTAGCTGGAAGCAGGTGGTTTAATTTATCAAGGGTCTGGGTGCTTTCTACCCTGCTTCTTGTTTTACTGCCTTTTGTCCTCAGGTTTGTGTCCTGGTTGCAAGATGGTGGCCTCAGCCTATAGCTGAAGAAAAAGCACCTCTGCATGAAATCATGACCAGGACAGAAGGGGCAATTTCTCCTCACATGTTCTTTTCATCAGGAAGGAAATCCTCCCCCTAACTCCCAAAGGACCTGTCCTTTCACCTGAGAAGTTAGGGCTGCATCCCACGCCCTTGCCTACGTAATCAGGACACGAGAATGAAGTGACCACAAGTGGCTTAGACTAAGCCACCTTCATCACCTGTGAGTGCAGAGGAGCCCGCTCCCCTGAGCGTGCGGGAGAGTGAATACCCAGACATGGTCAGAGCTTTGCCAGCGAGGGAGGAGGTAGGGACAGCTGTGGCATACCACCAGGAGTGTCTGCCAGCCATCGGAGGACAGTCAAGAGTGTGGAGCCATTGTGTGGCTTTGCCATTCTGATCACTCAATCAAAGTAAAGTCCATGTACTGGGAACCTTCTCCATGTCTTAGGAACCTCAGCCAAGGGTCATGGAGGATAGAGATTTTTCAAGATGCACCCTATGAGTTTTGCATTAGCTCGGGAGGGCCAAAGAAAGAGGTTGGGTGGACAGAGGCCAGCTTAGGCATCACATGCCCCACAGGTCTATCTGCGGTGGATGTTCCAAGCCTTCCCCAGTGTCAAGGCCACACCCGTAACGCCAACCGTTCCCTTATCAGCGCAACATAGCGTAAGAGTTCTACACACACTCAATCATCTCGTCACCTAGTGGGTGCCTGACATTCTCAAGGGATAGGTGCCAAGGCATTTGTCATTTCTAAATTCATGAGTGAGGCTTCACTCCTAGGTGCTCAGGGGATTCAGAACCAAAAGGCCTACCTGAGTCCAGGCCAAGCCCCAAGCCGGGGGACACCTGGGGACTTCATGGAGGGCAAAGGCAGCCTGCTTCTGTTACTGAGAAGGACACTGTACCTCGGATCGTTCTTCTTGAAGGAAAGAATTCAGTCAACAGACAGTTTGTGCAGCATAGAACAGCAAGAAGTTTACTAGTGAAAGCAAGTCCACTCCGAGACATGAAGCGGGCTGACCCGAGAGAGGGAAGCAGGCTCTCCTTACACCGTGTGAGGGTTTTTATCTCTATGGGTAGAATTGTCTCCTCCTCTCAAGGTGGTTTCTCAGAGCATAAGTGTGAACCTGTTAATTTCCCATGATTTTTTTTGAGTCCCGAGAAGCAGGATGTGTATTCTGATAAGCGGCGTGGTTTCCCTCCGTCTCCAGCATTTTTCCTTCTCAATATCCTGCTGAGCAAGCAAGATGGTTGTGCCCCAAGTGAGAGCAGCTGCCGGGGGCCTCTGAATGGGCTAGTTCCCTCCTTGTCCTCATTCCTACCTTTCTACCTACCCTATCACTTCCACACGCGGCTCCCATATGACAAGCTACGCAGCCTCATTTCCAGGCCGACCAGGCAGCAGCTCCCGGGTGGGGTTCAGTCAGTGGGCATCCCCATGTCCCATGGGCTGCCGGGACCAAGGCAGCTGCGGACCTCTAGTTCCAGGTTTCCCAGTGATGAGCGAGCAGCTCCTGTGGGAAGTTCTCTCACCTCTGGGAGATTTCCAGAAAGACTGAGAACAGTAAGAACAAGTGTGCTCTGGGGGGATTTGAGCAGCAGCGTGAACCCTGGGTCCCCGTGGACCTCCAAGTTGAATTATTTATGATACTGTATGGATCGGCTTGTGGTTTTAATTAGCATCCTGGGAAAAGGCTGTAGCCGTGAGCCCTCCTGTGGAATCTCAGGGAAAACTCTACAGGTCCATCGAGTTGTTTTGGTAACAGGATCAGATCTGACTACCGTGAGCTGGTAGCATCTTTGGATGAGCGAGAAGCCAGGCCTGAGATGTCTTCCTTGCTTTATCAGGCCTGAGATGTTTTCCCTTATTTTGGAGGCAGAGTTGAGATGGCGTGTGTGAGGGAAGGCCAGGTACCTGGCACGGAGCTGGCAGCAGACAGTGTATCCTGGCAAGGCAACGCCCGAGGGCTCTGTACAGTCTCCGAGCAGGACCTGAGTGGCTCAGCGGCAGAAACCCAGGGATTGATAAGCCTACTTCCACAGTGGGTTTACCCTGCTCTGGTTTTGGAAGCACTACATGAGCGTCTCCAGTTCCAGCCAGGAAATGACAAGAGCAACATGCCTGGGAGAAAGCAAACAGCAGCCCCAGGAAACCAGGAAGGCAGAATCAGATGCTTGGACCCACGCATAGGTAAGGGGCCCTGGCCACGTGATTCTAAACACCAGATTAGGGGCCTGCAGGTACATGAGAAGAGGCAATGAGGCAGGGTGGGGGAACACGCCACCGTGACTGCAGAGACAGCCAGCCCTGCCCCTCACTACCTGTGTGACCTTGGACACATCTAACCTGTCAGTGCCTCAGTTTCCTTCTCTGTAAAGTAGAGCAATGATAATGACCTAACACATACAGGCACTTAAAAATGTTTTTGCTTTTTTGCCTTTCGGCAAGTAACTTGACCTCCATGACCCTCAGTTTTTTCTTCTGCTGGTGTAATCATCCCTACGTCATCGAGGGGGGGAAAATAATAGCTGACGTGCATACATTGACCGAGCATTTATTCGGCGGCTCATCTCATTTTCAGTGCTTCACATGTGCCACTCATTTATTCTCTCAATCAACCTGTGAGGTAGATACTGTTATCATCTCCATTTTACAGGTGAGGAGATGAGATACAGAGAATTGAAGAAAACCCAAGGCCCACGGCAGGTGAAGCAGCCTAGATTGGGGGTGGGGAGAGGGAAGGTTGTTGGTCTCTGAACTATTAGGATTGTTACTCTAAGGGATGGAACTGGAAGCACTGTTAAGTTTCTTCTTTGGTCTTTTCTCCAGTTCCAGGTTTTCTACCATGAAATGTGTAACTTTCATCATCACATGCAAAAAAGTCTCAATGAAAGTTAAAATTTATGCAAACAGAAACCACAGTTCAGCCGTTCTCAACCTGATGCTCTGTAGGCCGTGAAGAAGGGGTGGGAATGATACAATTTCATGTATGTGAAATAAGCAGAAAAGGTAAATCTACAGCGACAGAGGCAGACTGGAGGTTGCCAGGGGCTGAGAGCAGCGATGGGAACGGGGCTTTCTTTGGGGTGAGGAAGATGCTTTGGAACTTAGACAGAGAGGGCAGTGGTGCAACACTGAGTGTACTAAATGCTAGTGAAGTGCTCACTTTAAAATGATTAGTTTTATGATGTGTGAATTTATTTCAATTTGAAAAGTAAAACAAGGAGAATGGGGATGTACTCAAAGCTGATTCCTGTCCAGCGTTTTGGTCTGCTGGAATGACCCTTCCTCCTGCTCTCCTCAAGGCAGGATCTTCAGCTGAGAACCCCTGAAGCTTTGTCTGACCCCCTAGGCAGAAGCCAGGGTTGTGGGTCCCAAGAGTGTCCTGTGGGAAACCTCTAAGGAGAAAGAGGCATTTATCAGGCCATTGAAACCTTGAGGGACTTTCCTGGATGACCAACTCGTCCCCCCCACTTTGCTCTGCTCCCCAGTGTCCAGATTCATTCTGGTACAACCCTCCCTCCTGCCCCACCCCCACCCCCGCCAGGCCCTGGCAGAATCAGGGAGAATGGCAAGAAAGTGGATGGTGTGCTCTTTTCTGGACTTCCTCGTTGTGATGTCATATGGTCATTCAAGGAGAATTATTTTCCCTTGGAAGCCCTCTCCATCCTTCGAATCTGACCCCCTGAGTCTTGCTGAGCACAAAACTGGAAAGCTGATCTAACGGGATTAAGCAGATAGAAATGAGGTGGCAGAACTTGGAAACTCCCTGAGCAATCTCATGACCTGGAATTTCCTCCCTGCTCTGCTGTCCCTCAGGAGAAGCCAGTTCCACAAAAGCCAGCCAGGCGTGGTGGTCACATTGGACTTGCTTTGTGGCCTCATGACCTTGGCTGGGGGGACCATCCTGATTCCTGATTTCAGCAACACTTTTGGGAAACCAAGTTGCTGAGAGAGAGAGAGAGAGAGAGAGAGAGAACCAGTTCCAGACAGGAGAAGGGCTGGCCCTTGTTTTCTGTCTTCCCCTTCTTTCCTCCTGCAAACGGCGACACTCAGTACCCACTAGAGATGATCTCATGGAGAGACAACAACAGTTTGTGTTTTGATCTCAGCTCTACCACTAACTAGCTGGGTGACCCTGGGCTACTTTCTCTGCTTCCTTGAGCTTGTATCTTTGGCCATAAAAGAAGGAAATAAGACCAGTCCCCCTTCCCTGAGGCATACAGATGCTGGGATGGGTGAACAGACGCAGGCCAGCAGACCCCTTGGAGGGGGTCAGTTAACCCAGAGCCACATTGTCATGACACCAGTGTGAGAAATGGGACAGCCACTGAAAACCAAGCACTTGCATTTTCAAAAATTTCCTGCAGCCGCTTTATTTATTTTTCCCAGGGTTAATTTCCCCGGGTTTAAAGAGCGAGGGCCTCCCAACAGGTCTTTTGTTGGCTTTGCTGCTGGGCATATTTTCCTCCTGACTGCCAGGAATGGGATCAGAGAAGAAGGAAGAGAAGGTGTGCTGTTCCGTGTGTGGCACGGGTTGCCAGCTAACCACAGAGGGACAGCCAGTGACCATAATTACAGACAGAACTTTTCTGCTTAGAGTGTGAGGGTGCAGCTTGTTCCGGGTGTGGGGCACCCCAGAGCTCCTGAACTGCCCAGTGCTTCGAGAGAAGCAGCTTGGTGCAGTGGGGGAAAGGCTTAGAAGCCGAAGTCTCTGCTTCTCAGTGGATGTGAGGGCCCTTGAGGGGAACATGCAATCTATCTGAGCCTCTGTTTCCTCATCTGTAAAATAGAGATAATAACCCCATTCCTGTGGGCTGTGCATGAGTTTGCTAGCTGCTGTAATAAAGTACCACAAACTTGGTGGCTTAGATAACAGAAATGTATTGTCTCACAGTCTGGAGGCTGGAAGTCCAAATCAAGGTGTCAGCAGGGTTGGTTCCTTCCGAAGACTGTGAAGGAGGTATCCATCCCAGGCCCCACTCTCGGCTTGTAGGTGGCCGACTTTTCCCTGTGTCTTTCACATCATCTTCCCTCTATGTGTGTGTGTCTCTGTGTCCAAATGTCCCCTTTCTATAAGGACACCAGTCATACTGGACTATGGGCCACCTTAATGACCTCATCTAATTGCCTCTGTCAAGTTCCGGCCACCAAATATGGCACATGACGAGGGGTTAGGACTTCAACGTGGATTTTTTGTGTGTGGTGGGGGCAGGGACACAACTTAATGCATAACAAGGTGGCTGTGATGGTGACAGATCAGAGAGGAGAAAGCATTCATAAATATGCACCCCGTACTCTCCTGGAGGCAGGGAGCCTTCCTCTCGGGGACATTTCCATTGTCCTCATCTTACCTGGGCAGAGGAAGCAGGTCTTGCAGGACTTCTGTTGGGTGGTTCCCTAGCACATTCTGGAGGATCCCACCGTACGCTCTGTGATGGGCACGGGCCATGAGCTCAGCCGGAAACGTCACAGTGGCCCAGAAACCTGGTTTGGTGAATTCTCCCAGGCCTGTCTTTTTCTTCCCCAAGCTTCAGGTCTCTTCATGTAACAAGCAGTCTGGGGCGGTAGCCAAAATGCCAGGCCCGGATCAGGCCAACCTGCCTTCAATGCCCTACCCCACTCCTCAGCAACAGCACTTTGCCAAAACCCTTCATCTCGGGAATCAAGAAGGAATCACATACTTTGTGTCTGGGATATGGTTTGATCTTGAATCAAATCTATCAAGCTAACATATATTTAATATCTGTCCTTTGTTATATGGCATGTCCTCTCATGGTCTCTAACTTCCTGGCAGCTCATCTCGGCTCCACTTCTTTTGTGTCCCTTTTGAATGTGGACAACTGCTCTGTACCATATGTTTTAGTATGTATTTGGTAAACAGGGTAAGAGTTCCTTAGCCCAAAGCATAATGGGTAAAAAGAGGCATGTTCCCACCCTGGGACGAATAGGTCTTTAGGACATCTCCAATGAGCCCACTGTGTCCCTTGAGCCAAAAATCCGGCTTCTGCCCTGGGAGGGCTTAGAAGCACAGGCAGAGTATGGGGCAGGAAGTCAACCTTGCCAGGCTCCCAGCCCCCTGTGCTGGGGTCGGTGAGCAGAGATGAGCTTCAGGAGCCAGAACTAGGTCTGTCCCTGCCCCAAGCAGGTCAGGGTGAGTGGGGACAGACCTAGTTCAGGAGTACCAGGTGTGGCTGTGAGAGCCTTCCCATAGGGGTCATCTGTGACCTCCAAATGACAGTAAGGAAACAGTGCTCCGATGTGACGAGGCTGGGGCTCCAAAACCCTGGGGGGCTGAGCAAGGCCTCCCAGGTGAGAGTGGACATTCCCAGTGTCAATCAGGCAGGAAGGGAGGATGCTGGGACAGGAAGTAACTTGGAAGATGGGCCCTGAGCTGGTGAGAAGTTGCCACCTTCTCTGTGGGCCCCTCTGTGGGGACCTGGACCCTGGGGGTAGGGAGGAGACGTGCCAAGAGTTGTGGGGTGGTGGCCACTACCCAGGAGGAAGCTGAGCCAGGCAAGGGACAGTCACGGGCAGCCTTAAGGGTTCTGAGAGCAGCCATGTTGGACAGTTGTCAGTTACTCTGTTTATGTTCCTTTGGTGCTCCCAAGGCGTCCTGTAAAAAGCTATACAGTCAAACCAAAGGAGGGGTAGGTCGGAGAGCATGAAGAACGGGCAGGACCTTGTGATGCCAGAGGCGTGATGACACCATGGGAGCAGCCCCCTCCCCCACCAGGGAAGCTTGCCGTGGCTTCCCCGTGGTGGAAAATCCGCTCCCCACTGCCCTGGAAAATCAAGGTGGGAATTTAATGAGGATGCTGATGAGGAGGCACAGCCACCAAAGAGACTTTATCCCTTGTCTCTGTGGTTTTCTTGCCCAAAGATTGGTGTCCAAGACTGTGTGCTGTGAGCTGCACCTGGAGCAGGGTTCCAGACGGGGGGGCCAAGACAACCTGTCCCAGAAAGCCCATGTTCAAACTCCAGTAGGACCGAGGTTGGAGGGCCACAGCTGAATCAGGGAGTCGGTTACAGAGTTTCGGGTTTAGAAACTTTCCTCTGTGTCCTCGTTGCCCAGCACTGCACCGGAACTGCCCGGGCTCCTGGCTACTCCATGGACCCCCGGGTCAGGACCTTTGCACCTGCCATACTTCTCCCTGGAGCCCTCCTCCCACAGGTATTCATTTCATTTGGGTGTTGGCTCAAGTATCACCTCAGGAAATGTCTCTAATCCCGCAACTCTTGTCTATGCCCCCCTTTTTTTTTTTACTTCACTAATTCCCTAAAATTACATTCTACAGGGGGGTTACTTGTTTATCTGATTGTCGTCCGTTTGCCCCAGTAGAATGTAAGGCCCACGACGGCAGTGACTCTGCTCTGCTCTTTATTGACTCCCAAGGGCCTCAGACAGGGCCTGGCACATAGTAGGGACTCAGTAAATATTTGTGGAGCTGGTGATCAAAGACCGTGGATGTCTCCTGAGCTCCTACCAGAGTCCCAAGACTTGGAGAGTCAGGCCGTCTTAAAGGGGTGGGGACATGGCAGAGGCAATATTGAGCCACCATTCTTTCCACTGAGACCTTTAGTGACTCTGTCCCCCATCTCTCTCTGTTCCTTGGCCATCTCCCTTGAGGAGACCCAGTCTCCTGCGGTGTTTCTCCACCACCCCACACGTTTATTCTGCCTTGTCTTTGCTCCTGCTTTGCCTCTTACAATGTGTTTTCCTCTTCTCTGCTTTCCAAAATCTTGTTCCACTTCCAGGCCAGAACAATTCATCCTTCAAGGGCTAGCTTGAGGCTCATCAACCTCCTTGTACAAACCATTTGTTACCTGAGGAAACTAATATTCTTTTCCCTTGGAATCCAGAGCATTTCTTTACACAGCCATTAAAGCAGCTTTCACAATCTGGCCTAATTAGGACATAAGGGGGCTTTGTCCTCCTTAGAAGGTGGTGAGATTGGTAGAGGCATGATTGGGAGGTTGGGATCTCTAACACTTTGCATATACTAAGTGCTCAATTAATGTTTGCTTAATTGAATAAAATTGACATTGTTCTCTGAGAATTATCTGGGAAAAAGGAAATGAACTGAAATATGCACTGGGGGCTACGCACTGTGCTAATACTGCCATCACGTACTTTATCTCCCCAAACCCTTATTTCCAAAAAAAAAAAAAAAAAAGCCAGTCATATTACAGGGTGTATATTACCATTCCTGTGTCATAAATGAGGGTCAGAGAGGTTGTGTGAGCTTCCCAGGCTCACACAGCTGGGTAGAGGCTGAAGTAGGGTTGAAAGCCAGACATATATTTAAAGACAAAATGGCTCTTACTCAGTTAAATAGCTTATATTCAGTTATTTTTATCCCTGTAAATTCAGTATGGAATTCTGGAAGATGACACAGCTAGATATAAACAGGCATGGATGGATTTGTAAACCTGATTCTCATATGCCAAAGGTTTAATAAAAACAGTGTTTCCTCCCTGCTCCCAAGGATGAGAATAACTTTCTATCTTCTGTTTGTTTGAGGAGTCTCTGAACTACATAGACATCTACCCCACATAAATCAAAACAATTGGCTACAATGAGATGTCATAAACTGGGGATGCCTGATTGACATTTTTCCGGAGGCCAGAACAACATGTGTAGCTTACCCAGGGCTTAAAAAGGCAAGAGAAGTCTTTATAGCAACAATAACAGTTGATTGCAAATATTTGTATGCTGATTCAATTTATTCTAGGAAAGCTTAAAATTACTGAGTTCAGTAGCTCTCACATTAGGCTCATCAGCTTAAGATGCAGTTTAAAATTTATATTTTTAAAACCTCCATTGAAGCTAAGAATAGAAAAATGAGAGGATTGCTCTGGAGTGGATCTTAGGGCAAATTTAGCTCACTGAATTTAGCTCAGTCCCTGAAGAAATAAAATTTTACAACAGTTAAAATGAAATAAAAAACTATCCATAAAAAAGCCTCTTTTCAAATAATGCCCTCCGCCATTTAATGGAACTCATCGGAACATGAAAATTGTTCTTTAAAGCATTTCCATGAACTCCTTAAACTACACACTTCCAGAGTGAAAATTAATATGTTATTAAACTTTCATGCCTCTTTCTAGAGAAGTTGGTTAACAAAATGCACCATGTACAAACCTGAACAATAGAAAAACTTCCAAAATCCTTTAAAAAGTAAATAAATAAAAGGAGGAGTTGGATAGAGATACTTTTACACAATTACAGTGTTTTTTTTCTTCCTTCAAAGAAAGTTTTCTTTTAATGATAAAGGAGGAAATGCTTTTTTAATAGAAAATCTGGAAATACAGAAAAATTTTAAAGGGACAGAAAAGAAAAAGACTTTTGTCCCACTGCTCCCAGAGACAATCGTGGCTAACATGTTGATGCATTTCGTTTTGCTTTTTTTGTTTCTTCTAAACTTGGTTTCTATCGTTTCTGTGTTTGCCATTAGTTATTTGCCCCTTGTTTTGTTCTGAACAGTGCTGGTGATCTGGCAAAGGGAGGTCCAGGGACGGGCAGGAGGCTGACCTGCCGTTTGTGCTGTGATCCTAGGTGCGTTATTTCTCACCTCCAGGCTGGATGTGAACACAAGCTCGTTCTGAGAATCTGAAAAAAAGCAACAAACCTTCTGTATACAAAACGGCACAGAGACCCACAGCATCCTGCAGGCAAGTTCAGGGCCCAAGTCCAAACCCCTTCACCAGCCAGGAGCCTCAGGTTCAACACCCTGAACTGGGTGATGTTAAAGACCCCTTGACAGCTTATAATTCTGCTTTCCCAGGGAGGCTTTCACATGCCCATTTGTTATTCAAATCCCTGTGAGTTCTGAGTAAGAGGTGAGGAGAGAGCCTTCCCAGCACGCTGCCTGTGTCTCCACACTGCAAAGTGCTCTGCCTTCTCTGCAGGCCCTGCAGTCAGGCTGTAGGACGAGGGAGGTCAGCGGGCCTTGTGCACATGAACCCAAGTGCACACTGCTGGGGACACTCAGACTAGAAGAGTCTAGTCATGCACGACGTAATGACATTTTGGTCAATGATGGATCCCATAGACGACGGTGGTCCCATAAGATTATAATAGAGCTGAATTTCCTGTAAGAAATGGAAGGATATGTGGTTCAGGAGGAATTTTTTTCTCTGATGAGGAGCAATGTCTGTGGGTCTTGGAAATAGATTTGTGCCTGTTACCGCAGAACAGACTGTTCTCGGTGTGATGTCCAGGTTCTTGGTACCCTGAACAAAGAACTGGGCAGGACACGCAAAGGCAGTGGTGAAAGATCAATTTATTAGAAGTGAAAGTACGCTTCAAAGGGCTAGGAGCAGGCCCGAGCAATGGCATGGCTCAAAAGGCGTCGACTGTCAAGGACATGGATTTTTTTCTTTTCTTTTCTTTAGAATGGGCTACTCCTCTCTGGCTGTGGGGTTTCTTCATTGGCACCTGTGATTGACAAGAGGTTATTGCCTCATCTTTTTAGTCTGCGCATGTTCCTTCCCAGAATCCAGTCTGTTACAATGATATTAATGAACTTCCGGGCATACGCATGATACTATAATGATGGTACAACGAGTCTAAGGTGAAGCGAAGGTCGTTGTAGCCTTTGCTGCGCAGGTGTGAGTGACCAGTCTAATCTAGTTAGGTAGTTTGTATCTTCTAGTGTCTTCACAGTGCTTAATGGTTATGTAGATAAGGGAAAATTTGGGCGTAGAAGAGAGGTTTCTGGGAGGTCTCTGGGCAGTCGCTCTCCGGCGGCCGTGTTGAACATGCAGGAATGTTTGGAGACCCCATTCCTATCTCTATCTACCTGCCTCATTTCCCCCTGAGAAGCGTGATCCCCTTAAATCTCTATGGGAAGTTGAGGGACAGGCGGTCACTTCTTCTGTATCTGCTTCCTGCTGAATGTGGTCGTTGTCCCTGCCTATCGGGGATTCACGGAACTCTGTCCCTATCTGATCTTAGATGAGAGGAAGGGGTCTCCGGATCCGCCTGGAAGACCACGTTGGCCTCCTTGGTCGGAGTGTACAGGACGCCTTGTTGGAGCATCATTCGTATCCCAATGGCCCTGGATGAGGAGAGAAAGGTTTTGGTTAATACATTAAAAGCACTGGCCCAAAGAGCAGGACTCAAAACTACCGACACAGGGTGAAGTCCATTTAGCTTCATGGGGCCTGTGGTTTTTTCCTCTGATTTTAACTGGTTATTTAGGTGTCATTGTTTACCCAGGAGTTGGGCCCAGAATGACCTGGAAAGAATGCTGGGCTACCATGATTACAATCAACAAGGATAAATCACAATCTTCTGGGTAATTATCTGAAGCAGGGGGTAAGAGACATTCTATCATTCAGGCTAGGCACAATCATTAAGATTAAGAAACTGATTTAAAAAGTGATTAAGACCAAAGACTAGGGAGCTAAGAAACTAGGGAAAAGGAGACTTAAAATTCCTACAGTGAAGGGCTCTCCTGTATCACACCCACTCACGGCACCTCGATTTTGAGTGTACAGGTTACATCCAGTCAGTCAGCCACGGACCTGTTTCAGCACACAGGAGCCTATTCCCCCAGTGGTACATAATCAGAGGGTGCTACAGGGTCCCCCCACCCCCCGACCTAGCTTGGTGGTCTTCAGAGTACATGGCTGTGAATTCTTTGTTGGGGACCTAAGACTCTGTACAAGGACATGCGTCCACAGAAGCTTCCTCAACAAATGTTAAGTGCCACTGCCACATTAGTAACAGCTTTCTGTGGTACGGTGGAGCTAGCCTGCCCCTGTCCTTTGGAAATATTTTCAGGTTGTAATGATGTAACGCATAGATAAATTTTATTTTTCCCACCAGTTCAATGCCAGAGACAGCCCTTTGTGAAGATAGAGCCAATGGAACCAAAAACAAATTTTCAGAGTCAAAGTATTGACTCCTCAGGTTTACACCCTCTCCATGTTTGGTTTTTTAATTTATTTTTTTATAAATCCCACAGTTCCTTAATCTGACCACTGCTCCAAACCGCAACAACCAAAAACCACATTGCCATGACAGTCCCTCTGTTTTCTTATCTCTCCATCTGTGTGGCTTGTTCCTATGGATCCTCAGGCCGCCTTTCACTTCCTCTGGACAGTCACTATTAGGGCGATCTGGTCTTACCCGGTCTCTCCTTGGTATTTCTCATCAGTCCAGCCCACATCCCTATCCAGGGAGCATTGGAGCATGTTCTACTTCTGACCCTTGCAAAAGGAAGCAGGGGGCAGGCTCGCAGGACAGTGCTTACAAAGCCAGCAGTGGGCACGATCACGTCCTGGCCCTTCACACTCACTCGCTGCTCACTCACTGACTCGCCCAGAACAATGTCCTGTCCTGCAAGCTCCATTCGTGGTAAGTGCCCTGTACAGGTGGACCACTTTTTATCTTGTATACTGTATTTTTTACAGTACCTTTTCTATGCTTAGTTATGTTTAGATATACGGAGAGCGTTGTGCTACAGTTGCCTACAGTATTCAGTACGGTAGCATGCAGTACAGGTTTGTAGCCCAGAAGCAGAAGGCTGTCTCATCCAGCCTGGGTGTGCAGTGGGCTAGACCACCCAGGTTTATGTAAGGGCGCTCTGGGATGTTTGCCCGACAAAATCACCTAAAGACACATTTCTCAGAATGTATCCCCATTGTTAAGCAGCATTTGACTGTATTTGTGTCAGGTCAGGAGAAAAGAAGCCACAGTCAACGCTTAAGGAAGGGTTTTGTTTTTTTCTGCCCCTGAAAAATAGCCCTGACTCATTGCATGCCCTGGCATGCAGCTGATGCCACCCAGGTGTGATAGCCACACCCAGGCCCCGACCCCACAGGGTCCAGGGACAGCAGGACAATGACCAGAGTTGCTAACCTCTAAACCCCTCAGCCACAGTGCGTGGTAACTGTGGTACGCCCCATCTCCTCCTCCAGGGACACAGCCAAGCTAGCACCAGGTTGACGAGGAGCAGGAAGGCCAGTCGGGGACAGAGCTAGGGGTTGACGAGCAGGACAGAGGGCCTAGTGGGGCATTTGGGGGCCCAGGAGTGAATGGCACCCTGGGAAGACCTTCTAATTGTGTGTCTGGAGGAAGCCGGAATGGGGTAGAAAAGAAGATTCCACTTACTAAGTAGTTACTGCACCCAATGCTATGCATGCACTAATCCTATTCCTCAACCTGCTCAGTACACGTGAGCTAGGTATTGACCCGTCATTTACCCATAAAATATTATGGGCTGGTAGGTCTGCGCCAGACCCTGGGGAGACAGCAGCCAACAAACACGAAGATGCCACTCCCATGGACCTCACTTTCTAGTTGGGGGAACAGACAAGAAAGAATTGGACAAATACATAGGAGCAGAGGGGTGAAAGTGTCCCAGAGAAAAACTGAGCTACCTCAAGGGGCAGAGCACGGTATGGTCAGCAAACACCTCAGGAGCCGTGCTGTGTCGGGGCTGAGGCCCAGCTTGAGGGGAAGTGTGCTCACTGCAGGGAGCCCTAGGGACGGGCGGCAGAGTATAATGGGCCATGCTGAGCACTTTGGACATTATTCTGAGTGGGGCTTGAGTTGGGGACCATCACCGGCTTTTAAGTAAAGGAGTGACAGGTTCTGGCTTCCATTGTGAAAGCATTGCTCTGGCCTCTGGGTAGAGAATTAGACCTCAGG
This sequence comes from Rhinolophus ferrumequinum, assembly GCF_004115265.2. Classification (NCBI taxonomy): domain Eukaryota; kingdom Metazoa; phylum Chordata; class Mammalia; order Chiroptera; family Rhinolophidae; genus Rhinolophus; species Rhinolophus ferrumequinum. The sequence goes on from NC_046288.1 coordinate 78,275,650, forward strand.
TGGGCGAGAGAGAGAACAGGGGACACATTATGACCCCTTGCTGACAGGTGAGGATTTGGAGACTCAGGCACCACGACCATCCTGAACGTCTGTGTGACTTCCCTTTGCCTGTGGGATCGAGCACGTGCTCGCAGATGTGACCCAGCTCGGTCGGCCTCGGCCTCTCTCCCCACGTTCCCTATTGCCTTTGGGCTTCTCTCTTGACTCTTCAATGGCCCCACGTTCAGGTACTGACCTGGCCTTTGCACATCTTTCCTGATACCTGCAGTGCCCTCCTCCCACCTGTTCACCTGGCTAAGTCCTAGCCATCCTTCTTGTGCTTAACCACCATTTCTCAGGGAAGCCTCTCCTGTCTCCCCCAGCCCAGGCCAGGTGTGCTGCGTACCTGCGTGGGGTCCATCCTCCTCTGTGGCTGCATTCCTCATCTTTGGGAATCCCTGCTCTTTGTTAGACCGCCCTGGGCTCTGGAATACCCCAGGGCAGGCTGGCTTCGGTCTTGTTGACACCCGCACTTCACCAGGGACATGATCTGCAGCATCATTTGGACGCTTAGTAACAATTCTTTGTGAGTTGAATAAGACACTTGACCTAAGATCACACAGCTAATAAGAGGGAAGAACAGGTTTCGATCTTCTGATTCCAACTTCCTTGGTGCCTCAGGACTTGAACTCAAGGCTTGGATTAGCCCCAGCGAGTGATGGCTCAGGAATGAGCCATTTTGTTTTTCTAGGCCTCGATTTTTCCAACTATAAGAAGAGAAGGTTGGACATGGAGTGTCTTTCCAGAGTTACATACCCTGGAGGGATTCCACAAATTCATCTGACCACAAGAATCTTCCAGGCCCTGGGGCTTCTTAAGAATATTTGTTCCTGACCTCACTCCAACCTGCAAAACCACAGCTCCAGAAGGTTGACTTGGGATCCTGGTTCTGTTTGTTAGTTTGATCAAAGGCCCCAATTCTTATCGTAAGTGTAGGAAACACATTTCAATGGGACTGCTTCTTAGAGGAGCTTCCCAAAGAGACAGTCAGGCATGATTGCAATGAGTATTTCAACTCTAATAACAGTTGCTTCTCAAATGTCCTCTCTCTTTTATAAAAAGAAACTCTGCAACTGAAGCCTGATATTTATTTACGTGAATTATTTTGGGGGCCTAACGGGAGGTTCCTGAATTTCTGCTGAGGGTGCAGTTTCCTAGACAACTCCGAATAGCACTGCCCTGACAAGTGTTGACCAAGTCGGAATGAAGGAACACTCACAAGGAGCATAAAGGCAGGGAAGCTCTCAACATCCCTGAAAAGAGGCCAAAGACCAGAGAGTTTAACCAACTTATCTGAAGGCACACAGCTGGTGGGCAGAAGAGATGGAACCATATCCAGCTCTCTGCGTCCCTGGCTAGTGTTTTCCCTTCTGAACCCCAAGAGTGTGCCAATGTAATGTGGGCTCTGCATAGAACTGTAATGCTCATACTTCACAGCAAAAAGTGTCCCAGAAACATGACATCAGTGAACAGTGCATGGCGCATAGTAGGCACTCAATATTAGGGGTTAAATGATTGGCCAACCCCACTCTCTCATGACCCTGATCTGGGAACAGAGCACTTTTCGGACTATTTCATTCTCTGCCTTGTTGGAGTAAATCTATGGAATACCTAAAACAAGTTCTCACTAGCGAAACAGAAATATATTTGATGATTAAAAAAATAATTAATGCAGACTCAAGGGAGACAGATGGAGTCTCACTCTGCCATTTCCTTGCCTCTTCAGAACCTCAGTTCCCTCAGCTGGAAAACGGGAATGATGCCTCCATCATTGTGCTGTTGGTGAGGGTTTGACAAGAAACGGCCTGGTACCTGGCACAGAGTTGCTCAGCGTTGGTTAAATAAAAGAACAGACAAATGAACGACAGGGAGGAAGTGGTTTGTTCTGCCCTGGATTTGGACTTGTCTTCCATCCTCCCAGCTTCTTACTCTCTCTTTCAAGTGTACAGCAGCTATAGTTGGACCTTTCCTGAATGAAGAGCCTGAGGTTGGGTGCAGAGTGAGAATCCAAACACGCCCTATGGATAAAGGCAGAAATGAATGACAAAGGAGTCCCCACAGAACCCACCATCTTCTATTGAATGTAATATATTGGCATTTTATTTGTTATGAGAAAATTAGGCTACGAGTAACCCAAAACCTAAAATAACAGCAGCTTAAACCCCACAGAGGTTTATTTGTCATCCGTGATCACAGTGGCGGAAGGAAGCCACATCACAAGATGGAAAGGAGAAGTTTTGACCCCTGAGCAAGTTCATTTTGAGGACATTAAGCCATGTTCGTGGTTGTGTCCTTTAACAGAAGATGTCACCGAGGAGAAAGAGAGGTTCCCAAGGCTCTGAACGCCTCAGGGGTCCATGTAGGACAGCAGGAGAATGAAGTAAAGGTGGAGAGAGCAAAGCTGGAATGGAGAGAAGACAAAGTTGGCGACCGAGGACCCAGGGACAACACGGAGCTGCGACCTCAGAGTGGAGGCCGGAGGAAACGGTGATGAGCACTAACTGTGCATTCAGAGAATCCTCACAGTAACTGTAAAACAAGTGCTGTTATGCCCATTCTGTCAACGGCAAAAGTGAGATTCTGAGCAATCAGACAACATGTGCACACCACCCAGTGTGCTGCACATGTGAACTTAGAGCCTGGGTCTGTTTGGCTCTGACGCCCAAGTTCTTCCTTTCAGACCTGCTTCACACTGTCACCTGAAACTGACCCTGCAGGGAACACACATGTCATATCGAGAAAAGGGGCTTCTAGAACGTGCTGCTGCAGAGCAATGGCTCCTAGAGTGCACGGTTACTCCACAGGTCTTTCAAACACCAAGATTAAAGTCATGCATAGTGCAGGTTGCGCTGAGGGGCATCCAGAAAGCTGGAGCAGAATGGAAGCTGACTCAAGGGAAAAGGGGGCCAGGAAGCTTAACCTAAGCTCTTGGAAACCTCTTAATGACAGCCAGACATTAACACTGAGTGACAGCATGGGTTTCCTGGCTTTCGTGTAAGATACGATGGACTGACTAACAAAGCCGCTCAGCAGCCTGCAGCACGTCGATTGACAAGTGACTTAGTGGTTGTTTCCTAAAATAAAATATTAAACTCCCTATGAATCACAAACTTGCCCAGACACAGAGCTGACCTTGGGAAAAAATGAATCACAGACTGTCAGACCCCTGGAAGACTCTCTGAGATTCCACTCTTGGATGAGGAAACTGAGGCCCGGAGGTTTTAGTTAGCTCCCTAAGTCTATGTATCTGGCCAGAGGCAGTCAGGTCTGCAACGTCCAGCTCCTGACCCCAATGAACAGGTAGCATTGGTCCACAGGCCCAGAGCAAAAGAGATTTCCACTTAAATTAAAATCTGGACATGACCTCAAAAACAGTCCCCCTCAGCTTCTGGTCATTTACTTTACTTGGTTTGATTTTCTCCATAATTCTTAGCACCACCAGAAGTGATCTGCTTGGTAGATTTGTTTACAGATTTTTCTGTCTGTCTCCCAAACTAGATAGTAAGCTCTGGAGGAGGCTCTGCCTTGATCCCTGCTGTGTCCTGAAAATTTGGGTGGGGAGGGGTGCCTGGTGCATGTAGAAGGTATTCAACAAATATTTGTAGAAGAAAGGGTGGGAGGAAGAACAAGAGAAGAAGCAAAAAAGAAAAAAAATGTGTGTCAAGCACTTTATTTATGGTCACATTCAATTTTCTTTGTATATTTATTTATACCTCACTTTATTTCTAAAAATACTTGAAGGCAGCTATAAGCGTTGTAAGGCCCATTTCCAATGAGGAAACTTAGTTCCAGAGATATAAAAGGATTGGTCTGAAGTGTAGCACAGCAGGATTTGAACCCAGGTTAGCGTGCTTGTACCATATTCGTTCATTCATTCGACATGTATTGACTTGAGTGCCTACTTTGTGCCAGGATCAGCTCTAGGCTTGTGGGACATTTTAGCATACAGAACAGGTAAAGACCCCTGCCCTTGCAGAACTTACAGTCGTGGGCATCTGAAACTGCCGTGATGTGTCACAAAAGAATGGACAGCGAGCCCTGACATGAAATACGTGGGAGGTAGACCTGCCGAGGCCACCATCTTGGGCTGAGCTGCACACCGTCTCCATCTCATGCTTCACCACCTGGAGCAGGAAACTGGGGGCCTGGCAGACAATTCAGGCGGTGGCACGGACCTCTTCCCTGTCTGCGTCCATGGGAGGTTTGAGGGTTGGAGCCCTTCTGATCAGAGTGGTAAGATCTGGAAGCTGATGGGACAGTTCAAAAGACCCTTATGAATCTCTAAGAACAAGCATAGCTGTTTTGAGTTTCAAATTATGGCCCATATCTGTGTGGTGCCCCTGGAACTCCACGTTGAGGGCTCTGCAAGAATCTGGAGATGGCGGTGTCAAGGACGTTGGTGTCTTGTGATGGGCTGTCAGCCCAGGCACAGAAGGGCTTCCTCAGGGGTTTTGTGGGCTGTGGGTCAGAGCAGGAGCCAAGGCACACGCTGGGCTCTGGGCTATGGTAGGTGACAGACTGTACCGGACGCACATCTTTGGGGACTCCCAGACATGCCTCCCAGGCACTGTAAGAGGCATACGGCTTCCTACGTAGGTAGGTGGAGGTGGACAAGCCTGGAGTCTTTCTGAATGGGAATGAGTGCAAATGAGTGCAAATGAGGCCTCATGTTGTAGACCCAGGATGTGAGGCCAGCAGACATTTGCTCTATATATTAATCGCACTTCTTGTCAGCAGTTGGGAGGAGAGAGGCAACAAAAAGAGAGGTTACATTTAATGGATTATCTCAAAGACCATAGCCCTTCAACCTACAGGAAAAGGCCAAACTCCTTAACAGGACAGGAAGGACTCATGAACCAGCCCCCGAGCACCCACTCCGGGCTGTCTCTGGTTAGGCTCCTCTCTCCACACACCTTCCTCCTCCCCAGGCCTCCTTCTGGGCTCATCTTCCTAAAACCACTGTCGCACCATTACTCCACTACTTTACAGCCTCTGATGGCTCTCACATTGCCTTCAGATGGTCCACATGTCTTACTGTGCGGTGAGCCCCTTTAGAACCTGACGCCTCTCTCATTATTCATTTCCTCCAATATTATGTTCTAGGCACATTGCACTCCAGCCCCACGACATCACTGACCGATCTGAACACAGCTGGGTGTGCCAAGTCCTCCACTCAGAATGTCCTTCTCCTGGGTCTCCATCTGCTGACCCCATCAATCCAAAGAACTAGCTCAGGCACCATGGCCCCTGGGAAGCTCTTCCTGACCCACCCGGGGCTGAAGTGAACGTTCCTACCTATCTTCCTCCCCACACGGACCTTGTCTTCCCCCTCTGTTGGCACTCCTAGAGTTGACAGTGTCCTCTGTTTCCCTCACTAGTGGGTGACATTCTTGAGGGCTGGACTTGGTGTTAATCTTCTCTGCATGCTTGAAGCTCGGGGTGCAGAGTAACGCCCCAAAGAACTTGTATAGTGAGGAAATCAGTGGATGAGCTCTGGCCTTCCCCAGCATTGCATAGAGGCAGGCAAGGGCCAGCAGAACATTTAAGGGGGGCGGGGAGTGTCCTCAAAGCTCATCAATTAAAAGAAATCATATTTTAATGCAATATTTTTAAATCCATATTTAAGCCCTAAACTCCATGATAAACAAATCTCAAAATGTTAAAACAAAAAAGATAAGGTGTGATCCTGCACTTGCATGACCCCCTCCCCCCACCTCCCCCAGGCCTGGCCCTTAGCAATTTCCTCAGAGGGGGCATCTCTCAACAGTACGTGCACAGTGGCTGAATTAGCACTGCCATCCTGAGCCTGGAGAGGAGGACATGGATTAGAGAGAGTCAAGTGAGGTGATGGAGATGGTGAGGGTGGAGTACTTATCCATCAGGCAGCAACAGAAAGCAACTCCGGCTAATTTTAGACAAGGAACACACCGGAAGCGTATTGGATGGCTCTTGGCCTTGTTAGGGGGCCAGAGAACAGAATCAGAACCAAGGGCAGTGGGCACCGCCTGGTTAGGACATAGCTACTGGCACCTGGCCCTGCCCGTGCCACCGTCACTGTTACCCTCTGATAGTCTGATTGTCTTTATTTGCTGCATCACATGTTCCAGGATCAAAGTCATGGGCAGGAGTCGCCAACTGGCCAGGCTGGGGTGGGGCCATGCCTTGGGTGTATGGTGAATAGGAGGATAATCTTTTGGCTTTTGTGGTGGCCGGTGATGGACTATAAGCCACTCCTGTAAACTCTCCATAAATGGGCGTTTGTCCCAGCTAGAAGAGGGGTTGCACGTTGGACAGGTAAATCTGTGACAAAGAGTATAGATAAGGCTGAATTTCTTTTTTGGGAGACTGCTTAGAGCCGTTAAGTAAGATGGAGAACTCTGGAGAAGGAACAAACTTGCACTTTTTGGAAAATGTACTAAACTGGTTCCACTTTTAGATATGTATTCTGAAAGTGGTGCATGTGCAGCCAGGGGGACACATTTAGACTATTTTCCATGGTGGTGATAGGTCTGGAGATGATATGGCCCCCTCACACCTCCCAGCACAGTTTAACTAAAGAGGTGTCTTCTCGGGCTGGGAGTGGGAGTGACTGGGGTATCAGAGCCATCGTATCATCAGCAGTGCCAGTGACTTTATGATCTCACTTTATCCAGCTTTTCCAACCAGCCACAGACCTGTACGATGGCAGAGAGCAAGAGTCTAAAGAAGGATCATTGTCCAGTCCTAAATTCAATCAGAGGTGGGGTGGTCAGGAGGAGAGAACCAGCTCTTACTGAGACCCTCCAACGTACAGGCGACGTATATGCCTCACCTCACTGAATGCTCTCCAAACCCAGCAGTACTGCCAGGGTTAGTTCCATTTTAAAGGTGAAGAAACCGAGGCTCACAGGAGTTAGGTAACTCATGTAAGGTGACACATCGTGTTCGGTGTGCCAGAGTCAGATTCAAACCCAGGTCGGTCTATTTCAGAGTCCCTGTTACTGCCGGCCCATAACCTGCAGGGAGTAACTTTAGATCCACCGCTGGCCCTTATTTATTAAACCTTTGAGGCATTTGACATTTTCCTTCCATATGAACAAATGTGATAAAAATCACCAAGAACAGACTGACAGCTGATCTCGTTCCTTGCTTGCTAACTCTGATCGTTCACCCCACAATCAGCTCAGCCCTTGGGCCTCAACCCCAGCAGCCATCACACCCTTCACTGCAGCTTGAGAACAGGCCCAGTGGCACCTCCCATTTCCCAATATTCCAGCCATAGACTGCCTCCCTCTTCTCTTCTCTTCTCTTCTCTTCTCTTCTCTTCTCTTCTCTTCTCTTCTCTTCTCTTCTCTTCTCTTCTCTTCTCTTCTCTTCTCTTCTCTTCTCTCTCTCTCTCCATCCCTCCCTCCAGTCCTCCCTCCCTCTCTGCCTCCGTCCTGCCCTGCTTTCTTTCTTTCTTGCCTTATTTTTCTTTATTTTTTCTTTTTACCTTATTATGATGGAAAATTTCAAACCAGCACAAAATATTACCCAGCTTCAATGATTTTACTGACTTAAATTTGACTTCAGTGCACACTTACAATATTCACTAGTAGTTCTGGCATCTCTAGGGCTACTTGCTAGGGGATTTTTTTCCTTAGAATCCAACCTTAAGTTTACTTTGCTTGTCCCCCACCCCCACCTCTACACATTAAGGTACTTCTAAAAGCAATAAATCCTTTTTGGGGGTTTATGCATTTTAACTTTTAGGCAGCATTAAAATGGCTCCTGAGATGTTTTGCAGAATTACATGCATGCAGATGTTTTCTCCTGCGAGTCTCTACTTCTGTTCTTTGTCCCAGGGAATCTCTAGACACCTCTAACCTCAGCTCAGGTTGTCCGAGGCCCCACTTCCCCAGGTTTATGATCACTGCTTTGTTGCATTCCAACAGATCTAGGATTTGGGGTGTTTTCTTTGTTTGTCTTAGATTTTCATTTTAAATTATTATTTTTTACCACCATAATTAATTGCCATTTATTAGAGTTTGATTGCATAGTCACAGTGTATGGGCAGTCAGGTCCAAGAAAAGGGTTTCTCACTGGGACGAGGTCGAGTCACCTCTGTGTCCCTGGATGCCACGGACAGGGCCTGTGTGGTTAAAAATTCACCGAGAAAGTGCCTTCCTTAGCGTCCCTAAGTCTAAAGACTGCCGTCTGCAGTTTTGTGGTAAGAACGTCCAACTGGGGGGCAGAAGGTGGGATGTGGAAATGAATCATCCCACCTGAGGTATGTGGTAGTGTCAACTTTCCCCGAGACGATACACTCCATGTGGGCAGCAGCTCTCCACTGCTGTGTCCCGGCCCCAGCCCCTCCCGGCACATAACAGATGCTCAGTAGATTTTTGTTTCATTTGTTTGGATAATACCTGCTTCCTGAGGTTATCTTAAATGGTAAATGAAATACTTAGAGTAATGGTGGCCTTGATAAATGATAACTGTTATTCTTATTGTGGGACTGGTACAGGACAGCCTGGGTCTGTGAACCTCAATTTCCTTCTCTGGAAAATGGGGTAGCAGTGCCCCCTTAGGAGGGTTTAACTCAATAAGAGAAATGCATGGAAAGTACTTTGCTTGGGGCTTGACAGATAGTATAATAGATAGTCATAAGTGACAGCAGCAAGCACGCAAACTGCCCGGTACGTATACTTCATCTTTCCTATAGCACTCTCTTGCTGTTACCACAGTTATTTGTCTTCTTTTGAGCTTATAGTTTCATTTTGTTCCCTTTGTTTTCCTCTAAGGTTTACTGAAGACTTATTATGTGCCAGGCACTTTCTCATGAGGCCATGGGAAATAGCACTGTCAGTCCTTCTACTCTGTTTTCTGAATGCTTCTATGATCAAACTTATACGAAAAAATGCTGAGTTTCACCAAGTGTGAGCTTATACTCAGAATAAGCACATGGTGCAGGCCGTTTGTGAATGTCCCAGTGGAGGAATACATGTGGGTGAGCTACATTCCCGAAATTACTCACTTTGCAATTCTTCCAGGGCAGGCTGTCTTGGGGGTGATGAGGAATCAACATGGCAGCTGACGCCCCACAGCCAACGAGGCAACAAACATGGGTCAAGTGGCTTGGATGCACTGATATGCTTTAATTCATGACCCCAGACCTTACTTAGCGTTTGCCAAAACTGATAGCAGGGGCCCCCTCTTCAGTATATCTGACAAAATGCTGCCCAAACTCAATAATTTCTTCCTGTGACTTAAAAAAAAAAAAGAAATCAAACACTAGATTTTGAACATTTTTGGTTGTCACAGTTTGGGAAGGGGTGCTGCTTATATCTAGTGAGTAGAAGTCAAGGATGCCGGTGAATTCTCACAGTACAATCCCACAAAGAATTATCCAGCCCAAAATGTCGAGAGTGCTAAGGTTAAACAACCCTGATCTAGAATAATTTTTTTTCTCTCTTTCCATCACCATATATTTGATCCCCTTTGTCTCTCTTCGTTTGTAATTTTCTTATTTCCTTCAGATTTTACCCAGATTATTGGAAGGGATTCGGCAGTCTCGCTATTTTATCCCATCTCCAAGCATGGTTCGCGCACATGCACTCCCCCCAGCCAATCCCTCCTCGATGCTTCCTGCTCCTTCCTGGGTAAAGTCATTCCTCTTAAATCCTGAGGATGGAAGGGGAAGCCATGCTTTGGAAACATTTGAACCTATATCCCAGCCACTTGCTCTGATCTTTAAGAACCTAGAGACTGTTAATTAAAAAACAACGAATCATTGTGTGTTCTCGGCAGTCAAAAGGAGTCTATTGTAGTCTACCTTTTAAAATATCTCCCCTTGTTCCCAGCAGTTCCTTGGACCTCTCTAGTCATAGACTATTCTAAATGGGATTGCTGTTGGGAGGGGGTTGGGAGAAGAGTTGGTCGGAAGCTTTGGCGTGAGGCTTGCAGGATCTCTGTCCCAGCAAAGGGGCACTTATTACAATATTAGAGTCTATTCAAAAGTTTAGAGGTAATTGTGCATTTCCCATTTCCAGCACTTATACATGTTTTAATTAAAAAATTACTTAATGTTTAAAATTTGCTGTTTGCCTCCCTAGAGATCATAAGCGCCATTCGGGCTCCTACATTATAGTTTTCAAGGAATTAAAAATATGACTCCCATGCAAATACATAGCAAACACATGTCAAAGATTTCACTCAGCTCATGAATTAATGAGGGAACCAGTAAGATATGATGACTGGTTCAAAGGATCCTTTGAAAAACAGGCGTTTACCTAGGCAATCAGGATTGCCAAGGTAAATGTTGCTAATAGTTGCAAAACTTGTCACTATCTTATAGGTCAACAAAATGTTGTGTTTGCGATCATCTTTTCTATAAAGTAAACATGAAATTATCTCTACCAGAAAACATTCATTGGCATTGCCATCGGTTTTCTACAGTTTAACTTCTACTCTTACACTGTTGTAATATAGCCTAGTGAATAGAAATACAGTCAAAGGCACTCACCTCTGTAGAAACCAATAATTCCTAGAAAGTCCATTCGATTATGCCCCTCACTCCACCAAAAGGATGACCAGGCTTCTTTTTGGTCCCTTTCCAAGTCTTGGAAAATTTCTTCTGTAGCGCAGAGGTCAGAATGTGTCCAGCTCTGTCAGCCTTTCTGGCCTGGAGCCTTGAAAATCCTTGGGATGTATTCCATAAATATTTGTGGGATGAAATAAAAAAGGTGGGGGTAAGCCCGCGAGAGAGATTTTGACAAAGAAACAGAGCAGAAATAATAGCTGCCACTTAATTTATTGCCTACTATGTGCCAGGTATGTTGCATATATCATCTCATTTAATCTTTGCAAAACCTGTATTTTGTAGGTGAGGAAACTGAGGTTTAGAGAAGTTAAGAATTGATTTGGGGGCCTGCCCAGTGGCTCAGGTGGTCGGAGCACCGTGCTCCTAACACTGAGGTTACCAGTTTGATTCCCACATGGGCCAGTGAGCTTCGAGCTGGGCTGCTGTGAGCAGCTGGAGGTTGGCATGAGCTGCCACAGCCTGCTGAGTGCTGCTGTGGGTTACTGTGTGCTGCCAGGAGCGGCCAGTGGCCAGCGGTGAGTGGTCGGCAGCAGTCTGCTGTGTGCTGCCGTGAGCTGTTATGACTGGTGACCGACTGCCTTGGAGGGGGAGAAGGAGAGGGAGCGGGGAGCACAAGGCTTACAATACCAGCGTGGGCCAGGAGCTGTGTCCCACACAACTAGACTGAGAAACCACGGCTCGAACCGGAGTGGGGGCGGGGCGATGATGGCGGAAGAATGGGGGGAAAAAATAATTGATTTGGTGGCTCAGTTTCACATTCTCCCCTATAAGGGGGTAAACAAGGGTCTCCTTTGTTTTACTCTCTGCCATACCTGAGTTTGACCCACAGAAGGAGCTCAATCAACATTTGTTGGATGCATATATAAGTGAGTAAGTGAATGAATGAATGAATGAGGGAATGAATGAAGGAAGAAATGAAGGAATGGAGTAGCAGAGCTAGGACTCATTCCCAGGTCTGTTCCTTTTTCACTCTCTGGTTTAAGTAGCTGGATGGAACTGTAATTTTTTAATATTGTATTATGTGTTTTTTATTTTACGTTTTCTAGTTTTATTGAGATCTAATTGACATATAACATTGTATTAGTTCAAAGTGTACAATGTAATGATTTGATATATGTATATATTGTGAAATGATCACCACAATAAATTTACTTAACATTTATCACCTCACACAGTCACAAAATTTTTTCTTCTGTGTGATGAGATCTACTCCCTTGGCAACTTTCAAATATACAACATAGTATTATTAATTGTAGTCACCATGCTGTGCATTACATCCCTAGGACTAATTTATCTTATAACCGTTAAGTTTGTACTTTTAGACCACCTCACCCAATTCCCTTGCCCTCTAAGCCCCGCTTCTGGCAACCACCAGCCTGATCTCTGCTTCTATGAGTTTGCTTTCATTAGATTCCTCGTGTTAGTGAGATCATACAGTATTTGTCTTTCTCTGACTTATTTCACTGAGCATAGTGTCCTCAAGGTTGGATTGGGACTGTTAGTTAACCCCTTAATTGCTCTGGCCAAAAAAAGAAGAGTGTTTTAATTAGCAGAAAGTTTACTGCATTTAAAATAAATATCTGATTATAGCTTAGGTAGCATATAAAGTATGAAGCAAAAGAGAATTTTGCAGAAAATGCTTCTTTTAAAAGTCTTCTAATGAGGGAAATATGCCAGGAGTGAATAAGAGGAAAGACAGTGGTTGAAAAAAGGTTTTGTTTTGTTGTTTTCACAAGTAAGCTCTGAGTCAGATTACCTGGAGGCTCCAGTGTGTGCTGAGTAAATATTACTGACTGACTGACTAACAGATTGTTGCGTCCCGCACTACGAGTGTTGTGGGGAGCGAGGAGGGAGGCGCAGGGTTAAGAAAAGACAGTAGTCATGAATAGAATTTAAGCAGACCAACGGACCCCCCAATCTCAAGGACTGGAAGCCCCTAATCGAGCCTTGAATCAGCTTTATTAGTTCGGTGGGGAAGTAAAGGAGATAAAGCTTGTCAATCTCAAGACCTGTGAATCCCATACATCATAATAGGAAACCGATTTAAGTCAATCACCCTTGCCTGCAGACAGCGTGACCTTAAGTCCCAACTTCCCCAAGGGACAAAACCTATATGCATATGAATAGATGGAGAGAACCTCATTGAATCATCTCCCTTGCAGGTTTCAGGAAGGAATGCAGCCACAGAGGCTGAGGCTTTCCTTAGCTGGAGGAAGGTGGGGGTGCCCACCTCTGTGAACCCCGTGGGTTCTCTCTCCTGTTGGTCCCCACTGCGACTGCGCCTGGCTTGAGTTGTTCCTTCCGTGAGGAATCTTACTCGTCATTGACTGTCCAGCCATCTTTCTGGGACCAAACAGGGAGGCACAAGGTGCAAACACAAAGGTTTAGCAAAGTCCTTGAAAGGATCTGTCTTTCAGACTCTCCTTTTTTGGGGGGCAGGTAGAAGGAAACAAAACGGTTACGCTGTTGCGTGGAGACAACAGACAAAGAGAAGTGCAAATTAGTAGTTCTTTCAAGGAAACTAATAGTAATTATTCCCAGAGGGGTAAAGCACTGCTTAGCAAAGATGTAAGTTTTGCTGTTGTATAAAGTACAAGTTCCTGGGTGAAACTTTTATGGAATATGATTTAAAAAAACCCTGAAAACTATAGAATTTTCCTGTCCACCTCCTTCTGCAACCTTTCAGTAGCATCTAGATGGAAGGAACCTCACATTCCTTGAGAAAATGAGATCCAATACCTAGTGCTTTGTCATTCTTTTACTTCTGTTACCCTCATTTTCTCCATATGTTTACTAAAGGCCAATTATAAAGCTTCATTTGAGTTAGTGCTTGTTAAAAATGATGTCAGAGGGGAAGGCACAGATGAAAGCCAGCCCTAGAGATAAGACATTTATTTGAAACAGTTAACCAGAAGACAGAGTCAGAACATAAAATGGAAAACTACCTCCATAACCGCCCCGTTATGCTGTGACTGAATTCTCTCCCCAAGTTTCACATTCAGAGTCCAAGCTCTGAGGCACTGGCTTTGGGCTGGACCCTTCTCTCTCTTTCCTCCTTTTGTCTAAACTGGACTGAAGTATTTTTCCTCTGCCTTTGAAGTAGCTTGCAATGCGCTTGATGGATGAGTTATAAATCTTACCTGAAGTTTCCCAATGTACAAGAAGAATGTTTTCTTGGCTTTTGGTTATTCAACACCAGTAAACTGCTGTTTGGTATCTAAGCCCAGAGGCAAGTGGGGAGGGGGGTGGGTGGGTGGAAAGCAAGATGAACAGGAAATGATGAGGTAAAACATTTATAGGAGAAGTCTGGTTTGCATGAGGCCATTCCTTTCAAAACTAGTAGAATTTCTATTTAGAACAATCTCTCAATCAATCTCTCTCTCCCTCTGTCTCTCTCTCCCTCCCTCCCTCTCCCCTCCCTCTTTCCCCACTCCACCTTTCTCTTCCTGCCCCCTTCTCCCTCTCTCCTTGTCTGTCTCTTACACAAATTTCAGAATTACAGTCTTAAGAAGGCAGTCCAGTGGAAGCTGAGATGACACAACCTTGTTTTTCCAGAGGGTCATATGCTGTCATGTTTGTTGGTCATACAAACACGTTAGTTTTTAGAAACATAGTTATTCATGGTAGAAATTGTCAGGTTGACGAAAATAATATAGTCACTCACCTATTTTATTTTAATCTTAGTGACTAAGAAAAATACCCAAAGTCCTTCATAAGGAACATCTTATCAAAGATTTGGGATTGTTGAAGGCCCAAGTGTTCGGTACTCTGACAGTAATTAATCTCAATCAACACTTCATTTCGAATGCCACATAACCCTGATAACTTTGTTGAAACTCAGTCTTCCTATCCCAGTACTACTGCAATTTTTTTTCTTTATTATGGTTCACTATTTAACCCAACACTATCCAATAGACTATTCTGTGACGACAGAAATGTCCCTTATCTGCACTGTCCAAATGGTAGCCTCTAGCCAGGTGGTCATGACCACAGCTACTGGATCAAAGAGGAATGTGAAGACCTGGGGATTATGTGACTTACCAGGGGCCACACTGGCAGTTAGTGACCTCACCTGGATGAATCTCTTAGGACTTGCTAGGTACGATGCCACAGTGCCTCATGGTTAGATTTCATTTGGGCACAAAAAACGAGGGGGCAATTCCAGAAAAGGAGACCTAATTTTTGCATCTAATGACTCTGTGTATATATGGGAATAACATCACCCCCTTCTGGACTTGGATTTAACAGATGACACAGAAATAAATGTACGGGACTGTGGGATTAGGGCCCCAAACCAAACTGAACAGAGCAAATCATGAGGTCCTGTCAGTCTGCCTAAGGCTGATCAAAACAGACCTTAATGTTTTGTTCTTGTTTATTATATATTTATGCACTGATTGAACACCTATGGTGGTCTAGGTGGAGTAGGTGTTGGGGGTAACGAAAATGGATAAAAACAGTTGAAGCATTCACTGTCACATTGCACTGTCTGCTGGGGGGCACAGGCCCATGGGGGTTTTCTGTTATCTCTGCACTGGTGTATTAGGGCAATTTTGGGCTCTGGAGGCCGGATCTGGCTTTGACATTGGTGCTTCACTTACTAGCTCTGTGAGCTTGGACAAATTACCGAAATCGTTTTAGCCTTCTGTTTAAGATGGAGTTAGTAATATTGCTGTTGTTGCTAAGATTACATGAAATGATGCACTTCAAACTCTTAGCGCAGTCCTCATTCACACTGAACACTCAGTAAGCCTTAGCACTCCCCACTTCCAGTACTGTTGTAGGTATTAGTATTATTAGGAATAAAATTGAGCCCTGTGTGGCACAGCCCCTTCATTTTGCAGACAAGGAAAATGAGGCTCTGATAGATAAAGCAGCTAAAGTTACAGTGACGAAAAGCAGCAGGACTGAAACTCAAGGCAGGTCTAGAGCAGCCCGCTCTGAGAAGGGAGCGCTCACCTGGGAGCCCATCCCGAGAGGGCTGCCTCGGAGCAGTAATGCTGGGTTCTGCAGGTGTTCAAGGAGAGGTCCCTGACCGGCAGGGGCTTTACAGGGGAAAACATCAGGCCTGATTAGAAGTCTCCAGATATCGCCTACCCTTGGCATGCTTGTAGGGAAATTCTCAGAAGTGTCCGAACTAGTACGGGTTGTCCTGGACATATGCACACTCAAGATGAATTTAAACTTTCAACCAAACAACACTCTTTCCAGCAGCATTTTATGCTAGACTCTGGGGTAAGTGAAAGAGCCACTGAGTTAATATTCCTGTCCATCATTCAGTTGTCTGTTCATCCTTCCATCCATCCATCGATCTATCCATATGATGACCATTAAACACCGACTGTGTACTAGCCATCGTCCTGAAGAAAAGGTGCTTTTCTTCCATATGTCTTATTTGTCCAGTCAGACAGCATTCTCAGTTCAAGGCAGGAAGTGGCGAGAGAGACACAAGAGGCACACTCCTGAGTGCACTTGGAAGAGGGATTACTTTCTGCAGGTTTCCACCGGGCAGCCTAGCAGCGGGGCGAAGACTGGGGATGCCGGCAACTGACAGCTGCCAGGGATCAGACCCCTATGAAATGATTAATTAAGGCACCGTGTTTCCTGTTCAGCAGATGCCTGCATGCATCTATGCGACAATGACTGTTTATGCCGTTTTTTGTTTTTTGTTTTTAAATAGCTCCAGCTACTAGCATTGTGATTGGTACACACTAAGAAACCAAATAATTTGGATTTTGTTTTGTTTGGGTAATTTTTTTTTTCCATTAAACTCTGTTGGGAGCTGGCAATAGAAGCGTCTAAAGCAGCCTGGGAGGGAGGGGGTTGGTCAGCTCAGGCAGGTCTGAGTTCGGACCCGAGAGAAGAGGAGTAAAATGTCAGCGGCGTTCCAAGAAGAGGGCTCTGCCTAGGTAAAGGAGGCGTGGGCGCTGTGAAAAGGGCGTGCTCTGGTGAGCGGGACTCGCGCCACAGGAAATGGATGCAGTCCAATCTGGTGGTGCCCAGGGCCATTGTGGCGAAACCGCCCTGCTGGTCCAGTGGGACCGCGTCCAGAACCCCAGGCTTAGCTATCTTTAAAACACCGAGTCGGGTCCCCCACCAGGCACCTGGCCGCATGCACCTTTCCCGCCGCAGGTGAGTAAGTTTAAGGAAACACTGCCACGCCGGCCGCTCCATCCACAGATCAGGGTCAGGGAGCAAGGGAGGCCGCAACAGGTCCTGCGGGCCCCTGGGCCTCGCTCACGCGCCTCAGGGGCAGGGGCCTTTCCCGGCCCGACGCGTCCCGGAGCCTCTCCGGAAGCCTTCCTGGTGGTCCCCGAAGCCGGCTCATAAATCATTCATGAGCCGGGGCCAGGCGAGCAAGACTGCGAGGGGAGGGCGCAGAGGCTGCGCGGGCCGAAGCCGGAGCTGGACCTGGCGCACGGTGAGTGGCCGTGTCCTCATCCCGAGCACAGGAGGCGTCTGTGGACCGAGCCGGGAGCTGAGCTCACTCCCTTCCAGAGAGCTGGGGGTGGGGAATGGGGAACGGAGGGGCTCGTTCTGCGCGCCTTACCTCCCAGCCCTCCGCCGCCCCCGCCCCTGCCCGGCGGCAGCAGGTGATGTGAGCCCTGAGAGCGTCTGGGGGCTGCAGAGCGGGCGAGTTGGTCCGGGCTCCCGGCCAGCGGGAGTTCCGGGCAGAGCGCGGACGCGCGCAAACTTTGCCGGCTGCCTGGTGGGTCTTCTTTCCATCCAGTGGAGGGGAACTGGCGGCTGTGCCTCGCCGAATGCCCCGCGCGAGCAGGCAGAGGGAGCGAGAGCGGGAGCGGGAGCAGTACCGGGACCCCCGAGGCCGCGGGCTCGCTCTCGGAAGGGCGACGGACGGATGGGGAGGCCCATCAGAGCCTTGGGAACTGTTCCGCCGTGAGGGAGTACTGGGGGTGGTACCGGCGGCGCGGGGCACTGAGCCTCCCGAGTGGGTATGGAAAAGGGTCACCGTTCTCTGATTTGCCAAATGGAGTACTCGGTGCAAGCGACCATAGCAGGAGGGAGCGCTGGGGCTGCAGTGGGAGGCCGTCTTCCCGCGTCCGTGGGGGAGCGCACTCACCCCTGACTTGAAGCATTCCCCCTACCCCCTTTGGGTGCACAGCGCCGGGGCCTTCGGCGATTGCGGGATTAAGAATAGGTGCTGCGGGCGCCCGCGGCTGTGTGGCGCCAGCCGGGACAACAAAGGGAAGCATGGACAGAGGAAGGGCTTTGCGGTACAGGAGAGTAGGGGTCGAGGTCAGTTTCACTAAAGCAGGCGCCGAGAGAGGCTAGGGATCCGATCCCGGGGTCGTTACACCGCTCCAGACCCCTTTCTCCTTAGCGACTCCCGATCCATGCCAACCAGGGCCGCGGCGGGGAACCCGCGCCAACGGGCTGAAGGCAGCCAAGTTACTCCGGCAACCCCCGCCCCCAGGCGGCGGCGTATTCCTCTAGTCTTCCCGGTCGGCGGACCCTCAGCCGCGCATTCTTTTGTGTCCTGCAGCCCCAGAGAGGCTCCTGCCGCTAAGGGAGCCAGAGCAGGGGACCCGGCCTGGCGACCGGCTGGAGTGAAAGGCTGGGGAAGCCGGTGCCTCAAGCTTCCTGAAGCAACAGGTTGGGCCTGCTACCCGCGGCCGCTGCTGGTCTTTCTCCTGCCCGGCTAGAGAAAGGTTTTCCCCAGGTCCTGTGGGAGGCCGCTGACCTTGTCAAGATAAGGTGTGTGCGGCAACTTGAACGTACCTCCCCGCCCCGCGTCCTAACATAGACCCACTGAAGACACAACTGCGGTTATGTGTTAGGTTGAACCTTGTGAAATTGCCGTTTTTGTGGCCCCAAGACTTGAATGTCGGCAACTTCATGTGATTCAACTTGTGTGACATTACTTCTTATTTTTTCTTTCTCACTCACTTGTGAGTTTCCTCTTTCAAAATCCTCGGAGCAGCCCTGTGTTTCCAGGGTGCGAGTACTGATTCTCTCAGCTGCAGTACAGACTCTTTACTGACTGCCAGCTGTGTGCCAGGGGCTGTCCCTAGTCCATCTCTAACCCTCCAACACTATTTGAAACCCCATTTTACGGATGAGGAGAAGGTAAACAGTTGCTCACTGTACAGAGTTAATAAGTGGGGACTAGAGAGTCCTTCACTGTTGCCTCTTCAGCAGTGCCCTTTACTTTTGTTCTCTTAATGTGTCCCATAGTATTTTTTATGAACTTCCTTATGAGTCCGCGCTGGACTGTTTCTGTACTTCTAGTACAATGAAGCAAGCAAGTGCATCAGAGGACAGGTTGAAAATAATAAAACTTTAACCCACATACGGTTTTGTTGGTACTGTTTAAAATATGAAGGGAATAGGTTTTGCAGGGAGTCAGAAGCTCTCTCTGAGATTTGTTCAACATCAGGATGCTTTTTTACAAAAGATAGAAGTCAACTCTGGGTAATTTTTAGCAGAAAAAGGACTGGGTCCTGGGTGGCTTAGAGAAGTGACAGGAGGCTGGCTAGCCAGGCTCAGGAGTCAAGGAGAGTGCAACTCCGGACATGCAGCAGGATCTCTGATGGCCATGGCTGCCACCATTGAGACTCTGGATGTGGCTCCTGGCACTAAAGCCATCATTTCTAGAATGTATTAGAAACAGTCTGCCTCAGTGTGGTGCTCCATTCATAAGCCCAGGAGTAAGCATCTGATTGGCTGAGCTTGAGTCACCCCCCAGGGCACAGTTGGGGCACCTCAGCTGGCCTCACAGTGAGAGTCAGGGCTGCAACCCACAGACTCACAAAGGTGAGCTCAGAGCTTGGGCAGCTCCTATAGCCCCACCCAGCCCCACCACCAAAAACCCCACATGACAAACATCCAGCACAAAGATCTTTTGAAAAGAAGTTCCGGGTGTGCTTTAGTGCAAGCCATTACTTGGTCATGGCAGACCACTAAAAGAAGTTCCATCAAAAGAAGAGAAAAAATGATGCTGTCTGGTCACCATGTTTGCTTTTAAACCAGGGTTTGAGTGCTGAGCTGTGGACTCCATGCTCAGAATCATGTGAAATATTTGTTTAAAATTCACATTCTGGGGCCCCTTCCCCAGTTTGAGCTCAGTGCTTTTGGAATGGAAACCAGGAAGCTAATGCCCCATAAACTAGAAAAACGGTGACATGACCTTACCGATTAGTCTAGTGCCTGCTTAAGGAGATAGCCCCCGAGGGAGCAATTTCCAAAGCCTGCAAACTTGAGGGTCCCAGGAGAAAGTATGGCCCCCCAGAAGGGTAGACCAGTTGTTCTTCCCTTGGTGACTCCAGTGAGGAGACAGTCTGCTGCCTGTGTGGGAGGAAGTAGCTACAAGCAACCCCCCCACGCCCCCCCTTCCAGAGGCCATAGGGCTGCTCCTAAACAAATGCTTGATACAATTTTGAAATAGGCAAAAATGACCATTTGTCACTCCTCCCTCAACCCTCCACCATTTGATTTTATCAGTCCTTACTGAGTGCCTACTGTGTGCCTGACTGTGGGGCCACAGAGGTGAGTCAGTCATGGACCCCACACAGCCACTAGGCTGGGTCAATGCTTTACTTCTGTTATCCTGCAGCCCTGCTTGGGGAGCCTGCATGTCTTTGGAAAGTGGTCTGAACGAGCTAAGGTGCAACTCAGGAACAGGGCTGGTTCTCAAACCTTAGATGCCTTAAGAATCAGGTACTTGGGGAGAGTGTTAAAAATGCAGATTCATAGGCCTCATCTCTAGAATGAGGTCTGATAATCTGCATGTTACATAGGCGCCTCATTTCAGGCTGATGCCGCTGCTGGTCCCTGAGTGGTTTCCTGGGTTTTATGCTGGCAGTTCTGGGAGCTGCTCTCAGTCGCGCTTGCTACCTGTGTGGCTCAATAGGTGAGCACTCAGAACTTCCCTTTTAGCCGTCAATTAAAACAGCTGAAACACCCTTCGTTTTTCACTTAAATTTTATTAGTTGTCTAGTGTTTCATACGTAGTGAGATTTTAATATTTTCTTAATATTCATTCTACACTTTAAGAGGGACCTGCACTTTGGAGCAAGATGTAAAGGTGCCTGGTCGTGGGGTTCCAGGTGCCTTATAGCTCAACCGCCACGTCCACCTTCGCTAGTGAGAACTAGCATCTCGTTTCGGATTTCCCTTCCCCTGCTGTTGCATGGAGGGAGTTTGAAAATCCGTTTATTCACAGCTCTCCCAAGGGCCTTCTGCCAGTCTCTCCTGCTGTTTCTCTCCATCCCTGGCTGAGACTTGGTGGCATTACCAGGAAGCCAGCCTTAGCAGCTGAGCCTTTAATCCTTCCAGCTGCTGAGCTCTCTGCCTGTCCTTCAGTATAAAACAAGACAAGATGTGAGTGTGGTGTGTGCTTTGTGCGTGATAATGTGATTGTGCGCTGTGTGTGTGCGCACATGTGTGTATGTGTATGTTGTGTGTATGTTGTATATGGACATGGTACGTGGTACATGGTATGTACGAGTATGTGCGCCTGTGTGGTGTGTGGGCATACCTGCCTGCCTGCTCAGAGTAGCCCTGTGCTCCCTGAAGCATCACCCACAACTATCCTTTCATACTTTCCTCCTACCCTGTGTATCTCCAAGAGGCTTGCAGACTGAGGGGCCTTGCAAAAGCTGACAGGCTTTGTTTTCTTATTTGTTCTCTTTGGAAACAACTTGACGACTGAGCAGAGCACTGGTTTCCCATGAGAACCAATGAAAGGCAAGAACACTCCGTAGCGTGATGACAGTTATTTGCAACAGCCATGCCTGGCAGGGAAATTGCCTTTTGGGAACAGTGCCCAGGGTTCTGGTGTGTTTGTGGGTGAGACAGAGAGCTGACGTGGAAGCTTGGGGTTCATGAGCTTGGCACTGGGAGCCATTGGGGATCGACAAGAACCACGATTTGAAAAAAGGGAGAGTTTGGGGTGATTCTATTGGTAGCTCTGAGCAGAAGTAATTGGAGTGGGACGGGACTTAGAAGATGAGGCGACGTCTAAGGGGATTCTCTATGAATTCGCATCTTTATTCAAATAACTCATGAAATCCTACCTCCGTCTTTGACTTGGTGGAATGTAGGCAGTGAGTCCACCTGCCCCTTGTACAATGTGTCACTGTCTTGATGGTCCCTCTCCCCCATCTCACAGTGTTTCAGGAGCGTCTTTGTCCTTATTTGGAAGTTAGTAAGTGTGTCTATAGTAAAAAATAAAATCTGAGTGTTCCTGACACAGGAACAGAGAGGAGGAGCAGGACATCCCAACCCCTCTGGTAGGTCCTGGTTTGGTTTGCCTAGCCTCGTGCAACAGCACAAGCGAGTCAGCTATGTTGGCTTGTTTATGTTTATATTCAGCAGCACTTACTGAGCTCCAACTGTGTGCCCTGTCTTGTGTTCAGTTCACTGGGTGGGTAGCTCTTTTTAGGATTCCTGTTTGTTTCTCCCTGTCCCCAGGATGAGCGAAGTCCCTCTTTGCCCTGACTCTCATCACCTGGACCCCCAATTGTCCAGGTGGTTGTGACCTGGGGCGAAGGTTTCCATCAGCTGCCTGATGATGTGTGAGAAAGATAGATTTTAGTGTCATCTAGCCTTAAAGAGTTGTGTCCCTGCCCTCGAGGCCATCCTCTTCTGGTTTGTGTTGAGGGTGCGTGGAGAGGGGGATGTTTGAAATGAGGTCAGTGAGTAGTAAGTAGAATAACAGGCAGAGTACAATAGATCTCCAGAGACAGGGACAACCACACAAACTTGGAGCAAAAATAAACCTACAGTCTATTGCTGGGCACCCCTGTGCCTCTGACTGGAGCCTGAGAGGCAGGGCTCTGTAAGGAGAGTGTCTTGGTGTCTAGAGCTTGGGCTCTGAAGACAAAATCTGGGGTTTAAATTCTGGCTTCCCCGTTAATCAGCCATGACCTTGGGCAAGCCACCAAAATCCTCTCTGCGTCAGTCCCCTCATCTGCAACATGGGATAAAGCCTTAAACAAGGTCCTACCTATAAAGCAGGTACAACGGTGTCTGGAATATAGTCAATGCTCAAGAAATGTTAGTTTCTAAGACATCACAGCCATCTCTGCACTAGCGGGTGTTGCTTGAACCCCTAAAGAGTTTGTGTTCTGAGTGTGGCTCCGCACAGAGGGATCTGGTCACTTTCATGGCCCTATGGCTCTGAGGCGGCCTCTGCTTGCTTCCTCGCTCCTCATCCGGATTAGGCTGCAGGGCTTGCTCGCTTGGAAGCAGTGTAGCCTCCTTGGGGCAGCTCCTGGTGCAAGCAAGCTGCTGTGTTGGTGACCGCTGCCCCTTCTCTCCCTGCCAGGCATGCTGCCTTGAGCGACTGACCCCCTGGAGATCGCGCATGCCAGGCCTTCCAGAAACGAGGACTCTGCAGACCCAGTCCTCCCCATACCTCTTCTGCACAGAAACTACGCTCCTGCCTTACCCACCCTAACCAACAGAACACAGCTTCCAGACCTCTGAGGCAGGAGGCCCTCAGTTCTACCTCATGTTTGGGGCCCCTTGCTAACTATGGCCCTGACACTTGGCTTCCTGCTGCTGCTGGGCCTGTGCCAGAATACCGTTTCAGAGGGGCCGCCGTCATCCACAAGGGGTTCTGATGTTCCGGAGTTTGAACTGCCAGCAACGAACTATGAGACCAAAGACTCTTATGAACCTGGACCCATTGGCGTTCTCTTTCAAATTGTGGAGACCTTTCTTCACGTGCTGCAGCCCAATGCTTTCCCTGAAGGTAAGTGCTGATTGCGGGAAAAGATAGCATCATTTTTCAAATACACACGTGCACATATGCAATATTGCTTGTTCATGTCGAAAACAACCAATATAGAAGATAGTATTTTAAGGTATGAGGCTTCAAGAGATTGAATTGCACATGAGCAGGACGTATCAAAACAGATGTTAAGAAAACTTGTACCACATTAAATAGGTTGTCAGAAATGTGATTATAAGAAATGAAGTCAAACTCTGTTGCTATGTTGGTTTTCCAATTCTCTATCCTCCTTCTTTCCCTCTTTTTGTTTTGTTTTGTTTTGTTTTGTTTTGTTGGCTAGAGCAATACATTATTCTCAAGTGCATACCAAAGGTAAAAATTAGGGTAAGAATGAAAATTCTCTGTCATCAAATGAGAAGTTAATAATTACCTCCTGGCTTATAATTTTAAATCTCCTCCACCCACCACAAAATGCAATTTTGACATTGCTTAGGGCAAGGACAGGCCTGACCAAACATATTTACCTGAGTAACTGTTTCACTTCTAAGAGTTTGTGAGGAAAGGAGGCACGGCCACTCATCGGAACTTGCATGGCATCGTGCTGTTATTCATTCTGTACACGTTCCACTCCTTGTCCTTCTTACCATTGTTTCCCCTCCTCATCTGTACTCAGTCTCTGGGGTATGCGTTTTCAGGAACAGGATTATGAAAATTAAAATGGTCTGTGGGAAGTGTCTGTGGCTAGGGTTTTGTCAGTCTAAATTTTTCTTGGCTGAATGTTAGAGCTATCCTAAGCTTGTTCTTTAAACTACAACTATCATGTTTAAACTGAACACTATCATGATTACTAAAAATTATAAAATTTGTAGTAATTTTTATCATTTTCCATAGCTGTTCAGCTATTGTTCATAAGAGGTTTTGTGTTGAGAGAGAGAGAGAGAGAGAAACAGAGAGAGACAATGTATTTAATGAACTTCACTTTATATACTGGGCAGTTTATAGTTTTTGATTAAAATACATTTATATTGAAGTTTTTTGCATTTATTTGTCTTAGATTAAGCAATTGAAATAGTTTGAAATGTAGTTTTCAATTTTTTGTTAGGTTTAATTTCAATTTAATGAAATAAAGCACTCTGAGACCTATTGTCATTGAAGAGAGCCCTGAAGATTACGGCTTACCATTTATGTCATGGCTTAAAAGACTACATTTGGAAATCTAAGAGACAGAAGTAGAAAATAAGCTGAGTTTCTTTATTTACATTGAATGCAAATTCACTGTTTTCAGTAGATATCTCTGTTTATTAGCAGAATTATACAAATATTATTGAATAAAGAAATACCTACTAGTGTTTCTACTGGCTTCTTATTTTATGTAAAGGTCATAGAATTCCGTTGTTTACTGTGACTTCTTCGAAAAGATTGTGAAGCATCCATGTGTCATTCTAAGGCATACCATGTAATTAGCTAATAGTGTGATCTCTTTCCGTGTCGTGTTTTATTTCTCTTCCCCTAGATTTCAGAGGAAGGCATCATTACACTTATTTTACGAGGGAAAGCAGTATTTTAAAAAAGTCTTCATTCAAATGATTGTGTTAAAAAATATCCTACTTCCAGTCCACTTTAAGGTTTTGAACTCCACCATCATTGTTAGTCTAGAAGGAGGCGTCAGAAGCATTTAAATCCTAATGTAATCTGAGCAAGTCAGCATTGCTTGTATTATACCTTGGGCTTATTCAATACATATTACTTCAGAGAAAGAAATTCCCAAAAGTTTCAACAGTAGACCAGAGCAGACCAGCACTACCCTTTTTAGAAAACAATCGTTAGGTTGCTTAAAGAATGTAATATTGAATTTAGCAGGTGACATCTTGGAGGTGTTGGTGTTTTTTTCCACTATCCTATTATTTATATTCTTTCATCCAGTTACTAGATTTCATAACAGTCTCAAAGTACCCATTTGGTGCTTTGCAACATAAAGGAAACAGGACACAAACATGGTTTTTCCATTTGAAGCCAGTGCATTTCATGAGCACCAAGTCATACATAGCTGTCTGGATAATTGAAGATGAAAAGAGAGAGAGAGTGAGAGAGTGAGAGATACTGATACCTATTTATTAACTTAACAAAGTTAATACATTAACCAAAACAGAGGACTTTAGGACGAGTCATCTGTGGAGTAACATCTTCACGGAAGCTATTGTCCCATAGGTATATGCTTTCATTTGAAATAGAAGTGTTTTGAATGCAAAGTCCCAGAGCAGGAGCAGAAGAGGAAGAGGCGACCCTGGAGTCTGGGCTCCCTCTTTTTCTGCCGTCCTACTGAGGAGTCTTCTACTTTTATGCGCACATCCTGTGTTCAATTAAAAGGGCATACTTTTTTTTTTGTTTTTGGCACTTGAAACTCTAAAGAGAAGTACATGTTGTATCCTTATAAATATAAGATATCATATTATAAGTAACAGATTTATATTATATTACATTATATAAATAATAGCTAAACAATAGAAAGGTATTGTTTAGCTGGGACTTGAGACAAAGGCCTGCTTAACTTCCTAGGAGAAGAAAAGATTAGCTCAGATAAGACCAGGAAGCCTACACACTGAGGCAGAACCTAGACCTGCCCTGGGCTGAAGCTGCAAGGGCCACACAGTGTCCCGGGCTTAGACTCACTAAGAGAGTGATGGACGACATTTGGGAGGACTCATTCGTCCATTCGTTCAATTTAGAAAGGACGTTGATGGCAGGATGACCAGGGAGAGTTGAGGAAAGGGTGGCCAGGCAGAGGGAACGCCATGTCTGGAAAGTAGAGGAGACAGCGGTTTACAGTGGACTCATCAGGTGGGTGTTCATGCAGTAAGACTGCCAAGGTCAGGGAACCAGAGCTCAGAGACCCTGACTAACAGGCCAGGGAGTAATGCAGAGGGAAGGAAGCTGAGGCAGCAGGAGCGCAGGTTTCATTCATTCTAGAAGCATTTATTGAAAGCCCCTGCCTTTTGTGGTATGTCTTGCTGGGATCTGTGAGCCAGGTTTTGGGAAAAGAATCCAGTAGCAGCTGGTAGGATAGGACACAGGGAGATGGAGGCTCCCGCAGTGACCCAGAGGGAGGTCATAACGAACGAACGGAGAACTAAGCAACAGTAATGGGAGAAGTGGCGGCAGGATCCATTTTATGTCCAAAGGACTTTGTTCAAATCCTAGCTCATGCCTGTTACCTGCTGAGTGATCTTGGCCGAGTGGTTTAATGTTCAGAGCCTCTGTTCTGGTAGATACAATATGACTGTAATCATAACGCACTTTATAGCTTTTCTCTGTGATGCTTAAATGAGATGATCCATGTAAACCCAGTGTTTAAAACCACGCCTGAAAGGCACAGAGAAGAACCCTCAATAAATGTGGCTACTATTAATATTATTATTTGAGAGGAAGAACTGGTCGATTTGGATGCCAAGATTGGTGTCAGGAGGGGATGTGGGAAAAAGAAGGTGTCTCTAGGAGGGAGGGTTAAAATGTCCCTGCTGCTGCTTCCTTGGAAACATCCCACACGGAGTTGCCTCATAAGAGGCAGTTCCATTACTTTTGATGTTAACCGGGCTGTGTCTGCTGGCGAGTCCCCCGGTAGCAGAACTGGGTCAAGAAGCCAGGACTCAGGCGTAATGCTGGTTTACTGAGCGGTCTTTACTCCTCCAAGAAATATCTACATCTAATGAACTCTAGCTTTGTTCTGCCTCTTTCTTGTTTCTTGCTGTCTCCAGTATCTGCTGTAAGGCGTACTTTGCTAAGTGTTCGCTCATTTGAATCTCCCAGCAACTTTTGAGAGGTAGATAATGGTGGTCTTACTTCCGTTTATTATATTCCGCTTTACGGATCAGAACATAAAATCCACACAAGATTACATGTTCAGGCACACAACCAGCCAATGGCAGATTGAGAAACTCGTCTCTAGGACTGGCATTTCTCCTATATTCCACAGCTTACCCTATGGATAATTTATTTCCCTTTTATTTTATCATAGTGCTTTCAAAATGGTCATGAGTTACTATGAAAATAGTAATTTTTGCAGAAGATAATCTGGTCTGGTTGGTGAACAGTGCCTTTTTCAATTTGATGTGTCTGTGTTGAATTTGGCAAAAATCATGACCCAGACGAGAACCATTCTAATAGAATAAGAAAAGAAAAAGAAAAAAAGTCTCCTCTGCTTTTATTTTTATAGAAATTTTCTAAAATTATTGCACGCCCTGTTTTGTCATATTTTTAATTAAATATCAGAAAGGTTGACCTACTTCGAACAGTGTTTTAAACTAATCTGATTTGTTCCTTAGATTTGAGGGTCCTGGGAGTGGAGTTGGGTAAGTGGTCAAATAGAAAAAGGAAGAATGAAGCTTGGTTTCTGTGGAATTGTTACGTCATCAGGATGTTCTGTTACACGGGAGCTCTCTCTGTTGCTGGTAACAGGAAACTATGAGCTAAGGCAATCAAAAACAAGGACTTCGCATCAGGACGCCAGGGTGTCTGGTGCTCAGTGAAGGGGTCAGCCGCCAGGGACTAGAGCTTGCTCTCTTGGGACTCGGCCTCCCATCTTGGCTCCTCTCTGCATGTAGCCCCTTCATCCGTCCTCCTCTCTATCCTTACCCACTCCCACCGGGTCCCCAACTCCTGTAGTCCTCAGGCTGGGGAACCAGGTGTTAGTCCAGTTTCCTAGAGAGTGTCTGGGCATTCTTTCTCTTTCAGCCCCAAGTCCCAGTTCCAATCCTGCCTGGGCCAGTCACCAACCATGGGCCCACTGAGTTGCTGTGGCCAGGGTCACAATGCGTGGGCCTGAGATACCATCCCTGTGTGCGTGGCATCACAGGCAGGGAGGTCGTTCCAGGAAAGAGGTGGCCGGGCAGACAGCCCAATAAGTGTGTCTATGCCAATATCCACGTAGAATCAGGACGTTACGTCTCACATCTGCAAGTTCTTACTTACTTCAGACAAAGCCAGTCCTATCCTTTAGATCATGTGACTCACTGGCAATGGGCCTGGCCGTAGAAGGCCCTGGAGGGAAATAACTAACATCTATTGTTCCTCCTACCTGGTGTCACTCTTGCTGGGCAGCCTACAGCTGTCATCTGTTTTCCTCCTAACACTTATGAGAGCAAACAGCTATTATGTGCCTGCGTTCAGGAATTTGGACAAGTCTGTGGGCTAGGTACTAGTATTCTCATTTTACAGGAGAGGAAGCTCAGGTCCGAGCAGCCGGCTAACTTAATGAGGGCCACACTCTGCTCAGTGGCAGACGCAGCGTTTGAATCCAGCCAGGCAGGCTGGCTTTATAGGGACACAGTGGCTGCTTTTGTTTTGATGATAAGGAAAGTGATACTCAGGGAGGGTAAGGGACTGTTCCAAGGTCACACACACTGGTGGCTACATAAGTGGCTGAGCCAGGGTTTGACCTAGGGCCTGTGACCCAAGCCTGGGCTTATCCCCGGTGCCCCACGTTGCCTCCTGGAGGAGAACTGCGGCACAGATTGTTTATAATCCACTAACCCGTGGGTGTGGGGTGGGATTGGCTGGCAGGTGATGTGTACACACTTTGTAACTGGCACGCCTCTAATCCTCCATACTTGTCTTCCGCTTCTTAGTACAGCTTTTCAGCTGAACTGAAAATTGGGTCCTATTGACTATTTTTCCATAAGCGTGTCTACAGAGTCCTGCTGAAATGTGCTTTTGTCTTTCCATAAGTAAACAACAGAGACAGGCTGCTTCCTTTTGGGAAGTGTGTGCCTTACCTGCAAAAGACAGAAAAAAGCTTCCTGCTCTCCAGGTCTCCAATGATGACGTCCTTTTAGGAGGCCTTCAGATATATGCAGGAAGTGAGAGATGAAGTAAAAATATAAATAAAGACCAAACCAACAGCTGTTGGATGAAGACAACATGGTATTAAGCATCATTTGTCCATTGGAGTCAAGAGTGGAAGAGCAATCCTAAAATTTGCACTTGGAGAAGCAGCTGTAAAGTGTGTTCTGTACACAGCAGTGCCGGGTCAGAACCATAGAGCAGGATGGACCTGACCAGGAAAGATGGCCCCAGGCAGGCCTGGCACGTACCCTCTGTTTGGCTGGGGTCTAGACTCGGAAATGAGCCCAACACTTGAGCAGTGGTGAAGAGCTCATATTCTGAAGCCACTGTCTGGCTTTGAATCCTGGCTCTGAAGTTGGCTAGCTGTGTGACCTTGGGCAAGTTGCTTAAACTCTCCATTCCTTAGTTTTCCCTCTGTACAATGGAAATAACAATAGTACTTTTTGGGTCATCATAATATTTAAATAAACTGGGTCGTTTTAAACAACAGAAATTTATTCTTTCACAGTTCTGGGGGGTCAGGAGTCCAAGGTCAAGGTGTTGGCAAGGCCATGCTCTCTCTGGAGGCTCCCGGGGAGACTCCTTTCGACTTCTGGGCGCCAAGCATTCCTTGGCTTGTGGCTGCATCACTCCAATCTGTGCCTCTGTCTTCACATGGCTGCCTTCTGTGTCTCTGGCTCAGATATCCCTCTGCCTTTCTCTTATAAGGACACCTGTCATTGGATTTAGGGCCTTCCCCATGTCCAGGATGACCTCAAGATCCTTAAGTTAATCACAGCTGCAAACACCATTTTTCCAAATAAGGTCACATTCACAGGTTCCCAAGGTCAGGTGTCGGACATATCTTTTGGGGAGTCGCCATTCAGCACACTGCACCTATTACAGAGTTCTTTAATTTTCCCCAACAGCTCAGAAGTATTAAGTAATGTGCCCAAGGTCATATTTCTGAAAGATGGTGGGACCGGATGCAAACCTATTTTATTTCAAGTGCTCACATTTCAATCCTATAAATATGTAGTGTGCTCCTCCTGGGGATGAAACCTGGTGCTGTTTGGCAGAGATAGTGGTGACTGGGTCTCCCTGTTCTTAAAAGGCTGAAATCGAGCGAGGAGACCTCCCCTTCCACAAGGGGCTGTGAAGCAGGGCATGCTGGTCCGTGCACTGTCAGGTATGAAAGGTTTGCTCACGGCCATCCAGCGGAGGGATGAATCATGACGGGGCAATCAAAGAAGGCTTCGTGGTGGAAGTAGCATTTGAACTGAGTCCTGAGGGTATGGAAGGGTTCCGGAAGCAGAGGAGAGTACTCCAGGTAGAACATTCCAGGTGCTCACGCAGAGGCCTGAGTGATGCAAGTTGAGACCAGAGTCTCATAGGGTACGGCCTGGAGAGCAGTGTGGCTACAGGCTCTGCTTGTCTGGGAGGTTGTCATGAGCCTGGGGAGTAGCTCGTAGGCAGATGGCAGGCCTGCTCTGGCATGTCCTGCCAACACGTCTGCATGGGGTTCTGCGGACAGTGAGAGTGGGCACCACTCAGTAAACCTGTAACCCTGACCAAAGCCTCAGGAAAGACTCCATGGGGTTCTGCGCTGTCCACTGAGTGTGTTCCTGGAAATTCTCATGCGTCCTTGGACGGCAGTGGCCTAGCTCAGTGCTACTCCAGATGTGGCTCTTGGGCCCATAGCATCAGCGTCACCTGGGAGCTTGTTAGAAATGCAGATTCTTAAGTCTCATCCCAGGCCTGCTAAATCAGAATCTTTTCTTTAACAAATATTTAACTTTTTGTGTTGAAGTATAATATGCATACAGTCAAGTACACCTAAACCTACAACGTGGTGACTTTTCACAAATTGCACACATCTGTGTAACTAGCCCTCAGATCAAGATAAAAAATAAGTTCACAGAAGATTTTCTTACTTCCTTAGAGCCTCATGTTATTACTCTTTGGTTTCTGGCTTCTTTTGCTCCATATTTTATTTGTGAGATTTATCCATATTGTTGCATGTAGTGTAAATATTCATTTTCCTTGTTGTATACTATTCTATCACATGAATATATCATAATTTATCCATCTTACTAGGTTGGCATTTGAGAGGTTTCCAGTTGGGGCCTGTTTTGGTCAACTCGTGATGCTATAAAAAAACCCAAAAAAACAAAAACAGAAAACCCAAAAAACAAAACCAGAGACTGTGTGGCTTAAACAACAGCTATTTATTTCTCATAGTTCCAGAGGCTGGAAGTTCAAGATCAAGATGACACCAGATTTGGTGTCTGGTGAGAATCCTCTATCTATTTTGCAGATGGCTGCCTTCTTCCTTGGCAGAGCAAGGACGCTCTGATCTCTTCCTGTTCTTATAAGGGTGCTAATTCCGTCACGTGGGCTCCATCCTCACGACCTCATTTAAACTTAATCACCTCCCAAAGGCCCCACCTGCAAATGCCATCACTGGCGATTAACGCTTCAATATATGAATTTGGTGGGGGACACATGCATTCACTCCATGGTAGGGCTGTTATGCATCATGCTTCTACGAAGATTTTTTTTTAATTAAAGTTTATTGGGGTGACAGTTGTTAGTAAAGTTACATAGATTTCAGGTGTACAATTCTGTATTACATCATCTATAAATTACATTGTGTGTTCACCACCCAGAGTCAGTTCTCTTTCCATCACCATATATCAGACCCTGTTTAACGTCTTTTAGTGCCCCATTTCCCCCTTTACCCTCTGGTAACCCCTAAACTATTGTCTGTGTCTATGAGTTTTTGTTCCTTCATTTGTTTGTCTTGTTCTTTTGTTGTTTTCAGTTTTATGTACCACATATCAGTGAATTCATATGGTTCTCGACTTTTTCTGTGTGACTTACTTCGCTTAGCATTATAATCTCCAGATCCATCCATGTTGTCACAAATGGTCCTATTTCATCTTTTCTTATGGTAGTATAGTACTCCATTTTGTGTGTGTGTGTGTGTGTGTGTGTGTGTGTGTATCACAACTTCTTCATTCATCTATCGAAGGACATTTTGGTTGTGGCTTTTTTATTATTATTATTATTAGTTTCAGGTGTGCAAAACAATGTAATAGTTAGACATTTCACCCCTCACAAAGTGCTAACCCCCTCCCCCAATCTATTGTCCCTCTGATATCGTATACAGCTGTTACAATTCCATTGATTCTATTTCGTATGCTGTACTCCATATCCCATGACTATATATATATTAAATTATAGTTGACATACAATATTCAGCTTCAGGTGAACAGTGCAGTGATCAGGCATCTACACCATCCCTGAGGTGGTCTCCCTAATAAGACTTGTGCCCATCTGCACCCTACAAAATTTTTACAACATTATTGAGTATATTCCCCAAACTGTCTTTCATATCCCCGTGGCAATATTGTAGTTACCAATTTGTGTTTTTTAATCCCCTCCCGTTCTCTCTCATCTCCACCCCCTCCCATCTAGCTACCATCAGTTTTTTCTCTGTATCTCTGAGACTATTTCTGTTTACTTTGCTCATTTTATTCAGTACGTTAGATTCCACATACAAGTGAGATCATATGGTATTTATCTTTCTCCGTCTGACTCATTTCACTTAGTATAATGTCTAGGTCCATCCATATCATTGCAAATGGTAAGATTTCATTCTTCTTTATAGCCCAGTAATATTCCACTGTATAAATGTACCACAGTTTCTTAATCCAGTTGTCTACCAGTGGGCATTTCAGTTGTTCCCAAGACTTGGCTATTGTGTATAGTGCTGCAGTAAACATAGGGGTGCATATATTTTTTTGAATTAGCATCTTGGATTTCTCTGGATAATACCTAAGAGTGGCATTGCTGGGTCATAAGGTGGTTCCATTTCCAGTTTTTTCAGATACCTCCATACTGATTTCCATAGTGGCTGCACCAATCTGCAATCCCATCAACAGTGCACGAGGGTTCCCTTTTCTCCACAACTTCACCAGCACTTGTTGTTTGTTGATTTATTGATGATAGCCATTCTGATGGGGTGAGGTGATATCTCATTGTGGTTTTTATTTGCATTTCTGTAATGATTAGTGAGGCTGAGCATTTTTTCATATGTTTATTGGCCATCTGTATGTCCTCTTTAGAAAACTGTCTCTTCATGTCCTCTGCCCATTTTTTAATTGGGTTGTTTACTTTTTTGGTGTTGAGTTGTATTAGTGTTTTATAAATTTTGGATATTAACCCCTTATCAGATGTATTATTGACAAATATCTTCTCCCATGCAATAGGATGCCTTTTTGTTTTATTGATGGTTTCCTTTGCTGTGAAAAACCTTTTTAGTTTGATATAATCCCATACGTTTATTTTTTCGTTTACTTCTCTTGCCTAAGAGGATATATCAGTAAAAATATTATAATGTCTGCGAATTGACTCACTATGTTTTCTTCTAGGAGTTTTATGGTTTCGGGTCTTGTATGTGGCTTTTGGTAACTATAGATAACAACCAAGTCCTTAAAAACAAATCTTTTTTTGTGATCCAGAATTTCCAAGGTCCAAAAGGAGAAGAGTCTGATGAGCCCTCATTTACGCATCACCCACGCTTCAACAATTCTCAACTTATGACCAGCCTTGTTCTATTTCTACCTCTGTCTGCTCCTCCTACTCACCGGCTTCATTTTGAAGCAAATCCCAGTCTGTCTATGATTTCACCTGTAAATATTTTAGTGTCTCTGAAAATTAAGACACAATGCTATTACACTGTAGAAAGTTAACAGTAGTTCGTCAATATAATCAAATATTCAGGAAGTGTTTAGATTTCTTGATTGTTTCCTAATGCAGTTTTTAAAAGGGTTTGTTGGAATCAGGATCCAATTAATGCCATATGTTGCATCTGGTTATGTTTCCTTATGTCTCTTTGTAATTTATAGGATGCTCCTCCCTGTATTTTTTTTCCTCTTGCGATTTATTGTTGAAGAACCTAGTTACTTTTCCTGTAGCATTTCCCATAGGCTGACCTTTGCCATTGTGTCATCATAATGTTTCTTTTTTTCTCCCCCTCTGTCCTCTGCATTTCCTATAAACTAGTAAAGGTCAGAGGCAGGTTCATTTTGGGGGCAAAAACAATTTATAGATGGTATTGTGCATTTTCGTCAGGAGATGTATGTCTGGTCATCTCTCTTTTTATGATGTTAAAAGCGCTGATGATCAGTGTCTATATTCATTATTCATAACAGGTCCAATCCTTTCAAAATTGTTTGCAAACATGCTCTTAACTGTATTAAAACTCTTAAGAAAAAAATGGGGTACTTTGCATATTCTGTAACTTGAATTTTTCATTTAACATTACATTGTGGACATCTCTCCATGTCTGTTCCTATAAGGGTGTTGACTGAAATAAAAAGGTTTTTAAAGCAAGGAAACTACAACATTCTTTCACCAATCTTTTGATGTAGGGCCAAGGGCTTAAAAATATTTTTATTATGAGCTAATTGTTTGAAGTTTCATGATTAGTGTTTCTGATATAAGCAGCACCCAAAGTGCATCCTCTCTATTTTTGGTTTCTTTGTTTTGATTTCTTTGAAGTGGAGCAAAACCCTTGGAGCTTAGCGTTCTAGATTCGTAGTTTGTTGTTTTCTCCGCAGACTTTTACAGTTTACCCACATGCAGTTTCATCCAACTGACTGGCTTTTATTAAGTCTTTATAGAACATTTGACTTAGTTTTCCTTGCTCGTTCTTTTTATGTTCCTATTTCCTCAGTTTGTATAATATTTAATTACACATTGTAGTTATTATACATAAAGAGGCTGAAAGAAGCTTGGGAGCAAACCCAGTGTTATGAGTTGAGTTGTTTCCCCCAAATCCATATGAAGTCCTACCCTCCAGTACCTCCGAATGTGACCTTATCTGGAGATAGGGTTGTTGCTGCAATTATTGAAGATGAGGTCATACTGGAGTAGAGTGGGTCCCTAACCTGTTATGACTAGTTTCCTTATAAAAGGGGAAATTTGGAGACAGATACAGACACAG
Organism: Rhinolophus ferrumequinum; assembly: GCF_004115265.2. Taxonomy (NCBI): domain Eukaryota; kingdom Metazoa; phylum Chordata; class Mammalia; order Chiroptera; family Rhinolophidae; genus Rhinolophus; species Rhinolophus ferrumequinum. The sequence continues at coordinate 78,310,777 of NC_046288.1, forward strand.
GGAGAATGCCATGGAAAGACTGGAGTTTTGCTGCCACAAGCCAGGGAATTATCGGAAGCTAGGAGAGGTCTAGAACAGACCCTTCCCTAAGCCTTCAGAGAGAGCATGCCTTATCGACACCTTGATATTGGACTTCCAGCCCCCAGAACTGTGAGACAGTAAATTTTTGTTTAAGCCACTCCATTTGTGGTACTTTGTTACAGCAGATCCAGCAAACTAATCCCCCCATAAAGTGAACAAGTGAACAAAGGACAAGTGCAGAGAACCAAGGCCACTGGGCAGAGGGGGTCATCTCACCCCATGAGGGATGGGGTGCAGCCAATTTTCTCAGGGAAGGAATTTATGGCTGGGTGAGCTGGTCAGCTGGAAAGTGGGGTTTATTGAGTTTAGCTCCCAGGGTCTCTACTGTACATTTATATATACATTAGAGTCACAGGATCCATTCATTTAATTCATGGATTCAACTCTATATGCTGAAGAGAGAGAGAGAGAGAGAGAGAGAGAGAGAGAGAGAGAGAGAGAGAGAGAGAGAGAGAGAGAAATACATAGTACAAATGATTTTTCTCACTTTTCTACAACTGTATTATGTAGTATTTACCTTCATCAACACCTAAAAGAAAAACTGCCACAGCTTGCCCTTTTAAGGGATTTTCACAGATAATTCCTGCTTTCTGTTCATTGCACTACCTGCCTCATTTGAGGACCTAACTTCCTTCCCTCAAGATCAGACATCTCATTCTGTTTCTTCCTGTCCTCCATTTGCCTCCTGGCAAACTCCTCTTGTTTCCTTAAATCTTTTCTCATGTGACACATATTCTGGAAATCTGGTTCCTCTTAGCTCATCGTTTTGTCTGTACTATTTCTGTATTATTTTATACAATTTTACATTTGCATGTTTAACACTGCCTTTTAATAGTTGGCAGTCTTAGATTATAAACTTATTGATGCCAGCTGTGCCTGGTACATTGGAGATCCTTCATAATTGCTAGCTTTTGTTTTAGTATTTTTGAACTTTTCAAGTTCAAATATCTTTCTCTATTCACTCAACCAAGGTTGAATATTTGCTGTCTGTCCTTTCCTGAAATAGTGGTTCATGACGATACCACTGAGCTATCAAATTGTACCACCCTCAGGGCCATGAGCCTTTTGCTCTGCTTTTAAATTTTTTTCTAGAACTTCCCTTACTGTTGGGTTTTCAGTTTTTTCTTTTTGCTTCTCTACTGTCAGTTGTTGACGCATCTCTGATTTTTTCAGATCCTAATACACACTTCTCTGTATATAACTAGCTGGGTGAGCTGCAGCGGGAGGCTCCATTTTTCCTATAGAATTCAAAGTGTATGGACTTTGTGATAGTATTTATATTTCAGAGACTTGAAACTTTATTTCCAAGATTACCACTTTTTTTTTCAGTTTCATGGCAGAACTCAAGTTTATAATTTTTTAGCCAGCGAGATTCCCAAACTTAACAGTAATTAAATATCTGTGAGTAACTCGAGGGCAAGGAACAGTTGTGATGTGAGGACCACTTGCGTGATTCCCACGAAAGGTGACAAGGGCTCCTGGGGTTACCTGAACTGAGAAGGAATAGGTTTTGAATTAAATACAAATCATCAAATGAGTCCAATTATGTATGAGTACATTACTTTTATGCTCAATATTTATTAAAATAATTTAAAAACTAAGTTTATTTTTACTTTTAAATATAAAAGCAACGTATGTACATAAAAGGCAAATACCATTTAAAGGTAATGATTGTTAATGAGTGTTTTATGTAACCATTTATTCACTCATTCAGTCAGTGGATGCTTAGTGAGTGCTTTTTAAGTGCCAGGCTCTGTTCTAGGCTCTGAGGACTAAACATCTGCAAAGTGTTTTACACACACACACACACACACACACACACACTTTTTTTTTTCCAAAAAAAATTATTCGACATGCTCTTCTACCTTTGCTTTTAAAACTTAACGTGTCTGGTAGATTATTCTAGACATCCATTTCATTTCTCTTTAATTTCACAAAATGCAGAGAAGTACAGAGAAAGATTTCATAAAACATCCATAGTGCATTTATTCTCCCAGAATGAACATGTAGTCAGATAGTTTTAAATAAAAGAAAGAAAACATTATTGACAAAATTGGAATTACATACCACCCCTGATCTTTCTCTCTTGCCTTCCCTCTTCTCCTTCTCCTCAGAAACTAGTATTCTTTTAATACATGTTTTTATGCACTCTATCTATTGACAGAGTATTGTATTGTTTTCTGTGTATTGTTTTGTGTCTGCTTTTTCTCTTTAACTTACTGTGATGTTTTTGGTTTCTATCTATGTTGAAAACCATGGATTCTAACAATTAATTTGAACTGTGCTCTGATGTCCCACTGTGTGAGTAAGCCACACTGTGTTTATCCCATTCCCTAGTGATGTTGTTTAGGTCTTTTTCCTCATCTTGGTAACTACTACATACTGTTCCATTTATTAGACAATGCATTTCACTGTTATTGATGGGTATTTGGGTTTCCAGTTCTTTTGCTGTTTTAAACACTGCCTGAGAGACCACTGTTGAATGTACAGCTTTGCGTATTTGGACGAGTAAAATCAGTAGGAGAAATCCCAGGAAGAGTTACTGTAGCAAATGGTATGTGCATTCAGAATTGTTTTACCAAATTGTTCTCTAATTTGTGCACCAATTTGTACTCCCAGTATTAGGACATGAAAATGCTTGTTTTCCTACACTTTTCCCAACCCTGGTTATTAAGAATTTTATCATTGCCAGTTTGACATAGAAAAAAAATCATGTTTTAATTTGTGTATCGTTACTCACGAGTGAGTCATACCCTTTTATCCATTTGTATTCTTTCTTTTCAAAGAAACTTCCTGTTCTTGACTTTGCTCATTTTTCAGTTGAATTATTGGTATTTTCCATTTTGTTTTGTTAAACAGTATCTCATCAAATTTAAAATACTTCATTTCTGGAATAGATAACATTTACATCACTCAGAATTTGAAGGTACAAAAGGAATGCCATTTGAAGCTGTCTCATTCTTGATTCTCAGCCACCCAGGTAGCTTCTTCACAGGCAACCACTGTTCTCAGATTTTGTGTGTGCATTTGTCTGTCTGTGTCTTTTCAGACATATTTTCTGCAAGCAAATATGTGTATATGGTCTTTTCCCCACAAATGATAACATGTTGCACATATTTGTTGTTACCTGACTTTCTTTTTAAACATACAACTTGGTCATTATTTTATACTAGTACACAAATCTTCCTTACTCTTTTCTTATTGCTGCAAAGTCGTTCATTATTTATTAACTTGTTTCTACCATATTGCTGTTATAAACAATGTTGTAAATAACTTTTGTTATTTCACAAATGTGCAGGTATATATGTAGGATACATTTCTAGAAATAGAATTGCCAGATCAATTTATAATTTTATGAATTTGTACTTTTAGTAGATAGTTGCTTTAATCACACTCCATAAAGTTTGACTCAATTTAATCCTACAATAGCAATGCAAAAATATATCACTGAATTGTGTCCAGTGTCTTGTGAACAAATTCTCAATACTGCATACATGGAAATCGAGACTCAGAGAGAAGAACTCACTAAGAGAACTCACTTAGCCAGGGTCGCACAGCTTGTGAGTGGGCAGAGCAGGAATTTGAACTCAGATCTGTCTGATTTCAGCATCTTTCTCTTTTCATTATGCTCTTAGACTAGGCTATTGCACATTCCCTCTTAGTGGGATTGAACAACGCACCTCATGGAAAATGCTTTGTAAGTTCTACTTCCTAGAAGTCTAGAAAGAGAAGCAAGTAGATTGATTGTAAACATTTGATATAAAGGTTAAGTCTGGTTATTACTCATTGGGTCTTAGACCATTTCCAAAGTGCCTTTTCAGATATTGTACTACTTGTTTTATAAGTAAGTCTTCCCCACTGGAAAAAGAATGGGCTCCAGAATTAAGGGCTGAATGGCCTCTACAGGCTCCTAATGTACCTTTAAATGAAAAATTAATGTTCATTTTGTTCAATTTATTTTTAGTCATTCTTCCCTTCTACACCTATTTAATTTTCTTTCTTGAATTTTTGAGTGAAACATTTGCTTCTCTCATTTTTGTTCCGATTTCCTATTGAGTGCATTTAACTCTTAAGTCTATAATATTTCTCCTGAGAACAATTTCAGCTTTATCCTGTTGGTTTTGAAATGTGGTGTTCTCATTTTTGATTTCTAACAGTTTAAAATTTCAATTTTGATTTCCCCTTTTACTGTTTGACTAACATCAATGGGGTAAATTTTACCCTTTTGAAAAGGATTGAATGATAACAGCTGAGCATGCGTTGTTCTAGTCCGTTTATACGAACATTTCAAGCCTTCAGCTGTGTGTATTCAGCTGTCTATCTGGGCTTTGCCCTGAACTCTGAGCTTTGTACCCAGAGTGACTCCTGGTGAGCCTTTCTTTCATGCGTCTCTCCTCATTGCTTTCTGAAATTGCGCCATGAAACGCTTCCCTTCAGGAACTGTTGAAACTGTTGTTGATTATGTCTCAGCGTTTCTTTTTGGTAAGAGGATGTGGAAAAAACCCTTTCTAGTCTTAAGTTTTTCCTGAACAATTGGCCTGAGCAATTCTAGGTAGCTTCTGGGGAATTTTAGAACAGTGGCTCCCCCTTCAAGCCACAGGCATAGGACTTGGGTGCCCTTTGCCTCATATGCTCCATTTCCACAAATGCCAACGCGTATGAGGTCAGGCTGTGGGGGTGGAGCTAGGGGTCACATCTCTGTTTGCAAGGAGTTTAGGAGTTTCATCTTATGTCTCTGGGCTTGCTTTTCTTTTTTATTTCTTCTTATTCATGTTATGTTAATTTTATTCATATCCCTGTTAGCCTAGGTAGAATAGGAATAAAAATAAAAAATCCTAAAGGCGAAAATTTTGTTGAGTGGGATGGAAAAAAACCCTCAATAATTTAAAACTAGAAGAGGGGGATGGAGAAGACTTCCCACGGCAACAGTCTCAGTGAAAGTCGTCTCTTTAGTCTTGCCAGGAGAAGGGTGATTTACAGAAAGCGGCTTGAGACAGAAAACTTCTGCTTAGTTATCCTGTAGGGAGGACACTTCTGAGTTCAACACTGGGAGCCAAAAGGTGGTGATATGACTGTTTATTGGTGTTTGGCATTTCTTTAACATTTACGACCTATAAGTCCCTGAATTATCATTTTAAAACATTTTAATTTGATGGTGTCACTGATTCAATAGGACATGTTTATTAATTGAGATGAAGGCTCTCTTCAAGCCTGATTGGAAGTAAACAGCCTTGTATCCAGGGGACGAGGTGGTTGTACATGTTGTAGTATCCTTCTGGAAACTGGCTGACCCAGAAACTCAGCCTAATGAGATTTGGACAGCAGGCTCCTAAGAGGATGATTGATTGTGACATGCTGCATTTAATGCAGCCAAGTCTACCGTGGCGTGTAGTGAATAGATACCCAGGACTCCTGCATTGCAAGGAGTTGTATTTCTTTAAAGAGCCATTCACATGTAACATGTGCCATAGAAATAAAGCTGAGTGGAAATGAATATCTACTTTGAAATTCAAATTAATAGCGGCCACAGAGGCCAGTGCTACCCAAGTATTACATTGCAATAACGGGGAGCGGAGCAGCCTTCCTGAAGACCAGTTTGCGCACAGATACATCCAGATGTACATCAAACCTGTCCGCTTCTCTCAGTCAGGACTATCCTCCCCATAGCTGAGGCTGCCCATCGCTTGGACCATTGCAGTGTCCTCCTACTTACACAGACAATGGGGAGGGCTATACATAGTAGCCTCCTAAGATCGTAATAGTTACACTAGCTGGCCTCCCTGCTCTACCTGGAACGAGCCACATGATGTCCTGCCTCAGCCCCTTAGCATCTGACTGTTCCCTTTGCTTGGACCATTCTTCTGCATGGCTTGTTTCTCATGTCACTTGGGTCTTTGATTAAATGTCATCTCCTCACAGAGATCGTCTCTGGCCACACTATTTAATTTAGGACCCCTCTCCCCACTCCCTTATCTGCTTCATTTTTCTTTGTAGCACATATCTTGGTGTTCTAGTAAATATTTGTTTGTCTTGCTAATTAGACTCTAAACATCTTGAGGCGTGGGACTGTACAATTCAATACTGTATCCTCAGTGCCTAGAATGTAGCAAGTGCTCAATAATTGTTAGTTGTGTGCATTAGTGGATATACTCTTGCTCACTGTGCTGCAGTCACACTGACCTTTTAGTTTCTAGAAACTCTCCAAGCTCCTTCCTGACCCTGGCACCTTTGCACGTACTGTGCCTTCCACCTCTATGTTCTGTACCCTCTTAGTGGCTGGCTGGTTCCTTTGCATCTTCCCCATCTCTGCCTATGTTTCCTCCTCAGTTGGTGGCATTCCCTGACAGTTGGTGGCAGAGCATGCTGCCTCTGCTTATTCTTCTCCAGCTGACTCCTCATCTCACCCTCAGAGATCCTCGTCTTCACTGTGTCAGCACCCACAGTCCTGTGTTATAAGCACCCTCCTCCACCCTCCTTTCCCACAGTAATTCTCTTCTGGCAAAATCCCAAATCTGCTTGTACTGTTTTCTGGTTCCTCCATTTTCTCATTTCTTTATCAGAGCAATTGACTGCTCCTAGAAAAAAATGCAACTGTGCCTGCTGTTCTCTCATTTTATTCACAGATCTCCGGGACACATACACTTCTGACAGTTCTGACTCGCTTCTCAATAAATCCCCTTTCCCACTTCTTACTTGCATACTTTCTCTCCTCAAATTTTTACCCTGAACTCTCCTCCACCAGCCAGTGACCTCATACTTCACAGAGACAATGGATGGAACCACATGGAAACTGACTCATTCCTCCTTATTTTTATTTCCAGTTTTTCACTAGGGTTATTCACATATTTAGAATTCTTTTCCCCATTAGAGCTATTCATCAAAAGATATGATCCTTTTCAAAGTCTTTAAAATAATTATCAGCTTACCAGAAGGTCCTGTAGTGGTTTATGCCACCACTAGTAATGTGTTGGGCATTTTAAAAACTGAATTAATTGCAAGGGACATAACATCTCATTATTTTAATACATATTTTTGATTATTAGTGAGATTGATTGTTTTCCCATCTGTTTCCATTGTGAAGAGTTTGTGAAACGCCTTTTGCCTAGTTATATAGCAGAGTCTTAGTCCGTTTAGTATTTCTTCTGTGACATTAGCTCTTGACACAGAAAACCCTTTACCTAATCTGTTTATTGTGAATTGGCATTAGGCTGTTTGGTTTTAGGGAATTTGTCATTTAGGGAAAATCATCTGGTCAGAAATAATTTCCAATGTGATTCTTCCATTTTCCAGATGAGAACACCAAGGCCCAGCAACAGGAGGCTTGCTCGTTTAAGATCATACAGCTAAATGAGAGTTGGTAGCATAACAAACAGGAAAGAGGAAAGACTGGGGAGGTGCTGCCTGGGAGGTTTCTGAGCACACAGGGGGCCTACTGTGTTGTTTGCAATTGGATTCCTGCTGCTTGGAGCACAGTAGGAGCTTTTGTTGAATATATATGTTCTAATTGACTAGGTAAGCAAACTATTTAATCATTTTTTGTAATGTCATTCATTACAAACGCAGCAGGTATACCTTTATTTATTGCCATTTTACAAGTAGTATGTGTTAATACAAAATACACAGAAAGAGAGGAAAAAAAGGTCCATTCTTCACCAGCGATAACCTGGGTTTACATTGGCCGATTGCTTTTCAGATTTTTTTTCTAGGCCAAGAGTTATTTTTGCTATTGATTTTATGTAGCTAAAAATCACAACTATGATGTCCCCATATAGAATGTAAGCATAAAGGTCTGACCTAGAACAAAAGCAGAAACACGTTTACATCATCTGGTTTCAAACCATTTACCTGTGTATGCAGATTGTCTAGGACTGGTGTGCTTGAGGGTTGAATGATTTTTTTTTTATTATGATAAATGAGATAAAAAAAATATATAAAAGTTTGCCCATTTAAAAAACAGACTGAATTAAGGACTTAGACCTGTAAGAAAATCAGATTTTGCCTGATGTTTAATGTACCATGGAACAGCGGGGTTTTCAGGTTCAGCAATAATGGTGTTTTGGGATTCTGTTGTAGTTTGTAAGAAGTCTGATTTCTCAGCCCCCACCTCCTTGGAGGCTTAATGAAGAAGCTGAGGTGAAGGACGTGCAGGAACTTTTTAAAACGAGGCAAAACTTCTTAAGAATAATATACCACGTTTGACTTCTAGATTTTTTTTCCAAGGAAAATATCCTTGCTCAGAAGAATATTAGCTTCTGAGATCTCGTTTAGCTGTCTTGTTTGGGGCATGCAAATTTTACTGAACCCTTGACACAGGTGCATACCACTGGGTTGGGGATTATGAGATTTACGTGGGAGAGAGAACATTTCCTACTTTAAAGAATGGACAGTCTCTAGTTTAGGAGACAGTGTATTTACAGAGAATAAATATGTAAGCCAGTGGGTCATCAAATGTCACAAGTGAGTGGTGAGTTGTAAGAGTTTAGCAATAAGGGAAGTCAGCTCAAGTTTTAACTTACAAGGCTAGCGTGAGGGTTTTGATAGATGGGGGGATCGCATCAGAAAGTCTCAGAGGGGTCATGAGCAAGTCAGGTTTTGTTTGGGGGACCAGGGGAGAGATCTGGCTGGATTCGAGGGGTCTTGTTTGGAGGGAGATATAATTACAGCAACTGCCAATTTATTGCTTGTATATAAAGTATGTGTGGGGCATCTTGCTCAAAGCTTTTCACATATTTCATAATAATGGACATTATGTCCTGCATTTTAAAATTGAGACCCAGGGACGTTAAATATATCGCCAAGGTCACAGCATTAAGTATCAGATCTATTAATAGAATCTGAATTTAGGAGTGCCCGATTTATGGTGACCACTTCATTTATCATCTAAACCAGGACATTTTAAGAATAAAAGGGAACACTGGTGATGATTAGGCCAGAACAACAGGTTCTGTCTGGGCAACCAGGACTGTCTGGGAAATCCAAAATATATGTTTGGTCACCTTAACTCCAAATCCTGCGCTTGCGTTGATTTTAATTGGAAGGAGAGGGTCACATTACAGATAGTTTTAATGATAACATAGAAGTGGTTGTAGACTAATTAATCTGACAACTCTGAATAGAATGGAATAGAGTAGGAGAGGAGAGGGAGGCCAAAGGAATAACCAGTAGGCGACTTCATTAAAAGTAGATTAGATGTGATGAAGAGCTGAGTTGGATGGTGGAGTGTGAGGGAAGTAAGATTATTTATAATAAAAAATTTCAAACCTACCCCAAACTGGAGAAAAAGATAATACAATGAATTCTCCATATGCCAGTTGCCCTGTTGAAAAAAAGTATCTGGTTTTGTCTTGTTTCCTCTAGTGTCTTCTTTTTTCTTAAAATAAATTTTTTTTTGGCTAGAATTCATGTGTAACATCATTTCACCTTCCACCTCAATGTGAATTTCTAAAGAATATGGAATTTTTTTTTGTTATCCAACCTACCAAAATTAATACTAGTTTTTTACTGTTCATTCTCATTATTAAGTTTAATATCCACATTTCCTTAATTATCTTTTTACTGAGTCCTTTCTTTCCTTGAATCAGAATCCCAGCAAGGAAGAAGGAAACCACAAAACATTGTGACTCTCCAAAACCGAGTCCAAAAGTTTTGGGCTTAATAAGCAGAAAAATAGGTTAACTGGCTACTGGGTACTGGAAGTACAGTTTGGAAAAAAAGAGTTTGGAAGAGTTTACAGAGAAAGATGGGAAGAAATCCAGGAACTTTTTTCCTTCCTGATTTTTATTTTGAATAATTTAAAATCTTTAGAAATGTTATAATAGTATAAATGAACACCTCTATATCCTTTACCTGGATTCATCAATTATTAATATTTTGCCACACCACTAAATATGTATGTGCATCTCAGAAGAATAAATCATTCTTCTACATGACCACATGCAAGGATGACACTAAAGACATTTAACTTTAGGATAACACTTTTATCTAATATACAGTTTATATTTATGTTTCTTAAAATTTTCTATTAATGTTCTTTATATTTTTTATTCCCTAGATCTGGTCAAGAATCCTGCTTTGCCGGAGTCAATTTAGTCTCCTCTAATCTAGAACAATTCCCTAACCCTCCTTTTTTTTTGTCTTCATGACATACAAAATTTTTTGAAGAGCCTAAGCCACTTTTCCCCGAAAAATGTCTCTCAATTTTGAAATTATCTTGATTTCTCAGGATCGAATTCAAATCAAATATTTTGTCTGGGATACTACACAAATGCTGTACCCGCTCAGTGGATCACATCAGGATTGACGTCAATTTGTCCCATTATTGGTGAAATTAAGTTTGATGATTTGGTTAAAGTGGTATCTTCCAGATCTTTCCATATCCTGTCCTGTTCCCTAACAATCATTTGGCTAGTGCTTTTAGCATCCATAGATTATATTCTTGTCTTAATAAATCATTACTGTGGTGGTTATAAAATGGTAATGTTCTATCACTTCTTTCCCCCATTTGTTACCATGTTTCCCCGAAAATAAGACTTAGCCAGGCAATCAGCTCTAATGCGTCTTTTGGAGCAAAAATTAATATAAGACCTAGTCTTATTTTACAATAATATAAGGCCGGGTCTTTAACATAACATAACATAACATAACATAACATAACATAACATAACATAACATAACATAATAATAATATAATATCATGTCTTATATTAATTTTTGCTCCAAAAGACGTGTTAGAGCTGATTGTCCGGCTAGGCCTTATTTTTGGGGAAACACTGTAGTAGTTAGTAAGCTTCCTACTATATCAGAAGTATCCTGGTACCATGTTATGGGAATGAGGTAAACCCACATAGTCTAGGGTTTCCCAAGGATTCAGTCAGTGGTGATTTTGTGAGTGGCCTGAACAGAGCTAAAGGATATGGATTCTGTGGGAGTTCAGTGAATGTATGTATTTACATACAGATGTAGAAATAGGGGAGGGAGCCCTGAAGTTCTCCAATTACTGAGGAAGTTTTATTGGGCCTGGGATTCTCAGTGTGGGCCCCCCAAGTGCTGAGCTATCATAAAGCTTTCCTTTTCTTTTTCTTTCTTTTCTTAAATGCAGATATAATGTATTTAGGAAAATTTATTACTTAAATTTCTTACTTCTGACAGTTTCTAGAAATGGCCCATAGAATAGTACCATTTCTATTCTTAAGGAGCTTAGAATTTTTAAGCATTATCTGCATTTTTTTTTAACTTTTATTTATTTTAATTGTGTTTTTCCAGGACCCATCAGCTCCAAGTCAAGTATTTGTTTCAATCTAGTTGTGGAGGGTGCAGCTCACAGTGGCCCAGTGGGGATTGAACCGGCAACCGTAGTGGTAATGAGCATTGTGCTCTAACCAGCTGAGCTGACCGGCCACCCCATAAAGCATTCCTTTTCATCTCCACTGGCTGCCGGTTTTCTGATCCCATAGCTAATAATCTCTATGCCTATAGATAGAAATCCAGCAGAAGTTGGTTTGCGTTAAAATTGAAAGAATTTAGTGGTCTTTGGGTATTTCATTCCCTTTCTCTTCATTTGGGGTTTTGTTTTCTGACACTCGGGAAGTTTATGTAGGAGAGATTCAAAGCAAATAAGCAGATGTCATATTTGTATTGGGTTTGGGAAGTTGTCTGTGGGGGGCCACTGAGCTCTTCTTACTAATCCCAGTCTCATTCTGAGTTTCTAACTCTGCTCTCATCCTTGCCACAAGGAATAACTGGAAGACTGTGTTACAATGCTGGGCTCACTCAACTGGAGTCAGGTCCCAGCTTACTTGATTCCAGAAAAATCATTTTGTGACCAAAGACAGCCCTGGGTCTGGAGTCCCTGACCAGTCAGCCAATGTGGGTCTACTATTGATCCCAGAGAGACGGGACCGTGTGTGGAGTCTGAACTCCCAAAGCACATCCGGTGAGGCTTGGCATCCCACTCAACCCACTCAACCCACTCAACCCATGCCCTCCACTCAGCCTCTTATGACATAAATATCAGCACGTTTTGAGCTCGGCGAAGGCGTGACACCCAGTAGATACATACTTAACAGCGTGATGGATATTTAGAGTTTTTAGGGAGCTCAGAGATAATTATTTGTTAATGGCCTCCCACTACTCAACAGATTCTTACTGATAAGATAGCTTAACATTTACAGATGAGGAAACTGAGGCACAAAATGGTCAAGCGACTTGCGAAAGGCCACGTAGCTATTAAATGACAGGGCTGGAATTCTCTGTTCTTAACTGCTATGCTAATTTTCTGTCTTTCCTCATCTCCCACCTTGGGTTTTTAATTTAAACAGTACCAATTGTTTGTAATTCCTTAAACCAGTCATTTTCTTTGCACCTATACATTGTGTTCCTTTTCCCTGAAAGTGCTTCCTTGTCATGTAATAATTGGATACATTTCTACTCTTCTTTTAAGACGGTCTAAATATCACCTGCTCCAGTAAGTCTTCCGTACTCCCCACAACTCTCCTAACCTACCCCGCTGATATTGAGCCGTGCATGGCCGCATCCTCCCACTTAGCACGTCTACTTCTTTTTATCTCTGTATCCGCCATACCAGTGGCAATGAGCATTGTGGGATGTTTATGTCATCCCTGTATGCGCCCATTAACAACATGGATTATATCTTTTCATCTCTGTATCTTAGCACCCAGTGCTGGGTCTGGGACACATTCATGCCTGTTAAATATTTTTGTGAATGTAGTCTGACCATGTTATTACACATGTGAGGAAACTTAGGCCCCAAGAATGTAAAGGACGCACTGAATGTCATGGAGCCAGTAAATGGAGAACTGGGACTAAGACCAAAGTCTCTCATCTCTCAGACTTATCCTCTTACCTGCCATTAGCAGATGTATTGCTAATATTTAGCTTGGATCGAGAAGCCCAGAGATACATCTTTTCATAAACTACCACTACAGCTGCTACCAGCACCACCATCACCACCAGCTCCCCTCCTCCACCACTTGAGGGCATTTATTTTGTGTCAGGTACCATTCTGAGGGCTTTACACGTAGTATTTACATTGCTTAGAATAAGCTCGCAAAGTTAGTTTTATTAACCCCATTTTACAGATGAAGACATAAAAGCATAGAGAATTGAAGCCAATGGCCCACGTCACTCCACGTGCCCACAGATGGCGAGGCTGGACCTGCAATCCGAATCCACACAGGGTTGCCTTGTGGAAAGAGCACAGACTTTGGCATTAAAAGGATCCTGAGTTTGCATTCCTGCCCCACCATTTATTAACTGAGTGCTCTCCTGCATCTTCCTGCACCTTCCTGAACCCCAGCTTCCGCATTTGGGAATGAGAATGACACTGCTTCCCCTCAAAATGTGTAGCAGGAGTCTGCTAGACGGCCACCTCACGTCATTTGCAATCTCTTTGATAAGCTCACAAGGAGCAATTTGCTTTCTCTCCAACTTACAGATGATGAAACAGAGGCCCAGAGAGTTTCTGGTCCCATATACAAGTCAGTCACAAAGCTTCTAAGTGCTGGAGGCAGCCACTGTTTTGGAGCCTGACTGATCCTAAATCTCATGCTTTTCATGCTCTGCCACACGGCCCAAAGCACTAAGCTCAGTGAGTGATTCATGGTGCCCAATTAACACACTTCCCTCCCCTCCCTTTCCTCTAAAGTACTCTGAGAAAGTTAGAAAGCAAGGGAAGAAATAAAATCCATATGTTGGAGATTCGGGCAGAGCAGGACCAGTTATTACAATTTTAGAGAATTGCTACTGGGCTGACTTATGGTAAAAAACAAAAACAAAAAACATTTAAGGAGAGTAGAGAGCCCTCTTATTCAACATGAGTATGACTGATGGTTAGTTAAAGTTGGTAAATACAGGGAATCCTAAAAATTATATATACTTTTCTTAAGCATTTCATTTTACCCTGAATTATAAATATAAATCCCCTTAACATTTTTTTTGTTTGTTTCTGTCATTGAAAGTTCTAACACTTGAATTATCTCTGAGTCTGATTCTATTGTATTCTCTCTTCACAATGGGTTATTCTCTTTTGTTTTTTTTGTGTCTTGTAATTTTTTATTGAATGCTGGATACCACCTGTAGAACTGTGGAAACTGGGGTGAATATATCTGGATATGGACATGTGTCCTCTCCCATCAGGCTGTTAGTGGGGGACCTTGAGTCCCTCTGGTTAGGACTTGAGCTGGTTTGAGTCGGTTTGCTGCCATCATCCCCTTCAATGTGCCACAGCTTAAATTCCTTCGACGGTGGACTGCAGCCACTTTGTGTGTAGTGTGGGGCCTGGCAGGCCAGACGCTTTTACTCAGTGTTCCTGTTCCACCCTCAGCTTTTAGCTGTCCCTACTCAGCAGTGCCACAGAAGGCCCCCTCCTGCTTTTGCTACTTCCCTCATGATGGAAGTGCTTGTCAGTTGGAGCCAGGTTCGTGGTGGGAGGCAACAGGGCGTGTCTGTTATCCTGGGCCAGCCCCAGTCTTAGGCAGACCCTGTGCCTCTGAGCCTGGGGAGAAGAGTGGGGCGTTCTCAGTGTTCCTGTACCTCCTCCACATGGCAGCTAAACTGTTAGCTGGAGTCGGTGTCAGTGTTGGAGCAGAGTTTTATACCCTGATCCCAATGGTAGCGTGCCTACAGGTGTTTTCCTTCCCCCAGAGTTGAAAGGTTTTGCTACTGCTCTGTGCTCCTGCAACAATGGGCCTTTCCCCATGTCCTACAGGCAGGGGGATTCCAATATCTTCCCCACAGGCAGCCTTTGCCTGTACTCCCACCTTAGAAGCAATGGGGTTTGCCTTGGCCACGGGGCAGAGAGGGTCCACTGCCTCTCCCCCAATGACTTTAAGGCTTTTGCTTCATCTGAGAGAAACATCTAAGGATATAGATGGGGCTTCGTGCTTGTCCCCCAGCTACAGCCCATCACCTCCCGCATACCTTTGGGGGGACATTTTCCAGGTTTTCTCCAAAGACTCCCCCAGTCTCTCTCATGAGCACCCACAGGGGCTTGCAAGCAAAGGGAATCTCCTTGCTGTATCTGGAACTTATAGAATCTTCCACACGGGCATGCTAGCCCACACTCGGCCTTCAAGAGCTTGTGAGCATTTTTGGTGATTTCTCCTTACCAGCTTTAAAGAGGAAATTGTGTCCCTTGTCTCTCCTCGGAGGACTTGGTGCTCTTTAGAACTGATTTCTTTGCAGCCTCAGCTCTCTGGTGGGCCAAGGAAAAGCACCAATGTCATGGGTGACCTGCCTAGTTCTCCCCGCTGGTGACAGGGGCGTTGTCCTGCAGATCCCTACCTCCTAATTCCCCACTGAACAATCTTAACGTCTGGTGAGTGTGAGTCTCCTGACAGGAATGTCCCCGACAACACAGCTTTTATGATTTCCACTTTGTGTTTTATGCCAGTGACAAGAATTTGTGGTGGAAGTGTAGGCTGATTTTTTTCCTAGTGTTTTACTGGTTTTTCTCTCTGAGCTTTTCCAGTTGCCTCTGCTACACTGAATCCAACAGCTCCTTCTCTTTTTTAAAACAATGCCTCTTGACTGAGTTTTTAAAAGCATAAAAAACGCTTTACTGAGTTTTTAAAAGAATTTGTATAAATGACAACCTTTGCTTTTTGTAGTCATGTTTTACCTGTTTACATACTATTTAATTAAATCATGTACTTGCCACAAGTACAACTAGCAGAAAGCAGTTTGGGGACAAACACACGAGACTCTTGGAGAGCCCAGAACTCAGTAGGCGCAAGCAGGAGAGATGGCTGCACAACCACGAGAAAGTGGGTTCCGGTGCGTTATTAACAAAACACTGGAAGAGGGTATTTTGCCTGAAGCAAGCACTTGCTGGGACAAAACTGGGCTTTCCTAGATCTTGAATATTTAATTATTTCTTTTGCAATCATTATTTATTGGCTAGCATCTAAATTTTTCAGATTTTAGCCTCGTTTCTTTTCAGTTTTTTTTTTTTAAATGACAAATTCTACATGCTGAAATACTCCAAAAAGGACTCGAGCACATATCCCACACAAGATGTTGTAAAATCTGATTACGTTTATAGGAAGTAGAATTTTAACTCAATAGTATTAAGAACTATGTCCTTTTATGATTTGGGGGAAGGGGAAACATTAGAAGAGTATGTCAATAAAAGTAATTCATTTCAAAATTTCAAAATATTGTTTTAAAAATTAAAAGTGAACTCAAAGTATATACAGGGGTTAAAAAAAAAACAAGTCCTCCTTCATTCTGCATGGTAGGCCTCTTTCTGTCCCCCGTTGCGGGGAGGCGATTGTCAATATATGAGCCTTCTGTCACACAGCAGAACAAAATGGGGTTTGGATGATTTACATTCTCACAGGACTGTGTGTGGAAGCGTGTTGACCTTCGTAAAGACCGCAAAATGGAATTCAAACCACATCCTCAAGGCAAACTTTTCCCAGTGAACAGCAGAGGCAAAGGCTGTCAATTGAATTACACTTTCCAGGAATGTCTTGGGGAAGGAAACAGACCAGAAAGAATCCACAGATACTTCAGCTGTGTTCCCTGGCCCCTCTCCTTGGATTCACCAGGGCTGGCAATACAGCTGCCCCGCCTGGCCCAGATCCAGGGGCCCCTTGCCAGCACCCCCTCACTAGGGAGGCCACTGAGCCCCGAGCCTTATTGGACACGCAGCTGTGTCGAGGATTCCACGCTCCAGGAGACCCCGAAAGTCCCCCTTCACTTGTGCAACCTGAGTGCCTGCTTCCTCTGAAGGTATGTGACATGATTTAAGGGCAACCCAGGCCAGTAACAGGCTTGGCTGTCTGCTGCTTAAAGGTAAAATGAAATCCCAATGCATGGATCAGTGTGAACCATGGTAGAGAGAAAGCTGCAAGGGCCAGACTGGTCCCAGATGTTTGCATAAGGATAGCTTCCTGTGCAGCATTTTCCTGGGAGAGAGAGTCAGTGCTATCATTCATTTTGGTACGAGTCCGTGTGTGTCTGTCCTTCAGGGAGAAGCAAGCAGCTCTAGTCAATTAAAGAACTACACAGTCACATGTTGACAGCTGTAATGAAGTATAAAGCACACCAAGGGTGCCCGCGTTGTATTTTTTTATTCAATTACAGTTGACGTTCAATATTATTTTATATTAGTTTCAGGTGTATGGCGTAGTGGTTAGGCATGTATGTGATTTATGAAGTAATCTCTCCGATAATTCTGGTACCCACCAGATTGTATTTTAAATAAAGAAAAAGGGGGATCACCCTCCGGAATACTTGATTATATTCTTGGAGGCAGCAGGAATACATTTGATAAAGTCCTAATAAACCCGCCTTGGCTTCTAAAGTTCTGAAGCATCAATTCCTTTATTAAAAACCAAACCAAAGAGTTTAGTCATGTTGACAGAGGTTTTGAAGGGTAGAATGAAGTGCTCCGTGCAACTGAAGAGTGCAGGACGTTGGCTTTGTGAAGTGGTTGCGAAAATGCATATCACTCCAGTCTAAACTCAGATAGGCACATCACAGGCAGCAGGAAATATGCTACTCGAGGGATTTGGTGAACTCCAAGGTCAGAGGCAGTTGCATCTTTTGGGTCCCCAAAATCATTTCTTTGCGCTCAGCCTCACCCATGCCAGCCATGGGAAGATGTGAGTTAAGGAGCGGGCGGGTCGTATTCATCCCAGTGACAAAGGAGAGCGAACACATTCTACCAAACAGGGCTGCTGGGAAGACGGGCTTCCTAAGTGCATTCTTCAGAGAAGCAACTCTTAACCTTGCAAGTAACGAACTAATTTTGTTCTGTCGTTTTCGACAGAAATCTTCTCAAAAGACATTTACTTGCCTGCCTTTTAATTGAGCGCACACCAAACATAAGCAGGTTTGGGGAGTGGCTAAGGGCAATCTCTCAAGGTTAGCTGTCTTCTGAGACGACGTGTGGTCCCTGCTGTTGTACTAACTGGGTCCCGGTTGTGATCCTTTGCTTTGGCAGGGCCTCACGTGTCAGGAGTTGCCATTAATGGTGGGGAGTCTGCCTGCTCTGCATGCAACGGCGCTGCTCTGACGTGCTTTGCTCCAACACGCGTGGCCAGAGTCCTGGTTCATGTTCTGTGTTCACTTAGCCAGGCTGTAGTTCCCAGTGAGTTAAGGAAACGCTAAGCTAGGTGTTGGGGTGAAAGAATTTTGTAGATGTGGTTAACACCTCCAATGAGTTGACTTTACGTGAAGGAGATTACTTTCAATAGTGTGGGTGGGTATCATCCAATCAATTGAAGGTCTTAAGAGCAAAAACTGAGATTTATGGAGGAAAAAGGAATTCTGCCTCAAGACTGTAACATGACCTCCTGCCTGAGTTTCCAGCCGGTCAGCCTGCTCTAAAGATTTCATCCCCTACAATTCCTTAAAATAAATCTTTCTATATGTATCTCTATTTTATCTCTAGGTTTCTCTGCATCTCTGTTTCTTACTGGTCTTGGTTCTTTGGAGAGCCCTGACTGACACAAGCGGTTATCCCAATGTTTGGGGATTAGGGTGGGGAGGAGTATGTAGTTAGAGAAAAGGCTAGTCCTCTCCCCATTCCAGTCACTGAAGAATCAAATAAGCCAAGTCCCCTCCTATCTTGAGGCAGAGTCTATGGTCACTGAGTGCTTTCTCTGAAATACTCGTGCTATGTGTAGGTGGTGTAATTTTGTGAGCCACTGATGCCATTTTCATCAACACTAAGCTTGTGGCTTGGATATGGGGTGGTTGGCAAAGTCAGCCTTTAAATTAGTGAGGAGCTTCTTTTACCATAGGGGCTATCTTAACTTACCTCCCTTCCAGGCAGAGGACTCATACTCCAAAAAGGACCTTGGCTTCTCATCAAATGATGGGCAAATAGATGTGTATTTATATACCTTAAGTTAAGTCTGAGGCACAAGTCCCTGCCTTTTCTTTTTCCATTAACTTCTCAGGTATCAGAACTGATCACACTTACTATGCTGATTCAACACAGATTTAAACATTTTCATGCAACTGAGTTGGCTTCTTAAACATTTTTCTTGGTAAAAGGTAAGCTAAGTCAAATTATCCAAATAACCAGAAATTTCTGAATTTGTTTGAATTAATGAGATACATTCCTGTGAATCAGGAATTTCTAAAGCATAAAAAAGAAAACCCAGTAAGCCTAGACCAATTAGGGAAGAACAGATTTGGTAATACTGAATTACCTCTGTTTGTTATCTAAGATCCCTTCCATTTGGGAGCTCTGGAGAAAATGCTGGGGACTACATGCAAATCACATAAAAGTTTATATTTTCACCAACAAATTTTGTATCTTGATATAAATCTTCACTCTCCTCCAGAAAGAGCAGCTGGACCTGGTTCTCCCCACCCATTTTAACAGCATTCTGTGCACGTAACTCTTGGAGAGGGTACCAAGATCTCAAGCCAACTTAGTCTTAATCCCTTTTCGATACACATTTCCCAGAATAACACTGTAACCCGAGAGCCTTTTCTTTAAATATTTTGGCAGCAGAGACACGCTTGAATCCATGGTTTAAACTGGGTATGAACATGTGTTTTGTAGATTAGGAAAATTCATTTGGTGGTGAAGCTTTTGAAGGGGTTATGGTCATTTAAGGCAGGCACGTGGATAACTCCCAGGGCTTTGCAGACTCATGAATAATGGCAGGCAGGATGAGTTTTGTCTGAGCTATATCGCATTGCATTTGGCAGTGATTTTTCTGGGTTCAAATGCCTTTTCATGCATTCTCTTGTATGAACACAGAAATTTCAATCTTTTAAGAAGATAGCTTTTAAAATCTCAGTTTACATGAGTGCCAAGCTATTGGCTTCCCCCAGTCTCAGTCTGCTGTGTGATATGTATCTGTATATCCTCTCCTGTGAAAAATGAGGTAACCTTTGTTTGGTCAAAGCGGGTAGAATAGGCTACAGAAAGAGGGTACACATAGCAGGAAAATGTTAGGTGTCTCAACTGGCGAAAGCTTTCTCAGTGAGGGTAAGCGTCACCATTTTCTATAACAAACAAGCCAAAATTTCAGTGCCAGTGCTTATTTCTCACTGCTCAGTGCAATGTAGGAGTAAGTGGTGGAGTAGAGAGTTCTGGACCCTTGGGCTTGCTCTGTCCAATGGTTCTGCCATTCCTTTGGGCTTCCGAATTCTCCAGTGGATCCTCCATATTTGGGTGGGAGATGGGTAAAGAGGCCAAGCATTAATGGTCTTCTGGGAGGTTTCAGAGGCCCCGGCTGGAAGTGTTGTGCACACACATCTGCCCACATGCCACTGGCCAGAACTCAAGTCACATGGTCTTACCTTCCTGCAAGGGGGCTGTGGAATCAAGCAGCGGGCCAAAGAAAACGGGGTGCCATGGGTCCTGCTGAGCACTCACATTCTGTGCCACAAGCAGAAGGCCTGGAAAGGACAGAGCACTGAGGGTGCATGGTACTACTAGAGTGGAGGTGAAAAGGGTTTTCATGAGAGCACATCGTATACCAAGCATGGCCCTAAATACCTTCCTTAGGGCAAAAGGCCTCTTGCTCTTCCACACCCCGTGTAATGCCAGCCCATCCAGGAAGTTCACACTCTTGGAACTGTCTAGGTTTGTGTTTTATCTGGACTTGTCAGGCATTCCAGTGGGTTTGCCTACCTGCCCCTTGTCCCCTCAGGAATTTAGTCGAGACAGGGGCAAGTTGTCCAATGCATTTTTAAGATCCTGTGAAAAGTCTTTTATGCCTGGAAAGAGAATTGTGTTCTAATTAATATTTAATTTATTAAGGTTATATATTTACAAGCCTAGCTTTTATGCCTCGAAATCGAACTTGAATATCATTTTATTCTACTTCTAAAATTAATACCTTTGGTGAAAATCTGAATAATCTCTTTCATTTTGGTCAGTGTTGATTTAATGCATACATTAACAGATTGCGTCATTCTTAGTACAGGGACCGTCCACACCAGGTGAGTTTAAGATGTTGCCATTGAAAGTCAAAGGGAGACACTATGGTGTCTCCACAGAGAGATACTTAACCCTACTTATGCTCTTAATCACATTTCCCTGCAAACACTTAAGTGTCTGCGAGGGCTGACTCTGTGTGTGTGTGTGTGTGTGTGTGTGTGTGTGTGTGTGTGTGTGCAATTTCTGTTAATAAGAGTTCTGGGTGCAAATAATAAATTTAACCTGACATTTAGGGGAAAGAAATGATTCACTCTCTAAAGTTTGTTCCTAAAGAAAAACCTGTTCTGTACATTTTAATCTCCAGTTTTAATGCTGAGCACCATAATGCTTCTAAGTCTATAACTTCACTTTAGGCTTCATTTGAATAATTCTGTCTTGTTGCATCTGGTTAAAGACACTAGAAGACATCAGGTAGAAAAAAAGCAACAGAATAATTAAAATGACCTGAATATAAAACTTCAGTAAGACTTTTTTAAAAAACCTTTAAAACAAGACACCATAAAATTGGAACACTTTTGGCAGTAAAAAATGAGCAGCGATGGACAAAATTAATATTTACGTAATAAATATGGACAAGTCACTCTCCCTGTCTGGACACCCGGTTTGCCATATCATTACTAGATTAGGGAGTCAGAATCGGCAGTGGCTCTTAACCTATGTCAGAATTTGAAAATGCCCCAAATGAACAGGCACAAAAAAGTCCAATTTTGTATGACATTTCAGGGTTTCATGCAGTGTTTAGAGGTGGGAAGGGAGAGATGTCCCATGAGATTCAGAACTCTCAGGTTAGGTTAATTGTAAGATTCCTTTCATTTGTAAAACATTATATAAATGTGAATTTATTGAAAAAATTGCATTCATAGTTCCAAATAATTGAGAATTAGCAATTTCAGTGTAATGTTTTTATCAGTGACTATTAACGAAGTATATGTGGTTTGCTGGTCTAGATTAAGGTGTATTGTGAGAAACTGAAAACTTAAAAATGGTAACCCCCTAATTCTGCCATTGGCAAATTAGTGAGTCAGAAATATTTATCCTACAGTCTTTGCTTTAGAGCCTCATTAGCTCAATTATTTACCTACATTAAGAAATAGGAATAATTCTAAGAATACTACCGTGTTTCCCCGAAAATAAGACCTAGCCGGACAATCAGCTCTAAAGCGTCTTTTAGAGCAAAATTTAGTATAAGACCTGGTATTATATTATATTATACCGGGTCTTGTAGTAAATAAGACTGGCTATTATATTATATTATATTATATTATATTATATTATATTATATTATAAGATCGATTATATTATATTAATTTTTGCTCTAAAAGACACATTCGAGCTGATTGTCCGCATAGGTCTTATTTGCAGAGAAACATGTTATATAAAGGTAATTTGTGAACATATGTAGACCTTTATTTTCTAAATATGCATTTTACATTTTTTACTGAAAAAATAATCTTGCTATTGTTTTGTGGCTTTTCTTTTCCCAGATATTTTAAGGAAAATAATACAAAAGAAGTTTGACCTCTCAACTGATTATGAGAAGGTAATTTTTATTGATATATTTGTTGCTAAAATAAGCATGAGCAAAATTTTGGCTGACTTGAAAGTAAATCTTTAAACAACTGGTTATTTAATCTGTGAATTTAGTAACCTTTTCTGACTAGGAATTTCTAAAGAATATTGGAACTTTTTATAAATCCCATTTACAAAAGCTGTGTTTGAAGAAGCATTCACCTTTCAAGTTATATGTTATTTAAAAATGAAGATTTCCATAAAGGAAGTATTATGCTACCTTTTTAGCTGAGGGGGGAGAGCTCTACCTACAGTTGACCCTTGAATAACGTGAGAATTAGGGGTGCCAGTGCCCCCACACAGTTGGAAATTCATGTATAATTTTGACTCCCCCAAAACTTAAGTACCAATCGCTGTCGAATGAACTCAAAGTGTCTGGAGGCATTGCTATAAATAAATGAAAAAGATTTATTCATGGGTCTTAAACCTTGCCAACCGAAACACAACTAGGCAAAACCCAGAAGGTGTTCTGAAGAAGAAAGAAAAGTTCAGAGTTGTCACACTAACGTCACATTCTTGAGACTAATACGTCCTGCCTTCTTAGCTTCTGGATTGGTCCGAGATGATGATCCACTAGATGACCAGTGCTCTGGATAATGAATATCAGGTGTCCGAATACGTGAACATTCTTTCCTTAGTCCTTCAGGGGTTACCACAGGGTTATCTGGAGGTTTAATGTACATTCAGCCATTGTCACTGGATGTGAAAGTTCAAAAGTTGAAGTTCCCAGGTGGTTAAACCAAGAATACAATTGTTTCCTGAGACCTCAACCTATTTGATTTCAGTAATTCAGCAGCTTGACTATAGTGACTCCATTTTATTTCTTCACCCTATTCCTCATGGCCTACTCTTGGCCTTACCAATAACATAAACCGTCGATGAACACATATTTTTATGTTATATCTATTGTATACTATATTCTTACAATAAAGTAAGCGAAGAAAAATGTGATTGAGAAAATCATAAGGAAAATACATGTATAGTACTGTACGTATTGATTGAAAAAAATGTGCATATAAGTGGACCTGTGTAGTTCAAACCCATGTTGTCTAAGGGTCAACTGTAGAATTGTTTGAACATCCTTAGAAACAAGGATGGGTACTTTGTTTTAAAAGATAGTTTGTTAAAAAGTAGCTCCCCATTTGAACAATGTTTTTGAGCTCTCCATGTGTGTACTTGGCTAGGATTGGAAGGATGATGGAGATGAGCAAGATAACCTTTGGTCTCAGGAGGCACGCTGCAGAGACAGTATCTAATTATTTAAAGAAGAAGGGAAGGAGAAGAAGGAAATAAGTAGATTTATAAGTAATGTGCAGAGGAGCGCAGAGGAAACATAATTAATTCTGACCAGAAGTTGGGACTTGTTATAAAAAGGATAAGGAGGGCTGGAGCAGGTGGGGCGGTAGGTGGCTTTGCTGGCATTCCAGGCTGCGGGGACCACACGAGCCACGAGGACATGGTGTGGAAGAAAGAAGCCCATGGACAGGGCAGGTGGGTGAGGAAGGAGAGAAAGGACAGGTGAGCTGGGGCCGCATCCTAGGAGGACCTTGCATATCTTGCTAAGATAGGTGGACAGTATTTTCAGAAAACATATGGTACCTTTCACATCTCTACATAATACCAAGGTGCTGGTAATTCACTCCGCTGGCATCTACCTAAACTGAAGGATGTGTTCTTTTGATTTTGGTTTATGATGAGCATAGGTTGCCAGTGAAACAAGCAGGCAAATGTGTGTTGCATTGAATGTTATGAAAATAAAAAATAGTTGAATCTGTTTGTCAGGCTCTTAGTCCTGCAGGGCCGGGCACTTTGTTCTCCCCTTTCCTGGTACAAAGTGGTTGACAAGACAATGATAAAAGCAGTTGGAGTCGGGCTGCCACTGTCCATGGCAGAATTCTCAGTTGGGCAAGTCCCAACTGTGGTCAGCGTGGTATTAGATTTGGAGTTCGTGTAAAATCGGGGTTCCTTGAATCCTGATTTGCTCTCTACATCAGATGCCTTTGCAAAGTGATAAGAGCCATTGGGGTGGGGATGGAGTAGAGAGAGGAGACAGAACTGAGCCCACATGAGTGAACTGAATGCTACCATAGGTGTGGCGTGGGTCATGTTTCCCACAGTGACCCAAGGAAGACCAATTGGGTTACGCAAAGACACCAAAGAAGCCAGAACACCTTGGGAGGGAAGCTTCTAATTGGTTTTAACCTGACCTATGCTGGGTGTGTTAGGCTAGACTCCCTCAGAGCAGACCCTGAGTCAAAGACTGAAGGGCGAGTCATTTGTTTGGGAGGCAGGGAACCCTGACGAGGAAGTGGGGAGGTGCTACAGGAGCGGGAGGGCAGCCTGTAAAAGATGTGCCCTTCCACCCCTCCCACAGGGCGTGGCTGGGAATTCATCCTGCAGAGCTGCTGTGGGAAACCCCGCAGACCACCTGTGTCAACTTAGCCCACAGGAAGCGGGAGGGAGCTGAAGTAGCCATACACCAAGGTCAAAGAGGCACTGGTTATGGGCCACTGGGGGCTGCGGGAGAGTGTTAACCCCTGAGCACTTCGGACCTTTTAAGGTTCTGGAAAATGCCTTGGCGCACACAGTTAAGATACCAGAAGTTAGAAGTCTGAGGAACACCAAGGTGACCAAGGCCCGAGGGACAGGGAGAGGCCAGTAGCATCTTCCATACTGGCCAGTACCCACCGGCTCTCTAATTAGCGCAGTCACACAGGTAAGATCTGTGTGACTTTGTCCTGAGCTCAGTGTTTCATCTTCTGCTGAGCTCTCAGGTGGTCAGTGACCTCACAGCTGGGGC
Organism: Rhinolophus ferrumequinum; assembly: GCF_004115265.2. NCBI lineage: Eukaryota > Metazoa > Chordata > Mammalia > Chiroptera > Rhinolophidae > Rhinolophus > Rhinolophus ferrumequinum. Next base: position 78,336,159 of record NC_046288.1, read on the forward strand.
TCTTTTAGTGAACTTTCTTTGTCAGGAGGTTCAGAAGCATTCAGAAGTGCAGACCTTTTGTTCCAAGGGGTGGGGAGTGGGCTGGTTTTGGGAGGGAAACGCTCCCCTTCACAGAACGGCCTCCCTTCTGACTTTAGCTGAAAGTTGAAAGTAGTACCTACGTTAAGATCCTTGGGCCCCTTCTCCCCCCTGACATTGTTATTACACTTTATGGAATGTGTTTATTTAACTGAGATTTACAGAGAACTCTCGAGAAACAATGCATGGTAGGGGTACAGACATGTGAAAGTATGGCCTTTACTCCAAGAACTCGCAGTTGGTGAAGGAGCAGCTGTGGGATAAGATACATGCATGGATGTTGTGGGCTGAATTGTGTCCAAAAGTCGTATGTTGAAATCCAAATCCCTAGTACCTCAGAATGGTTTTGTATTTAGAGATAAAGTCTCTAAAGGGGTAACTGAGTTAAAATGGGGTCATTAGGGTGGGTGCTAATCCAGTCTGACTAATATCCTTGTAAGAAAAGGAGATTAGGACTTAGACAGGACAAAGACCATGTGAAGAAGACACAGGGAGAAGGCAGCCGTCTGCCAGCCGAGGAGAGAGGCATTAGAAGACACCAAACCTGCCAACACCTTGGTCTTGGAGTTTCCGGCCTCCAGAACTACGAGAAAATACTTTAAGATTCCGCAGTCTGTGGTACTTTGTTAGCAGCCCAGCAGACTAATGCAGTAGGTAACTGGTAGACTAATGCAGGATGGAGAGGGATACACATCATAGAAGAAGTTCTGGTAAAAGCCTGTGAATGTTCAGAGGAGGGAGAGTGTACTTGCACTTGGGGAAATCAGGGAAGACTCCACGGTAGAGCTGGCATTTATACTGAGCCTTAAAGGCAAGTCGAGTAAATGAGAAACAAGGTCTTGCTTCCATTGCTAAACACTTGGTTCAAACCACAAAGCTTCTCCAAGTGTGTCTTAAACTGTGTCATCTTCCTCTCTGTGATACTAAGAGATACCATTTCTTGTCTGCCGACTGCCATGCACGGGATTGGGAGCCTTACATTGTTTCTAATCTTCACAATAGCATGTGTCCAAGCAGAAGTATTTCTGCACTGTACATGCAAGAAAATCCTGTACTCAGAGAGGCTAGGGAACTTGTCCAACGTCACCCAGTGACTAAATGACAAAGCTGGGATTCGTACCTAGACCAGACTAACTCGAAACAATGAAATACACTACCAAGAAAAAAACAAGGCTCATTCTAGACCACTGTGCTATAGTCCTAAAGTGACTAATTTAGAAGAAACAGTTATCATGTATCTTGAGCTGTGGGCAGAGTGTGGCAGCCTTTTATCCGTTCAACCATAAAATGCTAGAGCAGGTGATTATTGCTGAGGGAAAAAGAACAGGCAGAAATGGAAGCCTAGAAGGGAAATAGGACTTGGAATTCTGGAGCTATATGGAAAAAGGAGGATCAGAGAGATGAAGCCATAGACATCCAAGAAACAACTCTCATAATCCTAGTTTCCTAGCGTTTCTGTAGCACATACTATGGAGCAGACACCCTTGAGCATGACGTACAAATATTCACTCATTTAATCTTCACAGGAATAGTCTGTCTTTACCAGAGGTGTTGAGGTAGAGATTTCACGGGCAACTCATTTATCTATTTAGTTTATGGGACATTCAGCATGCCCAGTATGTGCCATGCCCTGTGCTCATGATTCAAAAACAAGCCATGCCGAGCACAGCCAGTATTGCAGAGCACCTGAATACTACTCCTTGGGGATCAGAGAGGGTGGGCGGCCCCTTTCCAGATTCTCCGCCTGCTGGCTGACTGTAAACGAAGGGAAACATCACCCACCTCACCTGCTTACATGGGGTTTCTGCAGAGAGAGCCTCTCAGCCTAGCTTGTCAAGTGGTGTCTGTACAATTAAATAAAAGAACTCAATTCCCATCCTCAAAGAATGCATAGTTTGGGGCAATTATATGTATGACTTACGCTCACTCCCCACCGATAGCCCCGGAGTGCCACCCGCGTTTCAGAGAACAGTTGTCCCAGCAAGCCCACCGCCTCCCATCTGGTTCATTGTGTGGGTCAGTGTCCGTAGGGACAGTGAGTTTCCTGGGGATGACTTCCTGAATTAGTTCCCACGTGGCCACGGTGCGTCTCCACTCCAACCTCTGTTAACTGTTCTTTAGATTTACCTGGTTTGTATCATTCATTTCATTCCTCAGCCTACTTTCCTTTCCACTACCTTTTCCACTACCTTTTCCTTTCTTGAAGCTTCCTTTGGGGGCAGGTACAGGGCTTGGGACCCGTCCCTGTTGCTTTTCACGACCTCATTAGCGCTCACGGTCGTGGGACGTGGATTGGCGCTTAGTAAGGGTCAGGTCATCAGTGCAGGCGGGTTTGTGATGTTTGAACCCTACATTTTTACAAAAGGTAAGTGAATAGGTTCCTGTTTCCCACCCTCCAAGAGGTGACGTGCCGCCTGTAAGAACACACTCTCCTTTCCAGGTAAGGGAAGAGCTTCTAGGACTCTCAGATGGCATCTCGCTAGAAGGCGGTGCAAGATAGTCCATGACTGGGGTCATCATGTAAGGCTCATGGGAGCTCAGAGACGAGAACAATGCTGTGCATCGAATATTATTGTTATATTATTATTGTTATTGTTATTATTATTATTATTATTATTATTACTATTGATTGAGCATTACTCTGGGCAGGCATTGGTCTAAGTGTTTCACGTGTATTTACTCATTTAACTTATATTAAATAGTACACGTAGAGTGCTTACAACAGAATAATGCACAAAACATGTTGCTTCTCATGGTTTCTTACATTGCCTTTGCAATAACTGCATAAAACAGGGTCTCCTCTTATCTCCATTCTGTCGATAAGGTAACCACGGCTCTGAGTAGCGTTGTAGCAATGCCTAGACCCGACCCCAGGGATTCTGATGTAGTTCGTCAGGGTTGGTTGGTCACTGATGTTTTTCAAAACCCTGGGCGATGGTAATTGGCGATAATTGGAGTAGGGAATTCACAGGCACTGAGTGGTGGGGACAGGGTGCAAATTGCTGCATCGCATGGATCATAGGCTCGTACCTGCATGACAAGCAGTGTAGACACGGAGAAGGTCCACCAAGGAGTTTGTTGGTACCCTACCAAACATATCGGGCCAGGCTGACTCTTGGGCAGGAAAATTAAACACAAAGCAAACCGCTGACGGGTGTAGCTTACCAGTGGTTCTGCCCTGGCCGCCACCCACCATGATCAGCCCTGGGAGCTAAGTGAGAGCAGGTTTCCCAGACTTACACCTAGTCGGAGGTGTAAGGTGACACTTATGTTAGAGACAGATTCCTGCTCTCACCCAAATCTCCTGACACCCGCTCCAGGGGAAGAGCCCCAAACCAGTGTTTTTCACTTATACTGTGAGGTGCTGATGCTGGTGAATTTGGGAGGTAACAAGCCTGTGGGGCCCTCACCCAGGGAGGGGGACTGGGGCCATTCAAAATGTCCCATGTGACCTTGGGGGCAAGTGTATCTGAATTGTCCAAGCCAAAATTTTGGATGCCTCATTTAAAAGTTATTAATATTATAAACATTTTTTCTTTCACGTCAGGGAAAATCTGCCATCTAAGGTAATAGTTTACAAAGTTGGATTTTTCTGAAGCAGACAATTTCAAAAATGTCATCTGGGGAACAAGATAGAGCCACCTAATTTTTTTCTGTCACAAAAGTTCATTGAAAGTCAATCATAACAATAATAAATTTGTTCCCCTCATACACATATCACCCCCCCCCCAAAAAAAAAAAAAGGATCGTCTTATAAATTAAGCACATTCCGCTTTCTGGGAAACTGATTACTTCTTCTTTGTTTTTCTCTTCACTGCGGGTTAGTCCGCCCTCATCCCTCATCAGGCCCCATCTCTGGATCACTGTTTAGGTATCGCTGGTCTAAGGCAGTGGGTTCTATTCCCTCAATGTATTATTTTATCTGATTCTGAATAGGCAACTACTGTGTGCCAGGTCCCAGGCTGGGCACTTGGGAGAGAATGGTGAGTGTGACTATTATGGTTTTGCTCTCCTGGAGCACACAGCATGGCTCAGGAAATGGTCACATGGGAGCCAGTCACCCTACGTGGGGGAAGTGCTGTGAAAGGACACGTGTGGGACCACAGGGCAGCACAAAAGAGGGATGTGCAGCAAACCCAGACTCGGTTGTCAAGACAGACTTCCTGGAGGAAGCAACATCCGAGCTTAGACTTGAGTTTCATCAGCGGAAGAGGGATGGGAATAATGTTCTGAAGAAGGAAAGCAGCGTGAGGGAACTCCAAGCAGAAGGGGAGAGAGAACACGGTGCTTTCTGGAGACTGGAAGGTTCAGGAGGAATGGGGACGTGAAGCCAGGATTAAATAAATGTAGGACCACATTGCAGAGTCTGGATTCAATTTGGGGGGGTTGTGGCATGCTATAAGCAAGGCAACGGACTATTAGATTTTCATTTTAGAAAGGACACTTTGGAAGGTGTTGCCTTTGGCTCGGGGGGTCCTAGGAAGCTGCCGATTCTCTGTTTTATGAAGACCACATGGTTAGTGTGTTCACCTTTTGTACCTTTCTCCCTCGTTCTCCTGTCCATAACTGACTAGCGTACTAAGAACCTTTTAAGAAATCCAAATGTGAATTCAGAGGTAAGTTCCAACCTTGATGCTACCCAAAACACTGTTCCTCTGATAAACACTGCAGTTTAATACTCCTGTCTCGTGGTGGCCTTTCTCTCACTTGGTTTTCTCTGTGTGGGATGTGAATGTTCTCGTTGTACAATAGCACATCACTCACGTAAGTTTTTCTGTTTTCTTGACGCATGCTGCCTGTGCCTTACACAAAGTCCTCATCCGCCTTCTCTTCCACAGCCGGAAAACGTAGTCTTGACTCTGAAGGTAAAATTCCTGTCTGCTGCTTCCCGTTGCGCTGTTTAAAGCCAGTGAGTCATGTGATGCTTTTGCCGGAACTTTCTATGCTTCACTGTTATCTCCACTGCAGTGGTCTTGACATGATTTGTTCATTTTTGTTTCTGCCATTGTCTTTAGTCTTCTCTTTCAGTTTTAGCAGTTCATGGAAGAATAGCGGTCCATCTCGGCAAGTTTAAATCTTGAGCTTCCCTTCAACCTAATCCACAAAGGGCTCCGGAGAGCTTGGTGTTTCAGAAAACAATTTAGGTCCTTGCCAGACTTCAGCCTCATAGTAAACTCTTGAAATGTCATACGAGTACCTTGTTCCTGATCCTGTTTGATGACCTAATGTTTAGTCAGTAACATTAGGCAAGGTCCTATATCAAACATAAAATTTGTATCTGGAGCTAAAAGGAGCAGCGTATTTAGAACATTTCAATACACCTTCTGTCCTCAGTTTGGGTTCAGTGTTTCCTAAGATTCAGAAAGGATTTTAAATTCCTTTAAAAATAGTAAATAATTTAGGATATTGGCTGAGAAATGGTAACAAAATATGTAAGAATCTGGAGTGTCTGGGGCTGGTTTCTTGGTTGGCTAATGATGTGACTTTTCAAGAAAGCGTTGACAGTGCCAGAAAATAATGACTTTTCCTGGCCATTGGGTGGGCCAGATAATTTTCACGTGCCATGTGCCCCTGATTTAATACTCTTGAGCTTTTACTCACAGAGTTCATTAATATTGATTGAATATTTTCTGGGCACTTGGCTTATTGTTTTCACATTAAATCATTTCATTATATGTTCCTTACACTATACTTATGAGCTGAGTGCTACTGTAACGTTTTCCGGTTGAGGGAGCTAGAAGCCCCTGCTGCGATTGAGAGCAGGTCCTCTGACTCCAAGTACAAGAGTTCTCTCTCCCAAGACAACACATTTGTCCCTAGGAACAGCACTTGTGCTTTGTTTGACTCTGGTTGGCTTCAGAATCGTTTGCTAACCAGCTGGTCCATCAGTTACAAACTGCCAATCTATAATTTTCTACCGTTCTTTAAAAATGTCTTGCTTTGTGGAAATGTGAGTAACGGCGTACATGGATTGGAAAGAGATCAAGTTTCGTCATCCAGTTGCATTAATTTTTATTTATCCCAGATTAAAGCCAGGAGTGATTATGAAAATATGTTTAGGTCATATGATTGTATCTAGAAGACGTGCCAGTTCCTAGGAATCCAGGAACCGTCTGAGATGCGGCACCGGGGAGAACTGCCACTTATTAAGTGTCTACTCTGTGCCAGGTACTTTACTTGGCACGTTATAACTAATCATATATTATCTGTAATGTTCACAATGACCTTACAAGGTATGTGTTATTATTTCCGGTGTATGAGTGGGGAAAGTAGGTGAGTGGCCATGTCTGACTCAGGAAGTCTGAGCCTTTTTTCTACATGTATGTATGTTCCAGATTCGTTTGTAACTTGTCATGAATTGATCCAATCCAAACCGCTTTGATTCCTTCATAACTTCTGCTGGTCCTACCTTTCTGGTGAAAAGCCCCCTATATGTAGATTCTTTACTATGCAAGTCCTTCTGCCAATACCTGTTGCACCATTTAAAAAGAAACAGACTGCCTCTGGGGTTGAAATTAAACTGTTTGCAACTTGACCTTGCATGTGGACATTTTCCTGGGTGTTGGAAGAAAATAGTAGCCGTTTGGTTCCATATTCTGATGACTCAAATCTCTGCTTCCTCTGTTTCAAGAAGGAGCTTCAATATGGAAGCACAGGCTCAGGGGCACACGCAAACCCAGTCATGGTAGCAAATAGGGTAAAGGAAATGAAGTGTGTCCCCCGTGGAATGTTCCTCTTGTTATGTTGTGTTACAGTGTGTGCTGTTTCTTTTCTTTGATTTACAGATCATCCGCTATGAGATTGGGATTATTATCTGTGCTGTCCTGGGACTGCTTTTTGTTATTCTGATGCCTCTGGTGGGGTTTTGCTTTGCTTTGTGTCGTTGCTGTAACAAGTGTGGCGGAGAAATGCACCAGCGACAGAAGAAAAATGGGACCTTCCTGAGGAAGTACTTTGCAGTCTCCCTCTTGGTGATCTGTATATTTATAAGGCAAGTAGAATCTTGGACAACGGTTGGTTGGGTTTTTGGTCAGTTAGGAGCATCTCATGTTTTAACTGTTAAGCCCATGAGTTTAAAAACAAAACAACAATAAAAAAAGACACCCTAAAAATAGAAAAGAGAGAACAAAAATGTTTGTCTAGAACAGTTCAAAAAGATGTCACTAAAACCAGAAGTTATCATTATAATCACGCTTCCCTAACTTAATAAGCCAACCCTTTAGTATTTTTTCATCTTGAAGACGTCCTGATAAATCTTAAACTGCAGGAAGCATTTACTTCCTAGAACAGCAGCTCCCTTCTCTTGAATAGCGTTTAGAGATAGACAGCCTGCAGGAAGGCAGAACGAGTGTTTGCTAGTTGTTTTGTAGGTCCCTAGGGATCTTAGAGGCGGGGTACAGTCCCTGAATTTGGGAATTTGAGAGTATTGTAGAATGAAATTAACTTTTAAATAATAGATCCAGTTCTCTTGAAATTGCAATTAAGCTGTTCCCCTCTCTTGAAGTCTGGAACATATGTCTCAATTTAAGATATTTGTTCTGTAGCTGCTCCCACGAAAAGTTTTCCAACTGACTGACAGATCAGAAGTACACTGCTTTTAGGACAATGGCATTTTGTTGAGTCCAAATCAGATTCCTCAGCTGAGGAATGCACTTCATGACACTGGCTCCTGGTTGTGATATTTGGTCATCGTTCCCCATTTCCTCATTCATTCAACCAGCACGTCATTTAGTCACAGAACCGAAGCGCCTATGACATGAATGACTCTCGGCCTCCAGGAGACAGAGAGACAGTGGGGACTGGCAGTGTGCTTCCTCCTTGCCATTTCTCCAAGCGCCACTTTTGCTCGGTAGTCATGAGTGAGATTTTACAAGTTTTGCTAAATAACTGATATTTGGGAGTTTAAGCAGAAACCAGACCTAAACAGAAATTAAATACAATTAAATGGAATAATTTAAGTTCTGGCTGCAAATTCAGGAAGAAAAGTTCTTTATGTGTGGCCACCAGCAGGGTCTGAGTAAGACGTATGCTTTGTCCATTCATTGAAATGCAGCATACCCATTGGAAAGAGTTGGGCAGCTCTAGACGAGCTGATACAAAACCGTCTCCAAGTGAGATGAAGTGAGAAGAGCAGGTTGCAGATCATGTGTAGAACATGGTACCAGTGATAAAAACAAAATGGGGAGGCCGACACAGACACTTGGTTCTGTTTGCATAGAGCATATGTGGACAGATTGCCAGGTCCTCCACAGCAGCCGTTGCCTATGGGAAGGAAATTGGCAGTTGTGTGGAGGAAGGAAGGGAACTCGTGTCTTACTGCACATAGACAGTTTGTCTCTTTTGAATCACCTACCACAGTCAGACATAACCTACAGAAGTAATTACACTAGAGATTAAAATTGAACAACCAAAATATCCCCACAAAAATGAAAAGCCAGTGTGTTACCCCTTATTAGAGAGCATTATTTTTTATTAAGAAAGAGATACTTATACTGAAAATAGTGAAATAATAGACTTTAACAATATACTTGTAAACAAGATCCAAGGGAATGTGTTAGCTAACTTCATGTACCCTTGTTTAACCACCAGGGTTATTTTGTGTTCTCTCTGAGAGATGGGAGTGTGGGCCTCTCTCTCTCTCTCTCTCTCTCTCTCTCTCTCTCTCTCTCTCTCTCTCTCTCTTTCGGTAAATAATTTGAATCTGTTCCTTCACATTGAATTCTGAAAGGTAACTTAGAATCGGGTCAATGATAATTCCAGATGTCCCTGTCTCCCTGCTTTGTGCTTGAAGTATTTTCAGGAAGGCATGGATCCTACAGCTGTTACTTCCTCCCCAGCTATCAGAAACATGTCATTTACAGCCCAAAGACCTGTCAGATCTTTGTGCATGTCCTGCGAGGCTGAAACTTACATCCTTTATTCATACAAAAACTTGGACAGCCGAGTTTGTCCCCCTTGGTACACCTTGGACAGCAAAGATGAGGCTCAGATGAGAAGCGTCATTTGAAAATACTTACCCTTAGCTAAGGCTTCTTGTTAGTGTGATCACTGACTGAACAATGTAATAGTTTTCACTTGATATAAACACATATGATGTCATTTCAGGAAAATTCTTTATTGCATGTACTTACTCATTTACCCCAATAAATGTTTTCCTTTTGTTTTGTTTTGTTTTTTTTGTAAGGGTTAGGGTCGAGTTTAGGTATAGTATGTTTAGTAAAAGGGTCAGTGTTAGGGTTAGGATTGAATTTAGGATTCGGGTTAGGGTTAGGGTTAAGGTTAGGGTTAGCTTTTTCAAATAAATGTTTACATATGTAATAATGGACTTTCAATTTAGTTTTGAATAAAGAATATATCCTGTATTGGGTTTCTATTTTTAAATTGAACTTTTATTTGCATTACATATAATTATGTGTTATATATTATAGTTCACCCTGAACTGATTGAATTATTTATATTATGTTTTAGATACCAAAATATATAAACAACAAAGCTGCAAAGTTGTAAATAAACTTGGCTTTCACTTATATATAAAATAAATGCTACAATATTTTTATTCTTGAGAGCTCAGACCCATCAAACAAATTTAGATAAGTTTTTTCTCCTGAGAATATTTTAGTTTAGAAAATTCTTTTAAAAAATACATTCTGTGATTAAATAGCCTCCTACACATTCATTAAGATATTTTTCCTTGCCCAAATAAAAGTTATTAATTTGAAAATCACAATTTTAAATGTCAATATAATTAAACTAACGTCAATCAATTATTTGAGGCTAAGTGACAAATTTAAAACTAGTTTATTTTATATCATACATTGAATTTATATATTAATTATACATAGGTCTAAATAAGAGTAGTATTTGAGATTGTTTTGTTTACTTTAAATTTAGACTAGAAGTTTAAATTTTTTTGCCTTTAATTTTTTAATTGAGAATAGCTATTTTAATGTCTTCCTTTTGAAACCTCTACTGGTTTGCAAGTATCTTCGACATCATGGGTTGCACACTAGCTATGTATTGTTTGCAAGTAATCAAAATTAGTCCAGAAAAGTAAAGATTTGGGGAAAGCAAAGGTTTCTATATTATTATATTAAGTAGAAAGGAAAAGAAAGTATGTGCACAAAATTAGAAGATTAGATAAAATAAAAGGGGGGTGTATGTCAGCAGAACTAGAAGGCAGAAAGAGAAAGGAGCTGTTAGCCTCTGGCTTGCAGTGACCTCAGCAGAGATTGGACACTATTTATAAATAATCCTTGTATATGACTCTTTTTTAAATTCAGAAGGCCAGAGTAGTCCACTTGCCTTTTATCACACTCAGTTTCATTTGGTGGCTCTATACAAAGTGTTACGATTAAAAATCAAAGTTGGTTTTTAAATTAGTCTTGAGTACTCCAATTTTTCACCCACACTTTTGTGTTTAAATCTTTTGTTTTTCATTGAGAAAGGCATAGGTGTTAAGAAGAAAAATCTCCTACTACATGTGGAATATATGTGGTCATGTTCTTTCTCTGTTTGAGCTTTTCCATAGGCAGCTGTGAATGTTAGAATTCCACAGACGTTGACATATGTTTATGTAATTCTGACCATCAGTAGAAGATGGAATTTCCACCTCTCACTGGAGACTGTTTAAGCAGATGTGTCTTACACCAGAAAAAGCCAAGTTTCCTTTTCTTTCTTTCCTTTTTATTTGTCCTCACTGCATTTTTCAGAATTTCAATAAGGTTATACATAAACAAACAAAAAGGAACAGCCATGCCTTTATTTCTCCAGTATATTTCCAAGTTTTAGAGCATGATAAGTCAACTTTTGCCAGTTACCATGGCGAAAATTGAATCGCAGTCATTTTCAGGAAGATGGGTACTTTTCCAAAGTTCATTTTTTATTATGATGTGATTGTCATTTCCTGACTTGGAGTCCACAAGGTTTCAGAAAAGAAATTGAGCTTGCATGCCTGAAAATCATGAAACTTTCTTAATGTGAATGAGAGGACTAGTTACTTAAAATTGAAATTTAAAAATGATATTTAAAAAATAAGAGATCAGTTACAAACTGAAAGTATTTATTTGGCTTTTTTTTAATTTTTGGCTAATTTCATTAAGTCAGTAAAAATTGGTAGAAAAAAATTGCTACAAATTTTAAACTTTAGCCTTACCCTTTAAAAGCTTTAAGTATTTACTTTTAAGTGTATATGTAAGAAAATTAGTCTGTCCATAATAAAATATAGAAGACGTAATGCTAATATGCCGTGAACAATAAAATTCCTATCTTCTGATAAAATTTCAAGAGATTTTATTATATTGCATAATAGTACATGTTTTTGACAGCTTTTATGTTTAAGTAGAAGTTTTAAATTAGAGAGACCAATTAGTTTGCATGGTATTTATAGTTTTTTTTTCTTTGATTAGTTGCTAACATTGAAAAACAGGTGATTGTACATAAGAGTCCAGATTTCCAGATTTTTGTGAAGGTCTGGCAATACTGGGCTGCCATCACAGTGGCACTTGCTAGAACTGCAGAGCAGCTGCCCCCACCCTCATCTTTGTTCTCCCAGCTCCCATGGGTCTACGCCACACACTTTGCCTTTCATTCTTTCCGCCTGCCCATGTAGGCATTTGAATTTTCCATCCTTAATATAAAATTTACAATGTGTTATGGGTTTGAAAATCAGCTTTGACAGTTGCTGAATTCTATTCCAGAATTCTGTTTAGATCAGTTTTTTAAAAATGATCAATGCTTTCATTTTAATTGGATCCATAATTGATTAGCAGAAATATGGGTCTTTTTAAATATGTTGCATTGAAATTCAGTGTCATATTGCAATTCATTTCACTGATTGATGGTCTTGTGAGTACAGGCATTTATTCAATAAAGGAACAAAGACAGTTTCTGACTTGGACACTCCAAACATACGGCTAATCTTCTAAATAGACCAAATGAAACAAAGCTCAGCCCTCAAAGTCAGCTTCACTGAGCACCCACGAAGGCTCATAGACCCAGCATTGTGCAAAGTGGACAAAGAAGCAGTTTCCACTTCTTTTTAGAGAAATTAAACATAGGTAAAAGTAAAGACAAAATAGAGTATGAAGTGAGAAATAGCCCATCAGAATTTCAGGGAGAGCCCCTTGGGAGTTCAGGGCACGGAGGTTCTTCTCTCTGGGGAAGGGTTAGCGAAGCCCAAGTAGACATGGACTTGCTATTTGTCCCCCAAGTTCACTTGGACTTTTTATATGACAGAATGGGTCTGGAGCATAATGAATGACAAATAATTTGGACATGCTGGGGAGACAGCAAGGGCCCCCCATGTGAAATCTTGTGGTGGGCAGGCGTATTCAGGTGGAGATCCTGACTCGTCATGGATGTTTGAAAGTTGGCACGGTAAACAAAGCTCCAGATGCATTGCTATGACCCAACTAGTATTTTCTGCTCACTGATCCAAAGTCATTATTTTGGGTCATTTGGTCTTAGTTGGCATGAGTGCCTCACTTAATAACTATCACTGGTATGGTGCAAAGTCTGCCTCGCAAATGCCAATGCAGGCTTAAGACTGACAAAAATGGATTATAACGTGGTCATTCCAAATGACACAGAATAATGTTAAGATTCATTTTTGAAGATTACCATCAGTATGAACCCAAACTTAAAAAAAAAAAAAAAGTCAGAGGACTTGTGGACATCCACTACCTCTCTCCTTTGCTGCTTGAGAAGTACTTATCTAGTCTAATTTTCAATTTTGTGATACCAATGGAAGCTCACAAAAAGAAAGTAACTTTCTCAAGTTTACACAGTATGAGTTAGTGGCAAAAGTGGCAACATCTTATGTTTCTACTCTAGCACACATTCCACTGAAACTTGCTAAACATAAGAAATATTGTTCAGCATTGCATGTTATAGACTTTTTGGGATTAGCTTGGGAAACCTAATATACCTAGGAGTATGTAACATTGCTATGGGAAAATGTTTTAAGAGACTAGCGAGGAACGAGCGCCCCTTGGAATGAATCATAATTGTAAACGGGATGAATGATTGTCCCCATTTACCCAAAACTGAGAGGCTTCTTGGGAACATGGTTCCTTTGGTGCAGAAATGAACACTTGACCACCCTACCTGTAAATGTATGAATACATAAAGCCTAAGATGTTGCTGTTGGTGCAAAGTATTGAAATTCTGCATCAGAATTACTTTTCCCAAAGTTTGTCTATTAGTTGCAAAAAAACCTTTGTTCTATCAAAACCATGTTCGAACTTTGTTCTAGCCACACCTTCCATTGAATGGTTACAAACTGAACAATTTTGTTGACTTCTGTAGGTAAAAATATTGTGTTATGTTGTTTATGTAAGTCCTTACTGCCACCTAGTGGCTAAATCCAACAAAGCTTTGGTAATTAGCAATTTTAAATGTGACATTTTAATGTTGGAAAGCTTTGGCACAAAAACAAACCCACTGGTCAAATTAACTTAAGTCAGGAGACTGTTAATAACGAGTCAACATTAAAAACCCTCATAATGATTAAATGTAGATTTTTTTGGCTTGAAAAATATGTTCCTTATTTTCATGTAGAGGAAACTTTCATACAAGATGCCTTTCATATAGTGTTTTTGAAACTCATTATTGAACTGTGTTTTCCGTGGGGAAGTGTCCCTGTCATAAATATATATGCATGAGTTTCCATGAAGTGAACACACCAATTACATCATTAGCTACTCCTCCGCAAAGACAACCACTGAATTTTAGCATCATAATTTTGCACAATTTTGTGCTTTATATAAAATGAAAGGGTGTAGTATGTACACTATTGTTTGCAGCTTTTCACAGAGCATTTTAATACTAAAGTAACTCGTGTTTCTTTTCAACCCAGACAATATGAAAACTAACAAAGACCATTAGAGAAACCAAAAATGTTAGAAAGCCCAAGCCAGTCTTATCATTTGGGTATTTTTCCTGATAGTCTCCTTTGCAGGGAGCAGAGGTATGTGTGTGGGGTGTGTTCGTGTGTGCGCTGCATGGGAGGGTGTGCCTGATTCACATCTGTGTAGGAATGGGGCTGGATTGTGTAACCTTTGTTAATTACTATTTCCTGCACAATTTCTCAGGAACATTGTTCCATTTATGAGATTCAATGTTTAACAGAACAATGTATCCTAAGTGGATGTGTGTCTTCTCTGAGAGGACGGAGTCCTGTTTTGTGGTCCACGTGTTGGCGGTGGGTGGATTATGGGATTGAGGGGGGAAGGCTGTAGTAGTGGAGAGGGCCGGGTTGGGAGAAGGTCCTGCCTTTCTCGGGGCTCCTCTCAGCAGCCCTGCTCCCTCACATCTGCGGTGCTACCCTGGGCCTCGCCAGTCCTCTGAGGTCACACAGTAAATGCTCTTTCTTCTTGGCTTTTCCTGCAGCATTGGTATCATCTATGGTTTTGTGGCAAACCACCACCTGAGGACCCAGATCGAAAACACTCGGAAACTGGCAGACAGCAATTTCAGAGACTTGAGAACTCTCCTGAATGAAACTCCATCGGTAAAAACCACAGTCTCTATATCCCATGGTGCTTTGTGTTTGGGGCCTTCCAGAGTTCCTGTCTACGACTGAAATTGCATTTGGACCTTGTAGAAACCCACTGAATCAATGTAGACAGGTGTTATCTTTTAATTTTATAGATGAAGAAATAAAGAAAAGGCCCAGCAAGTAATGTCCAAAAGAGTATAAAAGCTTAATTTCAAAATTGGTGTTATTTTATTTTATAAAAGTGTAACATAAAATTATAGTACATATTATAAAAGTGTTTAACCATTTTAATGGCCTCATGATTTTTTTAAAAGGAAAAATCTTTGCGTGCCTTTATCCTTTCTTTTTGACACTATAGTTAACTCCTGTTTGCATGAAGTTACCTCGGTAATGAAATCTTTCTACTTTATACACGTCTGTTTGTTAACACCTGTATAGATTGGGAAGGGGACACGCACACGTGCATGCTCTCAGACCAGTGAACACACACGTTGTCTTTGGGTGAGGGTAAATGGATTGCCTGAAGACATGTTTTTTCTATGTCCCAGAAGCAAGTTGATGTCTAGTCTATTCAGAACATTGTTTTCTAAAATGTCTGAGCAGAAACCAGCCCAAACATATGTTGCGGAGCTCGTGGGTACCAACCTGGAGAGAAGGATGCTCTCCTACTGGATTCCCTAAGAGCCCGGCAGAGCCCATGGGTCGCCGCACACAGGATGAGTTCTTCCAAGTTTATTTCAGTCTAAAACATACTAACACGTTAAATATTGTAGTGGTTTTTAAAAATGTGGTTGGAACTAAAAGAGCAAAGGATGCTGGCATTTTTTAATATTGAAATTAGAAAAGCTAATTTTATCCATAGTTTTATAGCAATACAGAAAGGGAAATGTTTTATTTTCCTAATCTGTGAATAAGTTTTCATAATATTTTTAACCTGTCATTCGAAACACTCCAAAGTGAAACTTTTCCCCTAAAATGTTGGCAAAATTAAATACATAGCAATTCTGGCTAGTAAACTTTGGGGTTACTTTCACAAACCTGGAGGGGTAGTAGATTGTTATGTCTTTTGGGAAAACTTATTTACTTCAAAATATATGAAAAGCTCTTAACAAATCTATAAACAATTAGGTGGAGAGTGTGAACAGTCATTTTACAGAGGAAATACAACTGTCCCCAAACATAATAAGATATTTAACCTTACTCTAGTAATTGGAAAAATGAGAAATTAAATAATGATGTACATTTTCACTGAGAAGATTGGCAACAGTTATTTTAAAATGATGGTACCGGGGTTGTGAAGGGTGTGGGGAGCTGCTAAGACACAAGAGACAGAAGAGTAAGCAGCCTCTTGGGAGCCCAGCTCAGTAACAGTAACTAAATAAAACGGTCCTAGTGTGATAGGTTACAAATGGCCTCAAATTCTTTAGAGTTCTGCCCTTCAAGAAGTGGGTCTGTTTCCAACCCCTCAAATCTGGGCTGTCCCTGTGACTTGCTCTGACCCAAAGAATGCAGCAGACGTGACCTTGTGCTAGTTTTGAGCTTCAGCTTCCCGAGACCTTGAACATCATTCTTGTTCTTTTGCTGCCAGGACCACACTGTGAAAACACTCAGGCTGGCCGCTTGGAAGATGAGAGGCCATGTAGAGAGGGGGGTCGGTTTGTCCCCAGCCAAGCCAGCCCCGACCAGGCGATCCACCTAGCCAATCCACAGAAACCTGAGAAATTATAAATCATTAAGCCAATAAGCTTTGGAGTATTATTAAGAAGTCTGGGTGTCAGAAAAATGTAAACATTTTTAAGAACCTGCTTTCTTTTCAAAATGTTCTGATTCAAGATAATTTGTGTATGTTAGATCTCTTTTTATTATGGCTTTGGACCTTAGAAGAGGTTTCATGTAATTTTCTTTCCTTCTTTCTTTCTTTCTTTGTTTTATTTTTAATTTTTTAATTTATTTTTGTTTTTTATTTTTTAGCAAATCAACTATGTATTGGGCCAGTATACCACCACTAAGGAAAAGGCATTCTCAGATCTGGACAGTGAGTAAAATTTAAAGTTGCCTCAATTTTTTTGTTTGTTTGTTTTGGCTAGAAGGCACTATGGCCACCTCCCATAAAACGTGGGCTAAGAAATGAAGTATGCTATTTCTACAATTTCTGTGTGAAAGTAGGGGAAAAACAGAAAAGTAATTCCCTAGAGTTACTGACAAATTGCAGTTTGTTACTCAGTGTTTATTGTAAGAATGCCTTTGTTTTCGTGTAGCCAGAAGCATTTGTTCTTTGTGCTTCCTGTGAGGGAAGTAATGGGTCTCTGTCAGTCCACTGTTGAAGACAGAAACAGGCCCCTGAGCGACCAGAGGGCTTCAGAAATAAGCCCTCTTATTTCTGAATGTCAAGTGAATGTCAAGTGTAACCGAAAAAAAAGAAAGATACCCTGAGGTGGGTGGGAGGGTCCAAGGCAATATTATATGTAATTAAAATCTTTGTAAAATTTAAATAAAAATGTTAATGGTAAAAAAAGAAAAGAGATACTTGTGACCTTGTGCTAGTTTTGAGCTTGAGCTTCCTGAGGCCTTGAACATCATTCTTGTTCTTTCGCTGCCAGGACCACACTGTTCCCGGGCACTGTTCGTCCTGCATGCCCACTGGGAGCTCACGCACAGCCTAACTTAGTGATTCTCAGCCAGGGGCGCTTCTGCCCTCAAGGCGACATTTGGCAATACTTGCAGATATTTTTGGTTGTCCCAGCCAGGTGAGGGTGGGGAGGCAGTGCTACTGTCATCTGTTGGTAGAGACCAGGGATGTAGCTAATAATCCTGCAATGCACAGGCCAGTCCCCATGACAAACAATTATCCAGCCCCAAATGTGTTGAAAGACCCTGGTCTAGTTAGTTGAAGAGATCAGGGCCACACACAGTCATGGCCCAAGGCGATTAACGCTGAGTTCCTAGTACAATTAAATAGCGAGTTTCTGGTGATTGATTTTTCACTGGGGCACAGCTGGTGTGGGGGCTTTGAAGAATATGGAGAAATCACACAAGAGTCAAGGCCTCAACAAGGTCTAGAATATAAAGGGGATTTCATGGCAGGAGAGACGAGAGATACTTTTCCAGGAAGGGCATCCTGCGTGGTGTAGACCATGTGTGGTAAGCGGAGCAAATCGATGGAACTACCCTCACACTCCCGTATGTTTCTTTGGAATTAGATATTAAATCGTTGCTAGGAGGTGGAATTCATGAACAACTAAGACCGAAAGTGATCCCCGTTCTCGATGACATCAAGGCCATGGCAGAAGGTAAGTGCTGTGACAGATAGAAATGACCGAAAGAATGTGCCACCCGGAAATCTCCGGCTTCCCAGGTTCGCTCTCCCTTTTCTTGGTTCCCCTGAGAGCTGACTGGAGTGAGAGCCATGATCTGCGGTCATGCTAACAGACCAGGAGAAGGCACACTGTGTCATGATCGTGTTTTGTTTGTTGTTGTTGTTGTTTTTAAAGCTTGTGTCAAAGCTGTTGTACCAATGCTCTACAAGTCATTTGAAATAATAGTGGCAGAATTTGATCGGGGCTTCCACCTGTCGTACACAAAAGTTATCGGAACGCAGGCATGCGCCTCTGTTTAGACATCTCTGTGGCTGCTTTCACACTGTGATGGTCAAGCTGCGGGCAGCAGGGACGCTGTGGCCCTCAGAGCCGAAAGTGTTCACTGTCTGGTCCTTCACAGAAAAACCTTGTTGACTTCTGCTATAGAAGATGAGTGGCCCATAGAATTTTAGGCTTTGGGATCTATCGATTACTCTTTTCTTTTCCTGTAAAAAAAGCAAGTTCTGGAAAGTAGAAATATACATTATGTAGTTGAAACTACCACTGTGTCATGATAGTTTTTTGTTTGTTGCTGTTGTTTTTAAAGCTTGTGTCAAAGCTTGTGTCAGTGATATACGTGAGCAGATATCCTGACCTTAATAAACTTCACATTCAACTGCAATGACAATAAGACTTCCCAGGCCCTTCCAAAGGTTGAGAAAATGTCTGTGCTGTGAACCAGCTGCTTTTTCTGCATCACATTATTCATTGCTCACAACCACCCTGTGGGGTGGGTACAGTCACCTGCATTTTACCAACTCAAGACAGGCTGAGAAATCATGTAACTTCCAACATCAGGGAGTTGGGATTCAGGCCCCCGTCTGCCTATAAAGCCTGTCCTGCCTGGGCCATAAAATTAGGCTGGTGCAAAAGTAATTGCGGTTTCTGCAATTATTTTTAACCTTTTAAACTGCAATTACTTTTGCACCAACCTAATAATAGATGGTTTTGGGTACATTTGAGAGTGTGAAGATGTAGCGTAGCATGCTTCTGTGCCATCCCCGGCAAGACAGCATAGTGTAACTCTGAAGGAACAGTAAGGAATGTGAAGTTCAAGTGCTGGTGTGGCCACGAGATGATGGCAGGTGCCCCTGGACCCCATGGCCCTCACGAGTCAGTGTCTTTGGAATATTGGCCTGCCGAGATAGCTTCCAGCTCCAAAACTATATAAAGGTAAAGGCTGTGAAGGACATGAGTGATGGAGTGTGGTTGGCCTGGATCATTACTTTTTGCCCCATCATTTGCCCAAGTTTTAATGTTTGAATTAAAATTCTCTTTGGATTAAAGGTAATTAAAACCCATTTTATTTATCTCTTTGGTGCTTCATGTATCAGTGTTAAAGTTCTATTTTTTCTTTTATTTTTTTTTTTAAAGTCAGCCTGAATAAGTTAACGTTTAGCTTCTGGTGTTGCTAAGGCTTCTTAAATTGTGCTTAAAAACTGTTTCAGTCATTTTTTTGCTAAAAATTTTTTGCAGCCTTATGTGTTTAGTGGCCCATCTGAACGGTAGGTCAAGATCTATCAAAGAATGTGGTATGAGCTGGTAAATGTTAATTAACTGAAATTGAGAATCTGAAATATCTTTCCACTGACTTCAGATACATAATATTAATATATGTGATCTTGGCAAGCCTAGAATGACTGCCAGAATTACAACCCAGTAGATATTTTATAGACATAAATTGCTTTGAAGACTTTAGGAAAAATATGTATATTTATTACGTCCGAGTCAGTACACGTGACCCAGAATGTCTGTAGACGGTGCCTAATTGGACAAAATTTATTTTATCATCTATCATTCTTTGTTGTTTGTTTGTTTCTTGCCTTAAAATAACTTATCTTGAAGTCAAAGTAGAAAGGTTAACCATGAGAGGTAAACCACAAAACATGAAAATATGAGTGTGTCTTGTGTGATATGAAGTGCATTTTGGCATGTTCTTTTGCGTTCTTTGTGTGTTTCTAGTTGCAACTGTGTTCTTTGTTTCTTGTTTTGGTACCATAGATATTTATTGAGCCTCTAATAAGAGCCGGGTACCAGATCTATTCTTTGTTGATAATCCTGGGATGTAGGTGGAAAAGATGAGAAACTGAGGCCGAGAGTGACTCTTTGGTAAAGTCTTAAATCTTTTTATAGTCTCAAATATTGTTAAGATACAGCTGGGCCAAAATTTAAGACGAAAGGTTGTTTGAAGCAGACTTTAAGATTTTCTATTCAGATAAGGTTGCAGAATGTGGGACCGATGGTCATACAGTCCAATCCTGGAAGCGTCCCCTGGTCTCATCAAAGCTAGGTTGCTGAGGTGCCATCTTGGAGGACATGGGCACTGCCATCTCTTAAGATCAAACCTGCTGGGACACTGTCTAAAATTACAGACTCTTCTACGAACCAGGAGATGACCCTAGTTTACAGATGAGGAAACTGAGGTCCTAGGAGGTGAAGGAAGTTGCCAACGGTGCTGTTACAGGTAGTAGCAAAGCTGGAATGAGGTCTCAAACTACTTTTGGTGAGATTCCACTACATGGAAGCATGAAAAGATGTGTGTGTGTGTGGTGTTGTTTTAGCAACGAAGTTTTATGTGGTTGCTCAGGAAAGTTGGGGAAACCAGTTCTTAAGGGCATTTTTCCTAGCAACACCCAAATGTGGTTCTGCCATCTGTGTTTGTGAGCCTGGAAGACTTAATTTGCTTAGAAGAAAAGCAGTGCCCTCTAATTTAAATGTTACATCTTTTTCTGCTGTCGCTTTAAATCACTACAGAAAAGAATTGTTATTTGCTACCTCCCTAGTTGTGAGTACGGAGCTCTATGCCCCAGAGAAGTCAGAATAATAGACAATTACTAGGGATGTCCTAGTATAAGAATGTGTTCTCGGCTGTGGGGATCCCCAGAATTAAACAGATGGACTTACTGCCATTGAGGAGTTTCAGCCTGCTGTACTAACCCCCACGTTTCATGACCAACATGGTGGCAGTTTCACCATTTTCAGATGAGGAAATGCTGTAGAATGTTTGGGAATCGGCTCCCAGTTGCACAGCATGTAGGGAAGCTTGGATCTGCACTTCCACCTGCCTGAATCCGAAACTGTGCTTTTGACTGTTGCTCTGTTTAATTCCAGCTCTTTAAATATCTGTAGCTAAAGTATGTCTGGGTGTGATCAGTTTTCAGTGAGGATTCAAACTGCTTGGGATCGGAGATGCTAGCTTGTCAGGGTGGTCTCTTCAAAGTTGGGCAATGCATGGGTGGTGACACGTTTTCCTGAGGTTGCTGCTCCAGTGCCTACCAGTTAATGTCCCCACTGTGTTCCTGGGTTGGTGTCTGCTTCCGCTTCTTGTGGGAAAGAGCCCCCAAGCAGGAAAGCTGAGCTTGTCGGAGTGGTTGGCAGAGGAGGCCAGCAAATGTCCCTGTATTCAGACTGTCCCTCGCTGCAGTCTTCTCTAGTCGCCTTCCAATGACATTTACACGTTCATCTCAAGTTCCTTTAGGGACTTCTGTAGATGAGAAGGGGTTGTGACCGTTACCAGCCTAGGGCATGCCTCTGTCCTGAAGCACACTGTGTTCCTACAGCAATCAAAGAAACCAAAGACGCCCTGTTGAACGTGAACAATACCCTACGGAACTTGAAAAGATCAACTGCACAACTCAATAGCAGCCTGAGTGACATTAAAACGAACCTGGAGCAATCACTCAATGACCCCCTGTGCTCTGTACCTCCAGTGACTGCCACTTGCAATGACATCAGAATGACTCTAAACCAGCTGGATGACAACACCAATGTGGATGAGGTGAGGAGGGTGACCTTGTTCTGGGGCAGTGCCACCGGGCCAGCTGGGCGGGGCTAAGCATGGGTACACCTATCAGGTACACAGCGGCCTGGGTCTCTGTCGGCCTTCCCGTATTCTGATCATCGCACTGTAATGGCCGCGGCAGGAGAGAAGGAATAATGGGAACCCCTTCTTGAGAGTTCTCTGCGATTGATTTGATGAAACACCAGAATGAATTCAACTTTAAAAAGAAAAAAAGGAAGCAGAATGGATTTTTGCAGATCTTTAAAAGTTAAAATATATTTTGCAGTGATGTGCGTAGTATATTAACCATGTATACGCAAATGTAAGTTAATTTCTCAGATTAGGAAAAAAACAGAATTTGGAGCAACTTGAATATATAAAGTTCTGGGATATAAATAAAATAATCATGTCTATTCATGATGTTTAATTTATCAAGATAGTGAGATATATATATATATGTATATATATCACATTTTATATAAAACAGTGTTTTAATACGGCTATATTTTTCTCACTTTTACATTCCATGAATCAATTTTATTCAAACACTTCACATTCAATATCTGCATCTGCATATCTACTACAGTCATGTCTGTTGTTATCTAACAGATTGTTGGAGCCTAGGATCCACACTTGCATTTAAATTGTTTGAGATCAAGTTGTTTTGGGGGTAACGTTTTATTCTGATGTGTTTTTAAACATGCAGAAAATTTGCAAGGTTGGTACAAGGAACCCCTGTCTGCACCCTTTACCCAGTGATAATGTGTCCTTCTTGGTACATCCTGTCAGGAGGCCCATGATATTTGTCCCAGTATTGGTAAAGGATAGAACATTTTAAATCCATGTACAGTATAAAATGAAAAAGTAGTTCTAGAGCACTCACCAATATAAGCACTGGACTGTATTACGTTTAAGTGTGTTTTTAAAAAGGTCATTTACAACTTTATTCTACAGTATTCAGTACCTGAAATTGTGAGGTCACACATATTCAATCTGTGTTAAATTCCTTTCCTTAATTTTTACCTGACTGTAGCAGGAGACCTCCAAACGTCTAAAAATCAGTGCTTATCGAGGCCATTCTGAGCTACCTGTGTTTTCACCAAATAATACTCTATTGTTCAAAAGAAATTTAGATCACACTCTATGATACAGGGGCCTTGGAACTTGGATGTAAGATGACTCCGATTTTTATGATAAATAATTTTGGAGGTAACTACCTTGCCTTACGTTTTGTTTTATAAATTTTCAGCTCCCATCTTTGAATAAGCAACTTGATAATGTTAATGATGTTCTTCGAACAGATTTGTCCAGTCTGGTTCAGAAGGTACGTTTTTTGGAAAAAATGCAGTAGCTTATTTTACATTTTAAAGAGTAGACTGGTACATAAGAAAAATAAGTGAAAATAAAAAAGCAGAGAAGTTCTGGAAAGAGGTTGCCAAGGAAGGTAATTAACTTACCTTACCTGGTTAACTTCCAGGTAATTTAGTTCATCATTTCAATTCAAAAAATTTTATTAAGCATCTTTTATATGCAAAGCATTATATGCTAGGACCAAAAGAGATAAAAATTTTATTAAGCATCTTTTGTATGCAAAGCATTATATGCTAGGATCAAAACAGATAAAAGAAAAACATGATCTTGCCTTCCTGGGGCTTAGACTTTGATGGGTGTCGTGCTGGACCCCACACTGATTCTGAGACAAGCTGCTTCCCACTCTGCCTGTGAGTCAGACATGTTGGTTTTGTTTCTTCCTACTTCTGTGCATTTGCACATGCTGTGCTCTATGCCTGGCACTCGCTTCTTTGTCCCTCTCCTTTGCCTAACCACTTCGGCTACTAAGTGCTAGCTACTTTAAACTTTATATATCATTTTCTTAATGAGGCCTTTCGAAGCCATCTTGCCCAGGTCAAACCCTTTTTAACACATTCTTACAGCATCACAAGTATTCTTTGTTAACCCTCATAATTATCACTTTAATTATCAATTCCTTGTCATTATCACTTTAATGTCTGAGTTGTCCCACTGGACTGTAATCCCTAAAAAAGGTAGGGACCGTATTGGCCTAGGATAGCATGATTTCCCTGCTAGCTTACTCATTGTTGCTATTTATTCAACCAAGATATTGAGTACATAGTAAATATTTCTTTATAGATTGAAATTCAGTAAGATTGTCTTGGTTCTGTAGGAAATGGAGCAAAATTTTTATTCTTGACTCTGTCTTTTAGCATGGGTATAAAAATCATCAAATACCTATTAGACTCATCTACATATAAACCAAGTACGTATCTCCTTAAACAAGTCATTAAAAACTCTTAGTCTTTGGACTCTGGTGTCATCTGCTTTATTAAATAAAGAAATTGACTTAGGAGATCTGCCAGGCTCCTTCCAGCCATAAAACCTCTTATGATGGGTGACCTGCACACGTCCCAACACACATAAATGTAGAGGGGTCAGGGGTACAGAAAACCAACACAAGCTCCTGTGTGCTGGGTAACTTAGCCACCTAAGTTAGGAAACAGAAGTTGGGGATATTCTTTTCATGGCATTACTGTTGCTAGATTAAAGTGGAACCTAACTGGCACTATAAATATTATAAAGTTTGTAACTTGGATTGGCCTGCTAAACAAGAATATCGTAGACTGGATGTAAAACCACAGACATTTATTTCTCACAGTGCTGGCAGCTGGGAATCTGAGATCAGGGTGCCAGCATGGTCGGGTTCTGGTGAGAGACCCCTTCCAGCTCCAGGCAGCCATTTTCTCCTTGTGCCCTCACATGGCAGAGAGACGTCTCTGGGGCCCCTTTTATAAGGGCACTAATCCCATTTACAAGGTTCTACTCTCCTGACCCAAAGACCCCACCTCCTAATGCCATTACTTTGAGGGTTAGGATTTCAACATACGAATTTTGGGGGGGACACAGACATTCAGTTCAGAACAGGTTATAATTACAACAGTGTTCCCTAGCAGGATATATACCAGTGGCTAAATATACCAGCGGACAGTTAAGAAACACACGTTACACCCCTTCCAGAGGGAAGGTAGGATGTTCAATTGAGTGACTTGGAAATAATGACGTTTTCCTGTCGTGGATTTAGCCCCAAAGTAATCTAGCTTGGCGTGGCTGTCTTTGTTTTCCTTTTAGCCTCACTACAATTTGTGTTTTCTATAAGCTGCATTTTAGGACATTATTGTTTTCTGTGAGACTAGATCTCTAATTTTATTTTGTAATTGCATTGCAAAACAAGATTCTATTATTAGAAATTCATACATATGCGTTATATGTGAATTTATATCTACACATGGTACATTGTACAGGTCAGGGTTTCTTAACCTCAGCACTACTGACACTTTGGGTTTGGTCATTCTTTGTGGTGGGGGCTGTCCTGTGCATTGCAGGATATTTTTTATCATCCCAGCCCCTGCCCACACAATACCAGTAGCCCCCCCCCATAACCAAAGTGTCTCTAGACATTGCCAAATGTCTCCTTGGGGGACAAAATTGCCCCCAATTGAGAAACACTGGTATAGATACATGGAAAAGTATTTTAAAAATTAAAAACTTTTAGCATGATCTTTAGTGCATACAATTTAAAGAAAGTCCCCTCTAAAGGGAATTTTTTCAGACTTTTAAAATGACTATGTGATGATAATTTCTGCCTTAAGATAAATGTTATATTTTTAGTTTGCTTCTCTACTCCATACTAAGCTAAAAATAGATACTAGTCAACTGCTCTTCTACTTATTATGTACATCAATTTATTGTGAACTTTTTTTTTAGGGCAATAAATCCTTTAATGATATACCTGAGATGGTACAGAACCAAACCACAGACATGGTATCAGGTGAGATTCTCAGTTTGAAATAATTTTGTATCTCTCCTTGTTTAGAATTGGCTGGTTCATGCAAAGAAATGTGTTATTAAGAATTGCACTGTTCTTTTTCCCTCTAAAAAAACCCCATTCTCACTGAAACCTAGAAAACTAAAAAACTATCAGGGCTTTTCGATTGTGTCACCTTCACACAGTGATGTAAATTTTAAAAAATAGTGATCTCCCATTGAACATGGATTAACACCATCCTGCTGGCCGGAAGCTGTGTGGTTAAGGATCATACTGAGATGACCGGCCCTCATCGTGAGCTGTCAAAGCTCACAACAGCCATAGTTTGGTCACATTCTGATTGTTTTCACTGGGGGGAAAACTGGAGATTATTGTATTTCCCAAAAGCACTTATCACTGATTTTTAAAGGAATACTCTGTATAAGTATGTATTTCGTCATTTGAGGAAGATGTTCACCCGCTCTCTGACCCTGACTTAATGGTCTTTTAGGCTCTTAAGGTCACTTACAGTTTTGGAGACGGAACTGATGTTGAGCGAATTGTACTGGTTTTCAATGATCAAATCACACTGTATTTAGGTTATAGCATTTAGGGTGAATGTACAGAGGAAGAATGCAGTGTCAACATTTCTTTGTGTAGAAATAGGGATAAACCTGGGTTATTTACTAAGAGGAGAAATCTCTGAAGCTATGTAAGATTAGCTTCTCTTTTTAAAAATATCTCAGTTCTTCTTTTCGTCTGTTGACTAAGTGGTTTTAAAATATTGTATTAGAGGTATTTGATATTTTTTTCTTAATAGAGTTCTTTCGGTTCATTAAGACTTTGGGTAAAAAGTATTTTATCCCACTGCATAGTGCTTTAGATGTTTTGTGGGTTTCCTTTTTTTTTTTTTTTTTTTTTTTTTTTTGGAATCTAAGTTTCTACTAGAAAGTATAAAAATATTAAAGACAAAGGTCACGCTTTCCTATGCTAGCATCTGAAGGCTAATGCCTGCTGGATGTCTGATCGCCACCTGCTTACTAATCTCTGTGTTTACTTTCTGTTTCCCCTTCCTGGACCTCTCCTGCCAATACGTGCAGCCCTCCCTTGTAAGTCTGGCAAAGCGAGGTGTGTAAGTGAGGCCCATTGCTCAGTGTCCCACCGAAACACAAGCCAGAGTTTTCCCAGGTCTGGGCGAGTGCTAGTCCAGCAGCCTGACTTATTTTCATGTCCTTCCAAAACAAATAGAAACCCTTGGCGCTTGTGTTTGATTATTTGGTCCTACTCTGCACACATATTTTGAGTGCCTACTATGTGCCAGGCTCTGCTGGGCTTAGGGGATGGGAGCTGAGTAAGGCATGACCCTGCCTACCCTTCGGCTAGGCATGTATACAGATGCCGCTTTCCACACTCTGATACATGACGAGGTACATG
The DNA here is from genome assembly GCF_004115265.2 of Rhinolophus ferrumequinum. Taxonomy (NCBI): domain Eukaryota; kingdom Metazoa; phylum Chordata; class Mammalia; order Chiroptera; family Rhinolophidae; genus Rhinolophus; species Rhinolophus ferrumequinum. Next base: position 78,363,125 of record NC_046288.1, read on the forward strand.
CAAGAGATCCGAGGTGGGACGAGGGTAGTGGGAGACTTCCTGGAGGAAGAAACATCTAAACTGAAGCTAAGAGAGGGCTCCAGGCACATACAGAGTCACCAAAGCTGGCAAGGTCGGGGAGCTGTGTTGTGTGGGAGGGCAGGGCAGCCTGAGAAGTAAAAGGGACCTGATTCTGAGTTTAGGGAACTGTTCGTAGGAGAAGGGGAGTCTGCATACCGCATCTCTCAAACTCCCAGAAATCCCAGAGTTAGAAGGAGGCCCAGGGAGTCAGCTTGTCGAGGATCCTGGGGTCTTTTGGTACACAAGCTATTTGGAGGAGGAAGTGAGCCACTGTGCAAAAAACAGTCTCCTCCCAAATGTTCTCGAGGTTTCATATCTTCATGAACAACACACCTTGAAAAAGTTTTCGGCCATTTTTATGTAGTTCCATTTTGGACCACACTGCCACCTACCCAGAATTCACCGGCAGCCCTGAGGTCGCATTGTGAGAACTGCTAATCTTGCCTCTGCTGCTGCACAGATCTCAGGATCAGTGGACTTTTCACTGATCCGTTTTTCTTACTATGTCCATGTCAAGAATCGCTGTGGATAAAGCCAACTTCCGATCTTATGGCTTTGATCCCAGGACCTGTCATCGTGGACACACACTTTCCAGAAAACTAAAACTTCTCTCCTCACTGAAAGATTAGGATGAATATTAATGGATCTGTATGACCACTGGGAATACTGTTGCTTTTTGCATCTAAGAAACACGGATCTACTTGAACAAGTCTCAGTTTGTATGAGCCAAACAAAAATTTAACAAAATATCGCCTTAAGTCACTTGTTCAAAAACTGGGTCCTAGAGAATTACTGTGTTCCTGAATGCCGTTTCTCAGATGGAAGAATTATTATGTGATTAAATTATTTCTCCAAAATCATTTAACAAAAGCTTTAGACTTAGAGAAACCCGAGTTTCAATTCCATTTCTAGCGCTTTCTGAAAAAGAGGCCTATGGACATCATTTAACCTCTGTGAACCCTCAGGGTCACTGTTAGTCAAATGGGAATAAGAATATCTACCTGAGTGGAATAAATGAGTTAGCATTGATAAAAGTGCCTGGCCCAGGGTAGATACGTACACAGTACATTTTAAGCAAGAGAGCCTTATTTTATTTATTTATTTATTTATTTATTTATTTATTTATTTATTTAAATGAAATAAGTGAAAGAAAACTCTGGCTTGATTTCAGCACCATATCATTTAAGTCGGCGCTCATAGCTTGCTGTTTAGTTAAGTTATTGCTTTTTGATGGTCTTGGCTACATTCATGCTTGTTATGGAAACTTTTCATATTTTAAACACATACATAGTACGGGAAAAACTAAAAATAGTTCAAGTTTTTCAGTTTGGGTCCAAAACAAAGTTTCTGTTTCCTGTATAATTGAAAATGCATAACTGACGTATCTTTGTTTTCAGATATCAAAAGTACCTTGAATTCCATTGGTTCGGCTATCAAAAATATAAATGAACAGATTGCTATTCAGGATAAGCTGTCGATTTTCCTGGATCCCATTAATCACGTTGAGACTTACATCCACGAAAAATTACCCACATTGGAAGAATATGATTCATACAGGTGCGTGCCTCCTTTGAGCGAGTCAACTAGGAGAGTGAACCATGCTATGGAACGGGGTAAAAATTTGACATTATGACCAGGATAATCTTATGAGAGCAGATTGTACAAAGAGGCCATAACCTGGTATGTGTTCACCTTAGTTTATGTTCATGAAAAAAAAGTTGAAGTGTTCGCTTTGTCAGGACGTATACTAAAATTGAAACTATACAAAAAACGTTAGTATAGCCACTGCACAGGGATGACATGCAAATTCATGAAGTGTTTCTTTCTTTTCTTATTTTTTTTGTTTTTTAGTTTTTTTTAGCCAAATTTTCAATAATTTGCAATTATGGTGTCCATAGTGGCTTACAGAATCTGTAGGCATGTAACAGGATTTTAAAACTTAAAAATAATTAAGAAGGGCAAAGGTGTTTGGATAATATTATTTTCATCACTGGTTTGTAAAATAAATATGGAGAGGTCGGTTCTTACAGAAAGAGCATCCTTGAAACCAATAAATTGTTCAAAGAGCCCAGGTAAGCAACTGTTGTTTGCCCCATTTGCAAACGCTAGGGGTGGGGTTTGGCCCTGGGAGGTGCCTGTGCTATGGCAGATGCAGTGCTAAGGAGGGAAGGTGTTTAGAGGATCAGATGAGATGTTAAGATTCACTCTCCTCTCTGAAAGTCTCAGCCATGACCTGCCACCAGAACCATTCTTACTGCCCAAACCCATGGAAATTCAGACACTTTCATTCCTACTCGGGTTATTTATTACACAAGAGCACAGGATAAATTATAACAATAATCGCTAGCATTTAGGGAACAGTTACAGTGCGCCCACCATCACTGCATGCAAGACCTCTCTTTGAATAGTCATAAAAATCCCTTGGATTGTGTCCTATTTGTAGCCCCATTTTATAGCAAACAGGCTCTAGACTCACTTAAGGTCAGCAACAACACAGCAGAGGTGGGTTTTCAGCCCCCATCTGCCTATGCTCTTAATTATAGCCTCGTAATCAACAAGCGATTTTCCTACCATGAGGTTAGGCCACCTCAGTGGGTATCAGGACAAACAGAAGACAGACTCAATGAACTTGTAATCTCATTTGAGGTCAGAGTTTCACAAATGGAAAGAATGGTACAATGATCTCTATACATGTCAGCTCCCCTTTTCTTTCATCTCTCCCTGCCTGGAGACCATAAGCTTTATTTTAAAAAGAAATTTAACTAAACAGATGAGGCATTCATTAACTGTAAAAGATTTCTGAGGCCGGGATCCGTGGCTTATTTAATTATGTGTCCCCAGTATCTGGAACAAAAGCCACAGAATGAGTACAGGTGGCCATTATTATAATTATCAAGATTGCTCTTAATTGAATAAAAAGCTTTAGTGTTGGCTTTTGTCCCAGAAGTAAATTCTTTATTTTTCAGTGTTTTAAAGGTTGGGAAGCGTTCCTACCCTCAGCTGCTGGAAAAGGTTGTTGTACATTCCAGGAATGCCAGTAAGACCTGATTGAGTATCCATTATCCTCAAATGTCTCACAGGACCATTACAAAATTGAAGTTTGCATTCTGCAGACGTTTGATTTAGGATGCTCATGAAATTCTAAAATATTCAATGTACTCACCACGTAGGGAGTTTCTGTTTCAGTAAAGAACAAAACACCCCCCAAATATTCCTGCAAGCACAAAATATTTTAGAGAAAGACGAGGGAAAAGTGCCCAGTATTTCTTTATCTGTTGGCTAGTCATGATCTGTTCACATCTTTTCATTATTATAATAAGCACTTATAGCATCAAGAACTTTGAAAGAATGTAAAAGTCTTAATCTTAAGGATCGTTGTTACCAGTAGCCTTAGAGAAGTTGAGTGAACGCTGCTTATGAGCCCCATGGAAGAAAAGCAAAGGAAGGAAGCAATAATCCCATGACTATGCAGTGAGAACAGTTCAAAACCAAGAGAAAAATTAAGGTTCCTTGTGGGTTGGGTTGGAAGACTAGGGGTGGGAAGGCATCTTTTCACAGCAGTATCATCCTCTGAGGAATTAACAGAGGAATCCAATATTTTATTGCCAAGTATTATTCAACTGCTCCAGCCTTAGTATGACAGCTTTTGTGTTATGATAATGTCACCTCTTTCAGGTATAATAACATTGTGCTTGTTTCACCAGGTGGCTGGCGAGCTTGGTTGTCTGCTGTTTGCTGACTCTCATCATGATTTTTTATTACCTGGGCTTATTGTGTGGCATATTTGGCTATGACCGGCATGCCACCCCAACCAGACGAGGCTGCATCTCAAACACCGGAGGCATCTTCCTTATGGCGTGAGTGTTTGCTCTTTCTTGCCATGTTGCAGGGTTGGGGATGGGGGTGGGTAATGCAGGGAGGAGAGCAGGTGACTCTGGTGGTACGGGGATCCAGTGGCCTCTGGGCTGAGCACCCTGAGTTCCAGCAGAGTAAGTGTGCTGATGTGATTCGTACTTTTGTGGGTATGGGAAATTTCACCAAGTGTAAAAAAAGTAAAAGAAAACTCTAAATTGGTTGCACTTTGGTAGACAAGCTTAGACACACTGTTTATCTGTGGCGAGCTCCTTTTTAAAGCAGTTATCATGAAAATTATTTCCAAGTCTGCTTTCTTGATTTCCATTGTTTTTGTCCCTACATCCATCCAGTCATCCACCCTTCCATCCGTCTGTCCATCCATCCATCTATTCATCCACCCATCCATCCACCCGTAACCCATTCATCCATTCACCAGATGCTTGTTAAAGACTGACGTGGTATCAGACACTATTCTATATGGTTTTCCAGTTTGTTCACTTTGAAACTCTAGAAACTTGATGTAGAACAGAGGTTGTCTGTCTACCCCATCCTTCAGGCTCTTCCAAGAGTGTTCTGCTTCAGAGGAACTGTGTTGTGTTCCTCCTCAGTAGCTTCCCTTCTCTGGATTCGCCAGGCCTTCCCTGGTGCACCCAACCGAACTCTCGAGCTGCCATTTACCCCACTGTCTGTCCTCTCTGGATGTAGAGCCACGTTGGTCTCTTTCATCCTCCAAAGGGTACATTTCCTGCCTCAGAACCTCCGCACTCACTGTATCCTCTGCAGAAAGTCTTGGTTCACTCAACTGACTCAGAGCCCATGTCGGAACCAGAGTGTTGGACTGCAAGCAGACCAGGGACTAATCCATGAGGGTTCTCTAAATACCTATGTGTCTAGGGCTGAAAGCCCACAGTGCCCACCACTTTCTGGCTACACTCTGGGTAGGCAGACCTGTTTAAACTGCAAACAGCTGAAGACCGCAGGCCCATTTTTCACATTGAATAGGTAGAGTTAGTAAGTACTGGCTTGTAGAATCCTTAACTTTATTTGTCTCTTTTTTTTTTCCAGAGGGGTTGGAATCAGTTTCCTCTTTTGTTGGATATTGATGATCATTGTGGTTTTTACTTTTGTTGTTGGTGGAAATGTGGAAAAATTGGTCTGTGAACCTTACCAAAACAAGAAGTTATTCCAGGTAAATGTGGGTTTTGTAACCATTATGGGAGAGCTTCAGCCAAAACTTTGACTTCTCTATATCTTATGGGTTTCATCAGGAGCAGTGCAAAAAGATGAGCAGTTTGGCTTTCATTCAAGAAGTTGAGATTTCCTTCTATTTTTCAGAGCAATACATATGTATATATATATATATATATATATATATATATATATATATATATACACACACACAGTTGTACAGCATTCTTATTTTTTTTATGTAAGTGAAATCAATAGCTAGAATTAAGACCTACACACCAATGGGCATGGTAATATTTTGGGAGAATAAAATTCTCCTCAGCAGTAGTTCTCAAGTGTGGCTGGAAACATCAAAAGATAAATTCCTGGGTTCATCCCATACTCCAGAAAGTTCCTTTTCAAAAGTTTCCCAGATGACAGTTGCCCACACAGCTGGCTTGAGGCCCTGAATCTGGAGTGAAAGAGACTGATAAATTGCACCCCTCATGGCAGACAGTTGTCCCTGGCGGAAATCTGACGAGGCAGTTAGAAATTGATCTCAAGCCTCCCTTTCTCCCTCTAAAACCAACTACAGCAGGCTCTAGGGGGCCATTTTGCAGTTTAGCTTCATTAATTAAGAAGGAAGTTTTGGTCAATATGTCTGTCTTTTAACTTCGTCTTTCCAATGTCTTTCTCCAGATCCTGATTTTTAAAAATATATTTCTGTTTTATTTGTATATTTTCTACCTCAAATCTGTTATATAATCAAGTGAATGACTATTAAAGTGACCACTTGTTGTCATGGCATTTTAATTATTCATTTGGTTGAGGAAAATTAAATCAGGAGCATCAATTTGTCAAATTATCTTCATTTGGCCTTCTGATAAAATTAATAATAATGATAATAATAATAGTAATAATAATAAGACATCAAACTAGACTTCATTCATACTGTGTTAAATCATTATAAAGGAATTCTTAAAAAGTAGGGGCTATTTCAAAACCATTTACACTCTTCAAGCATATATGCAGTCGTGCACTAATTAGCTCTTCTTATATATGTATATGATGTGAAGTCAGAGAATTATGAGTTTTAATTCATTTTGTTTAGAGAGAAGTAGTTAAGAGCTGGGTAGTTAATTGCTTCATGGCTTTATATTAGCCATTCTGAATCAAATTGTCTATTCTTCTCCCATTTATAATGTGTTGTTTTGCTAAAAAGTAGTGTAGTGTTCTCAAAAAAAAAAGTAATTCCGGTAATTCCTATTGATTTATTCCAATTGTAGTATTATTTTCTAGTTTTAAACTGAAAATCAGTGAGGAAAATCATGACATGAAAATCTCACAAATATATTTAACAGAATATTAGTTTTATTATATGTATGTATGTTAGAGTAAAACTGTCTTTTTTTTAAAAAAAAGTTTTAAAATTTGTTCTAGATTTTGGACACACCATATTTACTGAATGAGAATTGGAAACACTATCTCTCTGGCATGGTATTTAACAAACCGGATATTAATCTCACTTTTGAACAAGTTTACAGGTATGAATAATTGCATTATGCATTTTTTGCTACTTCAAATGTTGCTGTTCCAGACCGAGAATTTTGCTTTCATAGTGTCTTTAACCTTAACGATGAGACTTTCCCGTTTCATAATTAAACTGTTCTCTAGTCATAGCAAAGAAATAGTAGAAATAAGACCGAAAAAAAATAATCTTTCCTCTGAAAGCCTTTGAGACTAGGACTCACTGGTTAAGGAGACCCTAAGATGCGTTAATGGGATCCTGTGAAAACTCCCGTTCAAGAATTACCCCACCCCAAGTCAATGCCATGTAACAAGAATTCAGTGGATGGAGCCAAATCCCAGATATGCAAAGGGCCGGGCTGTGTAGTCGGGCTGCCCAGGCCCCAGTCCTGGCTCTCCTACCGGGAGCTTTGTGATCCTGAGTGGTTCCACTGCTCTCTGTTCAATAGGGGTGAAGTTTCAATGGCTCCCCATCTCTTCCAGCAGAGACACAAATGAGTGGCACATATGTCCACCCTTCTCACACCTAGCCCTCATGGCAGATATTGGTAATTGATTGTGGTCTTCTACTCAGCTCAGAGAGTCTCCGGATATTTCTCAACAGCGTGTTCTAGGCAGACATTATTAATCCATCACAGTTTCTGTGCATGATTAAACCATCCCAGCTCTTTGTGATTCTGGCTCCTGCAGAAATTTCCAGTCTTCCCTCTGATTGTTAGTGCATTGAGTTCTCTGTTCCAACAACACCAACCTACTTGGGGTTCCCTGGAGAGCAGTATCACACCTCCTGGGATGTGGGAAAGTTGCTTCTCCCATGCATCCCTCAGGGCTAGAGGGCTCTGGCTGTAGAACCAGAAGGAGATGCTCCCAGAAAGTGGCTGTGGCTGTCTTGGTGGCAGGTGACACCTACCCTTTTTAGCTCAGTCAAGGAGGCATATTTTTTTCCCATTTTAGGGAAGAACAGAGAGGTGAGGCCAAGTGAGGTTTCAAGCCAAAGTGTCCCGACCAGCTGGATGTTTGTAGCCCCTTCCCTATCTCCATCCTGCCATTAGAATATACATCCAACCCTATGTTCAGTAAGTGAAGCTTACTAAGGGAGGTAGTCTGACAGGGGCTTGTCAGCATCTTTTAATAAAGCCCATGAAATGCCTTGTAACACACCTGTTTCTAGTAAGTTTTGTTTTTGTTTTTTGCTTTTTTTTAACGAGCATTTATTTCACCCCGATTTGTAAACGTGTCATCCCTCACAGCACTGGATGGAGCACCAAGGAGACAGGTAGAAGGACGTATTTACCAAACCTATTGGATCTGTTCCCCAAATAGGACGTTCAGTAAAGTGGGGAATGAAGTCAGGAATGGTGGGTGCTGGGGGTGGGGGTGGGGTAGGGGTTTGTGTGGCCACTGGTGACTGCTTACGGTGTCGACCCCAAAAACCACTATGGTCACAGATTAAACAAAGATGAACAGTTAACCTTTCTCTTCGTCTTTAGCAGTGGACAGAAGTAGCCACAACTGCCTTCCTGGATTATAATTATTCTGTCTATTCCCATAGTGATTGCAAAGAAAATAAAGGCATTTATGCCACACTTAAGCTGGAAAACCGCTACAATATTAGTGAGCATCTCAACATTCAAGAGGTAAGTCATTAGAACCAATCATGAAATTGATGTATATTAAATCCAGCTGTCTTTGTCGTTTTAAATTGAGGTAAAATTCACATAAAATTAACCATTTTAAAGTGACATTTTGTACGTTCACAAGGTTGTGCAACACTTACTTGTATCAAATTCCAAAACACTTCCATCAGCCCCCATCCCAGCCAGTTGTCTTCTTGAGTCAGGCGTTTCTCTAGTAAGTTATGCAAGATGCTCTAAGGGGCCTCTGAGAACACTTCACAGGGAAAGATTTTTCTCTGAGTGTCAGTGTTCCCAGAGGAACAAAGCCTACTTGTTCCCCAGGGATACTGGCTCTCCAGGACCGGCCACCCTTTTCTGCCAGGTCCCTGAAGAGGGAATGAGGCACCGGAAACGATGGCACACGCCGTCATCATTCCTTATGAATCACAGCTGTGGCTGCAGGCATCCAGGGTGGGCTCTCCTGAGCTCTGCTGGCCCCTGGCAAGAGATAGCATGGCTGCAAGGGTGGCAGCACACAGAATGGAGTGACCCCTTCTCCTTTGCCCGAGCCCACACTGAAGGCTTGAATCTTCAGACTCTGAAGATATACTACTGCAGAGCACACTGGCTGAAAGTAGGAGCAAGAGAGGTTCAGCTGCCCGGGTCTGGGGTGACATTAGCCTAGGCTATCTTCACTTCCTCTTTCCTCGAGGCCTTCTGGCCTTCTTAGCTAGGTAGGGAAGAGGCTAAGGAGCCTTCTTTCTTCTGGATTTCCAAAATGGAAGAGATACCAAGGGATACCGAGGGAAGAGGTTGTCCCACTGTGGTGTCACAAAAGGCTGTCCGAGGTACCATGACCTCATGATGGCCTGATGGTTTTCATATGTGAAGATAGTTATTTGAAAGCAGTAGACAAATTTTGTATCGATAATCTTACCTAAATATTCCTTGCATGTAGACATAAATAAAATATAATTTTGTAACCAAGCCAGAAATAGATGCCCTCTACACATTTGCCCATCAGGCTATGTGTCATTTTCTTTGTGCGCCGTGATGAGTAGGGGTGGAAAGTGCCCAGGACACAGGCACTTCACACTGCCTGAAACTAGTGGCTCTAAGGACAACCCTAAGTCATCAGCCATGTTCCCATAATCTCCAGTCTCCTTAGCACCCAAGTCCAGTGCATGCTGTCTCCTTTCCTGGGATGCAGCCTGACAGGTCCCTTTCAGCATCTCTATTTGTCAAGACTCACTCAGAAGCCATCTCCTCTCTGTTGCCCTCCCCCATCTCCTGCTTTGGAAGTGTCCCCCCCACTCCTAGTGTCCTGATGCAGTTCCTGTGCCTTTCTCATGACGCTGCCTCTTCCTCTGGAGGTCTTTGAGGGTAGAGGTGCAATATGTTGCTTTGCACCCCACCTCCTCACATAGCACTTGGCACAGGGCATAAGGAAGGAGGCAGAGAGGCAGGCCAGGAGTGGGAGGGGAGAGAAGAGGACCAGGAAGAAATTGCCAGTCAAGTGCAAGTATATTCTTTTTTGTCCTGTGTAATTTTGTTGTTCTTTTAAAGCATTAAGTATGTGACATTATTGGAAAAGAATGGGCTCATTTATAACTTTTCTCTTACTCACGCAGCATACCGGAAACATAAACAGTAGTTTCGAAAACATGAATGTAAAGATTGACAATATTGTTCTGCTGGACGCAGCAGGAAGAAAAAACCTTATGGATTTTAGTTCTTCAGGAGTTGACCAAGTAGATTATGACGCTTTCTTGGCTGAGGTATGACCTGTGTGCTCATGCTTGATCTTTTGGGGGAAATCAGAGCACGGATATGTGTGCTTCTTTTTTGTTTTCATTTTTTAAATGAGATGAAATTCACATAACATGAAACGAACCATTTTAGAGTGAGCGATTCACTAGCATATAGTACAATCACAGTGCCGTACAACTGCCCCCCTGACTAGTTCCAGACATCTTCCTCACCCCAAAAGAAAGCCCCGTTCCCATGAAGCGCCCAGCCTCTGGCAACCCCTAGTCTGTGTTCTGTTTCTTGACTTTACCTTTTGGGATATTTCAATATGAATGGAATCATGCAGTATGTGACATTTTGTGTTTAATGCCTTAACTGGTCCCTTTTACGGAGCCTGAAGTTTTTGAGATTCATTTGTGTTATGGCATATAGCAATCAGTACTTCATGTGTTTTTATGAACAAAACAATATGGTTTTCTGTGTGTAAATAAGAATGAAATGTTGCCAGCTATGCGAGAGCCTCCCGCCTTACTGTACGGACCTACGTTCAATTTGTTGCCTGTCAGATGTTGTTAAGGTTTAAAACTCCTGTATCTGTGACACAGTTTTGTTTTTGTGTGTTTTTTCCCCATCTCTTTTTTAGATAGCTAAACCTCCCACAAAAGTGAATCTTTTGTCATTTGCAGAGGAACTAGAGAGAAAAGCCAACGAGTTGGTGAGTTCCAACAGTCCGGTTAAATGCTATCATTGTAGATGTCGCATGTCTATACGATTCTTAGGCAAGCTTCCCTTCACCACAAGTGACCCCTTGTTTACACAGTCTCTCCCGCGCATGTCTGAAGTTCCACCATCAGCCATGGCCATGTGGCCCACAAGTCTGTGAAGGTTTCCAGGGCGGCTTTGGGGGGCACACAGCTTTTCCCGACCCCTGCCTTTGGTGTTGGCATCCTGAACTGCTTTAGCACCACTGTTTTCGCCCCGTGAACCCCTCCACTGCTAACACATGCCCACACAGTTTCCTTGCAGTGTAGGGAATGGTAACGAGGACGGGGCAGGGAACTTGCATGTGGTGCTTTGCTTCGCAGTAAGAAGTGGGTGAGGGAAGGCAAAGACACCACCCAGGCCCCCTAAGCTTCCCCTCCATCAGCTACTTTGCGTGCTGGTGACTAAATGGCTGTCAGTGGCCCCTTTCAAAAAGCCACAGAGCGTGATGAAGAGGCACCTGGGCTCCAGGGGACAAACAGGATTTAAATCCTGACTCAGCCACTTCCTCACTGTGGGACCCTGGGCAAGGCCTTCCCCCCGTCTGTGCCCTCGTTTCCTCACCTGTAAGATGGGGGCAATGTGATCATTAGGCATTAATATACTAAACACTATTGAAGTGTGGACTGAATCAAACTCACTCAGTTGAGCCTTGGTTTGCTCATTGTAAAATGGGGGTATTGCTGCTTTACGGTGGCGATCTCATGGTGAGGTGAGAAAGACGGAACACAGCCTCTGGCACTCAGGAAGGCCTAACGAGTGTGGGCCTTTGGATTGCTGACAGTTCGCGCCCTTCTGTGTCTCCACACGGCCCCTGCAACACCCCCAGGCCCACAGTCACCATCTTACCAGGAAGGCTGCACGCAGCTCCTGGGGTTAGAGAGGGTGCTCCAGGCTCTGGAAAAATGGGGTTGATCTTTGTTTGTTTGATTCTCTTTGTAGCCCCCCGGAAACTTGAAAAGGTCCCTGACAAGTAATGCACAAACGATTAGAACAGTTTACCACGACCAAGTCATGCCTTTGGGACAACTGATGGTAAGAATCAACAACTTCTGCCATTTCACTGTGACCTGAGCACAATCCATTTCACCTAGTTGGCTTGGTGACATATGTGCATCTCACGTAGGTCAAGTCCAATTGGCCTCAGGCTAAGACACTGAACTACTTAAAAAATATATGACAATAGCTGGACTTGAAAGAAGACAATTTTTCAATTTCACCCCTCCTTTCTGTTTATTTCCCTGTCTTTTTCCATCTGAGTGTGAACAGATAGATGAAATCTGTGGTTGCCTCATCCACTGTGCTCTGGTTTCCACAGCCTTCACTGGGCCCCTCTAAGCCATGCACTTGGCTACAGTGCTGAGGTCTCTGTTCTGGACTTATTTATTCTCAAATCGTTTTTCTCCAAACCCTGCCGAGAAATATGTGAAGGCAAGGGTAAGTCCTTTCAGTTCTGCCTTCATTGGCTCTGTTCTCTGTCCCGATCAGCCGTTTTCCTCTCTCCTCTCTCCCATCCTACTGTCTGACTTTCTCTTCCTTGTTTTCTCTGCCTGCTGGCCTCTTTCCTAAATGCCAGAGAGGCAGTTTGTAGCAGAGAAAGAATAGGGGCTCTGGAGTCAGGCTGACCTGATTTCATATTCAGCTTCTGCCTCTCCACAGTCCTATAGCTGCCAGTTTCCTCCTCTGACAATGGTGGGACCGGTTCTTGCCTGGTCCCAGGCGATGAAGGTAAACTCTGTAAATAGGAGGAGTTATTATTATGCTTGTGGGGTTGGTCAGGTTTGCAGCTCTCAAGGGGAAGACTATGTGGAAAGTGAGTTACAGATCAGTTTGCCCAGGCTTGGAGACGCAGGTTAGTCTACTTGACCTCCAACTTCAGAACCTTGCAGAACTGGTTTTGACCATCCTTCTCTCTCCCTTTTTTCCTTGACTCTCTAATTCATCAGAGTATCACAAAGTCCTCCTATTGAATTTTCTTAATTTGTTTGCTGTGCTTACCACAGTTCTCTGCTACACTTGTTTGTGTAGGCTCGCACAAATTCGTTAACATTTTAAGCTGGTTTTTGCATGTTCCCTAAATGCCTTCATTCACGTCAACACAGGACTCCTTGGCCTTTTCAGAGCGGGGGTAACCTGTCTATAAATAGGCAAGTTGTTCTGTACATGTGGTCTACAATCTAAATGGGAGGTTAACAAACTATGGCCCTGAAAACTAGCCCGTGGGCCAAATCCAGCCTGCTGCCAGTTTTGACACATAAACTTTATTGGAACCCAGCCATTGCCCACTCTTCACAGGTGATCTGTGGCTGCTTTTGGCCACAAGGGCAGAGTTGAGTGGTTGTGGCAGGGTACGGCCCACAAAGCCTTCAATCTTTACTATCTGGGCCTTAAGTGATCTAATCAATCAGCCAATCCCTCATCTAAAACATGCAAATGAGACCATTCGTGTTGGGCAGTCTTTATTTTAAGTCGTCTGCCACTTTGAGCAAACCTGACACCTTGCATGTCATGTGCTGCCCTTTGAAGCTCTAGAATACGTATTCTAATTTTTTTCCACTGTTCTCATACCGGAGGTATGTGAGGTGCACATTGTTATTATGTCTGTTGTTTTTTCTAGAATAACAACACCATTGCATAGTAATGTTGGATTTCATGGCTGACTTGACAGGGGGGAGGGGGACACAAGTCATGGATCTTGCTACTTCATGTAATCTGTTGGAAAATGTTGTCTATGTTTGTTCACCAGAGAAGTTCATACCGAAGTATCGAGAATCTTCAAAACAAAAGCAGTGGATTGGGGGTAAGGATTTATTTTCTTTTTCTGTCACGGGGTCTTATTATAAAAGCACACACAGATTTTCAGAGACGTTGGTTTTGCAGGTATTTTACATTAAAAAAAAAAAGTATCAGTCATCCACCCATTTTAAATGCTGAGCTGCGTTTTCCTACCATTATCTTTCTGCGTGCTTCTATCAATGCAGACCTCATCTTGGCACGTTGTTAGGTGCACAGAAGAAAGCTGTGTTTGGGTGTGCAGGACACAAGCTTAGAAGGTACACTAGTCACTTTTATTGAGATAATGCTGCCTAACAAACAGCCTCCGAATCTCAGTGCCTTCTAGCCACAAACTTTCATTCTCATCATTGGGTCAACTCCAGGCTTCTTCACATATTGTCCCACCTAGAGACCCAGCCGGAAGGAGCAGTTCCCGTCTGGGTCACCTCAGGTCCTCATAGTGGAGAATTCACTATGGCATTCAGAGGATGAATGGAAACATAGGTGTTCTTGGAAGCCCCCACTTAGAACCAGTACCCTGCCAATTCATCTGCGTCCCATTGGCCAGAGCAAGTCACACGGTCAAGGCCATCACCCATGGGCGGGGAAGTATGCCCCACCGCCTGGGCAGCCATGCCTGGAAAGGTATCAGTGATCAGGAACAGCTAATACAGCCCATCACAGGGTCTCCCTCTGGCCACAACATTCCCACAGCAGAAACTGAGCTCCGAGGCTGTGTTGTATTCGCTTGTACCTATAATGAATGCCAACAGGCAACTCAGGAAATATTTCTTATGGAATGGACTAGGCTGCCCATAAGCAGTTTGGGATGTCAGTCCCACAGCAGAAAACTCTGCATTTCTCCCTGTGTTTTTCTCAGAGCTGCTTGTACTCACCTTTGTCACAAGGATTCTTGCCATACTTGACTGGGCCTCCCCAGTGAACCATGAGCTCCTTAAGCTGTAGTTGGTACTCTCCCTGGGCAGCATTAAGCCTGCCATTTGTCGATGGACCAAGGCCCTGACTCAGTTCCCCGGCAGACCATTAGGTCTACTCTGCTCCAGGACCATTCCTGTATCTCTCGTCATGGCTGCCATATCACAAGTGTGTGTCCCATGCCCAGGGAACATGGAGACAGACCAGTGACTGCATGCAGGTCCTGTGTTACCCCGATGCACCTTGACTTTCAGAGTGACAGCATGCAGCTATGCACTGCTCTCCATCAAGGGTCAGGGGGGCGGAAATCAACCCTTGACCTACTGGCCAGGCTATGTGCCCTGAGGTCTCTGTGCACCTGTTCTAATTTGCACCAAACTTCCATGTGGGTTGGCAGTGGTTTTGTCTTTATTTGTGTGACACCGCAAGCGTGTGGACTTTGGAGTGAAAATAACAAACAAGCAAACAAATAAAAACAAAAAAACCAAAACAAAACAAATAAACAAAAAAACTAGGTGCAAATCCCAGGTCTTACGCTTCTCAGCTTGGTGACCCTGGGCAAGGTCAACTACTCATCTGTGAAGGGAGCCTAGCAGTACCCTCCATTTGGCCTTGTGAGTATTCAGTGATGTGATTCAGATACACCACTTGGTGCCCACTGTCCAGCACAAAGTAAATGCTTGCTGTGTACTTGTCTCCTTCCCCCTGCCCTCAGAAGGCTGCACTGGTTCTGTCATCTCTTTTGCCAGCAAACTGTGGTGGTGGTGTGGGGCTGAATTAATAGCACTTGCATCCATATGCAAACGGTCCAATGAAACCCTTTATCACTTGATATCTTGTCAATTGTTGCTGTGTTTTCCAGGTGAAAGTGGTCAATATCATTTCCTCTTTGGATTCTGCTCAGGACTTCATCACAAACCATATTTCCTCTATTATTGTTCAAGTAAGTTTTTTTTATTTTTATTTTTTAAATCAGTATTCCAATAAGTGGAATACTGGACCATAACTACAAGATTCAATAGAGTAGGGTGCAGTCATCCTAATGGTTTTCCTACTCTTTGATTTCTTTCCAGGAAAGTACCAAGTATGGGAATATGATACTTGGATATTTTGAACGTTATCTGCAGTGGGTCAAAATCTCTGTAAGTAGTTTATCTTCTATGAACAGAAGGGGGCTGTGTGTTAGGATAGTCATTTTCGAGGAGAAAGTCAGGAAGAAATAAAATTAAATTCCCAGTAATGTTGTAGGAGAGAAGTAAAAGGACCTTGAACTTGGAGACCATGACTAGAGGTGACATGAGACTCCGCACAAGTGTCGCCCACACTGGGCGTGTCCTCAGGCCTGCCCGCCAGGTTGGACAACATGCCCTTCATGGTCTCCCCCAACACCTGGGCTCACCTTTGTCACAGGGATTCTTGCCATACTTGACTGCATCTCTGCAAGTGAGCCATGAGCTCCTTAATTTAAGAGTCTCATGCTCTGCCGACTGAGCTAGCCGGGCGCCGCTTAAGAGTCCATTTGAAGGTATGGTTTGTACACTCCCTGGGCAGCACTGAGCCTGCTACATTGGAACCCACATCAATCTGGGCAGGAATGGTTAAGTCACATACAAGCCACACCCTGAGAATGTTAGGCGGCCATTTGTACAAAATGGATCAGAGCTACATGTTACCGAACTCAATGTGTTCATTTTGTCTGCAAGCCCATGGAGACACGAACAGGAGTTTGCAGCAAAGAAAGTAGAGGTTTAATTAAGGAAATGGCACCAAGCCCAGAGACACAGGTGAGCTCGCGCTCAAAGATCTGGCTCCCTGATGGTGTGTAGGTTACAGATTCTATAAAGCAGAATCACAAGATACCATAGGTTAGGGGTTCAGGGCTGTTGACTGGAGTGGAGGTAAGGATAATGAATCATTTCTTCAGGTCTTGAGGACAGTTCTGAGGTCTTGTGTGGAGTTCCTCTCCTGTCTCATGGGAAAGTAGCCAGGGGGTCATTCCACCTTAGGGCTCAGGAACTAAAACATAATTTAGGTCAAGATGTTATCTTAGCTGCCAGCGGTCTCATTGGTCTCGTTGTGTGACCATCAGTCATGTCCAGGCTACTGTTTCCTGCTGCATCGGGGGTTGCTGATGATCCTCGGGAAAGGCTAGGTCTATATGTATAGAGAGAGGGGGATATGATTTCTAGAGCTAAGATTTAAAACTAAATTTAACCAAAGTCATCTCTCCAAATCCTGTTGGTGTATGAAACTGAGGGCCCCTATGACTTTGGTTAAATCAGTTTCATACACCAACAGGATTTGGAGAGAAAAGCAAGATGCAGGAAAACACATAGAATAGGATCCTTACCCCACTTTCTATAAAACTAACAGTGCAAAAGCCTATAAAAAAAGTGTACAGATCAAATATATGGTGATGGAAGGAGAACTGACTCCGGGTGGTGAACACACAATGGGATTTATAGATGATGTAATACAGAATTGTGAACCTGAAATCTATGTAATTTTGCTAACAATTCTCACCCCAATAAATAAAAAAAATAAAAAAATAAAAATAAATAAAAAAGTGTATAGAGTTGTTTGAGCTTGGAGCGATATAAGGTTATTAATACGGGTTGCCTTGTAAGGTATAGGTGAGCTAACCAATAAAGGAAAAGAAATGACACACTCCCACTCAAAAGAGCTAACATCTATCGTCCATACTCCTGAGTGTTTTTCAGTGAAGGAATGTAGCTCTCTTAAGTCAATAGGATTAGAACACGTGTCTGGGATGCATTACACTTGTATATGAGTTCACCTCATTAATGAATACATTGTTTTCTGTCTTCTAAAATGGGTCAGCAGGTACTGCTGTTTTTATAAATAAAACTTTACTGGCACACAGCCACACCCATTTGTGTGTATATTGTTTATGGGTGCTTTTGCCATACCATGGCAGAGTCAGGCAGCTGGGACAGATATATCTCAGTCCAGCCTGCAAAGTCTAAAATATTGCCTCTCTGGCCCTTTATAGAAAAAGACTGCTGACCCCTATTCTGAAATGTACACTTATTAGTTAATTCACTTTCCATTTTCTTCTCACATCCTTTGTCAGATCACAGAGGGGTCAGGAAAGAAATTCAGACTGAGACACTGTGCTGGACACGTGTACTTTTTAATTCTCTCAGGAGTCCAGTAGGATGGGTTTTATTGTTCCAAATAGCAAACGAGGAAATAAAACCAGAAAGTGGTTTCAGAGAGAATCAGGGTCTTTCTTTCAAGTACACACTTTCATACATCGTAGAATTCATCTGTACAAATCAGCTGTCTGTTCCATGTCTTTACAAGACAGAGAGATCCTTCTTGTGGAAACAGGCCAACGGTAACTGGCATGGAGAATTCTTGTGGATCTTTGTGGCTCAGAGTTTGCCTGTTTCTTACCCCTTAGATCACCGAGCAAGTTGCAGCCTGCAAACCCATGGCCACGGCTTTAGATTCTGCTGTTGACATCTTCCTGTGCAGCTCCATTATCAAACCCATGGTAAGAATTTCACCTTTCAAAATAAGGAGACACGATAAACTCATCATCTTTGGTTTTTATTTTTATTTTTTCCAGATTGCACTACACACTGTAATATAAAATAGTTTCTTGCTTGGGTCTATTACATTTAGACCTAAAATCTAAAATGTAGATGAATGTGTTCTGACACCTAATAGACTAGAAAAATCAAAGAGCTAGCTGCGTCTTCGTTCCTTACGAGAATTATATTTACAGAAATCAGGAGACTTTCATGAAGAAAACTCCTATTTTTCCAGAATAATTGAAAAGGAACAACCACTGGTGGGCAGATTAGATTACCAATATTCGAAAGGATTCCTAGTGCAACTATACATATATATGCGCCCAGAGCTACAGCAAACTTAATTTACCTTTTGATTTACAAACCCTTTGAGATGTTACTATTGGGATGGTAAGTTCCAATTAATCTAATATACTCCTCAGTTCTGTTTCCTCTGCAATATACACCGGCCGTCTCCACGAGCCAGTCCTCTCACTCTGCTCAAAGTACCTCGTTGGCTTCCAGCTGCTATCACAATAAGATTAGGATCCTTAATAGAATACACAAGACCCTGCACGACTGGGTCCCTGCCCACCTAGGCTACATTTTGCACTATTTGATCACCTTTCTCACTGTGCTCTAGACATACTTGTTTTCTGTCACTTTTTTAAATACATTTCGGTGTCCCCACCTTCGGGCCTTTGTACATGCCATTTCTTCTAGCTGGCCTAGAGATGAGACACATACTCTTTACGTTTCTCTCATTCTTCGCTTCCACACCCACACCCTACCCAGCTACCGCCTCTAGGTCTTGTAATATACTGCTTGAGAACACAGATTCTGAATTCAAATTCCGCTTCTACATTTTGTGAATTCTGTGACTGAAAAATGATTGAACTTTTCTGAGCTTCATCAGCTAAGTGGGGTTGTTTCAATGGTTGAGTGAGACATTACATGTAAAGTCTTAACACCATTCCTGGTACATTAACACACTAAGTGTTCACTGCTATTAGCTGTTGTTCTGTTTTCAGGTCTTCACTCAAACGTATCTTTTTTTTCCAGGAAGCCTTTTGATTTTTTTCTTTTTTTCTAGATTGTACTAGACAGTCTAATGTAAAATAGGTTTCTGCTTGGGTCTGTTAGGTTTACACCTAAAATCTAAACCTGATCTTCACAACTAGATCTCTTCTCTACACTCCCATAGAGCTCTATGCTTTTCCTTTAGCGATGTTATTGCTGTTCAAATTGTGTATTTGTGTGGTTCTTTAAGACCTGCCCCCAAAAACTCACAAACTAACCTCTAAACTCCATGATCAGAGGCCCTATGTGATCACTGATGTGTCCCTGTCACCTGTCATATGCCTGGCACAGGTGATTGAATGAATGACGATCAGGTAGCTGTCTGACACAGTACATCCGGATTGTTCTATCTGTCCATCTTCCCATCCCACGCCCATGTCCATCTTGTCTGTGGATGGGCTTTCATATCTGCATGAAAATGATCCTGCACTTACCCAGGCATGCAGACCCTAAGCCTTAGCTTCCTGGTTGCTTCCCTCATCTTCCGACCTCTTACCCTTTCACCTTGCTGCTTGGAGCCTCTGCTGTTGGCTTTGGTTGAAGCCCTCATTGCAGGGGTCCTAGGTTAGCCTGGTTGGCTCTGAATTGATTTCCTTGCATCCAGTGTTCACCACTGACCGCGGGCTAAATTGTCCAACCATGAGATACCTCTCCATAAATAATAAGAGAAATAATGGAGGGGAGGCCTGGAGACCATTCAGGAAGATAATAGGCTATAGTTTTATAGTTGGTGGCTTAAATAGTAAGGAAGAGCTCCAGGCTCTGGCATCACCAGCAAAAGAGACTATAGGTTAGCATGTTTCTTTTACATCTTGATTGTTCCCAAAAGGATTGAAGCAGCTTCCAGTAGAAAGATACAGTTGTCATAAAGCTCTAAAGCCTCTCAAAACAAGGTAGAAAGCATAGAAATCTACCAATAGAAGAATGTGGGGGGGAAGGAGAACAAATTACTGGAGCTTCGGGGCCGAACGGTGCCATTGCTCTTCATCACAACACCGCCAGCAGCAGAGCAGAAATGCAGTGGCTGAGCCAGGAATGTCGGGGTTGTAGCCTTTAGCTTCAGAGTGGTCTGGGAGAGCTCTCCTGGTGTTACCTACAGCATTACCCTAAGACAGGGGACGCAGACTTGAACCTGTAGAGACCTGGCTGGGTGTAGGTTTACAAAGCAGGCCAAGTGTAAGACTCTTGCTGGCGTGTGGCACCCATAGGATCATGCTGGCTGTGCACAGCTGTGTCTGTTCTGATTGGGGAATAAGTTTAGTTAATGTTGGCTATCACCCCTGCAAAAGGTAGTGGTGTCATCGTGGCAAACTGAAGACAAATGCCTCTCTTAAAGGAAGAACCAACACTCAGCCACAGCCGATGTTGCCTTGTGGGAATGAGGACTCGTCATTAGGTCAAACATCAGACTTTTCAAAATGAGACGTAAATCCGGGTTTCTATAGGAAATCGGACTTGTGCATATTGGCAACTATTTTAAAAAAAATACTTTAACGTTGCTTCTTAGACGACACAGGATTGAACTGAGCCTAAGATGTACCTTAAAGACTGGTTAAGTTAAACGTGGAGCGTTTGTTGAGAGCCTTGCCTGCGCTAAGCATTGCTCTGTCTTCTTCACACAATATTATTATGGAATGGAGATGCTGTTGTCCCACTGTTCAGATGCAAAACAAAGCCAGAAAGGTTTATTAGTCACCTTACCATCGAAACAACTCATAAAAGGGATTTGAGCTCAGGCCTGCTGGCAGTCCATGCTCTCAGCATTAGCAGCGAAGGGAGACTATCTGGTGGGGTAGTTCAGTTATTTCGGAGTGTCCTAGAAGCAAACCCTGACTTCACCACTCCCTACTTCCGTTCCTCATTTATAAAATAGAAATAATATAACATAAACATAACATACACGTAATAAACATAATATAAAATGAACATAAACATGATCTGCTCAAAGTTTTTAAAAAGAGCTAATGAATTATAATAATACATAGCACTTCACACAGTGGCCATTTCCTATTATAAGTTCACAAATGGTTTCAATGAGCAAAATTACAGCACTCATGAGAAAAGAGTTGGAAAATAAAATTATTTTTCCCAAGCAACTATTGTTTTCCATCTCCCATCTTTAAACACTTAGTCTTCCTGATTTTCTTTCACCTCTAGAATCTGTTTTGGTTTGGCATTGGAAAAGCTACCATATTTTTACTTCCGGCTATCATTTTTGCTGTCAAGTTGGCCAAGTACTATCGTCGAATGGATTCAGAGGACGTGTATGATGAGTAAGTAGTCGACTTTCCAGAGGCTGAGGGGTATGGGGAGGGGGTCATTTTCTAAGTGCTGCCCCGCGCCCCCAACAGAGAGCTTGCTAAAGATGAGCTCTGATGACCTGAACCTTGGTGTGTTTTTTTTCTTTCTAAGTGGGTCGTCCTTGTTCGGGGTTTTTCTTTGTACCAGTTTTCTTAGGCTTGTTTTTGCTATTTTTTTCCCTCTTGCTTAATCTCCTCAGCTTCCTTAACCAGTCTTCTTATTTCTTGTTTGCAGTTCCTCTGTCTCGGGGACTTGGCACTTTACTTTATAACTGTTCTTACTAGTTTGTATTTTGACTCTGCAGTCCGCCCTTCACTCTGTGTCTGGTGAACTTATATGCTTCATTTTTACTTCACTCATCTCCTCAACACGTGTTTCTCCTGAATTTACTCCATCAGCCATCTGTATTAGAGTAAAAATGTGGGAGGTGCAGCTGTTGAGTAATAAACAAAAATAATTACATCTTCTTTTTTGTATTTTATAGTGTTGAAACTGTACCCATGAAAAAGTAAGCCTTTTCTTTTTTGAATCATTAATAAGATGGGACGGGGGGTGGGGCTCTTTATTATTATACAATGGGCCTTTTTAACTAAATTAATAACATTTTAAACTTATATAACAATAGAGATGCCCAGATTATAAATGCTAATGCCTCTTAAAATGAGGGTGCTGAAGAAATACTTGTTGAATTAATTAAAATTTTATGTGTTTAATTTATTAATATACAAAATGATTGTTTTGGTATTTGTTTTTTAAAAGGAGCAAAATGTAAACATACCTTTTTGCCTTCTTTGTAAATTTAACAAGTTGTCACATACTTTAAATGACTATTACATTGTCTTTGTAATCCATGATGTCAGTACTTTGTCTTAAAGATAACATGGTGTTTTTGGTATATTTATTTTTGTTACAGTGTGCAAAAAGGTCATATTGGTTTTCATAGACATCAAACCACTCAGTCTCTATGAACAAAGTTTTTAAACAGATCCAACTGCACGAGTTCGTGATCTGAGCATCTCCAAAGATTGGAAAAGAAACGTGCCCTTCAGGAGTTCTCATATTTGGTGACACCATGTGAAACATGTACCAACAGGTCCCAAAAGGTCCCAAAAGGAAAAGCGTGCACACCTATTTTCCACCTTTAGAAGTTTGGCTTTAATCATCTGAGCCTTCTATGAAAATTCAAATATGTAACACATTAATTAACTTTCCGTTTAGCCTTTGGGACCAAACATGAATTTTGTCACATTTCGTTGCATGGGAACTTAGGCCTGTAGTTAGAGAAAGTCAGCAGATAGCAATACGTGTGTGAACAATAAAAGAATGATTGCAGAAATATGACTCCGATCTTCTTGAGAAGTATATCTATACAATAGTTATCATTTAAGTCACTGTATTATTTTCTTAAGGCTGCGACAACAAAGTACACAAATTGAGTGGCTTAAAGTACACAAATTATGAGAGAATTGTGTATTCTGTCACAATTATGGAGACCGGAAGACTGAAATCAACATATAATATTAGCAGAGTTGGTTCCTTCTAGAGGGCCTGGGGAGAGTCTGTTCCATACTTCCAACCTAGATTCTGATGACTGCAGGAAATCCATAGAGTTCCTTGGCTTGTACACTTACCACCCCAATTTCTGCTTCTATCTTCACATGGAATTTGGAGTTTTCTTTTCTATGACTAGGTCCAAATTTCCCTCGTCTTATAAGGAATGACTGGAGCAGGGCTCAGCCTCATCAAGAATGATCTCATTTTAATTTCATTATATCTGCAATCAGCCTATTTCCAAACATTCACAGGTTCTAGGTGGACATGAATTTTGAGGGGACATTATTTAACTCAGCATAGTCACCCAACAGCAATAGCAAATACCTAAAAAGATAGAGAAGTGGACATGAAAGAGAGCAACATTATATACACAGAAATTAAACTAAATTACCAAACTCAGAAAGGACAAAAAAGAAAAAATTTTATTAAACATGGTGACTCACTCCCCTCTGAATTTTATGTTTCTCTTTATCTACAAACACATTGGGAATCCACTGCTTGGGTACATAAATTGTGTCTAACTTAGTGATGGCCAGCCCTGATACACAGTGGATTCACCTGGGGGAACTTTTTAAAAATACTGATGCTTGGGTCCCACCCCAGGAGATTCTGATGTAGTTGGTTAGGGATGTGGCCTGAGCATGTGGATTTTTAAATTTTCCCAGATGATTCTAATGTATAGCCAAAGATGAGAAATACTGCCCTAGATTAATTAAATCAGAATTCCAGGGATATAGCCCAGGTAATTCCCATATGCGACCTGGGTTGAGATGACTAATACAGCTTCTCCATGCATTTCATCTAATTAATAAATATTTATTTATCATCTACTGTGTGTCCAGCACTGTGCAAGACACTGGGTGGGGGAGGGATAGGCTAACAGGCTAGGTCTAACCTCCCGGAGCTCAGAGTCAGTGGTGGAAAACAAGATGACACATTTGATGAGTGTGGGGACAGAACCAGGAGTGCAGTTTCCAGGCTCTTGGCCTCACATGGAAAGGTGCTCACTCAGGTAGTAAATGGCCATCAACTGTGATCAGATGGCCATCAGCTGTGGCTGGTTGGCCGTCAGCTGCAACCAGTGAGCCATTGGCCACTAATATAACTGCCGTGGCTACACTAGCAGCAAATGGGGGCTAGCAAGAAGATCGTGGCTGAACTAGCAAAAGCGGATTGCAGTTAGCACGGCGGAGTGCAGGTTGCAGATTGCAGAGAAGTGGACAGCAGGTCGCACGTCGTGAGAACCCAGCCTCCAGTGAGACTATAGTGGTGAGACTCCCCTACCTATGGCTCCGTGGGTGTTCCTTTTTGGCCTAGCCACATCCTGCGTTCTTATGTGGGGAGCAGGAGCTGAGACCCCGCAGGCCGCCTCACATGACAAATGGTGCAGCGAGCAGGGTCCCCCGCATGACAATGAGTGTCTGAGAGACACAGAGGTGGGGGGGCGGGCAGGGGAGTTTTGCTGCCATTGAGTTTCTAAAAAGTATATACATCAAGCCTGACACACTTATCAAATCTGTTTCTTAGGAAGGCTCTGTGCCTTCCACTTGTCTCCTCATATAATCCTCACCACATCCCTGTGAGGTCAGCAGTTTTATTCCCAATTATAAACTAAGTGGCCTGAAGCTTACAGCGGTGAGTTGTCCAACATCACACAGCGCGTAAGTATTCGGGCCAGAAGAGGATCCAGGTCCTCCGATTCCACAGCTCCTGGTTCTCAGTACATGCACGTCAGGAGCTGGGGTGGGTGTAGCACAGACCATTTCCAACAACTGTACAAACTGAAACCACCATCGAGCTGTCCAGTGTTTTCTGATGATGAAACGCAGTGTAAATCAGCTCTACTCAAAGTGGGTCCTGAGGGTCACCTGGAGAGCTCTAGAAATGCTAATTTTCACACTCCAACCCAGAAGCACTGAAGCAGAGCCTCTGAGGGGCAGGCCCAGAAATGTGTATTTTAACATGCTTTCCAGATGAGTCCAAAATACAACAGAGTAAGGTTGACCAAGCAGCATTTCAAATCACCATAAAGGAAAAGGTCTTGATTCATTTAGAACATAGCGTTAGCCCAAGAAATGTGGCTAAGCCCCATCGCAAACCACAGATTGTTGGCAAAAAAAAAGTCTGTGCCTATGCAACCTCTGCAGGAGGAAAGGGAGAAGGTGGAGCCAGTCCTGAGAGTGTTCCTGGCAGAGTTTTACAGTGCTAACCACCACTCCGAAGCCCTCTGTCCATCGGAAATGCCCGTCCCCACTCCTGTCTTCCCCACGTAGGGATTCTTGCATGCCCTCATGCCTTTCCTGAACTGCTGCTACCACCCCCTAGGTCAGATCAGTGATTCCCACCACTCTTCTGTTCTCTTCTCAATGAGCAGTTACTTCATTGCCCGCTCCCAACAAGATCTCAAACACTTGTGCACAAAGCCCATGTCTTAAGTTCCTTTGATTCCTCACCATGCTTTAGAGCAGGGGTGTCCAAACTGCGGCCCGCGGGCCAACTGTGGCCCGCAATCCATTTTTAATTGGCCCGCAGCAAATTCCAAAAATATATTTAGTTTACTTAAATAAACCAGGTGAGGCAATATGTACTTCACCTCGAGTGAGTGGCCCGGCTGTTTGTGTATTTTACCCCATATGGCCCTTGGTGAAAAATGTTGAAAAAGTTTGGACACTCCTGCGTTAGAGGCAGAATGGGCTGTTACCGGTCTCGGAAAGCCTCAGTTCATACGTGGCTCTACCTTGAGAAGCTTCACAAGCTCCCTTAGCCTCATCCTCACCCCTGTTAAATGGGGAGGGGAGTGCATCCACCTCACTGAGGGGTGAGGTGGTCAGCATGATGCCTGGTACTGAGTAAGCTCCAGGTGGAGCCAATGTCACCCGCCCAAAGCAGGCTTTCAAGAAACGGCAGATCAAGTTTCTTTGTGAGGCAG
The DNA here is from genome assembly GCF_004115265.2 of Rhinolophus ferrumequinum. Lineage (NCBI taxonomy): Eukaryota > Metazoa > Chordata > Mammalia > Chiroptera > Rhinolophidae > Rhinolophus > Rhinolophus ferrumequinum. The sequence goes on from NC_046288.1 coordinate 78,388,975, forward strand.
TGAACTCCTTGTCACTGGGGAGTCAAGAAAAGGCGTGTCATGAAGAGGAGTCTCCATTCAGTTCATGAAAGGAAAGGGAAAATCAGGTAGGAAGCATCAGGACCTGTTTTCCATCTACAACAAGTCAAGCAGTCGTTCGCCGTTATCAGAAGTGTCTGGACGCTGATGGGAACCACTTTGAGCCCCTCTTGTAATTGCAAAAGTCAAACGTGACTCGTATTCATTCATCTTTTGTTATCGGTATATATTGAGTATTACAATTTTAATATAGTTTTCCTTTCTTAAAATGTGTATATATTTTTTTGGCACCCTCTGTACTTGTCATTCTCAACTCCCAGCTAGTTTGCTAGCCAGAGCCCAAGAACAGGTGATGAAAGGCTTGCCCTCTCCTTAGGAGTATTATCTAAGGCAGGGACAATGGCTTCCAATTTAGCCCAGATTGCGAAAGGCCCAGGAGAGCAGTTTCCAGGCTCTCGGCCTCACGTGGAGAGGTGCAGGCTCTGTTCTTCATTGACCATCAGCTGTAACCAGTGGCTATTAGCAACTATTGTTTTGTATATAACTGCCGTGGCTACGTCAGCAAGCGTGGAGTGCAGGTCTTGTGGATCTTACTTCCTGTGTCTTGCCTGACCACCAGTGAGACGGGTACAGGAAGACCCGTTGTTGGGGTACTGGCAGATGTTTGCATCTTGTGTCTTGACCGGCCACCATAGTGATATGAACCCCCTATCCATGGCTCCATTGTCATTCCTTTTTGGCCTCAACATCTCCTGCATTCACTTGCTGGGAGCTGAGACCCTGCATTACAGCCCATTAGCTGATGGGTTCCAACTGCAGTAGGTCTTCCAGAGCTACTGGGTCAAGATGGCTGTGCCACCCAGTGGACTTCATGAGCTTTCAGTAAACCAGGCCCAGGCATCCTCAGGGCTTCCTGGGAGCCATGTCCAGGTAGAAGACTGTCCCTGGGAGTCATCAAGAGAGATACAATGGGTCTCTAAGGATGTGGCTTCAACCTTCCTGTGTGAAGAGGACTCATCTTTAGGACCAGTCTTGCCATTCTGGAATACTCCATTTCCATTTTTTTATGAGAAATCTGTTTCCTTTTCCAAGTCTGTCTTTAGTGTTTTAGCATAGAGGGGATCAATGCAGGACGGGGATACCTGAACAGAGTGATAGCTGGCAATTCTCTCTAAGGCACTCAGTCTCCACGAGTGCCCAGAGCAGGCCACCAGTTTTTCCAAGTAGATTATAGCAGGGAGCCATGCTGGCAAGAAGCCCGTACCCCATGAGGTGACACTGGACAGAGGCTGCCTCCTTTTGCCAGAGGCTCCACTCAACATAGTTCACAATATCAGAGACCAGATTTCCCCCAAATCTGTGGCGTTTACAGGGCCCCAGGGTAGGTAGCTTGTGGAACTCCCTCTAGCACACCTGCTACCCAGGTCCTCAGGCAAATGTGGCAGATTTTCTGGTCAATTTGTACATGGGGCTCAATGAAATACCTGGATGAAGCACATATTGTCGCCTGTCCCCAAACAGCCCAACTAAGTCTGGGCTTTCCTTTTGGTCATGGGGTCTGTAGGGTAAATAACTTTTCCTTCACTGTCTCAGGATTCAATTTTTGAGCCTCAGTCCACAGTGCTCCCAAGTATTGAATTGGATGGCTGATCCCTGATCTGCTCAGGACTAATGAGCCTCCACCCCCATGCTTTCACTTTTATACGAGGTCTGACAATTAAGTTCGTGAACTTGTTGCAACGATGTTGCTGACCTTTTTTGATATCAGAGGGATTATTCATTATGAATTTGTACCAACTGGACAAACAGTTAACCAAGTTTACTATTTGGAAATGCTGAAAAGGCTGCATGAAAAAGTTAGACGATCTGAACTTTTTGCCAACAATTCATGGCTCTTGCATCACAATTATGCACCAGCTCACAGAGCACTGTCTGTGAGGGAGTTTTTAGCCAGTGAACAAATAAATGTATTGGAATACCCTCCCTACTCACCTGATATGGCCCCCAATGACTTCTTTCTTTACCTGAAGATAAAGGAAATATTGAAAGGAAGACATTTTGATGACATTCAGGACATCAAGTGTAATATGACAACAGCTCTGATGGCCATTCCAGAAAAAAGAGTTCCAAACTTGCTTTGAAGGGTGGACTAGGCGCTGGCATCAGTACATAGCTTCCCAAGGGGAGTACTTCAAAGGTGACCGTAGTGATATTCAGCAATGAGGTATGTAGCACTTTCTAGGAAGAGTTCGAGAACTTAATCTTCAGACCTCGTATGAGTCAGAATCTGCTCCTAAGCTGTTGCCACCTGCTCTTCACTGGAGCCTATCAGCAGATGTCATCATTATAGTCACCACCTGGAAAGGTAGGCTGTCCCATTACTTTGCCATCCACTACAGACAAATAGTATGAGAATTCAAGTGCCCCTGTGGAAAGACAGGAAATGTGTTTTGGAGGGCCAGGATCTTCCGGGCAAACTGATCTTTGATACTTGATGCCAAAGAGATTGAGAAAAAGGCATAGTCATGTCCAGGACAGATTCCTGCCAGAATATAATCACTTTAGCTGCAGTCACAAACCCTGACAAGGCTGGGGCTATAGAGGCAACTGAACTTTGTTGGTGAGAATTCACTGTGGAAACATTTTGGACTTCAGATAAGGCAGAAATAAGTTTCCAGCGTGTTCAGTTCATAAGCTGGGGCTTTATTGTTATTGCAACTGGCATTACACAGCTAATACCTTCTGCTACTTGTAGGCTCTAGGGCCTCATCAGGGACACACGCCCTGTCTGAGCTTCATTTCAGCACTCAGTTAATATTTGTCAAATTAATTGAATTGAGATCTGAGTTCTCCTCCAGATCTTGTTGCAAACGGGAACTATAACCCATCGAGGAAATTTTCGCTCACCACACAATATTGTGGAGAGATTCGTGGATTGCTTGAAGCTAAGAAATTCTTGGGGATAAGCTAACTGGACGGAGCAAGGAGAGGAGGAGGAGAAGCGGCGTGGGAGCGCCCGGCCGGCAGCGGCGGGAGAGCCCAGCCCCCAGCGGAGCCTCAGCTGGCGGGGGCGAAAACCGAAAACCACGGAGCCGGGCAGGCGCGGGATCCCAGGCGGAGCGGAGAGCGCAGAGACCGGGGGTAGGCCCTTTCCCTGCTCCCACGGCTGATTTCTCCCGCCGGGAAGGCGGCGCGCCCTGCGGCGGACGGGGGGCGCAGTCTCCATACCTGGGCCCCTCCCCCCGCCCTGCCCTCCCAATCCTACCCCGCCCTTCCAGAGACTGGGACTGGATACCGCGGTGCAGCCCCGCTGTGCCGGGCGCACAGAGCGCAGAGACCGGGAGGCGGGCGCTTTCCCTGCGTCCCGCGGCTGATTTCTCCCGCCGGGAAGGCGGTGCGCCCTGCGGCGGACGGAGGGCGCAGTCTCCATACCTGGGCCCCTCCCCCCGCCCTGCCCTCCCAATCCTACCCCGCCCTTCCAGAGACTGGGACTGGAAACCGCGGTGCAGCCCCGCTGTGCCGGGCGCGCAGAGCGCAGAGACCGGGAGGCGGGCGCTTTCCCTGCGTCCGGCGGCTGATTTCTCCCGCCGGGAAGGCGGCGCGCCCTGCGGCGGGGGGCGCAGTCTCCATACCTGGGCCCCTCCCCCCGCCCTGCCCTCCCAATCCTACCCCGCCCTTCCAGAGACAGGGACTGGAAACCGTGGTGCAGCCCTGCTGTGCCGGGCGCGCAGAGCGCAGAGACCGGGAGGCGGGCGCTTTCCCTGCGTCCCCCGGCTGATTTCTCCAGCCGGGAAGGCGGCGCGCCCTGCGGCGGATGGGGGGCGCAGTCTCCATACCTGGGCCCCTCCCCCCCGCCCTGCCCTCCCAATCTTACCCCGCCCTTCCAGAGACTTAAACCGGCCCCTGAACTGAGAAGTGGTATCTAACGCTCACGCTTTGGGAAGCCTGACGGGCAGCCCTGACCCAGGCAGACTGGGCAGTGTGCGTGATTTTGGCTGCGCTAGGAGAGAAGAGACGCCTCCACCCCCAGCCACCACCTTTTCTGGCCTGCGGGAAGAGGGCGACGCACGGCTGGGCTGGGAGAGTGAAGACCCCTCCATCTCCAGCCCCCACCCTTCCTGGCTTGCCTAGGGTGGGGTGGGTGCAGCGGCCGAGACACACCCGGAGATCAGCAGTGAGGCAGGCGCAGCTCTGGGCTTTCAGCAGATCAGAAATCTTCTGCCCGCACTCACACACACACACTGAAGAGGTGCCTTAAGACTCAAGAGTTTTGGTCACATATCTGGTGGTGCCACTCTCAGTGTGCATTTGTGCAGGCAAGGGCAGAAACTGCACTGATATTGTAAAAACTATCATCCAGACCCCTCAGGCCCACGCTTTTAAGTCTGCAGTCCCAAAGTCTCTCTGGGCACCAGGTGACCGGCTCTGCCTGCGCAATAAGCAGGGGGCTCCTTGGTACAGCAGAGAACAACCTGGACATTGCTTGGTGGGCTTAGGCCGAGACTGTCGCTGCTTTTTGTATTGCTTTGTTTTGTCTTGTTTTGCTTTGTCTTTATATCTTTGATATCTTTGCCTCTGTCGAGTGGGGTTATCAGGTGGTTTTTGCATGTGAACGTATTTGATATTTTTCTTTGTTGTTGTTGTTGTTGTTGTGCTTGGTGATTTGCTTTGTTCTGAAACTGCCCTGCCAGGGCCCAGCTTGTGAGGCACGGTCAGCAGATCAGAAATCTCCCGCCCGCACCCATACACACACACTGAAGGAGTGCCGTAGGACTCACGAGCTCTGGACAAAGGACTGGTGGTGCTCCTCTCGGTGTGCATACGTGCGGACAAGGGCAGAAGCTGCACTGACTTTGTGGAGACTATCATCCAGACCCCTCAGGCCCACGCTTTTAAGTCTGCAGTCCCAAAGTCTCTCTGAGCACCAGGTGACCGGCTCTGCCTGCGCAATAAGCAGGGGGCTCTTTGGTACAGCAGAGGACAACCTGGTCATTGCTTGATGGGCTCAGGCCGAGACGGTCGCTGCTTTTTGGTTTGCTTTGTTTTGCTTTGCTTGGTTTTGTTTTGCTTTATCTTGTATCTTTGATATCTTTGCCTGTGTTGAGCGGGGGTTATCGGCTGTTTTTTTTTTTTTTTTTTTTTTTTTCTTTTCTTCTTCTTTGCTGTTGTCGTTGCTGCTGTGCTTGGTGATTTGCCTTGTTCTGGGACTTCCCTGCCGGGGCCCAGCTTGGGTGGCACGGGACTCGGCATATCTGGGGGCCAACTCCAGACCAAATCGGAGTGCAGCCGGGGTTGACCTACAGGTCACATACCTAGAGGGGGTTCTCGGCAGGCTCTGGAGCCCATAGAGGCCAAATCACATTGGGGTGGTCAACCCTCACGCAGCAGAGTGCCCTGCGGGGGGCAGAGCCAAGTCTCACGGCAGGTCAGCCCAGGAGTTGACCCCACCTGCTCATTAGCGGGAAGCAATTAAAGATCTTCTTGAACGGGACAGTGTACACAACACAAGACTCACCTTTGGAGCACACGCAGAGGAGGACGACGTGGTGCGAGTCAAATATAAAGGACACATACTACACAAGATAACCTAGCAAGAACTAAGAACTCTAGGGGATCTACCTAATATATCAAAATAAACACAGTCAGCCAGAATGGGGAAACAAAGATACACGTCCCAAATAAAAGAACAGAAGAAGCTTCCACAACTGGAACCAAATGAAGCAGACGTAACCAACCTCTCAGAGACTGAGTTCAGAACACTGGTGATAAGAATGTTTAAGGAGCTTAGAGAAGACATAAAGAAGGATGTAGAAATCATAACAAACGAGCTTAGAGAAAACATAAAGAAGGATGTAGAAATCATAACGAAAAACCAGTTGGAACTAAAGAACACAATTACCGAAATTAAGAACTCACTTGAAGGAATTACCAGCAGGCTAGATGAAGCAGAGGATCGAATCAGCGACTTAGAAGACAAGGTAGCAGAGATCACCCAAACGGAACAACAAAAAGAAAAAAGAATAAAAAACAATGAAGATGGCCTAAGAGACCTCTGGGATAACATCAAGCGCAACAACATGCGCATCATAGGAATACCAGAAGGTGAAGAGAGCAAGCAAGGGATTGAGAACATATTTGAAGTAATAATGTCTGAAAACTTCCCCAACCTGATGAAGGAAACCAACATACAAGTCCAGGAAGTGCAGAGAGTTCCAACCAGGATTAACCCAAACAGGTCCACACCAAGACACATTATAGTTAAAATGGCAAAGCTTAAAGACAAAGAGAGAATCCTAAAAGCAGCAAGAGAAAGACGGAGGGTTACATACAAGGGAACTCCCATAAGACTATCAAATGATTTTTCTACAGAAACATTGAAGGCCAGGAGGGAGTGGCAGGAGATACTTAAAGTGATGGAAAACAAAGGCCTACAACCTAGATTGCTTTATCCAGCAAGGCTATCATTTAAAGTTGATGGAGAGATAAAGAGCTTTCCAGAAAAAAATAAGCTAAAGGAATTTATTACCACCAAGCCAGCATTGCAAGAAATACTAAAAGGTCTTCTGTAAATAGGAGAAAGATCAAAACAACCTAACTACAAATTTAAAAATGGCAATATCTATGTACCTATCAATAATCACTTTAAATGTAAATGGATTAAATGCTCCAATCAAAAGACATAGGGTGGCTGACTGGATAAGACAGCAAGACCCTTGTATATGCTGTATACAAGAGACTCACCTCAGAACAAAAGACACACACAGGCTGAAAGTGAAGGGTTGGAGTAAGATATTTCATGCAAATGGAAACGAGAAAAAAGCTGGAGTTGCAATACTTATTTCTGACAAAATAGACTTTAAAATGAAGAACATACTAAAAGATAAAGATGGGCACTATATAATAATAAAGGGATCGATCCGACAAGAGGACATAACCCTAGTAAACATCTATGCACCCAACATAGGAGCACCTAAATATATAAAACAGGTACTGACTGACATAAAGGCAGAGATCAACAGTAACACTATTATAGTCGGGGACTTCAACACACCTCTGACCACAAGGGACAGGTCTTCCAGACAGAAAATCAATATGGAAACAACAGCCTTAAATGATACATTGGACCACTTGGATTTAATCGATATTTTCAGAACATTTCACCCCAATGCTGCAAAATACACCTTCTTCTCAAGCGCACATGGAACATTTTCCAAGATAGATCATATGTTAGGCCACAAATCAAGTCTTGATAAATTTAAGAAAATTGAAATCATACCAATTGTCTTCTCTGATCACAATGCTATGAAATTAGAAATGAACTACAGGAAAAAAACGGGAAGACACACCAATTCATGGAGGCTGAATAACTTATTACTAAATAATGAATGGGTCAAGCAGGAGATCAAGGAAGAAATCAAAAGATATTTCGAGATAAATGAAAATGAAAACACGACGACCCAAAATCTTTGGGATGCCGCGAAAGCAGTCCTAAGAGGGAAATTCATAGCTTTGCAGGCCTACCTAAAGAAACAAGAAACATCACTAATCAACAGTTTATCTTCACATTTAAGGGATCTGGAAAAAGAACAGCAAAATAAGCCCAAAGGGAACACAAGGAAGGAGATAATAAAGATCAGAGCAGAATTAAATGAAATAGAAACCAGAAAAACAATACAAAAGATCAATGAATCCAAGAGTTGGTTCTTAGAGAAGATAAACAAAATCGACAAACCATTAGCCAGACTCATTAAAAAAAAGAGAGAGAGGACCCAAATTAATAAAATCAGAAACGAAAGAGGAGAAGTGACAACGGACACTGCAGAAATACAAAGAGTTTTAAGAAGTTACTATGAGCAACTATATGCCAACAAATTTGACAATTTGGAAGAAATGGACAATTTTCTAGAGGCGTACAACCTTCCAAGGCTAACTCAAGAAGAAACAGAAAACCTGAATAGACTGATTACCACCACGGAAATTGAATCAGTAATCAACAGTCTCCCAACAAACAAAAGCCCTGGACCAGATGGCTTTACAGGTGAATTTTACAAAGCGTTCAAAAAAGAATTATCACCAATTCTCCTCAAGCTCTTCCAAAAAATCCAGAAGGAGGGAAGACTCCCAAACACTTTTTACGAAGCCACTATCACCCTGATCCCAAAATTAGACAAAGACACCACAAAAAAAGAAAACTACAGGCCAATATCTTTAATGAACATAGATGCAAAAATCCTCAACAAAATATTAGCAAACAGAATTCAGCAATACATTAAAAAGATCATTCACCACGATCAAGTGGGATTCATTCCTGGTATGCAGGGGTGGTTCAACATCCGCAAATCTATTAATGTGATACACCACATTAACAAAATGAAAAATAAAAATCACATGATCATATCAATAGATGCAGAAAAAGCATTTGATAAAATTCAACAGCCATTTATGATAAAAACCCTTAAGAAAGTGGGAATAGAGGGATCTTATCTCAACATAATAAAGGCCATATATGACAAACCCACAGCTAACATCATACTCAATGGGGAAAAGCTAAAACCATTCCCCCTAAGATCAGGAACAAGGCAAGGATGCCCATTATCTCCGCTTCTATTCAACATAGTTCTGGAAGTTCTTGCCACAGCAATCAGACAAGAAAAAGAAATAAAAGGCATCCAGATTGGTAAGGAGGAAGTAAAGTTATCATTGTATGCAGATGATATGATACTATATATAGAGAACCCTAAAGACTCCACCAAGAAGCTATTAGAGCTGATAGATGAATTTAGTAAAGTGGCAGGATACAAAATTAATATTCAGAAATCAGTTGCATTTGTATATACCAATAATAAAACATCAGAAGGAGAAATTAAAAAAACAATCCCATTTACAATCGCTCCAAAGACTATAAAATACCTGGGAATAAATTTAACCAAAGAAGTAAAAGATCTATACTCAGAAAATTATAAGACACTGATGAAAGGAATGAAGGAAGATATAAATAGATGGAAACACATATCATGTTCATGGATAGGAAGAATTAATATAATTAAAATGTCCATACTGCCTAAGGCAATATACATATTCAATGCAATTCCTATCAAACTGCCAACGTCGTTTTTCACAGAAATAGAACATATAATCCTAAAATTTATATGGGACCATAAAAGACCCCGAATAGCAAAGGCAATCTTGAGAAATAAGAACAAAGTGGGAGGTATAACAATACCTGACTTCAAATTATACTACAAGGCTACAGTAATCAAAACAGCATGGTACTGGCATAAAAACAGACACATAGATCAATGGAACAGAATAGAGAGTCCAGAAATAAATCCACGCCTATATGGCCATTTAATCTACGACAATGGAAGCAAGAATGTACGATGGAGTAATGACAGTCTATTCAATAAATGGTGCTGGGAAACCTGGACAGACACATGCAAAAAAATGAAGTTGGACCACCTCCTTACACCATATACAAAAATAAATTCAAAATGGCTTAAAGACTTAAATGTAAGGTCTGAAACCATAAAATACCTAGAAGAAAATATAGGAAGAAACTTCTCAGACATTACCCGGAGTAAGATTTTTACTGATATACACCCTCGCGCGAGGGAACTAAGAGAAAGAATAAACATGTGGGATTATATCAAACTAAAAAGTTTTTTCACAGCAAAGGAAACCATCAATAAAACAAGAAGGGATCCTACTGAATGGGAAAAGATATTTGCCAGTGATATATCCGATAAGGGATTAATATCACAAATCTATGGAAAACTTACTCAACCCAACTCCAAAAAAACAAACGATCCAATTAAAAAATGGGCAGAGGACTTGAAGAGACATTTTTCTGAAAAGGACATTCAGATGGCAAACAGACATATGAAGAAATGCTCAACCTCACTAACCATCAGAGAAATGCAAATAAAAACCACAATGAGATACCACCTCACCCCAGTCAGAATGGTTATCATCAATAAATCAACAAACAACAAGTGCTGGCGCGGATGTGGAGAAAAGGGAACGCTTGTGCACTGTTGGTGGGATTGCAGACTGGTGCAGCCGCTATGGAAAACAGTATGGAGGTATCTCAAAATTCTGAAAATGGAACTACCTTATGATCCAGTAATTCCACTCCTAGGTATCTATCCGGAGAAATCCAGAACTTCAATTCAAAAATCTCTATGCACTCCTATGTTTATTGCAGCACTATACACAATAGCTAAGACATGGAAACAACCAAAATGCCCATCGGTAGATGATTGGATTAAGAAACTGTGGTACATTTATACAATGGAGTATTATGCAGCCATAAGGAAGAAAGAAATCTTACCATTTGCAACAACATGGATGGATCTAGAGAACATTATGTTAAGTGAAATAAGTCAGACAGAGAAAGATAAGTTCCATATGATCTCACTTATTTGCGGATTCTAAAGAAAAGAATAAGTGAATGAACTAATCAGAAACTGGGAGACAATGAGGAAAAACTGAGGGTTGCTAGATGGGCGGGGGGAGTGGGGGGTGGAGGGGAGGGTGAGGGGATTGGAGGGCAGTCGGTGACCACAGGATGGCCACGGGGTTTGAAAATTAATCTGGGGAACGTAATTTGGTGGTTACCAGAGCGTAAGGGGGTTGGGGGGTGGGGGATGAGGGTGAGGGGGATCAAATGTACGGTGATGGAAGGGGAGCTGTCTCTGGGTGGTGAACACACAGTGTGATTTATGGATGATGTGATTCAGAATTGCACAACTGAAATCTATGTAATTCTACTAACAATTGTCACCCCAATAAATTAAAAAAAAAAAAAAAAAAAAAAATTAATTGAATTGATAAATTTAAACTGACGACATTGAACTATATCATCTCTAATACATATTTCTTCTCTCACATTCAATGACCAAAGGTTATATGAATGTTGGACCAATTTGGGCACGACCAATTATTGACCTTTTCAACAACCATCCCATTGTCTGCAGGAGGGATTTAAGAAATACCTGAGCGATGCATAAATTATGGTTGGAGTCAAACCGCTTTGAATAAAGTGGTTAAGAAAATGTCAGCATGAAAAACCCCTTGCTGTGTGTCTAGTTGCAAATCCATCCAGATATCTGAGCTCCAGAATGACTGCAGTTTATAATCAGCACAAACAAACCCTTCAAAGGAACTTTTTCTGCCTGTGGAGCTCAAGTTAATGGCATCCTAGAGGCGGCTGGGAGGCCTGCAGCTGTTCCTTTAACAACCTTTAGGTTCTCTGAAGTCATTATATATGCATCGACATTTAGTAATTAGAGGTGGAAAAAACTTCAGACCTATTGCAGGTAGTGACCAGTTTATGAGAAGACATATTCCGAATCCTCCTCGAGCCTTTGAATTATTCATTCTACATCCCATACCTCCCAGGGAGCATCTGTTCCCTTTCTTCCTGGCCTGACTTTCTCGGGCCCCCTCTACTTCTAGAAGCTAACCCAGGCCAGGCAGTGAGCGGAAGTCTTACCACAGTTTTTCTTCCTGGATTCTTCCTAGAATCCTGGACTCAGTTGCTATCAGGCTTAGTTTTGAGTTGCGGTGTCTGTTTCATTGTTTCCTATCAGAGCAGACAGAATGCTGTCCTGGAATAGGAGATCTGGGTGCAACTAAAATAATGAGTTCTTAGGGATTCATTAACGAGTTCTTAAGTGACTTAGGGAAGTCAATTACGTCGGTTTTCTCATCTTTATTTCAGGCATAAATGACAGTCACTCATTGTTTAAAAGGTCTAATGTAATAAAATACAGTGAAGTCTTTAACAATGAAATTGTGTTATGCGGATATGCAGTATGATTACCAACCAAATAGAAAAGAAACAAATATTCTCAGGGGAAGGAAAAAAATTCTTGATAACCTGATCAGGTCGTCCAGGATAAGACCACCACACGGTGGCGATATGGAGTCACCAATGCTCCAGAAAACTGGAATACTTGGCTCCGGAGGACAGGGCTACACTGGCCTGAGCATATAACCCTTAACCGTGAAAATCTGCCATAAAAGTTGGTTAGTGCAAGTTTAAGTCTAAGACAAATGAAATCTTTGAATTCATTCAGAGGGTTGTTTTAAAGAGAAACTAAGAAAAGGTGACTGACCCTTTTTTTGCTTTTAGTTAATTTGAAGTTGAAAGAGGAGGGGGACTTGTTACTAAACCAAACCTGTTGAAGGAGGCCCCCTGGTGGATAGGAGGGGTCCCAGAGGCATGGGGCTAATTGGCAGGAAAGGCTTCCTGGAGGGAGTGGGAAGCTGGGAGTGGTTTCCCTCCGAGTGCTTGGATGGTGCTGAGATGGACCATCTCACCTGTCATCACCATTAGAGCACCAGCAGGGGCCACCACGGAGCTGGGCCGTGAGCCCCAGGTAGGCTCCCTATTTGTAACCTTGTCTTATGCTGGTGGACAAATGAGTCCTGGAGAATGAAGTCTTCTTTCAACAGTCCATTGGAGGCCGATGTTGACTGTCGGTCCCCTGGGCATTGACACCTTCTGGAGACACCCATTTGATTTTGGGATCAGGTCCATCAATCCTGATTGGTAGCTAGGTAGGGTGCCCTCCCTATGGAAAGCCGTGACTGCCCAAATGTTAACGTTGCTTGAAGGGCAAATCTCTTTGCTGTTGCTTGCTTTGCTGATGTCATGATTCATCTCCAGGCCAGGTGTGACATAGGGATCACATCCTTAAAGACTAATGATCCAATGCTTAAGGAAAAAGGGAAAGAGGAAAGAACATTTGGCTCCTACCCTCCTGAAACACTTGAGCTTATGATCTCTGTCCAATGTGCGTGGTCCCTCCTGAGTGTCCATGCTTATCAACATGCTGAGAGCCTCCTCTTAAAAATAAGCTGTTGGAATTACGAATAGAATTACCATATGACCCAGCAATCCCTCTCTTGGGGATCTACCCAAAAAATCTGAAAACATTTATACATAAAGACACGTGTGCTCCAATGTTCATTGCAGCTTTATTTACAGTGGCCAAGACATGGAAACAACCAAAATGTCCTTCCATAGATGAATGGATAAAGAAGTTGTGGTATATATACACAATGGAATGCTATTCGGCGGTAAGAAAAGATGATATAGGACCATTTGTGACAACATGGATGGATCTTGAGAGTATAATGCTAAGCGAAATAAGTCAGACAGAAAAAGCAGAGAACCATATGATTTCCCTGATATGTGGTATATAAACCAAAAACAACAAGAGAACAAGACAAACAAATGAGAAACAAAAACTCATAGACACAGATAATAGTTTAGAGGTTACCAGAGGGTAAGGGGGGTGGGGGGTGGGAGATGAGGGTAAGGGGGATCAAATATATGGTGATGGAAGGAGAACTGACTCTGGGTGGTGAACACACAATGGGACTTATAGATGATGTAATACAGAATTGTACACCTGAAATCTATGAAATTTTACTAACAATTGTCACCCCAATAAACTAAGAAAAACAAAACTAAACTAAACTGTTGGAAAATCAGGATGCTGCCGCCGTTGCTCTCTTGGATGTAGCCCCCAGCCCCTCAGAGGGTGATTGGGACTCCCTAGAAAGGGACTCTGCCATTCACACACAGTAGAGGCCCTCGGGACCACCAGGAGCTTATCAGGAAAACACCCAAAGGAAAAAGTGGTCAGGTGCAGACCGGAGACCTGGAGCTATGCATTCTGAAAGGTTTTCTTCAAGAGAAGAAAAAAAGGGGGGAGGGAAAAGGGACTGATTAGCTGTAGACAGGGGCTTCCACAGAAGCACCTGCCCCTTTTCTCTTGTCAGCCAGAGACAGAAACTAAAACGTTTCTAAACATTAAAAGCCTAAAACAGAAAAGAGATAAAATAAATATTCCCTAAATACAGGGGGAGAAGATAAAGATAATTAAATAAATTATATATATTATAAATTATATATATGTGCATATAAAACTAAATTAAAACAAAGTTTCATAATTTGATCTCATTAGAAATCCAAACTTTATATACTAAACATTTATATAAGGAGCATACACATGATACACATAATAATTATACATAAAACAAATATTTACACTGAAAGAATTTATATAACAGGGACAAATTTGGTCTTTGTCCCTGGTTCCTGGCACACAGCTCCTAAATCTCAGCTATGATAACAGTGTCTTATATGCTAATGAGATGACAGGTGACTGAGCGCCCCTAGATAGCTTCAGATTAGGGCTGGTAGCCAGAAAGACCAAACCATGTGATTAGAGAGTTGGAACTTTCATCCCGCTTCCCCACCAAAGACAAAGGAGTTAATCCAACCTGCCTACATTAATGCAACTTCCGTAAAAACCTCTAGCCAATGGGGTTTGGAGAGCTTCCAGGTCGAGCACGTGGGGGTGCTGGGAGGATGGTGTGCCCACAGAGGGCATGGGAGGGTCACCTTGCCCTCTGCGTCTCTTCCACTTGGCTCTTTCTGAGTTGTATTCTTTATAATAAATTGGTAATAGTAAGTAAAGCAATCTCCTTAGTTCTGTGACTCATTCTAGCAAATTATTGAACATGAGGGTCTGTGGGGACCCCAGAATTTATTGTCATCCCAGCAGACATGGAGGCAGCCTGGGCACCCAATTTGAAGCTGGCATATGAAGTGGGGGCAGTCTTGTGGGACTGAGCCCTTCACCTGTGCGGTCTGCACAAACTCCAGGTAATGTCAGAACTGAACTGAACTGTAGGACACCTAATTGATGTCAGTGGGTTGGAGAAATGGTGTTAGAAAAGACAGTACGGATTTGGTGTGTGTGGACAAAGGACCCTTTAATGACAAAAAAGATTTAAAGAGGAGTTGATTGGCTTTTATGCCTCTACAATATAGGTTCTAAAATAACTTTTAGCATTGGCTAAAATACACCAAACGACCAAACTCCGCGGACTTAATCAATACTAGGGCTCAAGTTATAGTTACGTGTTGGGTCCCACTGCCCTTATCAGGATAGCCCATATTGGGCGTAGATGCTCTAACAGAAAGAGTAATTAATTAAAATTCAAGTAAGTCTTTGACACTGATCGATTGGCTTGATAAAATGAGACCTAATGACCCCCACCATTAAAATAGTTAATATGGCCCAATGTAAATTAAAACAGGGCCTTCAAGGATTCGAACTTGTGATGTAAAACCTAATTAATGAAAGGATGTTTATCCCCACGTCACTGGACAGCCCAATTTTACCAGCTCTTAAATCTGGAAAAAATAGAGGGTTCCTCATGGCGGATTACTGCAACTTGAATGCCGTGTTTCCACTAGGGCCCCCACACCCATATGCAATGGTCTTATAATCACCAACTCTCTCCAGTGACTGATGGTATTTTGCTCTTAAAGATAGATGTCAACCAAAAAAATGTCCAAACCTGTAAAGAATTTTTATAAGAGCTTATTTTAGCTAAAACTGATGACACAGGCCAGGGAGCAAGATACCAAATGCTCAGGAGAATTAGCAGTTTGCAGTTTCTTTTATGCATTTGAGATTAAGGAGTGAACCTAAAAAAAAAGATTACATTAAAGTGGGAGGAAAGCAAGGCGGGGATCAGATTACAGAATAGTTAACAAGATTGTGTGTTCTTTTGAGGGTGGTCAGGCTTTAGAAGGAGGGGTCTGAAGAGAGGCATTTCAAAGGTGTGTTAACCTAGATGCACAGAAACAATGGACGGGGCTTGCTTGAAGCAAAGAAGCTAAGACTTTACTAAAGAAATCATGTGCCTGGGGTGTGACTACCCACCATGACCTGCCCGGGGAATTTTCGAGAAGATCCCCTATAAGGTTACTTTCCATAGAGCCCCTTATTTTGTCCACATAGATTTAGCTAACATGTTCTGTTCAGAGCCTCTTTCAACAGCCTTTCAGCTGCAGTTTGTCTTCACCTCCGAAGGGACAAGATGTATCTTTTCCAGACCACCCATGGAGAACCAAACAGCTTTGTCATCACCCACAGTCTTGGCTGCATTCACCTTTATCCTAGAGCACAGGTATGACATTACATTGATGACATCCTCCTGCAAGGAAATTCATTTGACACTCACTGGGGACATACAAGTCCAACATCTTTTGGTCCTTTCTGGAATCTGGTGGCAATATTCGTGTACAAACTTTACTTCCAAATTAAAATCAACAGGCACGCCTGTTAGTTCCCTCAGAGACCCTTTCACTTAGAGGCCTGGGAAACCTCTCATGACCCCTGGCGTCTCTGGACCGTTTGTGAAGGCCCTAAGTCAGCCAAGGGCGCTGACGCCAGAAACTGCCCCTCTCAGCCTTACTCGATACACCATTAAAACAAGTGACTGGCTACCCACTGGGATATGTTGGACATAGAGGCTTTGCAGACCCATACCTGTGACCCTCTTTATGATCTGTGTCATGGAAACGGCACCCCGCAAGCTCAGCACAGCTAACAAAGCCTTCTTAAAATAGGCTGGAGACAAACTGCATCCTCTGGTATATTCCACCTGCAGGAGGAGTGGCTTTTTTCCTCCTAAGTCCCTTGCCAGATGGCTTGGTGCTAGAGGAAGTGAACCCTCCCCCAGGACTCTGATACCCGGGAAGCCTCTTGAGATTCACTGAGGGAATAGCAGAGGATTTTCGTAGGCTGTGCAAATGGTACATGGGATGGAACTCGACAGAATGTTGTTACTTTCTATCCTTTAGCCAGGATGTTCCTGATAAAGAACCGTATCCAAATGGTCAAATTTCAGGCAGTCATCTTGTTAAGATCCGGAATTGTCCCCCTCAGACAGACAGAGAACCCGCACAATAATGCAAGTCACACAGCGAGGTTTATTACCAGCCGGCTGGGGTCCCCGTCTCTGCCCGACGCAGCGGGTTTTTAACAAGGACCCCAAACACTTAAAGCCAAGGGGTTATATAGCATTTTCAAGGCCTTCCATAGCTTCTGAGAGTACAAGATAAACTTACAGGACTTACATAGTTTCAAAGAGTATAAGATTTACTACAGGACAAGGAGACCAGGAGTATAAGATAAGCTACAGGACTTGCATAGCTTCAAAGAGTATAAGATTTACTGCAGGACAAGGAGACCAGGAGTATAAGATAAGCTACAGGACTTCTAGTCGCCATGCTGCAACTGCCCACATCCTGGAATTTTATAATTATGTTGTTTCAGGCTAGGGGCTGTTAACCCTGACCTGAAGATAGCAGTTCTCATGCTAACAGTCTCTTACATGCTAACAGTCTCTTACATTTCCCCCCTGTGTGTCGTTCATAATGAGGAATCTTGCTCATGTACGGGCCAGCCGTAGAGGTCCTCACGGGTGGGCACTGTCTCATACTGTTGTCTTAGGACCATGAGCTGGACAGTATTAACACGATCTTTTACAAAATTAATAAGCTTGTTTAATATGTAAGGGCCCAAGGTTAGAATAAGCACAAGCAAGATAATTGGGCCCACTAAGGTAGATACTAAGGTGGTGAGCCAAGGAGATCTGTTAAACCAAGCCTCAAACCAGTTCTCCTGAGCTTCCCTTTCCCGTTTTCTCTTAGCTAACCCTTCTCTCACCTTTGCCATGGATTCTTTTACCACACCAGTATGGTCAGCATAAAAACAACATTCCTCCCCCAGCGCGGCACACAGTCCCCCTTGTTGGAGGAACAACAAATCAAGTCCTCTTCTATTCTGGAGTACTACCTCGGATAGAGAGGTGAGCGACTTTTCTAAATGACTAATCGAGGTTTCCAACCTTTCTATGTCCTCATCTATGGCCGCCCTTAGGGAGGTCATTCCTGATTGTTGAGTAGCCAGGGAAGCTATGCCGGTCCCAGCTCCGGCTATTCCCAAACTGAACAGGGTGGCAATGGTTAGTGCGGTGATGGGCTCTCTTTTACTTTTCATACTTGTGTCACTATCCCAATGCGAATACATACTCTCCTCAGGGTGATAGAGGATGCGGGGCAGCACTGTTACTAGGACACAGAATTCATTGGCGGCATTAAAGACCGAGGTAGATAAGCACGGGGTGAGGCCAGTCTTTGAACATATCCACCATCCATCAGTTCTGGGGATTAACCACTTAGTGTCACTTTTCCAACTAGGGGAGCTGTCTATGGAGGCACATAAACTTTGTTTAGCCTGGGGCACCTTCCCTAGACAGGTCCCATTGCCGCTCACTAGTTGCATGGTTAAGCCAATTTTACGATTTCCCCATGAACACTGAGAAGGGTTCTTACCGTTAGAGGCGTTGTAAGTGGCATTAAGTCCTATTGCCTCATAGAACGGGGGCTTTATATCATAGCACAGCCAACAGGAGGTTGTGAGGTTAGGACTGGTGGCATTAAGGGTCTCGTATACAGTGCGCACCAGTTTCCGCAATGAGTCTTTGGTTGGCTGCGTAGCAGGCGTCAAAGGAGTTACAGAGGTCTTTGGCTGGGTTCCCGCAGTCCCTCCTGCGCTGTTTTTATCCCTTGATATACCTGGGTTCTTGGTAGGGACGAGAGGGGCCAGCACCTTATTTGGACCCACCTGAGTGCTGATCATTTCCACCGATAGTCGAATAGTTAGGAGACCGCCGGGGTGGGGACCTATCCATGCCCAACGGCCTATATCTAATTGGAACCCCCAAGTTAATCCTGATAACCAACCACGCTCTCTTTGCGCCACGTCTTGGTTAAACTGGACACGTACCTGGGGCACCCGGTTGTGGGGGTCCCTAAAGGAGAATTTAACTAGATCCCTGTTCCCAACGTCCCACTGTCGGGGCCCGTCATAGGAGGTGACACAACTCCAACTACCACAATAGTAGCGGTCTGGGCCGCCACAGGTTTTCCAATTGTTTCTTAGGTTCCCTGGGCAGGCCCAAAACCCTTGTGCACTATGTCCTTGAGAGGTGTCAATTACAGCCCGCTTGGACCTGACTGAGTAGTCATACTGCCGTCCACGTTTAGTGCCGAAAATGTCACGCAGGTCGAAAAACAAGTCTGGCCACCACGTATTGATGGGGGCAGTATGTGTGGTGCTATTAAGGGTTGTTTGGGTCTGTCCATCTGTTAGGGTCCATGTTAGCTTATGGGGTTGGTGTGGGTTGATCCCCGCGTGGCTCTTCTCCCAGATGTTGAGCAGAGTTAGGGCTAGCAGCCATTCCATCGTTAGCTGAGGCAGGGGGCTTGACGCTTCCCCGAGGTCGGGAGAGCTGCAGCTTCAGAGGGTTATCAGGGTGTCGCCGTACGATCCACTCCTTAGCTTGCGTCTTCTCCAGCTGGCTGGCTCGGCGCACGTGAGAGTGATGGACCCAAGGCCCAATGCCGTCAACCTTTAAGGCAGTGGGGGTAACCAGAATAACCACATAAGGACCTTTCCATCTCTCCTCCAGTGTCCGGGACCTGTGTCTCCTTACCCATACCCAATCCCCTGGAACGATGCCATGTTCCGGGTTCGGGGCGTCCTTAATTTCATACAGGGAACTCACTAGGGGCCATATCTCATGTTGGACCCCTTGTAGGGCCTTTAAACTGGCCAGATAACTTGGGGCCACATTGGGGTCATGATCTGGTAGAGTACGAACAATAATGGGGGGTGGTGCCCCATACAGAATTTCGAAAGGTGTCAAACCATGTACATATGGTGAGTTCCGGACCCGGAAGATGGCATAGGGTAAGAGGGTCACCCAGTCCCCGCCAGTCTCGATGGCTAGTTTGGACAAGGTCTCCTTTAGAGTCCGATTCATTTTCTCTACCTGCCCTGAGCTCTGGGGATTATATTCACAATGTAACTTCCAATTGATCCCTATCGCTCGGGCTAGTCCTTGTAGGACGTTACTGATGAAAGCTGGGCCGTTATCGGAGCCTAAAACCTCAGGAACCCCATATCTGGGAATAATTTCTTCTAGTAATGCCTTAGCAACCACTTGGGCAGTCTCCCGTTTCGTGGGGAAGGCTTCCACCCAGCCCGAAAATGTGTCAACCATTACTAGCAAGTACTTATACCCATACCTCCCAGGCTTTACCTCAGTAAAATCCACTTCCCAACTCCGTCCCGGCGCTCTTCCCCGTACCCTCGTACCTGTATGTTGGGGTCCTTTCCTACTGGGTCTCATAGCCTGGCACCCAATGCACTGATCTACAATCTCTTGAATCTGAGCCGCTTGTCGGGGAAACCGGAGGCGGGCGGACTCGAGAATTGTCAGCAACTTCTTTTTTCCTAAGTGGGTGGCTTGATGCAGGTTGGAGAGAAGAAACAGTCCTAGCTGTGCCGGCAGTATCAATCTTCCTTCTGTATCCCGATGCCACCCCTGCTGATCAGATTCTGGGCAGTGGTGGTTCTGGATCCATCGCAGGTCTTCTGGAGTGTAGTCAGGTCGCGGGGGCAGGCGAGGGAGCTCAGGTGTGGGCAGGGTGAGTGCTAAAGCTGATGAAGCTACTGCCACTGCCTTGGCGGCTTCATCCGCTCGCCGGTTTCCTTCAGCTTCCGGGGTCTGGGCAGACTGGTGCCCAGGGATGTGGACAACTGCGACTGCCCGGGGCATTTGCACAGCCAACAGCAGTCTTCGTACCTCAGGAAGATTGCGCAGAGTCTTTCCTTCCGCTGTAACAAAGCCTCTTTCCTGGTAGATAGCGCCATGCACATGGACAGTGCCAAAGGCGTAGCGGCTATCGGTGTAGACAGTCACTCGTCTCCCTTCGGCCCGTTCCAGCGCCTCCGCCAGCGCGATCAGTTCGGCCTTCTGTGCTGATGTCCCCGGGGAAAGCGAGGCATTCCAAATGATGTTTCCCCCTTGGTCTACCACCGCTGCGCCTGCCCTCCGCACACCATCTATAACGAAGCTGCTTCCATCAGTGTACCATACCAACTCACTGTTGGGTAGTGCGGTGTCCTGGAGGTCGGGGCGCACCTGGGTGACTTCTGCCATGATCTCTTGGCAGTCATGCAGGGGAGCTCTCAGATCCGGGGTCGGCAGCAGGGTGGCTGGATTCAGAGCGGTGGGTTCAGCGAAGATGATCCGGGGTGCATCTAGCAAGAGTCCTTGGTAATGTGTTAGTCGGGCATTAGTCATCCACCTACCAGGGGGATATTTCAGGACCCCCTCGATCGCATGGGGGGTTACTACCTTCAGATGTTGCCCAAAAGTGAGTTTATCAGCATCCTTCACCATTAGGGCTACTGCCGCAATGATCCTTAAGCACGGGGGCCATCCTGCTGCAACTGGATCTAGCTTCTTGGATAAATAGGCAACCGGGCGTTTCCAGGGCCCCAGACGCTGCATTAGCACCCCTTTTGCTATTCCCCTCCTCTCATCAACAAAGAGAGTGAAGGGCTTCAGGGGGTCTGGCAATGCCAGAGCCAGGGCTCTTAGGAGAGCGACCTTGAGTTCATCGTAGGCCTTCTGTTGGTCTGACCCCCAGGCCCAAGGGACCTTATCCTTGGTTGCCTCATACAGAGGTTTTGCTATTTTAGCATACCCCAAAATCCACAGCCGGCAGTAGCCTGTCGTCCCCAAAAACTCACGGACCTCTCGTGCTGAGGTCGAGACTGGAAGTCTAAGAATAGTCTCTTTCATGGCCTCTGTCAGCCATCTGGCTCCTTCTTTTAGTTTATACCCCAGGTAGGTGACTGTTTGCCTGCATATTTGAGCCTTCTTTGCACTGGCCCGATAGCCCAACTGCCCCAGCTCCTGGAGGAGGTCTCCAGTGGCCTGTCGGCATTCAGCTTCGGAGGGGGCTGCCAGAAGCAAGTCATCTACGTACTGCAGGAGCATAACTGAATTATGGCTCTGGCGAAACGAGTCCAAATCCTGATTTAGGGCTTCATTAAACAGAGTTGGAGAGTTTTTGAAGCCTTGCGGTAGTCTAGTCCAGGTCAGCTGCCCGGGGGTTCCCGTATTGCCATCATTCCATTCGAAGGCAAAAATGTGTTGGCTGCTGGGTGCCAGGGCTATGCTAAAAAACGCATCCTTTAGGTCTAAGGTAGTATACCAGACATGTGAAGGGGGCAAGTGACTTAGTAAGGTATAAGGGTTGGGGACCGTGGGATGGATGTCTTCAACCCTCTTATTTACTTCCCTCAAGTCCTGGACTGGCCTATAATCTTTTCCCCCCGGTTTCTTAACGGGGAGAAGTGGGGTGTTCCAGGCAGAATGGCAAGGTTTCAGTATTCCAGCTTCCAGTAAACGGTTAATGTGCGGGGCAATCCCTTTCCGCGCCTCTGCAGACATGGGGTACTGGCGGATCCGGATAGGCTGGGCTGAGGCTTTAAGTTCCACCACTACTGGTGCTCGGCGGGCCGCCCGGCCCACACCCGCTATTTCCGCCCACGCCTGAGGGTATGTTTTAAGCCAATAATCCATATCACGGGGCCATTCTGTAGAGGGAGGGTTGTAGGGGTTGTCCTGCAGGGCGAACAGGCGATGTTCATCCACAAGAGACAGGGTCAAAATGTGGAGGGGCTGTCCTTGGCCATCCAATAGCTTAATGCCATCCGGCTCAAAATGGATCTGAGCCCTGATCTTAGTCAGGAGATCGCGCCCCAGTAAGGGGGCAGGGCATTCAGGGATAACTAGGAAGGAGTGGGTCACTTGGTGGCGGCCTAAGTCTACTTGGCGCCTACTAGTCCACCGATAAGCCTTGGACCCAGTTGCCCCTTGCACCAAACTGGTTTTCTGAGATAAGGGCTCTGTGGGCTTATTCAAAACTGAGTACTGGGCTCCTGTGTCTACCAGGAATCCTACTGGCTTCCCCTCCACATACGCAGTTACCCAAGACTCGGGGAGGGGATCCGAGTCCCGTCTCCCCTAGTCACTCTCCATCCCCGCCAGCAGGACCCGTGCGTCTTGCCCTGTTTGGCCCTGGCGCTTGGGGCACTCCCTCTTCCAATGTCCATACTCTTTGCAGTTTGCACACTGTCCCCTATCCAGTCGGGGCCGCGGTCTCCACGGTCGGGCTGGTCCGGCCGGACTCGGTCCCACCCTGACTGTGCTTTGCACGCCTGCCAACAAGATCTTGGCCATCTCCCTCTGCTGCCTCCTGTTCTCCCTACTCTGATGCTCTCTGTCTTCCTTCCTGATTCGTTCCTGTAATTCCTGATTTTCTTTTCTAATTCTATCCTCCCTTTCTTCGGGAGTCTCTCGAGTGTTGAAGACTCTCTCCGCTACTTTCATTAAATCCCGGATAGACATTTCTCCCAGTCCCTCCTGTTTGTACAATTTCTTCCTAATATCTGGGGCAGCCTGGTTTATAAAGGACATAATTACAGCCGACTGGTTTTCCTCTGCCAGGGGGTCCAACGGGGTGTACTGTCTGTAAGCATCATAGAGGCGTTCTAAAAACACGGCCGGGCTTTCATTATCCCCTTGCATTATAGCTTTTACCTTGGCCAAATTGGTGGGGCGGCGTGCCGCCGCTCGGAGACCTGCCATAAGAGTCTGGCGGTAGACTCGGAGACGCTCCCTACCTTCTGCGTTCCCAAAGTCCCAATCCGGTCTATTCAGGGGAAAGCGCTCGTCTATCAGGTTCGGCAAGGTCGTCGGTCTTCCGTTGTCGCCGGGGACATTTTTTCTGGCCTCGGTGAGGATTCGCTCGCGCTCCTCGGTGGTGAATAAGGTCTTAAGAAGCTGCTGGCAATCATCCCAAGTGGGACTGTGTGTGTGCATGACAGACTCGAACAGGTCAGTTAGGCCTTTCGGGTCCTCAGAAAAAGGAGGGTTTTGAGCCTTCCAGTTGTACAGATCACTGCTAGAAAAAGGCCAGTACTGGTATGCTCGCTCCCCATCTGGACCAGTTCCTCCTAGTGCTCGCACAGGGAGAATCGGCGCCCCAGCGGAGGTGGAGGAGGACGGTTCCTCCTCTGGGGTCTCTTCCCGGCGTCTGCGAGGCCTCAATCCCCTCGCCGGCCCTTGAGCTGGGGCAGGGGAACCCGGGAGAGGGGGAGCCATTGGGGAGGCGGTAGAGTGAGGCAGCTCGGAAGGAGCGGCAGCCTCAGGCGGGAGCGGCGCCATCGGGCTGGGCGCGCGCCGCGGCTGGAGCGGCGCCACCGGCGCGTAAGGAGGGGGGGTCTCTTCCAGATCTAGGTCTATCAGGGAGGGGTATATGTCTGACCCCTCCTGAAGGATGGGTCCCTGGGTCGGCTTCTCCGGGGGTTTCGGGCCGGCCGTGGGCACTGCCGACTGGCGGGAGGGTCCCGAAACGGTCAGGACTTTAAGGGGGAGGGGGGGATCTTCTGGCTTGTCGGGGATAAAGGGCTTAAGCCAGGAGGGAGGACTCTCTACTAAGGCTTGCCACATCAAAATATAGGGATATTGGTCCGGATGGCGCCGATTAATAATATCTCGGACCTTCTTAATAATGTCTAGGGAAAAAGTTCCCTGGGGGGGCCAGCCCACATTAAAAGTAGGCCATTCTGCAGAGCAGAATGTATCAAACTTACCTTTCTTCACTTCCACACCATGATTACGAGCCTTGGCGCGGATTTCAGGAAAGTGGTTCAGGAGCAGGGTCTTAGGTGTTACCTGAACCTGTCCCATAATTGTCACAAAGAGAAACCAAGAAAAGGCAAAAGAAAGGACAAAAGACACAGTGCCAGCAAATACACAACTTCGCACAGGACTCTTCAACACCCACCGGCCGGTCAACCACACCACATCCACAGGCGCCGTTTCAATCACACCAGTCTCACCACGCTCAAGATCCTTACCTAGGGCCCGTCCAAACGGCGTCCACTGTGGACGTCGCTGGGCCACCTTCTCGTCGGGGACGTCTCCCACGACTTCAAGTAACGAAGCCTCCAGGGTCGTAACCTGCACTTTCCTTCCCGTGAGAATTCTCAACTGGGACCGGGCAGAGACCTGTTTCAGTCTCTCCGGTCGAGGACCTGTTTCAGTCCTCCCCTGTTTGGGACCGGGCAGAGACCTGTTTCAGTCTCTCCGGTCGAGGACCTGTTTCAGTCCTCCCCTGTTTGGGACCGGGCAGAGACCTGTTTCAGTCTCTCCGGTCGAGGACCTGTTTCAGTCCTCCCCTATTGGAGGTGGCCAAACCTCCTTCCGCGGTTCCCTATGTAAACCTCGGTATCGGGAGTTGTCTGTTCCCCTGAGGGGGGGCGTCCCGGGCGAGCCCCCAAATGTTAAGATCCGGAATTGTCCCCCTCAGACAGACAGAGAACCCGCACAATAATGCAAGTCACACAGCGAGGTTTATTACCAGCCGGCTGGGGTCCCCGTCTCTGCCCGACGCAGCGGGTTTTTAACAAGGACCCCAAACACTTAAAGCCAAGGGGTTATATAGCATTTTCAAGGCCTTCCATAGCTTCTGAGAGTACAAGATAAACTTACAGGACTTACATAGTTTCAAAGAGTATAAGATTTACTACAGGACAAGGAGACCAGGAGTATAAGATAAGCTACAGGACTTGCATAGCTTCAAAGAGTATAAGATTTACTGCAGGACAAGGAGACCAGGAGTATAAGATAAGCTACAGGACTTCTAGTCGCCATGCTGCAACTGCCCACATCCTGGAATTTTATAATTATGTTGTTTCAGGCTAGGGGCTGTTAACCCTGACCTGAAGATAGCAGTTCTCATGCTAACAGTCTCTTACATGCTAACAGTCTCTTACAATCTTAGCACTGGATGCCACGCCAATAAGTGGCCCCATCTTTACATTGTTCTGAACTGTTTGTTCATGGCCTAAAAATTTTCCCCTCCAGGGTAGGAGCGCTGGGAGTCTCTTGCCTCACAGATACCCAAAATATCAATCAAAATCATGCGTCTGTCCATATACTAAGGTCACAATACAAGGCCATGTCAGGGTACTTGTTCTCCGTTCAGAGTTACACACATTACTATCATAATGTAACCGAGACACACATTTCATTTCTCAGAACACAATGCTCGGCTCCTGGAAGAGGTTTTCAACAGAACTGTCATATCTCTGATAGTTCCCAGATAACCAGTGTGATTGAGAGGCACAATTGTTTCCTTAAACAACTCGCTTTAATATTCCAGTCTGGCAAATAAACACTACACGAGTTTCTACTTTGCCACAGGCCTTAATCTAGCTTTATAAACTTTCTGTCTTGCCCCCATCCCATAAGGTTTGGAGGCCAGATTGAAGGCACATATTCTCCTGAAACCTATTAACCACATATTGTCCCAGAGCCAGGCAACTGTTCATGTGACACGAGACAGATTCGAACCAAACTTCCACCAAAACTGAACACTGGTTAGTGTAGCTATCCACCCTTACGTAGACTGTTGGTCTTGTTACTCCTGGTCTAGGTGCTTTCTTTGGTTTACAATCCAAAGGTTCAAACCCTACAATTAAGCCACTGTTTCAACCAATCATAGCAAATGCTTAGACCCGCACCAGTTGGAGTGGGTACCCACTTGCAAAGGATACCCCCATCCCACATCTGAGATGACATCACCTGGCCCAGGAGCTCACCACTGGAAATGACATCACTCCAGATGACATAGCAGCTGCCCAACACCTCACCTGGGACTTCAACCCCTGTGCTGGAGACAACTGGACCCTGATCTAAAATCTCTGCCACAGTGACGCCCGTAGACTGCCTCTCCTAAGGTGCACATTGGACACAGGACATTTGTTGCTTTTCTTCCTTTGGTGTTAGGAATTCTGTTGTGTCCCTGAGCTCACTGTCTGCCTCGCCCACGATCCTGGTATACTCCTTGCTCTCTGCCAAAAAGGACACACCAGCCTCCCATGCCTAAAAGGAAATCTGCTCATTCTAGAAGTTAATGGAGATTAGTGCTTTCCCCAGGAGACACCTGCCTCCTATTAGTGAGCCTCCATAATCCCCGGGGTAAAGGACCACTCACTCCTCAGTGCCTTCTTCTCCTACCCTCCTCCTTCTGCCACCACAACCTGCTGCCTGGCATCTCCGATCCCGACCGCCATAACCAGTCCTTCAAACTGGTTACACACGACATCACCAATCTTTACATATACTTTACTAACTTCAGTTCATGACCTCCAACAACATAACTGCAGGACCTGCCTTCTTCACCCAAGGAACACACCAAGGCATTATTGTCAAACCCATAATTTTAATAGTTTCCAACCCTACCAAGTTTGTTAGAGACCGCCCAAAAGTCCAGATCTATTTTCTTGGATTACGCATTATGGATAGAAAACCTATTGATGGTCTGGCCTGCGAGGATTCCATATACTTCTACTTGTGCTCCTCCATGTTCCTTTTATAATAAAATGCTTTCAGATGTTTGGGGCAACGTATGCCCTACTCCCTAAAAGTCTCTATGATCGTCACACCAACTCTTCCTTATATGATGTCAAAACATCAGACGACAGATTGAATTGATCATGTTTTTAATATTCTTTGTCTTATGTTTGACTTCTTGGAGAGCCTTACAAACCCGAAGAAAGACTGGCTCTCCCAGGGCTAGTTAATTACTAATGATAGTAAATAACTTTCTGGGAGCTTACCTCATATACAAGTTAAGTACTTCTTTATCTAACTCTCACCCATCAAGCCAATGTTCCCTGTGCCCTAAATCCACCCAGGGCCAGGTACCAGGCCGTCAGGTACCACACCCCTATGCTCCACAGCCCGTAGGGCTCTGGCCTAAGCTCGCTCCTCCCTCTTGATTCTGCCTCTTGACCAAACCAGATGCTGCCTATGTGGCCCTGTGTGGCATGGCATGCCCTCTTGTCTTAGGCAATGTAAGTTCTTCTTTTGATGGCATTAGCCTCTCTTATAGTCACTCAGTCATCTCCATAAGTTAAAATCCCACAGGTACATTTGGAGACAGTGATCTTACACAACACTTGCCTTGCACATGTTAACCTAAAAATAAAAAGGCCTTTCAAAGTGAGAGGCAAACCAGCATTTATTTGAAATCAATAAGAATAGCTATTCGGGAATCATTAATTCAGGCAGAAACCCAAATAATACTCCAATTAGGAGACAAAGGCAATGGGTATTTATGAGAAAGGGAAGAAGAACAATTACATCAATAGAAGGGAGGCATTTCTATTGGTGCAGATAACATAAACATCGTCATGTTAATTCTAAAATACGTGTTTTTTTTTTAATTTTCAGTCCACTACGTAGTCATAATACCTGCCTTCTTGCTATCTTTGCAAACAGTTGTTTTGGACATAATGTTGCTTAGGCCCAGTCCAAAGGTTACCTTACCCTGTTTTTAACTTTCCAAAGGTTTCAGGCATAAGATGTGCAAGGCACTTCCTCTGCGGTGGCAACTCAGGCTCCATTTTACAGTGGCTCCATTTATATGATTATTTATACATGAGTTATAAGGAACTTCCAAAAAATTCCCAATTTTCTTTCTGTTGTTTTCAGTTTTCTTTCCATTATTACATTCAGAACAATCTTGATAAATACAAAATCCACTTCAATCCAAAAATATTTGCTATGGGCTTTCTAAGCTTCGTGATTGTGCTTTAGGCTACAGCTGTCACTACCCAGGATGATGACGGTGGCAAGTACATGAATGAACCACAACAAGGTGACAGATCAATGGGAATAATGGTGAAGTCTGTACAAATGTATGAGAACATAGTGTGGGAACAATAAATATTGTCATAGGCACGGGGAGTCAGGTAGATAGAGAATTTTCCCCACAGATAAGGGTGCTGTGGAACCTTAGGCGAAGACAACATTTTGGCAGAGGTGCAGTGTCCTGAAGCAGCCTGGCGCGTGGGGAAAAGAGTGGAAAGTAAGATTTAGCTGGAGCCTAAGGGTTTGTGTGTAGGGTGTGTGGGATATTGACCTTGAAATTAGCTGGGATCAAGAAGGGAAGGTCTTCATATGTCACTCAGAAATTTGGACTGTGTTCTGTAAACAGAGGAAAATCACCAGAGGCTTAAGGTTAGGACGTGACAAGGTGTCACCACATCAAATAGTGAACTGTAGACTATGTCAGCCAGTCTTAAGGGCAGGAACCAAAGCATGTTCACCTTCTCATTCCCTGCACTTTGTGTAGAGTGGTTACTGAGTAGTGATTGGATAAATACTGTTCTTTCTTTTCCAGCTGTTGAGTGGTCTCTTAACCAGTTGCAGGCTCTTGAGAAAGTCTCTCTGCCTCTGGCTGGGTTGGACATCCCCACCTTGAGCACCCCAGCCTTCTCTCCAACATAGCAATTACCCGTATATTTTCATGATTGATGTCCTTGCCTTCCCCCCTGTTGTCTGCCATCTCTTCCAGGGCAAGGACCCTGTCACCTTGACTGCATACCAGTCAATGACACAGACCCAGGGGCAGACCCATCTTGAGTGCTCTTTGGATGAATGGAAGAATGAATGAATGACAGCACAGTGACAAATTGCTTGGCAGAATAAATGAGGTCTTGTTAGGGGCCAGCCTTGCCTTTCTTAGAGCAAAGCAGTGTCTTATTCTCCTGCCTCCCTGTCTTCTCCTAAACAGCACACAGCATGTGAGAGTCTTGTCCTCTCCCACTGTCCTCTGCCATCTTCCCCTTGCAGGCCTTTTCAGAGCAGCTTTCTGGTGCCTTTCATCTACAGAAGTAGATATGACAGAAGTAGTAGTTCATATGCCCACGTGCATGGTGACTCGCAACACCAACACAGAGGAAGGGCAGCTAGTCTTCTCCTTTTTCCAGCTTTCCAGGTGGCAATTGGCATTTTTAAAACACACATAAGTTAGAGACTGAAAATTCTAACGGAGACTCTAGTGCCTTCTTCTGCCCCAAGTATGGAAGTGATAGGCACACACCTGTGTTCATACCCAAATGTGATGTAACTGTATGAGTGTGTGTTTATGTAAATGTGTGTTCGTGTGTAAGTTTGTGCATATGTGTATACAGGTAGACGGCCATCTGTGAGCTTTGGGAGTTTTATCTAAAAGGAGCAGACATCTTTAAAGTATGTGTGGGAACAGAGTCCCAGAGAGCAATTTCCAGGCTCTCAGCCTCACATGGAAAGGTGCTGGTTCGGGTAGTAGATGGCAATCAGCTGTGACTGGTTGGACATCAGCTGTAACCAGTTAGCCAATTAGCCACTGATATAACTGCCCTCACTGTGCTAGTTGGTTGGTGGGTTGGCAGGCAGAAAAGTGGATGGCCGATTGCGGATCGTGTGGATCCTACTTCGTGTGTCTCGCCTGGCAGCCAGTGAGACTGGGGTGCAAGAAGACTCCTTGTTGGGGTACTGGCGGATGTTTGCTCTCTGTGTGTCCAACCCAGCCGCCAGCAAGACTATAGTGGTGTGACTCCCCTATCTATGGCTCTGTGGGTGTTCCTTTTTGGCCTCACCATGTCCTGCGTTCTTATGTGGGGAGCGGGAGCTGAGACCCTGCAGGAGACCCTGCATGATAGTATGTTTAACCTGTTTGACAATGATTTCCTTAAAATATATATATATATATATATATATATATATATATATATGAAAAACCTAGAGATGATCAATGAACTCCCTTGTGTGGAGTTTATTATAAAACACGTAAAAATAATTTTAAGGGCACTTAAGGCTTTGATACAGCTCTATTAGTTGAGAAAAATGACTATTATTATTAGGTTGCTCCATTCAAAATTACTGGTATTCCACCACTGCCACAAACAGTACTTTCATTTGGTTCAATTTAGTATAAAGACTGTGAATTTTGAGATGGATTCAGAATCAGAACCAAGCGTTGCACACGGCTTCAAAAAAATGGGATCCGTATTATAGGGTTTGACACAGGGCATTCCTTTCCAATAAATGAACTTTAATAGATTATGATTTGTATCCATACTAAATGCTGTACCATCAACCTTTGATGTACTAAACCAGAAGGCTGAGCTCTCATGAATCATGAGAGCTTTTAATTTGGAATGCCGGTACCACTCAGTAGGTCTAAGATGAGTGCTTTTGACACCTGAATAGATTTGGCTGATGTGTGTTTAGACAATTCCCTCATTTTCTGACATAAATAAGTTTTTAATGCACATGATTCCACTCAACAAATTAATATCACTTTGATGCAGCAACTCAGCGTTTTGTCTGTGTGTATGAGGTCACGTTTGAAGAAAAGAGTGATTTTTAACCTAAGTCGACCTGGTACAATGCATCATTTCGACTCACCTCAGAACAAAATTGGATCCAATGATATAATCTCTGGGGAATACATCCACAGGTGCCAGCCCTCTAGGTCAATGAACCAAAAGGTAGTGACATATAAGAGTAAAATCAGCTTTGGAACTTGAAGTCACCTGCCAGGGACCAGACTGCATGAGACATGTATTCAATCACCAGCTTTAAGCTGTGGGTGGTTGGTTACAAGGTTGTGTTCAGACTTCCTTTGAAACCCTCAAAAGGAAATGGGCTCTCCATCATTTAAATCTTTGCTGAAGAACAGAATGACATAACCTGGCTGGTACTGAAGGAAACGCTCAAGGTCATCAAAAACAAGGGTCACCTGAGAAACCGTCACAGCCAAGAGCCTAAGGGGTTATGCCTATTAAATGTCGTGTGGTATCTTGGATGGGATCTTGGGCAGAAAAAACCATTAGGAGTTGAAAACTAATGTCCACACCAAAACCTGTACAGGATTGTTTATAGCAACTTTATTTATAATTGCCAAAACTTGGAAGCAACCAAGATGTCCTTCAGGAGGCGAACGGATAAATAAATGGTGTTACATCAAGACAGTGAAATATTATTCAGTGTTAAAAAGGAATAAGCTGTCAAATCGTGAAAAGACATGGAAGAACCTTAAAATCATATACTGAGTGAAAGAAGCCAATCTGAAAAGGCTAAATTCCATATGATCCCAACCATATGACGTTCTGGAAAGGGCAAAACTGTGGAGACAGGAAAAAGATCAGTGATTGCCAGGGGTTAGGGAAGATGGAGGGATGACTCGGTGGAGCCCAGAAGACTTTTAGGACAGTGAACGCACTCTGTATGATACTATAATGATGGATACATGTCGTTATACATTTGTGGAGACCCACAGATTGTCAAACGCCACGAGTGAAAAACTATGGATTTGGGGTGATTATCATATGTCAAGGAAGGCTCATCAAGTGTGGTGACCACCAGTCTGGTGAAGGACATCAACAGCGTGGGCAGCTACGTCAGTGAGCAACAAGGTATAAGTGGGAATTGTCTGTATTTTCTACTCGATGTTTCTGGGAACCAAAAACTACCCTTCAAAGTAAAGTCTGTTAAAGAGAACATTTTAAAAAGAACATTAGGTAAAAAGAACATTTTAAAAAGAACATTAGGTAAAAAGTAAGACGGTCTAAACAAAGCAGGGACTTTAGTAACACTATATCAATATCGGTGCGATCGTTTTATAAATGTGGCATTATAATGTAAGAGGTTAATGGTAGTGGGTCCTGGATGAGATGTGGGGCAGGGAAATGATCTTTATAAATCTTTTGTAAAGCTAATACTAAGTCCTTAAATATATATAAAAGAATGATAGGGTGAGAAAAGAGAGAGAGAGGGAGAAAGAGGAGTTTATAATTTATCCAAGGATGGGTACCTCACCTTGTTTTTAATAAAAATATTAGACATGGCCTTTGTTTAATTCCCCTCTAATTGTGTGTCAGGCATGTGCTTGGGTCACCTAGGCCTCAGCTCCACATCTGTACCAGGTTGGATTTTCCTCCAGGGATCCTTGTGGAAAAAGCAACGAGCCTTTACATAGTTCCAGGAGTCAGTGATGCCCTCAATCCCGGGAATATGGGGAGGTGGTAGCCGTGTGAACAGCCGTGCTAGGACTCCAGAACCTCCTCAGTTTCCCCAGTGCCCTGGAGTAAAAGTACGGCATTTTCTCAGTATATTGAAATGTGAAATAATGTGGGGAACAACTTTAGCACAACGCTGGTACATTGTAAGCTCTCATTGGGGTTGACAGTCTGGTACTCTTCGTGAACCTCCATAAAAGGGTTGGGGACATGGGCAAGGATCAGGGGACCAATGACACCAACAGAGAGAAGATGAAATACATTTGAGGTGGATCTTGAAGGATGAGCCTGTGTGTGTCTGGCAAAGTAGGACTGGAAGGGCATTCCAAGTGAGAGGAATAGCAGGAGCAAAGTTAGGAAGTGAGCAGGTACACCAAGGATTCAGGAAATGGCAGGAGAGTGCTTAGTGTGGCCAGATTGAAGTGTGTGTGTGTGTGTGTGTGTGTGTGTGTGTGTGTGTGTGTGGAAACAAGTTTGGAATAACAGGCTGAGCTAACAGGGGAAGGTCTTCATAGCCTGGTCTTACATATTGTGCCCCTTTGCTTGGAATAGAAAGATCAAGGCAGAAATTGGGATGGGAATCACAGGAAGGCTGAAGGTCCGGGGGGTGGGGGTGGGGCGGAATTCCGTGTTCCCTGCCAAAGCTTAGAGAAACACTTCTCGGAAAAGATCCTGGAGTTCACATGTTTCCTTTAAATATGCTTTGTGTTCTGACCTATAGTCTTCCTCCAGAAAAAAAAAAAAATCTGTCTGCGTCCTGAGGATCAAGATGAATTTCTCATTATTTCAGAGGCCACCTTGATCTATATCTCCCTGGGGAACAAAGCTGCTTTATCTATGTCCAAATAATTTCCTAAAATACCACACTGTGAGTGCCCATTTGTGGAGGTCATTGTTCCCCAAAAGGGGTGGTCAGGACAATGAGCCAATTTTAGAAGAGGCTTACAGGTTGGGGAAAAGGCCACCTCTGATGGAATTTATGAAGAGACCCTGTGAAGCTGTCAGTGAACCAGTCAACATCCATGGCTCTGTGAGCCTGGAATTATCAAACAGGTGGATTTTATTGTGGGTCAGGACAGCGTTTTTAGAAAATTTCAATTATATGCCAGCTGAACTCCATATACTCACATTTGGATGTTGGGGCATCTCTTAAAAATTCAAGAAGTCTCCATTTTTATTTAAAAAAAATGTATATACAAAAAAAAAAAAATCATGAAGTCTGATAATACTGACCCCCACGTCAAATGTTCTGTTAGCTGGAGCTCCTTAGACGCCAGGATCTACCAGATTGCACAGTCCACACTGCGTCCTTATTTTCCCTGCCCAACGGCAAGGGTCGGTTGCCATTTGTTACCATTCCTGTATTATTGTTTCCTTGTGGCTGAATTAAGAACTTCTTGTGTCCAAACATGAAAAGTGAGGTGACAAAATATAGTGAAGTCCACGTCTTTGTGGAAGTGAGTCTCCTTCTATGTGTTTACTCTGAAAACAAAATACAGCTGTTTTTAAAGAAGACAACTTGAGTTCCCCTATGAACCAAATATGTTCTGCTTTACTTTATATTAACAGTTCGGCCCCCTAAATAATTTATTATGAAACCCTACATGAGGTACTGTTATTACCAGCCATCTGTAGATGAGCAAATAGAGGTTCAGAGAGGTTGGGTAACAGCTGGATGAACGCTGTATCCAGGGTTTCACCTAGGTCATTCTGGTCCAAGACCTTGCCTATCGAAAATTGACCAGATGGGCTGGCCCAGTGGCTCAGGCTGTTGGAGTGCCGTGCTCTTAACGCCGAAAGCTGAGGGTTCGATTCCCACATGGGCCAGTGAGCTGCGCCCTCTACAGTTAAGATTGTGAACAACAGCTCTCCCTGGAGCTGGGCTGCCATGAGCAGCCGGAGGTTGGCGTGAGCTGCCGCAGGCTGCTGTGTGCTGTCAGGAGAAGCCCACGGCCAGTGTGAGTGGCCAGCAGCCAGTGTGAGCAGCCCTGGGCTTCTGTGAGCGGCCAACTGACCACCGACTGCTTCAGCGGGGGGAGCACAAGGCTCATAGTACCACATGGTCCAGGGAGCTGTGTCCCACACAACTAGACTGAGAAAACGGCTTGAACTGGAGTGTGGGGGGAGGCAGGAAGAGGAGCGGGGGGGAAAGACGTAGGAGGTTGAGGAGCAACCAGGAGAGGAGGAGACCGAGGAGAAGGTGTGACATGGAAGCCAAAACCCAGGAGAACATGGTGTCATTCTTGAAATAAAATATTTAAAAGAAAAGTTGACCAGTGTGAGTGTGGGGACAGAGCCCCAGGGAGCAGTTTCCAGGCTCTCGGCCTCACGTTGAAAGGTGCTGGCTCGGGTAGTAGATGGCCATCAGCTGTAAGCAGTTAGCCAATTAGCCACTGATACAACTGCCGTGGCTGCGCTGGTGGGTTGGCAGGCAGAGAAGCAGACAGCACATTGTGGATCGTGTGGATCCTACTTCGTGTGTCTCACCTGGCTGCCAGTGAGACTGGGGTGCAGGGAAACCCCTTGTTGGGGTACTGGCGGATGTTTGCTCTCTGTGTCTCTAACTCAGCCACCAGCGAGAATATAGTGGTATGACTCTCTTATCTATGGCTTATCTATTATGTGGGGCACAGGACCAGAGACCCCGCATGACACCCCAGGTGACAGTGAGGTTCCCTCATGTGACCAGAAGGTGAATATTTTCAGCAGAAATCCCCAAATCAGGAACTTCCTGTCTACCAGCCTTTCAGAGACCATGGATTCCTCTGCCCACACCATAACTTCATGTGCCTCAGTGAAAACAGGGCCTCAGAAACTGAGATGGCTTCCCCAGAGCAGTCACTCATCAAACTTTTCTGAGAGTGGCAGGTAGGAATAAGTCTGACAATGGATGCAGGGAATCCCAGTCTCAAATTCTCGGCTTCTCATCCTCCCAGCTCTGTGATCTTGGACAGACCCTGAAGATCTCCCTGCTCCAAATTTCCACCCGTAAGATGAGATGAATCACAGCTTACCATATCATGGAGTGGACGTGATGAGCACGAAGGGAGAGTTTTAGATAAAGTGAACCTAGCACAGTGTTTGGCAGCTATGATTATTTTTGTTATTATTTATAACTTTCCCCACATATATTGCTGCTGGGTTCCTCGACCCATCAAGGAGAGTCTTTGCCAGGCTGAGCTGTCCTCCCAAACTGGCCTTTGGGGGAAAGGGAAAGGCTATGAGCAAGCAAGTCTAATGTCCTGTGTGTAACACCCGCCTACAGGATTACACCAAACACTTTCCCTGCAGGAACTGGCTCTCTCTGAAAGGGCGGGGCTGGGAGGAGTGTGAATAGAGCTACACAGGTGTGTTGTGTTATAAAACCTCTGCACGGGCTCCTATAAAAAGAGCCTTCCCTGCTTTGCATGACATATGAGACAGCTGTAAGCCTGCAAGCTCGCTCCGACATCTGGGATTGCACCGGATCTGTGTACTCAGAACAAGGTAAGGGCCTGGTTCTCGTAAGAACTCATTGCCTCCCCCACTTATAGCTCCCCCCAGGACCTCAGGTTTCTGGCGTCTGGATCCCATCAGGACACGTGGGGGCTGAGTCCCAATGCCGTGAGGAATGAGTGGGTCTTTACCTGGTCTTCATAGCCTCCCGTCCCACCTCCATTTGGAAGTCCACATGCTTGTGACTGTCTTCTCCTTTCTCATTCCTAATAGCAGGTCAGATGCCCAGGGTGGCAATGAAGTGAGGGCCATTTCCTAGGCCTGCCTCTTTTTAAACAGAATTCAATATTTTCTTTTAAAATGGAGCACTTATCGGCAAACCAAATCTTGAATTGTTCATAGTGGCTTTTTTATTTCCTGCCAATGCTTTTGAAAGGCAGAGTAAGGTGAAGGCAAGAAGTGATTAATAAGGGGTGATATAAAGGACCAGCGAGATAAGTTCTGGCTGCCTGTCCCAACTTTGTCACTTGCTGATCATTGAATCTTGAGCAATTTATGTACCAGTCTGAACCTTACCTGCCATATCTGTTACCTGAAAGAGATTTATTATTACCTACAAGCAGGGCTCTTGTGTGGATTTGTTAAATGTGGTTTTGTTGCCCACCTAATAAAATCCATGCAGTTTAGTGTAGTGTTTAAGGTCATCCTATTTATTCGATGATTTATTTTTAACAGCATTGATTAAGGGTGTTCTATAAGAACACCCAGCAGTGTGCCACAACCGTCTAAACGCCTTGGTGGAAATTCACCCCTATCCACCCTGGTTCACTTTACCGAGTCAAATTGGATGATGTCCCCACCTTCATGCCTTTCCTCAGACTCTTACTGCATCCCAAACACCCTCGTAAACCAACCCATTTCAGAGTGTACAAACCCCACGCATGTTTAACCTTGGGTCAAATATCACTTTTCGTGTCACTATGTCCTTTCTCGTAGGGTGCTCACCGGAGTCCATGTAGAATTGTGAGATAGAAATCCAGTGCACTGGAATTGGGGGAGAGTGGGCAGTCATCTCATTCAGCACCTTGATTTCTAGATAAAGGAACTGAGACCTGGCTGCGGGTGGAGGTGGGTGCAGGGGAGAGTCGGGGGAGGGTGGAGTGAATTGCCCAAGATGAACTTGGGGACACAATGGGGACAGACTTCTGGTCAATACTATTTAGAATTCCCAAAGGGCTGCCTCTAATTTTTAAACATGTGAAACTTTCTTATTCACCTTGATAAATTCAACATCTAATCTAGTGCGTGGCATGTAGTAGGTGCTCCAAAAATGCTTGTTGAATGAGTGAACGAAGGAGTGAGTGAGTGAGCAAATGCAGGAGTAAATGAATGAGTGAGAGAGTGAGAGTTAACGAGGCTCAGAGAGTGGTGAAGGAAAGAATAGAGAGGGAAGTTTTTGACATTCAAGACTCAAGTCAAGCAGAAATGTGAACAGACTGGCAGCTCGTCCAGTAATTCAGGAAAAAGAAGGATTCTTGATCTCATTCCTAAGCAAGCAGCCATATGTCAGGGCGGAGGGAGGGTGAGCGTGTACCCTGCACTGCTGAACTGCTGCCGGCATTGACTCACTGCCTTTTGTCAAACAGGTTCCCACAAATCTGAAGACATGAGGATCCATAGCCTGGTCTTGCTGTCCTTCCTCCTTCTGGCCGCTCAGGTGCTCTTGGTGGAGGGCAAAAAGGAAGCAAAGAATAGACGTGGCAGCAAAGCCACCACAGATAAAATGTATACTGTGGGCAAGTCCCAGGCTGAGCAGAAAAGCCAGCCACCCAAGCAAGTGACCAAAGGCAAGTTTGTCACCCAAGACCAGGCCGACTGCAGATGGGTGGTGACTGAGAAGGAGGGGGGCATCGTCTTGAAGGCTGAGTGCACCCGACAGGATGACAAGTTTTCCTGTTTCTTTACGGGCAATCCAAACCCATGCCTGGAGTCCAACAAAAAGAGCACCTATTGGAAGCAAATTAGCCGGAGCCTGCGCTCTCAGAAGGCCATCTGTGGGGACGCCAAGAGCGTCCTGAAGACCAAGGTGTGCAGAAAGAAGTTTCCAGAAGCCAACCTCAAGCTGGCGAACTCCACTCTGATTAGGAAGAAACCCAGCCAGGAGGCAATGGAGCCCTCTCCCAGGGAGCCGAGCATGGCCAATGAGGCCTCCCTCATGGAGCCTAACAAGGTCAAAGATCAGGTCATGGCCAAAGAGAACATCTTCCTTGACCCAGCAGGGTCCAAGACCGTGGCCAACAACGACCCTGAGTGTGTGGAGGACCCAGACGTGGCAAACCAGAAGAATGCCATGGACTACTGTGGGGAGAACTGGGGCTCTCTCTGCAAGTTCTTCATCACCATGGTACAGGGTGATTCATGCTAAGGAGGTCAGAGGAAATCAGAATCCATTAGGAGGTGTCATGGCAAAGCCCTTCAGTATGCTGTAAGCTCCCCTGTAAGCCGAGCACCGTGCTACAGGACTGCAGCGGATTATTTAAACAGATTTTGTCATTTTTGTTACTGTGTTTTGGAATTTGCTTTATATTCATTTCCTTAGGTGTGATTTTCAGAGGTCGTTGAGCTCGATGTTTCCACGGCCCGCAAAGCTATGTGCATCTGAGCAGTAACAACCAGTCTTTGAGCTGAATGAGCCAGAGGGATGATTTCAGTGCGATGCACTTTCTGCCGAATGAACAAAAATAATAAAGCTCTGTGCATTTTTCAGAAATACGTTCAACCACTGTTTGATTTCTCTGTGTCTAGTTCCAATGAGCTCATAAGCAGGCCCCCGATTATCAGTGCAAAAAATAAGGAACGAATTCCTATTTCCTGCCCATCCCAAGTCATCCCATAAGGTGACCCACTCCAAACCCCTGTCTTCATACTTTTCTCTATTGGTTTGTACTGTTTGAGTCTAGACCTAAATGGAATGAAGAATAAAGCCAGGTGACTCTCTGAGGTAAGGATTTCTAAATAGAGGGAACAGTCAGTGCCCATGCCCTAAAAATTAGTAAGCTATAAGCTCCTACTATGTGCCAGGCATGGTTCTAGGGGAAGGAAATAACAGAAAACAAAAAAGAAAAAACTGTCCTCTTTTCATGGTGCTTATATTCTAATAGCAGGATCACGTTTGGCAAGTTCAGAAATATCAACAACTGCAGTGCATTGTAGGACAGTGCATTGTAGGACCTGTGCACCTTACCCTGTTCCCAAGAGAGTGAAACCAACATCCCAGAGCCTCCCCATGGACCTCCTGGCTACACCACGGGAATGACGTTGTCCCTTAACGTCTACATAGATTTTCAGCCATATGCCTCCCTCCCCCACTCATACATCTCAATTCTACATAGTCATGAAATAGGAAAACACTTCTAAGGGTCATTAAATAATAACCCTGCTCGGGTCTGGGTGATATAAACATTGGAGAACTGACCAGATCCGACCCAAGGGGAAGCCTTCTTAAGATCCTGTCCAGCCCAAGAAGCTGATGGTTCTTCTAGGTCACTCTTGGCCTCTGGCCACTGGCCGAAGTGGGAGGAGGCTTATTTCCAACAGGGCAGAGTCACGTGGACCTGGACGAGGTTTGTCTCTGCTGCTTCTCAATCAAGGTGTCTGGCTCAATATTTAACTCCCTGAGCTCCAATAAGCTCATCTTGACAATGGGAATAATGAAACCACCTTTAAGGGTGGTTGTAAGACATACGTTGGTCAATAAATCTGCAGCACTGAGAGACTCACCTAATGCTCACATAGTAGGTGTTCAGTACAAGTGACATCTGAAGTCCAGAGCACAAAACTGGTTGTGGGAGGAGCTCAAATTCTCCTATGCAAACTTTTTAAAAGTGTGAGCTTTGTTTCTTTTCTCTGTAATACAATAAGCAAAGCGGAACAGCCATTATTGATCACCTACTATGTACAAGTGGCTTTGCCCCATTCTCTTATTTCATCCCTCCAACAATCCTGTCTGATAGATGCAATTGTCCTCATTTTCTAGATAAGAAAACTGAGGCTCAGAGAAGCTTAGCGACTTGCCAGGGTCACGAAGCCTGTAAGAGGCACGGCCTGTAAGTGAGAATCCCAGGTCTAGAGGTCTCCTAGCCCTTTTTGCTCGTAATTTTCTGAAGCTCGTAATTTCCTTCCCCTGATGCGAGCAAAGTGACATTTGTGATCTTTAGACATGAACCGAGCCATAAAGAGAACAGGATGTATCAGTCCCTTTTATGTTCTTTGAAAGAGAAAATTCCAGACGCTAAAACTTCCATTCCTCCTCAGACTTCTGTCATAGTCACAACCTGAAGTGAAGTTTTAAGAACACAGTAAACAATATGTAAAGATAACACAGGCTTTACATTAGCCTCTATTCAGTTTGGCACTCCATATTTTATCTCTGAGGACTTTCTGGATATGAAGTAGAGGAGCCAGGTGTGTGTGTGTGTGTGTGTGTTTTCTTAAGCTATAATCCCCCTTAATAGCAAGAGACGGGAGGCTTTCATGGTGCTTATATGCCAAACACTGGAATATAAGCAGGCAGGTAAGCGGTGCTGCAGGATGGCATGTCTGCATCCATGACAGCCACTCAGTGGTGGGAATGGCTCGTGCTCCTTATCAAACTACATCTCTTCCCTCCGGTTGCCTGGGCCGTGTGTTGTAACTCACATCCACACCAGTGCTGACTTGAATCTCCGGAGTCCAGCACACCTTACCTGGCCTCCTCCCCATTGCCCTCTTTCCCCAGACTCCCTTCTAAATTGTTTTTGGCAGAACAAGCAAAGGAGGCATAAGTGTCTGGGCTGACAGCTCCCATTCAAATACGAGGCCAGCCATCACCTGCCGTGTTGGTTTCCATAACACCATGTGTACAATGCTCGCCTTGAAATCTCTCTCTCAAAAAAACTTCATGAACAATATGCAAGAAAACCTTTATTTGGAGCCCTGCTGAGTGAAGGATCAGGGTGGATGGTGGGGAGAAGTATCTTGAGAAAGGTTGTTTTGGGAACTGGTAAGTTGGAGGTGGGCTATCCAGAGGGAGTTTTCATCAGGCAGTTGGATATATGTATAATAATATAGCAAAGCTGGTCTCCCTCGTGTCTATCACTACAGCCCCAGCCCTTAGGGAACAGTCCAGCACATACTAGAGCCTCAGTAAATACTGGTTGAGTGAATGAAAGAGAAGGAGAGAAATCATGGAAGGGCAGATTAAAGGCTTCAGAGTAAAAGAAACTGGGTTTGACTTTCTACTTGTGTGACCTGAGACAAGTTATTTTTCCTGTCTAAGCCTCAGGTTCCTCTTCTTCAAATGTACTTAAGAGTTTCTGTCCAGTAAGAATTAGACATGATTTAATTAAAGTCTAAAGCATGATCCTTACATAGTGGATTTTCATTAAGATTTTGTTATGAATGAATGAATGAATGAATGAGCCAATTAGCTGAGAGAGGAGACAAAAAGGCAATGTTCTAGAAAGGTTGCACGAGACTCCAGACACACCACACCAAGGCCTGCCTGTCAAACGGAGCCTGGCTGTTCCTAGTCACCTTCCAAAGGCCACCCTCTACTTAATGGCCCTTACGACGTCCCACGCTAATGGCCTGATCAGAAGCACTTTCCATGAAGTAGGAGAAAGGTGAGCACAAAGCTGTTCTTCAGGGCAACCTTTCAGGTTTCCTTAACCTGCCTTCCAGTTTACTTCCCATGGCTCCTGCTCCTCATCTCCTTCACATCTCCAGCTTGATTGCTCTGGGGCTGGGGTTTGGCAAGAGCAAGAGTCCAAGAAGCCAGATGAGCCACCCACACTAGACACCACTGTTGGGGATGCTTGAGGCTGGAGCCTTCAGACTCTGGAAACAAGGTAGGGCAAAGGGGTCAGCTCCAGAGCAGAAGCAGGCGTGAAGGCCAGCCAGGACCAGTCACTTACTAGGTGCTTTCTGCGTGCTAGGGCCAGTGCTTCCCAGCCGGCTGCAGGCTAGAATCACCTGGGGGGCTCTAGAAAACCCCAGTGCCCAGGCTGCTCTCAGATCAACGACATCAGAACCACACAGGTGGACAGCTCGGGGATTTTTTTAAGCTTTGCAGGTGACTGTAATGTGCAGGCAAGGTTGAGATCCCCTCTGCCTGGCACTGTTCCAAGTGCTTTCCCAGAATGATCTCATTTCATCTTCAGGACTCCTTGTTGTCAAGGCTGTCCTACAGATAAGAAACTGGGGGTGCGGGGAAGTTTGGCATTTGCTGGAATAAAATTTAACAATATAATTTAAAAATATAAAAAATATTTTAATATAAAAATAATATTAAAAATATAAAAAATATAAAAATTTAAAATATAACAAATAATTATTATAGTGAAAGTACTTGAATTTTGATAATTCAAAATGTACATGATAACAAGAACAACAAACCAATGAGAAAGCACACACATTAAAAAAAAGAAAGCGCACAACTGCATCCACTGAGACGTAACGCTGTTTATACCTGCGTGATGTCCCCCAGGCCCCTTTAGACGCACGTAAAAAATATTTGTAATGGGATTATAACATCACCTGCTTGTGTAACTTATTTTTTAACTTAAATTATCATGAACATTTTTGATGATACACTTGCCTCTGCAACATCTTTTTAAGCTTAAATAGCATGCAGTGTGTGATATATTGTAAATTACGGTAGGGCTGTCCCACTGTTGGGAAATTAGATTGTTGCTGTTGTTTGTTATTATAAACAATGTTGTTACAAATCATCCTTAAAGATAAACCTTTTTTTTTTAACATTAGGAATTCTTTGTCTTTAGGATAAATTCCTAGAACATAGACTGTCAGGTTCAACAGTTTACTTTTGAAAGAAGCTTTTTATTATTTTAAAACTCAAACATTCGTAAGTAAAGAGATGAGCTCAGTGAATGTCCAAGTATCTTTCACCCAGTTTAAACAACTATCAGTTTGTGGCCGATCTTGTTTCACCTACAAAAGGTCCCAATTATCCTCTCGCCTGGATTGCTTGAAGCAAATCCCAGACACTTAACATTTTATTGGTAAGTATTTCAACTTGTATCTCTAAAAGACAGGGCAAGAGGATTCCTTTTTTTGTTTAAAGCTCTTGGAACATATTTCAGAACTGCCTGCCAAGCAATTTTGCAACAATTTCCATTCCCACCAACAGTGTGAGAATGTGGCCATTTCTCCTCACTTTGTCAGCCCCAGGTGTACCAGTTCAGTGATCAGCTAAGGTGAGGCGGAGGGAGTGGGAATTAAACACCCAAAGCTAAAGCAGAGTGTTCAATAGAGGTGATTAAAGATGGGAAACCAGTTACAATGATATTGGAAAAGGTAAAAGGGCAAACAAGACTTAGTGAGGCAGGCAGCCCCACAGCCAGAAGCTTCCCACTAGCAACCC
Organism: Rhinolophus ferrumequinum; assembly: GCF_004115265.2. Lineage (NCBI taxonomy): Eukaryota > Metazoa > Chordata > Mammalia > Chiroptera > Rhinolophidae > Rhinolophus > Rhinolophus ferrumequinum. The sequence continues at coordinate 78,432,511 of NC_046288.1, forward strand.
CAGGGCTGGAGGGACAAAGGGAGCAAGTGGAGTGACGAGAGCCCAGGGACCAGGGCACTCAGCTAGTGGCGGGACCCTCGAGGGAAGAACCTTCTGAGGGGAGCTAGGGTCAAAGCTGCTAGAAATGCCACCAGAAACAGAGAGAAGGAATATCTGGCTTCTTCCTTCCCTCGGTTCCACTGGCCAATCCTAATCTGAAGCCAGTAAGCAAAGGAGTCTGGGAAATGGGTTTGCTTCGGCCTCCCACCCCCACAAAGACAATGGGCAGCTTGGGAGAGGAGGGGGAACGGATCGGAGAACCCACAAGCCAATGGGAGCTCTCTGAACATGCCACTTTAGTTTAGTTTTGGTAACTAATATGAGCATACACATGTCTGCAAGTCATGAGCGAAGGCATGAGAGTGACAAGTAGAAAGTGTAGATTGCAGAGTGAGAAGACATGTGCTGTTGGGGAGAATGTAAATTCGTGCAAACCATTTTGAGGGGAATTTGTCAATATCTCTCAAAATTTAAAATCACAAGCCTTTTAGCTTCATCATTTCCCTTCTGGAGAGTTAGGCTCCCATATACTTGCACGTAACAAAGATGTGTGCTTGAGGATGTTCGTTATGGCGTTGGTTACAATAACAAACCACCGGAAACAGCGGGCATATCCGTTGGGACTGGTTGAAAACCATGAAGGAGTTGGTTGGAATGATTCTAAGAGATGCAGCTGGAGAAATAAAGGTTACAAAACTGTACAAGTCACGCTTCCACATTCTTATAAATCAGTACGTGTGTAAAATGTCTCAAATTCTGATGTACATGTGTAAAATGTCTCAAATTCTACACAATTGTTTCTCAAATCACTGGCAGCAACTACTGCCTTTAGGGAGAGGAAGCAGGACACTGGGGTAGGAGAGAGACCTCTGTACCTTTTGACCTTTAAAATTTGTTCACTATGCTGCGTGTTAGGCTGAACCACAGGAAATCGCCAACATGGTGTCACTTTTGACCCATGAAATAGGTATTTCTTATAGTCTGTACTAACATTTCTTTATCGATGATAGCAGTAACTGGTTTTTAAAAGACCAGCAGGAAGAGTTATTACTCTTGGAATGTGAAATTGGAGTTGATACTTTCAGTAAGGTAAGAAGGTGACATGTGATATGTCACCCACCCAGTATCATGATGATTTCACGTCTTTCGGAATTAAATTAGAAAAACTAGAGTGACATCCCACAAACTTGCTTCTTTCAAAAGTTTACAAGAATGGCTTCTTGATTCTCAAGATAATATCGAGTTTTAAAGAGGCTTAAAGTGAAGGTGAGCTGAGAGGCAGTTTGGGGCTGCATGTGCTTCTCCGTCAGTTCTAGAAGCTGCCGGAGGCGCCAAACACACCAAACTGAGAAGCATGTCATACCTCTGCCACTGTTTGAGGAGCTGTTCATCTGTTCCCAGAGCCGAAGTACGAATTTCTTCACTTTCAAAAAGATAAAAAGAATCTTAAGCAATATTGACAGCTTCTGATGAAAAACAGCCCAAGGCCCTTTGCTTTCCAGATCCTGCCAGGAACGTGGAGTTTCTCTGACAGATGACTGGACTTGTTCTCATGCACCAGGAGCATGTCGTGGGGGCAGGCGCTACAGCCTGGACAGAGCACAGAGAAAGGTAACAATAACACCAGGAAAAGTAGGGGACTTTGGCAGGGCACTAAGAGACTTACACATGGTATCTCATTACCCCCACCCCACCCCACCCCCACACGAAGGGGTGGTACCTGGTGCCCGTTTTACAGGTGAGGAAAATGGGGCTTCAGGAGGTCAAATAACATAGCCACCATCTCCCCTAAGCTGGAACGAGCAAAAGAGGGGACCATTACCAAAACCTAAAAGGAAACGGTGCCTGTGGCTTCAACACTAGACACCCTGCCCTATCACCGCTGGAGCCAGAGCGGATGGAAGAACCTGGGGTTGGGCCCAGAGAGAGGCAAGAGAATAAACATCCCAGCTTCTTTCTCCCTTTTCCCTCTGACGTCCTTCTGGTGCTTCCCAACGGCCAAACCCAACCAGACGCCAGAGAGCAAATGAACACAGCTAAGCCAGTCCATGAGGTCCCTCGTCTAGGTTAGAGAAAGCCAGAGAAAGGCGGCATGTGGATCTGGAAAGGGAGAGTAAGACCATCCAGAACTTCTAGGTTTAGGAATTGATATTTTATCCCATTAGTGACGGGTACCATGGAGCGTTTTAGGTCGGGAGGCAACATGGTCAGATGTGGGTTTTCATAAAGACTTCTCTGGCAGTAGTTTCATGGACAGACTGCAGGCAGTGACACATGAGCCAGGGAGGCCAACTGGCCCAGGGAAAAGAGGAACCAAGGGGAGAGATGATGAGGAGCAGAAAAAGGGTAGAGCTAGAAAGGGGAGTAAAAGGAGGGTACGATTTGATTTTTTAAAGGAGGAAGGAGCGAAGAAAAGAAGGAAGGGAGGGAGGAAGGAGAGAGAGAGAAAGGAAGGAATTAACTGATGGGTTGCAGTGAAGATAAAGGCCAGGATTTATATTTGGATGACCAACTGAATTTTTGTGCCAAGAACTAATATAATTTTATATGTATATATATGGTCACAAACAGGTTTAGAGGAAGGTGACTAATGAGATTTATTTGGGCCAAGTCGAATTTATGCTGTTTATGGGACATCAAAGTCTAGATATCTAGCAGGCATTCTGATTTAAGTCTAAATACTGAGTAGTCTCTGTCCAGAGACTTAGATATGAAATCTATCAGTAGGCGAACTCTAGTTAAACCCATGAGGATGGATAAGGTGTGCCAGGGAGACAGGCTATCCAGAGAAGGGGAGGACCTTCTCTGGGCCATAGACCAGGAGGAAGGCCAGAGAACGCGAGGAGAGCCAGGAGAACGACGCTTCTTGAGAGCAGAGGCTGCAGTGCTCAACCGCATTATATTCAGCAGTAAGAAAAGGACAAGAGTGTCTGGAACTTAGGAGGTCGTAGGTGACTTTAGAAAGAGCAGGTGTGACTGAATGGATGGCTGTGGATTGAGAAATGAAGGGAAGGTGAACTGGACACTGAAGTAGACAGTCTGAAGTCGACTACTCTCCTTACAAGTTGGGACGAGGAGGGAGATGGGTAGAATGATACCTCGAAAGACAACCGGGTCAGTGAAGTTTTATGACATGAAAGAGGCTTTGAGGAAGAGCTGCTAGAGAAGGAGAAGCAAAGAAGAGGAAGATGCTGGTGATATTTTAGAAAGGGAAGAACCCAGATGGAGCCCAGACCTGAAGGAACCAGGATGGGACAGAGCCAAGCACCCTCTGTACTGTGATTGCCTGTTATTTGCCTGTCCTCCCAAACCCCACTACTGGGCTGGGAGCTCCATATCTGCTGCACCAAGCACATTGCCTGGCGCATGGGCACACTCAATCAGTGCTTCCTGAGAGAATGGAGGTGGGTGGCTGGGTGGAAACTCAGTTCTACAAGGTCAGGGCAGAAGAAAAGATACTTCTCTCTACAACTTGCACGAGAAGGCTAAGGTTTAAAACATGAACTCATCCCACAGAGCTGCAGACATCTGGAGCAAGATAACAGTCTACAGTGACAAAATGTTCAAGATTTACATTAAAATACACACCTAAACACAAAACTCCCAACCACATCAGGCTGGATGACAGCCTCTATGCTGAGAGTTGTTGGATTAGAATCAGAGAGGTTAGAAACCAACTATCTTTGTGTTTAGATTAATTGGACATTTTAATAGCACTTATTTTTATTAGCTCATTTAATTTGGCTTATAGGACGCTACTGTGTTTGTGCTGTCTCACTTTTATCTTGGCAGGGTGGGGAAGTTAGTCAGGCCTTTCTCAAGGCATTGCTTTAGGTTTGCAGTTGAATTTCTCTCCCAGAGCGACTAAGGGTTTGGCTACTTGCAAAGAGAACTGAGGAAGGGGTTCTTGTTGTACTGGATCGAGGTCTCCAAGGACTGTGGTCCCCATTACTCCTCCCTCCTTTATGGCAAGAGGAATATCTGAAGCCTGCAATTGGCTGCATCAACCAGAAAAGTCACACACATGGTGGCTGGCTGAGAAGGTGCTGAAAAACAGAACAAGAAAGGTGGCAAATTTGGGAAGAGGGTGAGGGAAAATGGGAAAAGCAAAAAGCTGGTATGTCTTTTGAGAAGTAACATAGAAGAGCAAAATGCACTCATACCTTGGGTCCCAACTTCACATTTCCCATTGGCGTGGGCAAACCCCCAAGAACCTCATCTGTAAAATGGAAATGCATTCAACTAAAATTTAGTTGCCCCCTGCAGTGTGCCACATACTATGCTGGGCACTTAAGAGAACATCAGTGAACAAGAATAATACCCTTCTTCCAAATATTGTAAGAAGTAAATGAGATAATGTATGTAGAATTACCCAGTGACAATCCCCGAAAGGTACTGAATTAGATGTAACTGCAATGATGATGGTGCTTCTCATACATGGAACACGATGATACAAGAATGTGACGAGAGGAGGAGGGTAGACAGAATGATTGCTGAATGTCTCCCTTGTCAGCGAGGCTGTGAGCGCCCTGAAGCCAGGGATCAGGTCTGCCTCATCTCTGAATCCCCAACACAGTCCTCCACACATAAATATTTGAGTATTCACTGGAAATCATTCTCAACTATTGCCAAGTACGCTACTGAATTCCTCCAAAGTTTATGTTCTTCCCCTGTAAACACCCCATCTCCTAGGGTCCTTCTGACAACCAGAGGAAATGCAAGGCCCTGGGTACAATGTCCGGTCCATAAAGGTGCTTCGGAAACCCAGTCAGTTCTCAAGGGTCACTTCCTATTTGCAGACTCAGCCCAGATGAATCCACTCACCTAGTATTCATGAATGGGAGAGCCTTCAGGGCTCCTCCAGTGAGTCCCATGTGTATAGGGGTAGAATGAGTCACAGTGATGTGAAGGGACTGTCCAGAACCACTCACTCAATAAGAGACAGACAGAACAGGGCCGGGGCCACGCTCAGGGAAGGATGCACGGGGCCTGAGGCTGGTCACTGCCCTCCAGGTATGTCTGCTGCCATCAGGGAGATGAGCACTCACAAGAGAAACAGGTGCTTGATTCAATGTCAGGTGCTCGTGGGATTCCAAGATTGGGGAAGAACACGTGAGCGGGAACGGTACAGGAGGAGGCTGTGGGCAAAAGCTGGGCTTTGAGAGGGTGAGAGGAGTAGGTGAGAGGGGTTTATAATCAGAGGTGAGAGTGGGTGTGATCAATCCAGGGGACAAAGAGGAGAGCCAGACTGTGGGAAAGAGGCCAGGTTACCTAACCTGTGCCAAGTTCCTACAGTAATGCGGGGACTCTGGTCCCGCTCCCTGCATAAGAACGCAGGACATGGTGAGGCCAAAAACGAAAACCCACAGAGCCACAGATAGGGGAGACATACCACTATAGTCTCGCTGGAGGCTGGGTTGGAGACACAGAGAGCAGGAGTCACACGACCCCAGCCATGGCAGTGCTATTCGTGGCTAATGGCTAACTGGTTACAGCTGATGGCCAACTAGTCACAGCTGATGGCCGTCTACTGCCCGATCCAGCGCCTTCCCATGTGAGGCCGAGAGCCTGGAAACTGCTCTCTGGGACTCTGTCCCCCACCTACTGCAGGCCTGCCAGGGTTCTCCACCCTTCCCATAACTTTTGAGACAGGTTGTTGCTGTTGTCGTTGCCATTTTATAGATGGGGAAATTTGGAGTCTTTAGTCTACAGCACAGCAGGCATTTGAACCAGGTGACAACAAAGCTTTTGAGCCTTTCACTCTGCGTATGTGTCTTCTTGGAGGAGCCGGCTGTGCCTGGCCTGTGTGGCCCTGCATGACCTAATATAATGAACCCCTTCCTTTTGGAAAATGTGGGTAACTAACCATTTTTTTTAACGGCAGTCATCTCCTGGTCTGCGGGCCTCACCATACGGGAATGATAATGAAATCGACATTTTAAAACATGTGCCTCGGGCAGAGGGCTGGAAGAGATGTGGACAATATGTGAGTGTCACTTAGCTTTGTCTTGGATGGGGACAAAAGGGCTCTGACTAGGCTCAGTCTTCGGGTGTCCTGAATCTTCTGTCTCACTGGGATTCACAGAATCAAAGTAAGGCCCAGGGCAGAGAGCTGAGTCATTGGCAATTTGACAGGTCCTACACAGAGAGAAATAAGTGCTTGCATGATTTTTCAGGATGCTCGTAATAAAGAAATAAGCCCTAATGCGTCTTTTGGAGCAAAAATTAATATACGATGTGGTATTATTTTCTGGGAAATATGGTAGGGCTTATTTTATATTACGAGCATCCTGAAAAATCATGCAAGGGTTTATTTTCCAGTTAGGTCTTATTTTCGGGGAAACACGGCAGTGAAGGCTTCTCATGTGTCCTTGTTTTGTGGTAAAGTTTGTCAGAATCCAAAGCTTACACACATTCTTGCCATAAAACCCACAGTCTTCTTAAATTACAGGGTCTATCACACAGGTTGAGGAACATGAAGACTTGTGTCGGAAAGCCTCACTCTTCCTCGTGTGTGTCTCCTCTACTCACACCACCACCATACTCACAACACTTCTGACACCAAACCTGTGGGTTTTCCCCACACCAAGCAGTTCTGTGACACCAGCTGGGTGTCCTACAGTTTAACTCAATGGACGTAGAATCAGATCCCACAGATTAGGGTTCCGTCCCATGAGACTGCCCCCCACTTCAGATGCCAATGGCAATTAGTAGGTCCCCAGGCTACCCACAACTTCTCTCCAACTTAGCTACAAACTGGAAGTTCCCACGACTCCCTCCTCAGGCTGGATAAATTTGTTAGCACGTCTCACAGAACCAAGGCAACCACTTACATTTACCAGTTTTTTAAAGGATATGATAAAGGACACAGATGAACAGCAAAATGGAGAAATACGTAAGGCAAGGTCTGAGAGGGTTTCTAGTGCCTCTATCCCCGTGAAGTTGGGGAGCGTCACCCTCCCTATGTGGATGTGGTCACCAACCTGGAAACTCTGTGGACCCCATATTTTGGGGATTTTATGGAGACTCCCTCAGTAGGCATGATGGATCATTATTAACTCCATTTCTAGCCTCTCTCCCCTGTCTGGAGGATGGAGAGTGGGACTGAAACTTCCGTTTTTCATCTTGGAAGCTGCCAAGCTGCCTTATTCTTTCTGGTAATCGGCCCCCATCTGGGTGCCCACCAAGAGTCAGTCACCTCATTAGAACAAAAGGCACTACCAGGAATTTCCAAGGGATTTAGGAGCCCTGTGTCAGGAACCAGGGGCAGAGACAAACACATATTTTTTCTATTATTTCACAAGATCCTACCTATGAAATTTGAATCTGTTTGAATAAATGTATTTGAAAACAAATTACACACATCCTTTCTTAACTGAAGTTAATTCAAAGGGGGCACATGGATCATAAACTAAGCAACCAAAATAAGAATATTTAAGCTTTTGGTGAAGGCCAGAAGCATGCACTCACCTGTTGCTAGAGTATACAAACTTTAGTGTCCCGATAATACCTATTTTGGTGGTTTAAGAGATGTTTATTTTATTTATTTCTAGCTTTTCAGAAACTTATAGTGACACTAATTTTTATTAGTATAATTAAAGTCAATATCTTTACTGACTCTTTCCTTCCTCATTTACAGACGTGGCAAACAAAGTTTAAAGAAGCAAAATGCACAAAGACTGCTGGCTGGAAAATAATGGAGCCTGATTTCGTGTCTATAGCGAACAAGTGACATTGTCAGCATAGTGGCTTGTGGTGACTGGTGTGTTATTGAGTTTTCCCAAAAGCAGGACTCATCAGCAATGCTGTGTGAAGGACGTGAAATGCCACACAACTCACAGAGGAACAGAGTCAAGCTCCAGCTGGTAGATTTTATGATCAATGCACCACCATATCATGGCTTACTTACGGAGATTTTACTCCATAGACGTTTCTGTGCAGGAACCTCAGAGATTCTCCAACTCTGAGAACGTTTTTTTCCTGCTCTTTGTTGGTTTGTTTTTACTTTCCCAAATGTCATGAGTATGACTGTTTTCACCGGCGCTACATAATTAAGGGTCTAAGGTCTGCCCTGGTTGCAGTTTTGAAACTGCTGTGTAAGTCTTTGCCTCAGCACTTCTACTTTCAGTAAAGTAGTTTTGAATGATTGATCTTGAACTCCTCAGTGTGGCAAATTTGGTTCCGGGTCCACATCACAAGTAAGATCTCCCCACTTCCTAGTGCACCGAGACTTGATGGTGGGCCTAGAAGATTGGGTTCTAATTCCAGCCCTGCTCATGTCAAGCTGTGTGACTGTGGGGAAGTCATTTATCCTCTGTGAACTTTCATTTTCAGGCAACTCACTTAGAAACCATTCATTGAGGTTCTACCTGGTACCAGGCCCTGGGCTAGGTCACACGGCATAGAGATTAAGAGCACAGGTTTTGGAGCCAGACAGACCTGGGTTCACATTCCAGCACATTACCTTCCTAATTGTGTGGCCTTGGGACAGTCATGTCCCTTCTCTAATCTAAGATTAGCCAGTGTCCTGGGACCACATGCCTTCTCCATCCCCCCACTAGAACTGATTAAACATGTATCCTGTGTCCAGCCCTGAGTGAACAACAAACCTAGTAAAACCAGACACAGAACAGAGCTGACCACATGCAATTATCAGTCTGGGACACACGTTAACCCAGATGAACCTCTCCACAATGAGGTAGGCACTCTCATTATCCCTGTCCTGCAGCCAGGAGGTGTGGCAAAGAGAGGTTAAACAACTGGCCTGAGGTCACACAGCTACTAAGTGGCAGAGCCAGGATTCAAACCCAGGCAGTCTGAGCTCCATAGTCCCTGCCAATCACCCAACACAAGTTCAGGCTTTCAGTGACTTTCCCAGAACTTCAGCAACAGATTCCTGTGTGGTTTCTGCCACGACCTGTCCCCTTCAGTGGCTGTTCCAAGCAATAGTCCGCCCATGTCTCTCATAAAACCCTCCAACAGTTCCCTGCCACCTTCAGGATCACGACCAAACTCCTCGCCGGAACCAAAAGGCCCAAAGTCCTGCTGTTGAACAACTGCAGGCTCAGAGCTCATGAAGACATGCTCCCCCCTCCTCCAACCCAACCCCCACCCCTCGCTCCCACCACATAAGAACACCTGGGACCTTGAACTTGTGTGCTTTTCCTTATTCTGTTCCCTCTGCCCTCTGTCCCACACCCACACCACCACCAGGCCATGCCCAATTCATTTGATAATATAATACTTGGTATAATTTTATAAAATACAGTAATGTTAAAACAAAACTCCATGTATATATACATATATATGTATGTATCGGGGGTGCCAAAAATATGTATACAAGTGGACACTTTGGTCACTGTTGCTCAAGCAGTAGTTCACCGTAATCAGAAGTGTCTGGACGCTGATGGGAACCACTTTGAGCACCTCTTGTAATTGCAGAAGTCAAACGTGACTTGTATTCATCTTCTGTTATCGGTATATATTGAGTATTGCAATTTTAATACAGTTTTCCTTCCTTAAAATGTGTATACATTTTTTTGGCACCCCCATTATGTATAATCTCAAAAGGAATACATTCACATGGTGTTAGTTTGCTAGGGCTGCCACAGCCAAGTGCCACAGACTAGGTGGCTTAAACAATAGGAATTTATTTTTTCACAGTTCTGGAGGCTGGAAGGCCAAGATCAAGGTGGTGGGAGAGTTGACCTTTCTTCTGAGGCCTGTCCTTGGCCGCCTTCTCCCAGTGTCTACTGTGTGTCTGTGTCCTCTGTGTGTGTTTGGGTCCAAATCTCTTATAAAGAAGACACTCATGTTGGATTAGGGCCCACCCATGTGACTGAAGTCTAACTTAATCATCTCCTTAAAGATCTTGTCTCTAAATACAGTCACATTGTGAAGTACTGGGGGTTAAGACTTCAACATATGAAATTTGGGGGCGGCAGGGCTGCACAGTCCAGTCCATAACACGCAGTTAGACAAGTCCAGCAGAACAGAAGATACAAATAATAACAGAATGCGTTTTTTCCATTTCCCATGGCGTTCTTCACAGGAAACCACCCTGAAGAGTTTCTTCGGATACCCACCCACCTAATCCATATGGACAGACCAGCATATCCACCTCCCCCGCCCACTAAAATCAGTCAGAGGAATGGGGTCTTAATTTCCACAGTGTTTCTTCTTGCCTTTTCCACCTAATAGTATATCTTGGTTCTCTTTCCACAGCAACACGTATGCATCTGCCTCATGAGCTACAGAGCTCCCAGCACAGAAGTAAGTATGTTCTTTAATCTCACCCCTGGCGGTGAACACTTTGCTGGTTTCTGTCCTCTCACTATTACAAACAATTGCAGTGAATACCATTACACGTGTATCCAGCAAACTTTTGTGTGTAAATCCACAGGCTAAGTTCCCATGGGGGTGTTGCTGGGTCAAGGATATTTGCAGCCTTCGTTTTGGTGGGTTGTGCCAAATGTCTACCTTTGAAAAATGTCCCAATGTATGCTCCCACCAAGAGTGGATGAGAGAACCCACGCTGATGGGTGTGGTTAACTCATCCTAGGAATAGTTTCCAGCTCTTTGTGATTCCTGGGCTGAGTGCTGACCCCTACAGGTGAGCTAAAAGGCGGCTCTCTTCAGATCCCCAAAGCCATTTGTCTTTGTTATGGCTGCCAGCACGGCTTCCTGCACGCATTGATCTAGCCTTCAGTTCCTAGGGCATTCACCTCTGTATGTCCATTCTGGATCATAGTAGGTGCTCATTAAAGTTTATTGCATTGCTGATTGACTCCTGCAGTTCCATCCTAATATTACAATCCTGTGAGTCTAAATTGGGTGTAATGCTTTATTGTCCTGTGTCTCTAGGCCTGAGCACAGCACCTGACATAGATCAGGTATTCCCGAAAGAGCTCTGGAATGGAGCATATTCCTAGGAATCCAGGTCAACCATGATGGGCTCACTCTGCTTGTTTCTACAACTGTCCCTCTTCACCGTGACAGAGACAGAGGGAGGAAGGGGCAGACAGGGAGGGCTGGAAGAGGGCAGGAGGGAGAGAAAACTATACCTTTATACACTTGGGTGGGCATGTAGATGCATAGAAAACAATCTGAAATACATAGCAGGCCTGGACATTTTCCAGGTCCAGACATACTCTCCATACTTAATCCAGGAGACTCCCTATTCTTTAAACTTAATCACTTCTGCAAAATCCCTTTTGCCATGTAAAATGACATAGTCATAGCTTCCAGGAATTAGTACTTTGGAGATCTTGAGGGGAGGGAGGCGTGATTCTGCCTGCCATAGGCAGGGGCTTCTCTCTCCTCATCTTAGTTCAGTTTTGTACGTCCGCAGGTGTTAATTAACAGTGATTGTCTTTGGGTATGAGATTATGGGTCTCCACTGTTTTCTGATTTGATGGTATCTGGGGAGAAAATATTATTTTGAAATGGTTCCATTTGGTTTGGTTTAGGGAGTTACCTATGTTCTCTATTGTTGGACATCTAGGTTGTTTGCAACATTTATCTATAACAATCAGCACATAGCAGAAATAACTGGCAGAAAATGAATTAGAAATGAAAAGCAACCAGTGCCAGACAAAGCAAAACAAGGCCAAAGATTCTAAAAACAGACATCTGTTTTCACCGTGGCATGGGGACTTCTGACAGGTCCATGAGACCCTTTCAGGGGTTCACAAAGTCAAAACCATTGTCCTAATACACTAAGATGCCATTTGCCTTTTCACTCACTCCCTCGGGAGTGGACAGTGGAAGTTTCCAGAGGCTACAGGAATTTCAGGACAGATTGAATGCAGCAGAGAGGAGATTCAGCTGGCTTCCACTCAGCCAGACACAAAAGAGATTGGCAAAAATGTAAAACAATGTCACCTTTTTCATGATTCTTTTTGCATTGGATATTATAGTTATTTTTCACACAAAAATGTTTCTGTTAACATGTCTAGGTTTCTTATTGTTTTAAAATAATTGTTTTACATTTTATCAGTTTTAATTTCTACTACACTAAATATTAATAACTATAATTCACAGAAAGAAAAGCTTTTAGGGTTCTCAATAATTTTTAAGAGTTTAAAAGGGTCCTCAGGCCAAAATGTGTGAAACCATTGAGCCTGGCAGTCAAGAGGGTGGGGTCACATCCCACCCAGAGGGACCTGGCAGGGACGGAAAGGGCCTGGCTTGTTCTGCGGGGCTGGATTCCCGGCTGGGGGGAGTTGGGGGGGGTGGTGATGAGTGTGCAGAGCGGAAAGCCCCCCAAGGAAGAAAGAAGGAGGTGGTTGACTGAAGTGTCATTTCAGAGAGCTCCCTCTCTCTGCCTTCAGAACAGTCTGCAGGGAGTGGGGAGGGAGGACCCTTCTGGAATTTCTGACTTGCTGATTGAGCGACATAAGGAATTCAAGAGAAGCAGGTTTGGATAGACAGACCCAGGTGTGTGGTGCGCGTGGGTTCCTTGTCACCACCTGCAATGCAGGAAATTCGTCTCAAGTCCGTAAGCAAATCCGGGATAAATGAGAAGATCCGTAAGAGAGTAGATCTTAGAAGTTCTCATCTCAAGGAAAAAATTGTAGTTTATGTGTGGTGATGACTAGTAACTAGGTTTATTGTGATCATTTCACAATACATACAAATGCCAAATCATAATGTTGTACACCTGAAGCTAATATAATGTTATATATTAATTGCCTTTCAATTTTAAAAGACACTTTCTTAATGGAAACTTATAATCCTTTAAAAAATGTATATGATAGTGCTTCAGTCCCTTTAGAGGTAAAGAGCTGTGGTTTGGAAGTCTGACTTGGCCACTTTCTGACTGTAGTGGGTGGGCAGTTCTTGACATCTCTGGTCTTCAGTTTCCCCATCTATAAAATGATAATAAAAGCAGCCCCTTGTCGTGCGGGGTGGCCTACGGGGTCTCTGCTCCCGCTCCCCACATAAGAACTCAGGATACGGTGAGGCCAAAAAGGAATACCCATGGAGCCATAGGTAGGGGAGTCATACTACTATATTCTGGCTGGCGGCTGGGTTGGAGACACAGGAAGCAGGAGCCACACTGTTCGCAACCCTCACTGTTCCGCTTGCAGGCTCAGCCACCATCTTCTTGCTAGCCCCCATTTTTTCTGCTAGCGTAGCCACAGCAGTTATATTAGTGTCCAATGGCTCACTGGTTACAGCTGACGGCCAACTAGCCACAGCTGATGGCCATTTGATCACAGTTGATGGCCATTTACTACCTGAGCCAGCACCTTTCTATGTGAGGCCGAGAGCCTGGAAACTGCTTTCTGGGGCTCTGTCCCCACACCCCTACTTCTTAGAGTTGTTGTGACAGAATGGGTCAGGGTGCGGGGAGTGGGAGTACCTTTGGAGGTGACCATCTATCAATCAGGAAACCTTTATCATTCTTTCTAAATTCACTTTCTCTCTCCCTCCCGGGCTGACTAAGCCACTCACTTGGCAGCAGAGGGGGCTTGGTTGGTGGTTCACTCTTGCCTAAAGCATGTGGTGAAAGGAGAGCCAGCCCTCCCTGCCCCTCCTGTTCCCAGGCCCCCCCCCCTCCACCGCCCCCCTGATGTCGCCCCATTCGCACGGGCCATGCCAGGTACCGGGCTCGCACCTGCTCCCCAGAGCCCCGCTGGAGCACCAGATGCAGGAGCTCTGCTCTTCCGGCCCCCACCTCCTCTCCCTGCATCCAACACCAGGCTTCGCTGAGCCTTGACCCCCCCCACCTACGCTGTCATCTGGCCCATCCCATTCCTTTTGACAGCCCCCTCCCCTTAAAAGGCAGGTGCCCCAATTCCTAAGCAGGGGAAGGAAGGGAGCCACCCGCAGCGGGGCATTTCCTACAAGGTTGGCCTTGAGCCACCTTTTTATTATGTTTCCTGAGACCCAAACTGGCTTTTTCTACTTCGCTGGCAAAGATTGTCACGGGGGGGGGGGGGAAGGGGGGAAAGGCCTAAGATGTGACTGCCAGGCCCCCCCACCCCGATTCCACCACGAGTTGCCTTAGAGTCAGGAGCTTCATCTGACCTTGGAGACGTCCCTTCAGATGATTCTGGGGAAATACCTGATGTCAGTAATTAAGCTCTCGTGCGTACTTACAAGATGGCAGGCATCCTGCTAAAATGCTTTTTACCTTGTTATCACATTTAACCTTCTCTCCCGGGAGGTTTGTGTCATTGCCCCAATTTTCAGATGAAGAAATGTAGGTCCAAGGAGGGTGATTTACATGGTAAGAGACAGAAGCAGGGAGCAAAAAGCTCTTGGTGTAATCACTCTGCTTTTCCACTCTCTTACTCTATGGTGAATCAGTTGACATCAGCTGAGAGTCAGAATAGGACATTCTAGTTTCCTTGGCAGAGGACAAAAATAAAACAAGGGAAAATATGCATTTTGATGGTAAGTGTCCAGCCCATTTTATCCTCACAGTAGCTCCTCAGAAAATCCCTCAAATATGTGATCATGTATTATAGAAATGAAAACTTGAAACCTGTATCATTTTACTAACCAATGTCACCCCAATAAATTTAATAAATAAATTTTTAAAAAAGGAAAATAAAATCCCATGATTCATTCATACACTCATTCAACAAACATGTGTTGAGTCCTTCTATGCGTCGGACGCCACATTTGGCAGTGGTGTCAGACATTAATCCCTGCTCTCATGAAGCTGACATTCTAGGGGGGTGGGAGTGGGGCAGACAGGGAATAAACAATAAATGTAAGAAAATAAAAATTTAATTATGTATTAAAATAAGTGCTATGAGTAAAAGTAGAGCATGATGAGGGGGATTCAGAATATAGGGAAGGAAGGCGCATTGGAATTATAAACAGGGTTTTCAGGATAGGACTCTGACAAGAAAGCAAGGGCGTATGAGGTTACCGCTATCTTAGGAAAGAATTTCCTAGGAAGAGGGAATGGTGAGTGCAATGGTTCTGAGACTTGACAGTAACTGGAGCAACTAGGACGCTAGCAGGCTGGAGAGAAGGGAACGAAGGGAGGGAATGAAGAGGAAAGTATGATAAGATGAGGTACGAATGAGGAGGCATGTCATGTCCTATAGGACAGGTCGTTGTAAAGACTGACTTTCACTCTGGGTGCCATAGGAGGCTATTGGAGGAGTGACATGATCAAACTTTCATTTTATCAGGATCACTCTGCCCCTAGCCCAAGAGTAACATGCAGGGGTCCTAGGTGGAAGCAGAACACCAGGTCTGAGGCATTTGTGGCAATCCAGTTGACAGATAATGATGGCCAAGGACCAATGTGGGAGCAGTGAAGGTGGGCAGAAGGACTTGGATTGCGGACATCTTTTGAATGTAGGGTCAATGGGATTTGGCGCTGAACCGGACGTGGGTCGTGACCAAGAGGAATAGACATGATTTGAATGTTTGACCGACCTGAAAGAATAGAGTTGCCATCAACTGAAGCAGGAAATGCCGTGGAAGGAATGTTGGTGGTGAGGATTATTTCACTTTTGTTTCTCAGCAATTGTGTAAACAATTGATAAAGCACAACCGCATTTGGTGTGGGGCTTTCCCTATGCCCTAGTGTGCTGCTTCGTTATGTTAGTTGGGCTTCCACAACACTGTATGCTCCCAGCTTCTTTTTTACCACTGCTGCCTGGTAAATTTCAACCTATCTTTAAAATCTTAGATAAATGCAAACTTCCTGTGAATCCTATGATGACACTGGGTGCATAGTGTCAGGCCTCCCTCTTCTGAACAATCTCAGCTCCTATCGTCTATACCACCCAATGTGACATTCTATGTTATGCTGTCATTTGTGGTTCACTACTTCGTTAAGGTTTGCTAGCTACTGCTCATAAAAGGTCAAGGCTAACAAGTTATCCTTTGTATCTCACAGGGTAGCTAACTGACCGAGCTTGACTCTGAATGGGACTTGATGACCCCTTATTGATTGGGCTGCTTTTAGACATTGTGGTGAAAGACCATTGTCATATCAGATGGGAATCACAGATTTGGTATCATGGAGTCAGCACTTCTCTAATTCAAAGGTCTTGTACTCAGATGAGAAACTTGGGTCCCAGAGAGGGAAAGTAATCGGTCGAAGGTCTTAGGGAATTAGAGAGCCCAGGGCTAGGACGCAGTTGCTCTGATGTTTAGACCGGTGCTCTTTCCCCCACACTCATAAACTGGGCCTTGGGCAACTGGCATCTCCTAACACAGATTCCAAAAGGAGACTCTAATTGCTTAAGGGTGGGTACAAAAGGTGTTTTGAAACCGACATTCTCACACTCTAGAAGGACACTACCAGGTGGTGGTAGTACCATTGCCACAGACTCTTTGAATAGCAATGTGGCAATATCGAATCAAACTTGTAAATGAACAAACACTTCAACCCAGCAAACCCATTCTAGATATTTGCCTTATAATAGACTCTAGGTTGTAGACTCAAGGTTTTCGCTTCCTATTTTCGTCCGACCATACTGGCATTGGTTGGTAACTGCTTCAGAGCAGTGTTTCTTCAGTCTGGCTGACAGATCCATCTATGAAACTTGTACTGACCGTGTTTGAGCCTGAAGACAGCTACGAGGGCATCAAACCTCTCTGCCCACCTGGCCTTCAGGGCAGGGTTGGAACAACTTCTCAGTGAACCCAGTAGTGAATTATCTGCTTTTATCACTTTCCCGTGGCCTACTGAGTAACTGCTATGATTAAACAAGTTCATTTTTACATAAGTCCAAGCACATTTCAATATCCTTTTAACACTAGAATTGATCTGAATGAAGAATGTGTTGTGCTTTCCAGAATCAAGCGTTTCCTGGAACCAGGTGAGCAAAAGGAGACACAAGACATTATTATTTTTTTTTCCTATTAAAGAAATGGTATATTAGTTTCAGAAGTTATTATTGTTGTGGTTGTTGTTGTTAAAAAAAAAATCCCTCTTAGATAAACACCACAGTTAAATCTGCTCCCATTTCCAAATCTCTAAAAACATTTCCATTTCTCTTAAAAAACTTGAGAATACAGCAACACCCAGGGCTCATGGAAACACTGACTGCAGCTGACGATGGCTGCCCCCGCTTTGCTACTGTCCCCATTGCCTGGTCACGAATTCTTATCACCCACCCCTGTAGGAATCTGAATGTGTGGCAATGGATCTGCTGCTTTGAGAATTCACAGAAACCTGGGTTTTATCTCCTTTGCCCTGCCCTCAGCATTAAGAGGCCTAGTCATTTAGCCCAAATGGACCACAGATGCCTCATCTGTAAAATGGTGGTAATGAACATCCTGGACTAGACCAAATAATATTCTGAAGCCCTTTTCCAACTTGCAGATCTCATATTCATGCTTTCTTTGCCTCATTTCCACTTTCCTTCATGCAACACTAGAGTGGGGTCTTTGGCAGAAAGGGTCTAAGGGTCCAATGCTTCCTTCCTCACCTCTGGCTGCATTGTGCACACAGAATGAATACCCTGGTAGAACTTTCTTGAATTTCTGGGATCTGACACAAGCCCAAGTTCATCTCAGTTCGTCTGTACATAAGGTCTTTCTTTTATGCCACCAGGCCCATTTAGGTGGTTTGGATCTAGAAGAGAAAGCCTATTAGAATATAGGGGAGTCCCAGTGGTGGTGGTTACATTGAAATGTTTTAAATTGTTGTTGTCTATTGAATACATACACGGTAACAGTGCCAAGCTAGGCATTTTACATATGTTTTCTCATTCAATCCATACAACAAATACATGAGATTGAAATTTTTATTCCCACTTTGCAGATGAGAAAATAGGCTTTGAGTGGCTAAATATGCCCAAAGCTACATAATTCGGAAACAATTTTCCCTGATCCGATGTAAACCCAGAGGTTGCGGGGCAGGATACGATGGCTCTTCCTGTTCCAGTTGCTACAGCCCTTGCGTCTACATCTCTTCGCTGTCACCTTGTATTAGTTTCCTATGGCTGCTATAACAAATACTGCAAATGTTATAACTTCAAACAACACACATTTATTCTTATAGTACTAGTGGCCAGAAGTCCAAAATCAGCTTCACTGGTCTGAAATCAAAGTGTTGGCGAGACGCATGTTCTCTCTGGAGGCTCTAGGGCAGAATGTTTCCTGGCCTTTTCCAGCTTCTAGAAAAGCATCCCTCACACACCTTAGCTGTGACTCCTTCCTCCCTTTTCAGAGGCACTGCTCTAGCATCTTGCTCTGGTGGTCACACTGCATTCCTCTCCTGCATTAAATCCACGCCTCCCCCCCCCTTACAAGGACACCCGTGATTACATTTAGGGCCACTTGGATAATTCAGGGTAATCTTCCCGTCTCAAAATCCTTAATCACACATGCAAAGTCTCTTTTGCCATATAAGATATCATTCACAAATTCCAGGGATTAGGACCTGGATATCTTTGGGGGCCGTGATTCAGTTCAGCGCACATCCTTCTTGCCCTGCAGCTGCACTGTCCAAGTGCTGCATTAAGCTGACTGATTGGAGGCCCCTGTCCGCATTACAATGACCTTTTCTTCTCTGATGACCTCCAGATGCCACCTAATCCATCTAGTCTCTCTGATGGCCTTGTGGGAGGGAGGACAAATCTGGCCTCCATTCCTCATGATAAGAAGAAACATCTTCTGGGTGCAGTGCCATCTGAAGACCATTATCAATGTAACAACAGGCACCCCTTACTTTTTTCTATTTTCTTCCCCCCAAACTTCTCTTTGCTCTCCTAACACGAAGATAAGTGATAAAATGGCAGAAAGTAGAGCGTAATCTCAAACTGCGGCTGTCACAACCAAGGCGTCAGCTGAAATTCATCGGCTCTTTTCTGAACCAGAGTGTGGGTGACACTTGGACTTTTTAAACAATTGTGGGCATCATTATGGTTACTTCCCACACATTATCAAATCAGAAATGGCATCGGGAAAGGGGTAAAAAGGAAGAGAGGTTAGGTTGACATTTTGGTGGTGGTCCCTTTGTAAATAAGGAAATAGTTTGAAGGAAACTGGGAAGCTTTGTGCTTCTGCTATTTGCATTCTGATTATCCACCAACTCTTTGTCCTTGCCATCATTGTTGGGGACAGTGTCCTACGATACTAAGGGCAAAGATTCATGAGTTGCTTTGCCTGAACACAAATCATTGTTCTACCACTTGCTGATCATGTGCCTTGTGCAAACTATGAACTTCCTACTATGCCTCAGTTTCCTCATCTGAGTATTAACACTCATAAGAGAATTAGTATCTACGACATAGAATATATTTTTAGGATCAAATGAAATAGTATGTAGAAAGCACTTTCGATACTGCCTGGGCCTTAGCAAGCTGAACTGTGAGCATTGTGGTAAAGTGAAAAGTACAAGGACACTGGAGATGAGTAGACTACGGTTCAATACTTACTACTGGCAGTACACCTGATAGCACAGGCAGTTGACTTCATTTATCCACTCGACCAAGGCTGACTGAACACCTACTATGTGACCTGCCCTGTTCCAGAAGTTGGGGTACATTGGTGAACTAAACAGACAAGAGTCACAGCCTTTGAAGAGCTTGTGTTCCAGTGGGGGGAGGGCTGACAGTAAATAAGAAACATAAAAAATAAGCAAATTATACTGTCCTGCTAAATACATTAAAAAATAAAGCATTGAGTAGGGTAAGGGAGGTGAAGGCTTGAGTTGCAATTCTAGAAAGGGTTATCAGAGTAAGCCTCGGTGGGAAGGTGACATTTGAGGGAAAACTTGAGGAAGAGGAGGGACTCAACTAGGGAATAGGATTTCAGGCAGAGGGAAGAGCTGGTGCCAAGGTCCTGAGGCAGGGGTGGGCCTGGAGTGCTAAGGACTAGCAAGGAGGTCAGTGAGGCTGGAGGAGGGGCCAAGGTGGAGGAGAGGTAGGAGACAAGGTCCAAGGAAATACCAGGGTCCTGAGGTCTACAGGAAGGATTTCAGCTTTTACATGAGACAGATATGAAGTTATTGGAGAGTCTTGAGCAGAGGAATGTCTTGCTCTGATTTATGCGTTAAGGGGACATCTTTCACTGCTTTGTGGAAAATATGCTATAAGCAGCAAGAGCAAAAACGGGGACCAGGTTGGAGATTGTGGCCAGCATCCAAATAAGGGGTGAGAGTACCTTGGATCACAGGGGCAACAGGTAAAATGACAATATATGTGCACATTCTAGACACGTTTTGAAAGTACAACTGATTGGACTGCCTAGCGTGGGCTATGGTATATAAAGAGAAAGCCAAAGGTTTTGGCCTGACCCACTGGAAGGAGAAATTTGCCAACTGACATAGGTGAAGCCTGAGAATTGAGTAGGGTTTTGGTGGGGCGTGGATGGGAATTAGTCCATTTGGAATGTGTTAAATTTTGAAATAGCTCTGAAATAGCCAAGAGGAGATTTCAAGAGATAGTTGCATGTTTGAGCCTGGAGTTGAGGGAAGAGGTCTAAAAAGGAGATATAATTGTGGGAATCATCAGTATATGGATGATCTTCAAAGCCATGAGATTAAAGGCAAACAAGGGAGCAGAGGGAGTTCGAGGACTGAGACCTGGGCCCCCAACATGAGGAGGTGTGGGTGAAAAATATGAAACAGCAAAGAACACAGAGAAGGAGTGAGCGATAAGCTAGGACATGACCCAGGAGAGTGCGGTATCCTGGGAGACAGTGTAGAAAGTTTACTGAGGACACAGTGGTGAACTCTGTCAAATGCTGAGGAAGCGAAAACTGATGAAGGATCCATGGGTTTAGCAAAATGCACATTGTTATGACCTTGACAAGAGCGCTCTTGGTAGAGGGAGGGGCCAAAGATAGACAGAGTGAATTCAAGAGAGAATGGGAGGAAAAGAATGGAAATCGGTAAGTTTAATCAACATTTCCATGGAATTCTGCTGCAAAGCGGAGCTAAGAAGAGAGGTCACTGATGCAAGAGTCCAGAAAAGTATTTCTCTGTTTATATGTCATTTTCATTTTTTTGTTAAATGGAAAATTTGACTATATGTTTGTGTGCTGATAAGAAGAATCTTTAAAAAAACAAAACAAAAAAAATGGTGTTATAGAGAATAGAGGGGGATTTCTGGGAAAATGTTCTTGAATAAGCAAGAGGAATAGGATCTGCTCCACCAGGTGATTGGTTTTTGCTAACATCTATGGTGGTAGATGGGAAGGTAGAGTGTATGGGTACAGATGCTGGTAGGTAGAAAACCTCTCTGGGTCTCAGTTTCTTTATTCATCACTAAAGCTTATAATGCTCACCCCACCTGGATTTCGTAAAGGCTAAATGAATTAATGTAGACGAGCGTCTAGCTCCCCGTACCACTCAGAAAATGACACCCCCTGACTTGTCTCCTTGTCCCTCAATCACAATTTCCACTTCTGGGAAGCTCTCTGTTGAGAGATTGTGCTTCTATTTGATAAATTTGAGAAGCTAGTGAGGTTAGGTTGATTCATAAATACTCGTCAGATTTTTAAAACATTCCATTCTTAATAAAATGCATCAGGCACTGCATGAAATGCCTCCTATTAAAATATTACCACAAAGGCAATAAAAATCTGTCAGAGTAGCATATTTCATATCTTTACCATCCTGTTTGGGTAAACTAATTTTAAACCCAAAGATTTATTTAAATGTTCCACAGCCTTTATAACAGAATTAAGGTACAGGAGCTGCTTCAGGCTGTGGGTCAGAATCTGTGAGAAACCACCTCCCTTCCAACTTGATTTCATAGCGCAGATCAGCCAAATGGATGAGCCAAAAGTTTGAAGTCAGCCAAGTTGCATTGATTCATTTCACAGGAGTTGAGGTAAAGGTCAGTTCCCTAGGGATCAGGAACCCTGGGCTCTGACCCTGAAGTTCACTTGTCCTGTTGGACTTGACCATTGGAAAGACCTGAACTTTCTGGGCCTCTGTTTCCCAATATATAAAATAAAAGGCTTGGATCTGATGGCATCACGGCCTGTGATTCTGAGAGTATGAGATTGTGTGAAGCTTCATAGCATAGAAAGAGATTGGCTGGGGCCACCACAATCCCATAGTGTGATTTGGGCAGATGGTTCCACTGCTTTGAGTCTTAGTTTCCTCAACTTTCACCTGTGTTGTGAGACCCAAATACAATCCTGCAAGAGGATCCCTTTGTTAAGAGAACTTTGCTCTTCCAAGTTAAGGGGCTAAAGCCCTGGCCTCAACCAGGAGAGGGCAGGGAATATGGGGACCAACCTGCGGAGTGTATTCAAAATATCCTCACCTCCTTACCCCTCAGCAGGTGAACCAGTGTGGTCAATAGGCTTCTTCTCTTCTTCAAACTATTAGATTGGCAGTGGTTTCCTGAGAAGAATGGTAAGGACATGAATGGACTTCATAAGAAAGCTTTGATGCTGTTGAACACTGTCTGCAATGGACACAGATTCAGGACTAGTGAGAGGTAGCTGCGTCTCTGTTCACAATCCCAGGTTTAAGTGTGTACAAGTCTGTCAGAATTATTTTTCTCCTCCATTTTATTCTTTTTTTCCATCACTATCCTCTTTCTCCCTTTTGAGAACCCATTCTCTCCCTCGATAGGCCTCTATAATTTTTAATTTTGACTACCACTGAGAGAAAACAAGTTGGTAGAGAAGTGTGGCAAAGGCTAGACTTTCCTTGTTGATTTCTATCACAGGTTGTCTGCAAAGAGGATCACTGTGCTCCTCTTCCCATCGGGACAAGAGTCAATTTCCCCAACCCTGACATCAGGCTGGCCTCTGACTTAGTTTGACCAACAGAATGCAGCCAATGTGATGTCCTGAGAATTCTGGACCTAAACCCTAAGAAGCCACATAGATTATTCTTTGACTCAGAGAAATCCAGCTGACCACGGAAAGAAGGCCAAGCTGTCCATGTGGACAGAAGAGACCACGTGGAGGAGAATCTAGGCTTCAGACATATGAGTGATTCCACAAAACCACAAGAAGAGTGAGGTCCAGTCATCCTAGCAGTCCCCAGCCTTTCAAGCCATTCCATCTATGGCACTGGACACGTGAGTGAGGCCATCTTGAATCCTCCAGTCCCAGACGAGCCATATGGGGCAGTCATAAGTTGTTCCAGCTGGACCCTATTCAGATTCCCAGCCTACAGAATTGTGCCCAATAAAATGGTTATTTTTCTAAGCCACTAACTCTTGAAAAAACAGGTTTAGATGAGTTAATTACCTTATCCTAAGTCACAAAAAGGGTGATTAGCAGAGCTGAGATTCGAACACAAGCCCAAGCTCTCTCAAATTGATAATGAAATTCTTCTTTTTCCTCACACTCCACTGTAGTTGCATAAAGAACTTGAATTTCAAGATTTTAATTACAGAATGTTAGGCTTCAAAGGACAAGCATGTTTAATTGGTACCACACAATTCAGCTTTCAATTATATAACAACTTACTCTGTTCTCTAATTACTTGATCAGACATATTTCAATTTATAATTTTTCAGAAGTCAGCAAAAAGGAATATACTTCCTGAAGTATTTTGAAGTACATTCATTGGATTTATTACATGTTGGTCTTACTTTTCACAATAGAACTAGTCTTTTAATAGTTTTATGTAAACAAAACCTGGGTAAATCAAATCTTATTGTAATAAAATAAAAGGCTCCACTTAAAGAAAATCAGCAGTGAACTTTTTATAGAGCTTAAACCATTTTTAAGGTGATGAATCACTACAGGGTCACTTTCTGTCCTGGAAGCTGAGAGTTTTATGTTATATTTTGGCACAACTTTAAAAGATGAAGAATGTGCAGTGCGTAGAATAGTCCTTGACCCAAAGTAAGTGTTAAGACAATAAGTTGTAACTATTACATGCATATTACGGGTTGAATTGCATTCCTCCCCAAATGTTGAAGTCTTAACCCACAGTACCTATGAATATGAACTTATCTGGAATAAGGTCCTTGCAGAGGTTATCAAATTAAGATGAGATCATTAGTGTGAGACGTAATTCAATATCACAACAGCCTTATAAGAACAGAAAACTATCATGTGATGACAGAAACGGAGACTGGAATGCTAAAGTTGGAAGTCAAGGAATGCCAAGGATCAACAGCCATCATCAGAAACTAGAAAAGGCAAGGAAGGATTCTACCTGGAGTCTCAGAGGGAACATGGTCCTGCTGACACCTTGATTTTGGACTTCCAGCCTCCAAAACTGTGAGAGAACAGATTTCTGTTGTTTTGAGTCACCCAGTTTATGGTAATTTGTTACAGTTTTTGAAGGAAAACTTACAAGGAGGAAGATAAGTGAGGAAACAGGCCAGAGGACAATTTTTGGACAAAATCAACAGATATTTCCCACCACTTTCGCCCATGCCACTTGTACTGTAAAGGCTAGAAAAAACTAAGTACTTAATTTTTCTTTGTGTGGGTATGTGTGCATCATTTACAGAAGAAAAAATTTTTTTTTAATTAAATGTATTGAGGTGACAATGGTTAATGAAATTACATAGGTTTCAAGTGTACATTTCTATAATACATCATCAATATATCAGATTATGTGCTAACCACCCAGAGTCAGTTCTCTTTCCATCACCATGTATTTGACCTCCTTTACCCTTTTCTATCATCCACCATTCCCCATGACCCTGTGGTAACCAATGAACTGCTGTCTGTGTCTATGAGTTCTTGTTCTTTGTTTGTTTGTCTTATTCCTTTGTTGCTTTCACGTTTATATCTCACGTATCAGTGAAGTCATATGGTTCTTGACTTTTTCTGTCTGACTTATTTTGCTTAGCACAATAATTTCAAAATCCATCCCTGTTGTCCCAAATGGCAGTATTTCATCTTTTCTTATGGCAGAATAGTATTCCATTTTTCAAATTCCACTGTAGTTGGAGTTACTCGTGTGACACATCTCTAGCCAATGAAACATAAGGAGAATTCTGCTGGGAGATTTTGGGAAGGCTTTTTTGTTTTGTTTTGTTTGTTTGATTGAAGGTAAAGGCATGACTAGGCCAGTCTTCCATGTTCTTTCTCCTTTGATTCAAATGTCCTCTCTTGGAGTAAACAGCCATCTTGCAACAGGTAGGTAGCAAGCACAAGAGAAAGACCAAGAGAATCACAGTGCACTACGTGCACATACTGACCCGATATGGTGACTGTTCTTGGCATGAGGCCCCTCTCCAATGACCACAGCTCTCCTCAGGTTTCAGTAACACATGTACCTACACGTGATAACACCTCCCCACTGTGGCTATGCTCTGGACACTTCACCATCATTTATTGGTTCCGTTAACCCTGTTCACAACTTTGGAAAATGACCCCTTCTTGAACTCTTTAATTACCCTTTGAGTACGCCATCTGTTTTCTTCTGATAAACTGATTTATTCAGGCTATACAGGATTAGGAGTGGAGATTAAAGAAAGAATCTGTGAGAGAATTTCCTTTGAGAAAGTTGAATTGGGATTTCAAGAGGAAGGGGGTCACAGGTGCTCAGAGAAGATAATGAATAAGGTTTGAAGCACCAATTGGAAGTTCTGAGCCCAAGGGACAGGAGAAGGGTGCTTATTAAAAGAAGGGTGGTCTGGCTGGTCTGTTTCATTGAGGAAACCCATGATATCTTGGGCTGGTCAAATTCACTAGAAGAGATTCTTCAAATGTCTTCTGAACGGCAAAGCCACAGTCCAATTTTATGGAGACTGAGTGGGAAAAGAAAGGTAGGAGCAATGTCTCAGCATTCAGAAGGCAAATTTTATTTAAGCCCTCATTTTGTTTTGTATTGTACCACCACTCTGTCATGTCACCATTATCACCAGTCTAGACATCATCTCCATTTTATCCTCTTAAGAAAATAAACTTGTAGTCATCTCCCAGGGTGGAGAGGGGGTGAATTCAAGAAGGAGATATGGGGATTTCAAGCACTTCTTGTACAGACCTTTAAGGAATCTGCCCTCTGGTCTGACAGACCACTCTCCCTTCACTTCCAGAAGTATCTGTTTCTATCACTTCCTTTTGTGGTGCTAGTTTGCCAGGGCTGCCATAACAAAGAACCATAGCCTGGGTGGCTTAAACAACAACATTTTATTTTCTTACAAGGCTGGAGGCTGGACGTCTGAGATCAAGGTGTCAACAGAGTTAGTTTCTCCTGAGACCTCTGTCCTTGGCTTGTAGGTGGCTGTGTTCTCCCTGTGTCTTCACCCGATCTTACTTCTGTGCACATCTGTGTCCTTATTTCCTCTTCTTAAAAGGAAACCAATCACATTGGATTAAGGCCCACCCCAATGACCTCATTTTAACTTGACTACCTCTTTAAAGACCCTTCCAAATACAGTCCCATTCTGAGATACTGGGGATTAGGAGTTCAATGTATGAATTTTGGTGGTGATCTAGGTCAGCTTATAGCAAGCAGTATAAAATTGGATTTCTTTGGTCTCCCCCACGCTAGCTTAAATTTAACTTTTTGGATTTGCTAAGTCCACTCAACCAACTGCTTTCTACCTTCCAAAATATAGCTGTCATTAACTCTTCTCCCAACATTCCTCATTCTCATTTGGTGTGGTTTAGAAGTCAGCAAAAACAAATGCTTGTATTCCATCCATCATCTCTCATCAGATGTCTCTAGCCCAACTTTATATCCTTAACATGACAACATAAGAATTTTCCAAGTTATTGGGAAATTTTCCTAAAGCTAATTTTATGGCTGCATAACTGAATCTTCCAATAAAAAGGTGTCATGCTCTGTTTATCTATTTGATCTATGGATGTGCTTATAAGTTTGCAATAGAAATAACACTACAGTAAACATCTGTGTCAAGAGTATTAACTCTTTAAGGCTTTCTTGATATATACTTCAATTCCTCTCATCTAACTCACCATCCATTGTAAGATACAGCAAAAGAGTCAGACAAGTTTGCTTCTAGAGAAGAGAAACGGGGTTTGGTGATGTCAAGGGACTAGTTTTTTACAAGTCTCTTAAAACATTTTGACTGTAGCTATGTGCATCTTTGAAATCTGATAAAAAACAAAAACAAAGGGAAGAATTAAGCCAGAAAATTATGTCTACGATGTGACCTCAATTATTTAAAACCAATTTAGGGGCTAGCCCGGTGGCTCAGGCTGTTAGAGCTCCACGCTCCTAACTCCGAAGGCTGCCGGTTCAATTCCCACATGGGCCAGTGGGCTCTCAACCACAAGGGTGCCGGTTCAACTCCTCAAGTCCTGCAAGGGATGGTGGGCTTTGCCTCCTGCAACTGAGATTGAACGTGGCACCTTGACCATATGGCTCAGTTGGTTGGAGCGTGGGCTCTCAACCACAAGGTTGCCAGTTTGATTCCTCGACTCCTGCAAGGAATGGTGGGCAGCGCCCCCTGCAACTAAAATTGAACACGGCACCTTGAGCTGAGCTGCAGCTGAGCTCCTGGATGGCTCAGTTGGTTGGAGCTCGTCCTCTCAACCACAAAGTTGCTGGTTCGATTCCCCCAAGGGATGGTGGGCTGTACTCCCTGCAACTAGAAATGGCAACTGGACCTGGAGCTGAGCTGCACCCTCCACAACTAAGACTGAAAGGACAACAACTTGACTTGGAAAAAGTCCTGAAAGTACACACTGTTCCCCAATAAAGTCCTGTTTCCCTTCCCCAATAAAAAAATCTTAAAAAAAAAAAAAAGAAAAGAAAAGAAAAGAAAAGAAAAAGCAGCCATATCCTGAAACTCCAGGTCCTGGAATGTCTCCTTCACTCCAGGACAGAGACATGAGAATACACCTTAAGGTTAATAGATAATCTCAAATCCCTTCTGGCCGGACATAGGAGCAGATCTGATAGATAGAAATGGGTTGGTTCATTAATCCTTTCAGGATGAGCAAACAGGACAAACCTGATAGATGAATCCAATTAGAAGTCTCCAGCCCCTTTCCCCAAGCAGGCAAGGGAAGGTATAAAAGTAAGAGCTTTTATTAAATAAATAAATAAATAAATAAAACCAATTAAAAACTTCATAGAAAAAATACTAAGGATCATCAGGGGTAAGTTTATGAGTGAGTTTTATTTTTATTGTTATCTATTTCTGGATTTCTGAAAATTGTTTGAAGTGAGCAGTAGTTTCTAGAAGAAAAAAAAACTTTGCCTTTTTTTCTTTATTCTAAAAAGAAACATGAGCTGAAAGAAATATACCAAACTGTAGTCCTTGTGTGATGAAACTATGGATGTTACTTCTCCTTTGTTTCTCTAAAGTTTCCAAATCTCTAACACACGTTTTGGGGCTTTAAGGGCCCAAGAAATAACACCCTAGTTGAGAAATATACAAAAACTTAAGACGGATGAAGAATAAAATGTCACCCTTAAAATTGGTAAAAGCTAGGTTGGAAGACTTGCTTAAAAATCCTATTTCTGTGTTGGCTAGCCATTTAATCAAATTAACTGGAAATCTACCAAAATCTACACTCTACTTTGTGCTAATGAGGACCATCCAAATGCTTACTTAGAATCCCTTGCTGAGGTATGAGTCAGCCTTTGGGGTCTTCTATTGTTCTAAATATCCAGGGAAACACCAAAGATATGTCAATTATTCCCATTAGTGTTATCAAAGGGTGCTTGCATTTCTGTTGCTAACAGACAATTCGCAATATTTAGCATAGGGACAATCAGGAATGACGAAAGGAAACTCTTGCTAATATAGTTGATTAGTAAGTTTCATAAATGGTTGTTAATGTGCTAGAGTGGAAATGAAATTAAGGAATAAAAATGTAAATGTGTGTAAAGGAAACCCGGATAGTTTCCAGGGTATACTCCAGAGGGTAACTAGAATTTTCTCCATATTTCTGGAAAGCACATAGATCTGAGATTGCCCAGTTAGTGGGTATGTGCATCTTACTGTTGGAAGGTGAGTACTTTGGTCCCATAGCTCTGCTAGGGTAGGGGCTCGAGTAGAGGCTTCTCCACTTGGGGCAGGTCTTGGCCTTCTCAGTCCTTCTCAACCACTTCTTATAATTTTGCCAGACATGAAGCCATCTTTGTACCTCCTCATTCAACTGAGTTCCCTTTGAGCTCAATAGTTTTGCCTGAGCATATTCCTATTTAATATTTACTAAGACAACATCCCTACTTGAAGATAACACTGGAAAACAAATACTTGGTAATCTATAGAGCCAAGCAGCCTTTGGATGAGTGGATCTAAAAGTGTTCACTTAGCCACAGGTAGCAAAATGGATGCAGCGTCTCACCTTTGTCTGTTTAAATCATGACCACCCATTTAAAGCAAATAGAATGACTACAGGGCCATGCACACTTGTACCAATGGTGCTTTATAATTATAGAATGATTTCTAGAAGTTCTAGCTCAGAATTTCATTGGGATACAGATTTTTGGCCATTATAGTCAGCCATTTTTTAGAGTCATATCTCATTTTTCTGTTTCTTTGAGCCCAGGGTGATCACCTTTTCTCAGCAAACTTGGAATGGAACTCACAAAAATAGAGTTCATAAAGCATATTCAAAAGAATGAGTCCGTAGCATTTGGACTGCAGTAACATATAGAGACAATAATTTGAATGGGAGGGTGGGAAAGTACTAACCAATTCACGCCCCACTTGCTGACATATATTGACAACATCCAACAGTGTTAACGAATAGAAAGTCCAAAGAAATAAAAGCTGAGCTGGACCCACAGCTTTCCTGCCATATGCGGCACAGCACAGTGGGTGCTACAGCATGGCTGCCCAGAAGTCCTGCAAGCCCCAGGCACTCATTACTCGTCCCCCCAGGTGCTGGGAGTGCAGGCAGCCAGTGGTTCTCAACGGAGTCCCCACAGAATTGCTCTTGGCTGAGGACATCCAGCTCACCCAAAGTCACAACAACCTAGTCTAATGACTGGTTAGTTTTCTGGCCCTTGCCCTAAAGAAAGACCACCCAAAGGGCCATCCCAGCTCCCTTGGGGATCAGCTGAGGCCTTCTCTGAGACTGCATAGCAGCCTAATTTCTCTTTTTGCCCAATTCTGAGTCTTTTGCCTCCCGCTGCCCCGAAGTGTTGATGTCAAGACCACCCCAATAAACGTCCTGCTCTCAAATCTCCTTCTCAAAGTCTATTTCTTAGTGAACCTGACCTACGACACACATATGCCTTAAGCTGGTTCACCTACCAACTTGTCTGAAGTCATGAAAGTATTCCCCAGGGCACTGTTTTGAAACAAAAAGCTCATTTTGGCTTGTAATTTTGAGGCATATATTAACAAGCTGGTTACAAAACAGTTCACACGCTGTGATTGCAATTAAAAACATACTTATAAGTATACATATTTCATAATAATAAAGACTTGAGGACATAGTCAGTGAACTAATACTTTATGTGTACCTACTTTTTGCCAGGTATTAAGTTCAGCATGACACGAAAAATATGAAAAATGATGATTATCTCTGGGTGATGGAATTAGAAGTGATGTTTGTTTTCTTCTTCCTCTTGTTAGCATATTTCTCAAATTTTGTTTTGTAATTCTATACACAAAGTTATAAAAAGTATTTTGTAAATAAACCTTACAGAAATAAATTTTCGTCATGTCAAGTATTTCAATAAACATCTGCTGCAATTTTTATATTACACGTAACCCCAAATTCTTCTTCCACTCTCCGAAAAGCCCAAGACCTACAAAAATAAGATGTGTCCATCCAACAGAAGTTGAAGGGCAAGTTTTAATTTCAAGATTTGGGATATGCAGAGTTGTTATTGCTTCTCCAGCACTGAAAAAAATCGCTTGAGTATTTTCTGACCATTTTCATTTTGAAGCTGAGAAAAGGGTACTCTTAAGTACTTCCCACTGACCTCAAATAGATTACACGACAAAAGGAACATAAAGTTTTCCCAGAACTAAGTCTTTGCAAAAACACTATAGACATCAAGAAAGGCAGAGCCGGACTCGAGAGTTTGGAACCAAACTCTATACACCCTGATATTCTTTATTACTCTCATCTAGAATCTGTCGTCAAAGGTTACATCCATTAATTTTTCTTTGTCACGTGTTTTCTTCAAATACATTCTTAACTGACTACATTTGGTTTTCAATTCAGAGAGAAAAGTAAATATATTGGCATTCTCACACTAAAAGGACAAAATATAGGTAAAACATTTTAGAATATCTTTCCTTCCCTCAAAACATTTTTGCTTTTTTTTTTCTGACTCAAATAAGTATATTTTATTACCTCTCTTGCAAAAATTTTTGACTGAATTCAAACAAGGGTACTTGAAGGTTAATCGAATATGGACGTTTTTATGTAAACTTTTCAAGTTGCTAATGAATTTCTGCCAAGCCAAGATAAAGAGTGAGATGAAAAGATGAGTTGATGCCTTCCAAATTATGAGTCTGGCCACTGTGGTGATTCCACGCCAAGTCACATCCAGAGTGGCACCGTCTGATCTAATTGAACAAGGTGTAACTAAGGGGATGGGTTGTGAGAAGCCAGGAAAATCGATCCCTTTAAACGGTGTTCCCAACTTGCTCTGGTCTTGGAACAAACAAAAGTATATCAAGAACTTCCGGGAATTAGCAATGGTCATCATTTTCAAGGAAATCATAGAATTTTCATTAGACAATTGCTTAAATTGGG
The DNA here is from genome assembly GCF_004115265.2 of Rhinolophus ferrumequinum. Lineage (NCBI taxonomy): Eukaryota > Metazoa > Chordata > Mammalia > Chiroptera > Rhinolophidae > Rhinolophus > Rhinolophus ferrumequinum. The sequence continues at coordinate 78,464,056 of NC_046288.1, forward strand.
CCACCCTTATTAGAAAATGTGGGGATCATTGCTATGAATTTCTGGAAGCTAGTTGGACATCAGAGGGCATGTGGGGGGGAAATGGAAGCTCAGTCCTTCAGATTGTGAAGACAAGGAGAGGTCACCTTCCTTGATTCTAATGGACACCTACACAGTTCTCTTTTTTCCAGATTCCCAAGTCTATCCTACAAGCTACTACTAGACTAATCTCCCTAAAAGAGGATTCCTTTCCACCCATATTTGCTCACAGGTGATTTATTGATTCTATGGTTTGAGGATCATAGAATTTTAGAGCAAGAATAATGTTCGCAATCACCTCGTCCAGCTCCCTCATTATATAAATGAGAAAATGGAAGCCTAGAGAAGTGAAGTGGCTTACCCAAGGCCACACATTTTTTCCATCGTATCTCATTGACTTTCTGAAGGCAATCTCCATTCATCTGCCTCCATGCAGATATGCCTAAAGCATCAGACATATTCTCCTTTTGGGTTGAAAATATTCCTACGACTGAAGAGACAGTATGTGTAAAACAAGGAATTCAGTGGACCAGAAGAGTGCTGATGGCCCACTGGGAGGGCTGGGAATGACTTATAGACAGTTGGCCTTTTCCAAGTAGGACTAACTTGCCTAATCTCTTAATGAAATGTGCTTCAGGTAGACATCTAGTGAGGCAACAACTGCCTGTGTAGGAGGGAGGAAGGTGGCCCTGCCTGGTGAAAATTAACAAGGAGAAGGACCACTGAAAGTTTACTGGGCCTGCATCCTCACTGCACCAAACCTCCATATGCCACTGCCCTGGTCTCCAAGATTTCAAGGTCTAGCATGGCCTCCAAGGGGGACATAACAGTGAGACAAGATGAAACAACCCAGAGAGGAAAAGAAAGGGAGGGTCTGCCTGCTGCCCTTCCCCCAGGAACCCAAGGTACATTCCTTCATTCACTCATTGACTGCCCACAATTACTTTTTGAGTCCTGGGGGATGCCAGGAAGCCAGAAATCAGTGATGCCCATGACAATGCAAAGGGACTGTTTTCAGAGCACTGACTGTGCTGCATGTTCTACTGAGCACTGTGCTGCATTATCTCCTTTGGTCCTCACAGTGACCCCATGGTAAGTGCTATTAGCACCATTTCATAGGTAAGAACACTGCACCTGGGAGAGATCATACCCCACCGTCTGTAAGAGGGGTGGCCAGGCTTTAAATCCACAAAGTCCATGTTGTGGGCCCACAGTTTTAGCTCCTGTCCCTGCCCTTAAGTAATCTCCTTAAGGGCAGGGACAGGAGCTAAAACTGTCCCTGTAGTAAATGGTACAGCTGTGTAAATAAATAAGTTCCTCTTACTCCCTCAACCGTGCAGACATTCAGTGGGCACTTATTGAATGCCTACTATATGCTAGGCAGTGTGCAAAGCTCCATGGATACAAAATCCAGGGAGAAATCAGGACCCCCGAGTTGCAGGGGCCGGCAACAAGGTCTATCTTCTCTATTTCCCCAAAGGACTCTGTTCGCAGCACTGCATTTGCCTTTCTCCCTGACTAGACTCACAGCTACTTGATGCCAAGGATGTGTCTCACATCGCTGTGTCCACAGCCCCCAAGCACCATGCCTGGCGCGCAGAAAATGCCTGGTAAATATTTGTTGCATAGAATGCAGCAGAGCTTGAAAAAGGCCCACGCGTAGGAAAATGATTTCCTTGTTCATTAGGCCACTGCTTTGCCTGATCCAAGGAAGGGACATTTGTGATGTAGCCCCTGTCAAGGCAACTGGATGACAGTCTCTCCTTGTGGACTGCTCCCCAGGTGTCTGCAGTGGAGCTCTGGTTCTGAAGTTGGCTCCCTTGATCCTGGAATCAATCAAAAACTTGGGCCTTATTTTTGTCAAATAGTAGCCTTAATATCAAGACTCGTGAAATATCAGAACTGGGTGAAGAAATAAATTTCAGAGTCAGACAGGCTTGGGTTTGAATATCAGCTCTACCCTTAATTGTTTTTTGCATTAGTCATTCAACTACTCAGAGCTTCAGTTTCCTCGTCTGTAAAGTGGGGGTGGCAATCTACCTCATTGGATCATTGTGAGCATTAAATGGTATGAAGGTTAATTTGATATGTTGACTTGGCTTGCCTACAGTGTCCAGGTATTTGGCCAAACATTATTCTGGATGTTTCTGCGAGGGTGTTTTTTTCTAAATGAGATTAACATTTAAATTGACAGACTTAGAGTAAAGCAGATTGCTTTCCAGAATGTGGGTGGGCTTCATCCAATCAGTTAAAGGCCTGAATAGAACAAAGACTGCCCTCCCTAAGCAAGAAGGAATTCAGCCATCAAATAGTTCATTGAACTGCACTATCAGCAATCCTAGATCTCCAGCCTGCTGACCCACCCTGCAGATAATTGTCTTTGAGCATCACAAGTTAAGGGACCATTTTTTTTTTTTCTACAAATAATCCTTGAAGGGACTTCAGAGTTCATCTGATCTAAAAATCACAAGGTGTTGGCCTGAGTCCCACACTGGTATGTTGTGGTTTCTTAAATTTAAGATTTGGAAAATATCACGTAAGTCTGAATTCTTGGCTTCTCTTGAGGAGTTGGAAGATCACATGACCTCAGGCCTGTGACCACATGACCTGCCTGGCAACATTGGGCTAGAGGTGAGAGGTGGTCACTGCCATCATACATGGGACACAGATCATCAGGCCAATTTATCCCTTTGTGTCACCCGTCCATTCCTGTCGACATTTGAGTCTGATTCCCTGTGTCTTCCAGCTTCAATTTAGAAGAGAAGAAACAGAGACCCAGAGAGGCCTAGTGTGCTTACACAAGGTGGTGCAGCAAATCGGCAGAGTCAGGTCTGAAACCAGGGTTTCTTGCCTCCCAGTCAACTTAGAATGCACTCTATGCCAAATGAGTACAAATACTTCTGTTGACGAGTTAGATGACTCCAAAGGGTCTTTTGTTCTCCCATAGGCTTATTTATTTCAGTAGTCAGATCAAGTTCAGTGTCACAAACTAATACAGTGCTTTAAGATGGGGCTGAAAGATTTTGTATCGACTTGTCTTATTTATCCCTGTGATTGATTATAACAAGTACAATTCTGGGGTCAGACCAAACCTGGCTCTGCCACTATGTTGGGCAAGTTTCTTACCTTTTTAATAATAATTGTACATATTGCACAGTGTAATGACGAGGGTTAAATGAAATAGTCCATGGGATGTGCTCAGCACAGTGTCTGGCATATCAACATTCGACAAATGTTGAATTAGGACACCAGAGGAATTCAAATAAATATGGCAAAATAACAGTGTAGCTAAATGATTTTGCATCTGCAAATGTGTATGAGTTCATAGTGATCCCACCAATCCAAATTCAATACCACAGTGTGTTCCTCACCTTCTCCCATTTTATGTATGTGTTCTGTGAACTCATTTGGTCTAACCTACAAAACAGGAAATATGTCAATACACGCTATTAATTGAAGTTCAAGATTTATTTGTGGTTATTTTCACCCTTAGAATGTACCGCCATAATTGCTCACAGTCAGGGTATTATGTTCAAACAAGACTTGAATTAATTCCTTGTGTCTGGGTGGTTGAGTTATCAATATGATATACAGTTGAGTTACTTTGTTGCTGTTTGTATTGATTTTAGGATCTGCCCTATTTCATCCTTTTATGATTTAATTTTATTTTTTAATGTATTATACTCAAGTTTCAACCAATAAGCCCTATGTTATTGAAATTAAAGTAATGAAAAATACTTTATGCCTGCCTTCTGAAAGCTTATAGACAGAAAAGAGACATGTAAACAGAGCATTACTATAAGCTGTGTCTTGGACGTGCAGATCGGGAGCTGACAAAAGTCCCTGCCCTCTTAGAGCTTACATTCTAGTGAGGTAGAGAAAATAAATAAGTATATACGTAAATACTGTGCCACGTGGTGCTAAGTGCAATGAGAGGCGGCGGGTAGAATTCGGAGTGGGGAGTGAACAACCAGACTCCACCCTACACTAACTCTGGAACGTTGGTCAAGCTGTCCCTTAATTTCCTCATCTATAAAATGCAAATAATAAGGCCTGCCTCATATAGAGTTTTGTGAGAATTAAGCGAGATATTTTGGAAGTGCTTAAGATCGTATCCAGCACACAGGAAGCACCATGAAAGTTTTAGATTAATAAATATGGAGAAAAATAATGCAGAGAAGGGATAGAAGGCTGTAAGAAGCACGGAGAGGTACAATATATATAGGGTGGTCAAGGAAGACTGCACAGAAAGGGAAACATTCAGGCCAAGACGTGAGGAGGGAAGAGAACTCGCCGTGCAGATACCTAGGGAAGAGTAAGTGGCCCAGGGAATAGGCAGCCAAAGGCCCTGGATAGGGAAGGTCACGCAGCAAGGACGTCAGTGTGGTCTGAGCAGATAGCGGAGAGAAAGGAGAAGATGAAGGCAGGGAGGCACGGGATCGGGGAGGGGGAGAGCCTCGTGGGGCTTCTCGCCCATTTTTGGCTTTTGCTCTGAGTGCACTGAGGTGCCACTAGAAGAGTGCTGACCTAGGGAGTGACATAGTCTGTTTTGTTTCAAAAACCCCATTCTGGCTGCTCTGGGGAGAAGGTACCACAAGGAGGCAGAAGCAGGGAACCACGGATGGAGGCTTTTGCAAATATATGAGGGAAATTAGGGGCTTGACCAGGGTGGTGAGATGTGGTCAGATTCCAGATATACATATTTTGGAGGTTGAGCCAATGGGATTTTCTCTTGGCTGAGATGTGGCGTTGAGAGAGGGGTCAAAGAGTGTAATAAAGGAGAAGTACTGGGCACTATGAAGGAGTTCTGGAGAAAGCAGGAAGTGGGGGAGACCCTCAGAGCAGGAATTGAAACGCGGGATCTGAGATGACCATTTCATTTAAATAGCCACCCCCTCAGATCAGAGTTAGTGTTCATATGTTTAACCCATTGAATTTCAAGAGCATACGGAACACAAGCCAAAGCCAGCCAATGGATGCTCCACCATCTGTACATGGTGAAATTGTCCAGTCTACTCTAGAGAGGTAGGAAAATGGGCTACAATACCAAGGTCAGTGTCTGCCTCCCTCTGCGGGCCATTCTCATATTTCTGTTTACACACTGGCTGTTACTTGCTACATATTCTCGTATTTTACTTACATTGACAATTTGCCATAGCTTTCCTTTACATACTCAGTTTTTATAAGGGCATTTTAAAAAGAGCCAGGTTTATAAAATCTATACCTTTCCCCTAAATTCTAAGATGATAATTGAAAACGTATACTATCATCGTCATCATCACGGCACCAATAAGTCCCCTTGGCCCCAGGCTTTCCCCCACATTTGTTCCTGCATTATCTCATTGGATCTCATATCCTCTCTGTGAGGTAGGTAAGATGTTATTCCCATTTCATACAAGAGAAAATCGAGGGTCAGAAAGGTGAAGTGGCTTGCCTGCTCTAGAACTCAGGGAGAACGTTTGCCATGAATCCTATCTTTTCGTCACTGGGAAGTATGCCCCATGTGACTAAGAACCTTAGATAACATGAAAACAAAGCTAGAGACCACAACACTTCTTTAAAGCTTATATAGTGTTTTCCTGATCTCCCCTAGTAATAAGGACTGTTTATTACCGTCTAATCCCGCATTAGGTACTGCACTAAGCACAGTAAGTACACCGGGCCATTTAATACCCTCAGCATCACCATGAGGTCGCTATCATGACTAACCGTATTTTACACGTGCACTCTCTAAGGAGGAGGCAGGAAATGGCTTGCCCACAATCCCTGAGCTCTTCAGTACATGTCAGAACTTGGATTTGAACCTAGACCGTGACACTGACTCCGCGGAAGGGAAGGGTGCTGTGGGGACAGAGCCCCAAAAAGCAGTTTCCAGGCTCTCGGCCTCACATAGAAAGGTGCTGGCTCAGGTAGTAAATGGCCATCGACTGTGAGCAAATGGCCAGCAGCTGTGGCTAGTTGGCCGTCAGCTGTAACCAGTGAGCCATTAGCCATGAATATAACTGCCGTGGCTAGGCTAGTAGCAAAAAGAAAAAGGGGGAGCTAGCAAGAAGATGGTGGCTGAGTCTGCAAGCGGCGCAGTGAGGGTTGAGAATTGTGTGGCTCCTGGTTCCTGTGTCTCCAACCCAGCCGCCAGCGAGAGTATAGTGGTGTGACTCCCCTACCTATGGCCCCGTGGGTGTTCCTTTTTGGCCTCACCATGTCCTCCGTTTTTATGTGGGGAGCGGGAGCGGAGACCCTGCCTGACACCCCGCACGACAGGTGCCTTGATACCAGAAGCCAGGAATGAGGCACTGTTTTCACCCAGTATCTTCACAACAGACCACGCCCTCTATTTTACCCGTGAGAAGCAAACTCTGAGAAATGAAGCAACATGCTCAAAGTCATACAACTAGTTAATGGCAGAGTTGGGACTCTGATTCCAAGTTAGAATGACCAATGGTCCCACTTGACTTAAGGGATTCCCAGGACATAGGATCCCAGTGTTGAACACTGGGACAGTCCCCGCAGACCAGGACAAGTGAACCACTCTGTGTCCACATCCAGGGCTGTGTCCTACCAGACTGCTCTAGTTAAGGGGTTACACGGGTTGCTATGAGGTGGCCTGGTCATCCAATCCATGTTAACAATGTGAAAACTTCAAACAGCTGGTTAAAAACAAGATTTGTGCTCCTCCTCAGCCAGTTCTATCACGGCAGCCCATAGCTTCATGTCACGATTCGCGATGTTGAAACAGGTTGTGACCTAGATTTATTTTGTGTATCTAAACATTACACTGAGGAATTTGAAAAGGTGTTTATTTCTCATGGACTAATTGTGAATGGGACAGAATGGTAGACTCTTGGAATTCTATGAAGAAGATGGGAGGCCATCAGATGGTAGGTAGCCCTGTGCATGCTCAAGAGGGGTATAAATTTGCTGGATTCTAACAAAACACCAAACAGAAATAGTGATATATCCATCCGATGACTGCAGATTTTATCAGAGTGCAGAGCTACTGCAATGACCAATAAATTGGAACCATAAAACTAATTTGTGGAGATGATTTTGCAACTTTAACAGGAAAGAATGTCTCGATTGCTACAGATAAATTGGCATTGGAAAAACAAAGCACATTTTGTTTTCCTTGGTCAAGCAGTATAATCCAAAACTGTCAGCATTGCAAGTTTTCTTGTGAAAGACACCCCTCAAACTATTGAACGTAGATCAGACCGTGTTGGATTTGAAATTCCTGGCCAATTGGTTGTAGGGTTGCCCTTGAGTCGAATTAACACATTAAGGATTTGAATCGCGTTTGTGTCACTAGAAAAACCGAAAACGCAAAATACAAAACTTAAAATAAGAGTTCAAGTTGAGTAGCAGAGTTTGGGAATATCTGAATCCCACTGACATCACCAGTAAAATTGTCAAATGCTCCAGTTCTGTGGCCATCTGCGTAGCAGAGCTTTTTGCAGGTACCTTCTGCAAACTTCACCTGTTTTGTATTTTAGAAAGTAATCGCTGCCATCCTGAACTCCTTTGCTCTGAGAGAATAGGCTATCAGTCCCTTTTGAAGGAATTGTTGTTTAACTAGTGAATAAAAAAAACCTCTTTAAAATAAAATACTTCTGTAAGAAACATGGAAAAAGAAGATATATTATTTTATTAATTGCTATATTGATTTTTAGAGTCATGAGTTCATGAAAAGAATAAGTATTTGAATATTGTTAATTATTGTACCACTTTAAAAAGCAGGAAGCAGTCAGTTTTCTTATCTGATAGTATCTAAGAGGTTTTATTGTTTTGTATAAACCATGTTTCCTGGAATTATGTTAGTACTGTTTCAATAGTATTGACTGAATTTCCCATTTGTTTAGATTATCTCTGGTGATTCTTCTTCTATGGTTCCTTTCAACATTAATCAGTATACTCCAACACCTTTACACATTTTAAATTCTTCAATGCAAAATCCTTAAAGACTGCCACTTACAAAATAAACAAACAAACAAAAAACCTTTAGAAAGAAAACACTACGCATTGATAAGCTAGCTACACATTGAATGGCAGGGACTTGGGACAGGATTCGGTGAGATGAAGGAGACACCTGGGGTGCTTGCACAACCCTGATGTGATGTCTCCTTACATTTTGTGTCCCCGGTGACTTTTAACCCGCTCTAGTCCTGACTCTGCTGAGTAGAACAGACGTGGACAACACTCTTTACCTGACTCTGAAGTTTCATATTTGCCTTTAAGTTTCTGATTCAAAACATGTATGTGAATGGCCAGTTTGGTGATATCTCATCAATTTAATGTCTTACTTGAGTTAAATTAACTTAAGAAGAAAGCCCCATGCTGACCTACATTTTCAAATACTTCATCATTTAAGCAGCTTTCCACCTAATTCTACCAACTTTACTTCCCTTTCATACATAATTTATTCACGATAAAATATATTTCTATCATGTATTTTATAAAATTATACACTGACTTTTCTCTTCAGTTTAAAGACTAGACTCTGTCCAAGAAAAGGACCAACTAATATTGGTGATTGTGACACCGGAAAAGCCCCCTCACTATAGCAATTTTAAGCCTTTTCCTTAGTTTCTTACCTCCCCAGTCCATAGTCGCAATCACTTTTTGAATCAGTTTCTTGGTCTTCAACTGGAGATTGCTCCCAGCCTAGATCAGGGAGTGTCTCTCAGCCCCTGCTTCAGACACCTTCCCAGAAGCCTGTGACTTAAGCCTGTTGACTGTAGCCATTGCAGCCCAGCACTGTTTCCAGGCCATTCCTGGCCCACCTCCTGCATAAACAACACCACCTGAATGACTAGTGAAAGCCCCATGAAGCTAAATGGACTTCACCCTGTGTCCGTAGTTTTGAGTCCTGCTCTTTGGGCCAGTGCTTTTAATCTATTAACCAAAACCTATCTCTCCTCATCCAGGGCCATTGGGATACAAATGATGCTCCAACAAGGCGTCCTGTACACTCCGACCAAGGAGGCCAACGTGGTCTTCCAGGCGGATCCTGAGACGCCTTCCTCTCATCTAAGATCAGATAGGGACAGAGTTCCGTGAATCCCCGATAGGCAGGGACAACGACCACATTCAGCAGGAAGCAGATACAGAAGAAGTGACCGCCTGTCCCTCAACTTCCCATAGAGATTTAAGGGGATCACGCTTCTCAGGGGGAAATGAGGCAGGTAGATAGAGATAGGAATGGGGTCTCCAAACATTCCTGCATGTTCAACACGGCCGACAGAGAGCGACTGCCCAGAGACCTCCCAGAAACCTCTCTTCTACGCCCAAATTTTCCCTTATCTACATAACCATTAAGCACTGTGAAGACACTAGAAGATACAAACTACCTAACTAGATTAGACTGGTCACTCACACCTGCGCAGCAAAGGCTACAACGACCTTCGCTTCACCTTAGACTCATTGTACTATCATTATAGTATCATGCGTATGCCCGGAAGTTCATTAATATCATTGTAACAGACTGGATTCTGGGAAGGAACATGCGCAGACTAAAAAGATGAGGCAATAAGCTCTTGTCAATCACAGGTGCCAATGAAGAAACCCTACAGCCAGAGAGGAGTAGCCCATTCTAGAGAAAAGAAAAGAAAACCACCAAGGCCCCATTAGTGGGGGCCCATGAGCCATCCTCTTGTACTCGGGCCTGCTCCTATCCCTTTGGAGTGTAATTTTGCTTCTAGTAAACTGCTCTTTCACCACTGTATTTCTGTGTCTCATTCAATTCTTTGCTCAAGATGCCAAGAACCTGGACACCACGCTGAGAAGGGCCTGCTCTCCGGTAACAATTGAATGAATAATCAGCAATTATTTCATAGTGAGGCTGCAGTAACTAGCAAAGCCCAGTCTGGAAGGGGGAACTGAGATGCAGAGGCAAGAATCAAACAGGGTGTCATGGAGGCCGGAGCTCTGAGAGCAAATACTTCTTGAGTTTCTACTAGAAGTCTGACATTGAAGGTAAAACAATGAACAAAACAAACCGAGTCTTGCCATCATGGAACTGAGAATCTGAGTGAAAATGACTCAGGATGGGTGGGGGTGGAGGGGGAGAAGGGTGGGGAGAAATCTCTTCTATGACCTGTCAGATTTGCTATCCACTGGCTTGTGGCTTCACCTCCACGTCTAAGGCTGCTACTGGAGTTTCAGAAAAAGGAAGGGAAAAAAGGAAAACCCGAGGCAAGTGTCTTTGTCTTTAAGATGACAGGGCAAATGCATTAATTATGCCCACACACCCCATTGGCCAGAACCATCTGTGGAGTTGAGGGTATATTTGGTGGCCAGGAAACAAGGTTTCTAATTAAAAATGGGGGATACTGTTTATTAAAGAAGAAAAAGAAGAAAATAATAGATACTAAGCAACAGTCAGTGCTCACCACTCCCATTTGTGGGGTTTCAGGCTTTGTGATATGAAAGGGAGGTATGGGGGAGTGAGGAAAACCTTGAATCCTAAGCTACTGCCTACAACTCAACACCCACCCTCCAGCACTCCCAGGAGGACTCAGTTTCTTCGTTTGTCAAGTAAAGGAGTTGAGTCACCGCTCTGCAGCCATAATGTTCCATGATTGTGTAATGAATGATTACAGAAATGTCTGTTTTGTTAATTTTTTGTGAAATTATTTGACATGTTCATGGTCATGGGTGACACTTAAAAAAACAATACATGTTTAAAATAATCCGGTCTGACAGCACAGATGCAATGACTCAGCCCCATGTCCTGGAAGCTGACAGCTGTGAGGACACCTGAGGGGCCTCCACAGTGCTTCTTCCTCCCGCCTCACCAGTCCATGCAAGCTGTGCCTGGAAAAGCTCAGCACTTCCATGGCCCAGGGCCAGACAGAGTCATTACCTCCGAGCAACTAAGAGGGATCTGAGATTTAGTGGCTCCCCTAGGGGCCTCTCTCCCTCCAGCAGTCAACTTGGACCTGATTATTCTACTCATTCAGAGAAATTCCCTGGAAGGCAACTCTGTGGAAACTGAACCTTTTGTTCAGTAGCATTCACAAAGGGAGATTTGTTCTTGCACCAAAGGTTCCGATGAGCTACCCCATTTCTTCTCAGTCTTGCCCTTCTCCAATGTTATTTTAGTTCACTGATTATATCGGGAAGGAACTTGTACTTCCAGCACATTCTAGCTGCCGATTTCATTCTACTAAGGAGACCTACCCACCTTTACTGTTACCAGAGTGGTGGGCTCTGGTCAGGAGAGCAGGGCCTTGGATTGGCAATGCCAGGAGAAGCTGTTGAACTCATGGTGGGCTGAAGAATGACAATTACAAATTAAATTTTCAGCTTTGGTGGGGGCTCGAGGGGTTCCAGTGATACCATTTGTCAACATCCCAGCGTGGGATGGGCGCCAACGCTTAGTGAAACATCTTAGGAGGATACCTGGCCCAGTCTTCTCAATGAGCAAGTACTAAATATCTGGGACAATTCAAAACTCGGGAGAGAGTGTGGCTGACCCTGCTGGTTGACAAAGGGCCATTTCTGACCCTCTTCTCCGTTGCCCCCAGGCCTCAGCTTCTAAACAAGTGAGATTGTCAAGGAATTTTCTCCAGAATAAAAACAGTTTCCAACATTATTTTAATTAAAAAACAAAAAACAAAAAACTAACCTTAACAGAGCCCTTACTATATGTCAAGCACTATTCTGAGAATGAGACATCTATCATCTAGCTTAATGCTCAAAACAACGCAAAGAGGTAGGCACTATTATCACCCCCATTTTACAGGTAGAAAAACTGAGCTCTACTCTAAGCACATTGTATGTATCAGGAGGTCCTGTGCACCAGATGGATCTGTGCAACCATGAACCTGAGGCTGGTGAGCCAAAGAGGCAAGCGCCATGCTTCAGGTGCCATTCACTGTGCACCATGCACCATCAATTTTGGTCACTTTTATTCCCAGAACAGCAGTGGCCACATCTCACAGTGACAAAGTGACAGCCAAGTATTCTCACAACAAGAACAACTTCTCTATCTGACCAGTCTATAGAATAATTGTGGGTGTTGTTCTTGACTAAGAGGCTTCCAAACTTTTCTTGCCCTCCAGGAGAACCTATAAGATCCTGATGTTCTCTAGAATATTTATTTCTAGCCACAGTTGTATTCTGCTGTTGCAGCTGAGATCGCTGGCTGACACAATATGTGAAGTGCCTGGTACAGTGAGTGTTAGTTTTCTGTTCTCTGCATGATGCATTTTACACGAAGTTTTTAAATGCTGTTTCACATTTATGTACCTTATTAACAATCACACATTTCACTGTGTCATCACATAGACTCCTGGGAGGTCTCAAGGTGAGTTTCCTTAATAAAGAACAAAAGGGTGTCATCATGTGATTCTCAAAGCTGAGATTCTTAATAAACTCCTTCTTTGATGTCTCAAAGGATAAAGAAGAGTAAGTAAGGATTTAGGGGTCTTCAGACTGTAAGTTTGGACTCTTTTGGGCCACCGCCCTCACCCACAAAACATACCCATTGTCTCTCCAGCATCTTTGGCCAGCATCTCCCCCATGTCCCCCAAAGACCTGGTGACCTCCATTCTAATGTCTGTTACTATGAGTTTGACTTTTTTTAGATTCCACATATAAGTGAAATCATGAGATATTTGCAGAGGCAACTGTTTTTTAAAACATGATTCCACAAAGTACTTTATTATTCACATAATTTATTTATGTCTATTATAAAAATACTCCAAACTGGAGATTCACAGATGTTAATGGACTTTCTCTGGGTCACCTGTCTCTTAATTCCATGGTTTTCTCTACCTTGTGCTTCTTGCACTTTGATCAGAGGATGAGAATGGCAATGTGTACCTATGTGAATTAAGTTCAAGGGTAAATTCTTTGTTAGGGACCAGTTCAAAGCCTTCTGTATTTTGTGAGTGTGAGCTCAGGACCAGCGAACCACTGCCACTCAGGCAGACACCCAGCACCGAGTCCCTGGTTAATTGTTAAATATATATTAAAATTATGACTCTTAGTAGTATAAATAATTGCTTTGTTATTTTAAAAAACTGTAAAAAGTACCTGGGTTAACACTTCATTCATAAAATGCCTTTTATAATCACGTTGTACTCTAGGGTTACTTTAACATTTTACTTTATACAATTTTAATTTGCCGTACATAACATTTATCCGGGACATATAACTACTTGTCTTTTAAAAACCCATAAAAACAGAATTTTTTCTGTAAAGTCTGGATTCTACCTGAGATACTGTAGTCACAGACTTAGGAATTGCTTTAAGGGTGAATGACATGCCAGCAGGTAAGTCGACGCTGCTCCTGCTACATGTCTCTTGTATGAAGCATCATACAGACATAAAGTTGAGCTTGTTTCCAACAAGAAATAAAGGCACAGAGAGCTGTCAAGCCAATGAGAGAATGTGTTTTATCAAAATATTTTATATATACCTGACTTTGCCTGCCAGGTGGATAAAAGATGAGGATATGGTACTAAGTATGTCGACACAAACAGTGACACATGACTAAAAAAAACCCCATTGAATGTGGGAGTGTGTGTGTGTGTGTGTGTGTGTATGTGCGTGCGAGAGTTATTGTCTTTTCAAGTATTCGGCCTAAAATTTCAGAACTGTATTTGAAAGTGTGCTGCAAATCTTATAAGGTTCACAGACGGAAAATGGTGAACGTTCAGGAGTTAGAAAAGGGAAATTAGACTCTGGATCACTCCCACAGCCTTTGGATAAGTATGATGGTGGGTGCAAGTTAGAATGGTAAGAGGATTTTCTAGAGCAAACAAGAATGGAGGTTTATGAGTAAAGTATAAGGTTGATAAGCAATCAGTAATTCAGTACTGATGTCACTTATAAGAAGAAGGATCTGGAGGATTCGTTTATATATGTAGGTCAGAGTGGCCTTGGGGCTAAAGATGACCACATGGCTAACAGTAAAGGTACCCAAGTTGCAACTGCAGAGAGAGAAGAGGCAGGAAAGGGGTGGCATGGTAATAAAGATTCAGACGTGGTGCAAGGAGAAAAGAACACCCCAGGCCCCAGCCATCTCCACGGCACCCAAGCTGTGAAAAGCATGGGACCAGCTTCCTGTTAGTCTCCATTGGCTTTGAACTTGAACACTCAAATGGTTTTGGGGGAAGCCACTTGCAAATTTATTTCTGCTCTATCTATTTCATCTTTGGAAAGGAATGCAAAGAACAAAATTTAAGTGGCACAGGCAGCCACTTCCAGGGGTATCCTGGTGAACAAGGAAGGTACATTTAGAGAGTCCAGAAATCAGCAAGCAAGCCCAACAATAAGTCAGAAATTGTTCTGAGTGGAAAACAGCCAGGTCACCCAGTAGATTAGCAAGAACCTGTTTCTGTAGACATTCTGCAAGTGGAGTTCATTAAAACTTGGGGCAAGTCTGATTTTAATCAGAACTGGTCCCTAGCACCTATCCTCATGTCTAGCCAAAACTAAGTCCTGTAAAGGTGTGCCTAAGTGAAGAAAGAGCCAGTGAAGATTCCATGAACTGACCACAGTGGTGGTAGCTGCAAGGGCTCCTGAAAAAAAACTGAATTGCCAACCAGTGGCAGGCAGAAAGGAGCCAACCTTGGTTGACTACTTGTTTACATACAAGGCACTATGCCTCATCAATTGTTGTCATCTTCTTTAGTTCTAACCACGCTTTAGTGGGGGTAAGTTTATAATCCTTATTTGAGTGACAGGGAAATTGAAGTTCAGAGAGGTTAGGTATTTCATTCAAGATCACAGAGTAACACTAAAATATGAACCCAGAAATGCCTAAATCTAAAATGTATGCATTTTCAACAAATTTCATGCATTCCCTCAAGGAAGCTCAAATTAGTATATTAATTTTTCATTAAATTCATCTATATTTTATAAAACTGGAAAATCAACGGATGTTTGAAAATTAAGCAACATATTTCTAAATAACAATTAAATTAGAAAATATTTTTAACTGAATGACAATGAAAAGAGACATATCAAAACTTAAGAACTACAGCTAAAAAAGCACTTGGAGGGAGATGACGTCATAGAAATGGCAGCATGAGGTGAACCTCTTGAATTCTCCCCTGGAATTTACAACAAATTGAACAACTATAATTCCACAAAGGACTCCCTGCAAAGCAAACAGGTAAGACTAAGAGATGCGCAACTGAAATCATCTAAAGGAGGGCAAACGGGGTGAGTCGGGGAGGAGGGAAGCGGGAAGTGCTGAGACGAGGGCCGCACAGGAGCAGGACGCAGACCTAGGTCAGTGCTCCGAGGTCACTGCATCCCAGCTACAGGAGAGGGAATAACTCGGACTGCTAGGGCTCCGCTTATGGCCCACAGGGCTGAGGGGACAGCATATAACATGGCTGAATCCAATGCTCATGGCAGAGACCTTGGAGCAAAGACTGAGGGAAGAGGGTGGAAATGGAGGCTTAATTCCTTTAATTCCCTCACTGCTGTTAGAGAACAGAAGCCTTAGGCACTGAGCCTAGCCGCCCCCTCCCTACCCTGCCCAGTGCTAGAAGCGGAACAGTAGCAGTGTCAGATCAAAAAGAACAGAATATTTGCAGTTCTGAGAACTGCAGCTGGCAGCCACGGACTCACAGCCCAACTAGTTCCGGTGAAGGGGAGAGAGGCCTGGCGGCTGTGCTGGTGGCTGCCTCCATTGCTCACAGCCCACCCGGCCTCCGCCCCCACCTATCTGGGTGGATCCCTGCAGGAATCAACAGAGCCACTGAAACACACAGGGCTGAATCTGGTGCAGGAAGAGCTTCAGAACTTCGGAAACTTGCCACATTCCCCATAGGAGGCGGTGCCCTAAGACCTAGGCAACCTGCTCACAGAGGAAAAGCCCACCTTCTAGGGAATCCCCCCATCATGTGAGAAGCCAGAACAGTGCACAAAAAGTATAACACTGCAGCGTGAGAGAGAATTAAAGGCTGCAGTTGGAAAGAAAATAAATCACTCTACCAACACCTACTGGAAAGCAAAGGAAGGTCATCTTCATACCAACCTGTTGCAAAACCCACTCCTGTAGATGCCTAGGAAGGCAAATAATAATTCACTAATTGCCATGAATAACCAAGGTAACAAGGCAGCTCAGAAAGAAAATGAAAAGTCTCCAGAAAATGAACTTAAAGACATGGCAATATGTGACTTAAATGACAGAGAATTCAAGATTGCAGTTCTGAAAAAAATCAACGAGGTGCAAGAAAACACAGACAGGAAGTTTAATGAACTCAGAAACACAATCAAAGAACAAAATGAACATTTTACCAAAGAGATTGAATTTTAGGAAAGAACGAAATAGAATTTCTGGAGATTAATAATTCAATAAAAGAAATGAAGAATAAAATAGCCAGCTTAGGTAATAGAACTGACCAGATGGAGGAAAGAATCAGTGACATTGAAGATAGACATCTGGAAATGACACAGATGGAAGAAGAGAGACTTAAGAGTTAAAAGAAATGAAAGAACTCTGTAAGAACTTTCTGACTCCATCAGAAAGAGCAATGTAAGAATAATGGGCATACCAGAAGGAGAGATAAGGGAGAAGGGAACAGAGATTATATTCAAACAAATAATCGATGAGAACTTCCCAAACTTGTGGAAAGAACTGGATCCTCAAATCCAAGAAGCAAATAGAACACCTAGTTACCTCAACCCCAATAGGCCTCCTCCAAGGCACATTGTATTGAAGCTATCAAAAATTAACAATAAAGAAAGAATCCTCAAGACAGCCAGGGAAAAGAAGACAGTAACCTACAAAGGAAAGCCCATTAGGTTATCATCAGATTTTTCAGCAGAAACTTTACAAGCTAGGAGGGAGTGGACTCAAATATTCAAACTATTGAAAGACAGAAATTATGATCCAACAATAATATATCCAGCAAAGATATCCTTTAGATATGAAGGAGGAATAAAGACCTGTCCAGACACACAGAAGGTGAGGGAATTTTCTAACACACAACCTGCACTACAAGAAATACTGCAGGAGACTATTCGACCAGCATAAGTAGAGATAATTTGTGACAACAAAAACACAAAAGGGGGAAGAGTAAAGGCCTGAACTGGAATAAAGGAATGGAAGAAGTAAGCATGCTGAAGAAAATGGAATACTCTAAATATGAAACTCTCTTTTACATAAACTTAATGGTAACCACTCAAAAAAAATCCAGAACTGAAATACATAACATAAAAAAAGAAGAATCAGAGGGAAAAGTCATAGAATACCACCACACTGAAATAATAGACAGCAACAAAACGGCAAAGAAACAATGGAGACACAGTCCTACCAGAAAACCAAAGATAGAATGATAGGAAATCCTCATATATCAATAATCACTCTAAATGTAAATGGACTGAACTCACCAATAAAAAGACCCAGAATAGCAGATTGGATCAAAAAACTAAACCCAACCATATGCTGCCTTCAAGAGACACATCTCAGCTACAAGGACAAATATAGACTCAAAGTGAAATGGTGGAAATTGACACTCCAAGCAAATGGTATCCAGAGAAAAGCAGTTGTAGCCATACTGATATCAGATGAAACAGACTTCAGGATTGAACAGGTAACAAGCGACAAAGATGGGCATTTCATAATGATAAAGGGGACTATACAACAAGAAGACCTAACAGTCATCAATATTTATGCCCCCAATCAGGGAGCACCAAAATATGCCAAGCAACTACTAACAGAATTAAAGGGAGAAATTGACCAAAGCACAATTATAGTAGGGGACCTAAATACGTCATTGATAGCTATGGATAGATCATCCAAACAAAAAATAAATAAAGAAATATCAGTCCTAAATGACACATTAGATGAAATGGACATAATTGACATCTATAGAGCACTTCATCTGAGAACATCAGACTATACATTCTTTTTTAGTACACATGGAACATTCTCAAGGATAGACCTATTGGGACAAAAACTAGCCTTGGCAAATTTAAGAAGATTGAAATGATACCAAGCACATTCTCTGATCACAAGGCTTTGAAATTGGATATCAACTGCAAAAAGAAAGCAGGAAAAACCACAAATATGTGGAGATTAAACAACATACTTTTAAAGAATGACTGGGTCAAAGAAGAAATAAGAAGAGAGATCAAAAGATACATAGAAACAAGTGAGAATGAAAATACATCCTACCAAAATTTTTGGGATGCAGCGAAAGCAGTTTTAAGAGGGAAATTTAAATCATTATAGGCCTATCGCAAGAAACAAGAAAAATCCCAGATAAATAACCTCACATTAGACCTTAAAGAACTAGAAAAAGAACAAATGAAATCCAAAGTCAGCAGAAGGAAGGAAATAATAAAATCAGAACAGAGCTAAATGAAATCGAGAACAAAAAGACAATAGAAAAAATTAATGCTAAAAATAGCTCTTTCTTTAAAAAGATTAATAAAATTGGCAAACCCTTGGCTAGACTCGCTAAGATAAAAAGAGAAAAGACACAAATAAACAAAATCAGAAATGAAAGAGAAGTTATCATGGATGCCACAGAAATACAAAGGATCATCCAAGAATACTATGAAGGATTATATGCCACCAAATTCAATAACCTAGAAGAAATGGACAAGTTCTTAGAAACATATAACCTTCCTAGGCTGAATTATGAAGAACTGGAAAATCTAAATAGACCAATCAACAGTAAGGAAATTGAATGAGTCGTTCAAAACCTTCTCAAAAGCAAAAGTCTGGGACAAGATGGCTTCACTAGTGAATTCTACCAAACACTCAAAGAGGATCTAATACCTGTCCTACTCAAACTCTTCCAAAAAATTGAAGAAGAGACAATACTCCCTAACTCATTTTATGAGGCCAACATTACTCTGATACCAAAACCTGGTAAAGATAACACAAAAAAAGAAAATTACAGACCAGTATCTCTGATAAATACAGATGCAAAAATCCTAAACAAAATTCTAGCAAATCGACTGCAACAATGCATTAAGAAGATTATACATCACGACCAAGTAAGGTTCATCCCAGGGGCACAAGGATGGTTCAACATATGCAAATCGATCAATGTGATACACCACAAAAACAAAATAAAGGACAAAAATCATATGATTATATCAATTGATGAAGAGAAAGCACTTGACAAGATACAACATCCATTTATGATTAAAACACTTAATAAAATAGGTATAGAAGGAAAATACCTTAACATAATAAAGGCCATATATGACAAACCCTCAACTAATATTACAATTAATGGTGAAAAACTGAAGCCCTTTGCTCTACATTCAGGAACACGACAGGGCTGTGCCCTATCACCTCTGCTTTTCAACATAATATTGGAAGTCCTAGCCAGAGCAATCAGGCAAGAGAAAGAAATAAAAGGCATCCAAATTGGAAATGAAGAAGTTAAATTGTCACTTTTTGCAGATGACATGTTGCTATATATAGAAAACCCTAAAGACACCACCAAAAAGCTATTAGAAACAATAAACAAATATAGTAAGTTGCTGGCTACAAAATTAACGTACAAAAGTCCATTGCATTCCTATATACTAACAATGAAATCTCAGAAAAAGAAATTTTTAAAAATTCCCTTTGCAATTGTAAGAAAAAGAATAAAATATCTAGGAATAAACTTAACCAGATATGTGAAAGTTCTATATAATGAAAACTATAAGACACAAAGAAATGGAGAGACATTCTATGTTCATGGATTGGAAGAATCAACATAGTTAAAATGGCCATGTTACCCAAAGCAATATACAGATTTAATGCAATCCCCATCAAAATCCCAATGGCATTTCTTAAAGAAATACAACAAAAAAATCATCAGATTTGTATGGAACCACAAAAAACCCCAAATAGCCAAAGCAATTTTAAGAAAAAAGAACGATTGCTGGAGGTATCACACTCCCTGACTTCAGCTTGCACTACAGGGCAACAATAATCAAAACAGTATGGTTTTGGTATTGGCAGGAAAAACAGACACACAGACCAATGGAACAGAACTGAGAACCCAGAAATAAACCCACATAAATATGGACAGGTAATTTTTGACGAAGGAGTCCAAAACATACAATGGAGAAAAGACAGCCTCTTCAATAAATGGTGCTGGGAGAATTGGAAAGCCACGTGCAAAAGAACGAAACTAGACTGCTATCTGTCATCGTGTACCAAAGTTAACTCAAAATGGATCAAAGATCTAAACATAAGACCTGAAACAATAAACTGCATAGAAGAAAACATAGGTACTAAAATTATGGACCTTGGGTTCAAAGAGCATTTTATGAATTTGACTCCAAAGGCAAGGGACGTAAATGCTAAAATAAATGAATGGGACTATATCAAACTTAAAAGCTTCTGCACAGCAAAAGAAACCATCGACAAAATAAAGAGACAACCAAATGGGAGAAAATTTCTGCAAACAGTGCCGGATAAGGGACTAATATCCAAAATATACAAGGAAATTATACAACTCAACAACAACAACAACAAAAAAACACAATTCAAATAAAAAATGGGCAGAGAAACTGAAGAGACATTTCTCCAAAGAGGACATACAAATGGCCAATAGACATATGAAAAAATGCTCAACATCACTAATCATCAGAGAAATGCAAATAAAAACCACAATGAGATATCACCTCACACCAGTTAGAATGCCTATTACCAACAAGACAAATAGTAACAAGTGTTGGAGAGACTGTGGAGAAAAAGGAACCCTCATACACTGTTGGTGGGAACATAGATTGGTGCAGCTGCTAAGGAAAGCAGTGGGGAGGTTCCTCAGAAAATTAAGAAAAGAATTACCATATGAGCCAGCAATCCCTCTCCTGGGTATCTACCCAAAAAAACTGAAAACATTTATCCATAGAAACATATCAGCTCTAATGTGCATTGCAGGTTTATTTACGGTGGCCAAGACATGGAAATAACCAAAGTATCCTTCGATAGATGAATGGGTAAAGAAGTTGTGGTATATATACACAATGGAATACTATTCTGCCATAAGAAAAGATTAAATAGTACCATTTGTGACAACATGGGTAGATCTTGAGATTATAATGCTAAGCGAAATAAGTCAGACAGAAAAAGTTGAGAACCACGTGATTACACTGATATGTGGTATATAAAACTGAAAACAACAAAACAACAAGACAAACAAAAGAAGAAACAAAAACTCATAGACACAGACAATAGTTTAGTGGTTATCAGAAGGTAAGGGGGGAGGGTGTTGGCAGATGAGGGTAAAGGGGATCAAACATACGGTGATGGAAAGAGAACTGACTCTGGGTAGTGAACACACAATGTGATATATAGATGATGTATGACAGAATTGTACACCTGAAATCCATGTAACTTTGTTAACAATTGTCACCCCAATAAAATTTAATGAAAAGCAAAAAGAAAGAATGAAAAAAAAAAAAAAAAAAGGAAGCACTTGGAAGAAAATTTATAGTACTAAAATATATTTATAAGAAAAGGAAATGGGCTGAAAAACCAGTGATCTGAGCTTCCATTTCAAGAAGCTGAATTTAAAAATCCAAATAAATTATAAGGCATTTCCATATCTCTAATAATAAAAAGAAGAACAAAAAAATAAAAGTAAAGAGAGAAAATCAACAAAACTAAAGGATAGTTCTTTGAGAGAGTAACAAAAGTGGTAAACCTTGAGCAGGAATGACCAAGAAAAAAAGGAGAAATGAACAAACTGAACTGTCAGTATCAGGAACAACTACATATTTTAACTGCCTATTACATATGCAAGACACTGAACATGAGGAATAGAAGGAAGAGAAAGAGGAGGAAACAGATGTATCTTGTTTTGAAGCCATCAAAAAAATCACATTCCAAATTCTATTGTATTCAATTTAATCCAACATGCATTTATTGTAAGCAAAAACAAGGCACTGACAGTTTGGTATTACAGGCCTAGACAGAGAGAGCACATATACTTTGGAGTCAGACAGAGCTGAGTTCAAATTCAGCCTCTACCTTGAACTAAATGTATGACCTTAGGCGAATTATATAACCTCTCTGAACTTCCACTTTCTCATCTAACAAATGAGAGATAAAAATATCAACATCATAGAGTTGTTAGAAAGGTTCTTAGAGGTAAAGTATCCATTATATGGGTAGTTTGTATCCTACAGAATATTTTCCCCAACATGACCCATAACCATGGCATTATTGTTTATCTGTAGGAAAGGTTCAAAAATATATCCTGAGACAATGTCATTCATTTGCAAATGTAATGTTTTCTGAAAAGTTTGGACATCTACCTTTCTTTACCTTTCTTGCCTGTTAAACAAGAGATTTTGGTGTGGTCATTCTTCGAAAGAATGTTACCAACATATAAACTAGATAAAAGCATCACATGAAAATTAAAATGAAATAATTTAATATAAAATTTTCTCTTTAATTTTATGTAGTAATTTTTTCTTAAATATTAGGAGTTGAAAATAACAACTATGTAAATAACATAAGTTATTTTAAGACTTTGGGGGGAAAGAATTCCATCTCCAGTGTTGACATGATGACAGAGGAGAAGGATGTCAGGATGTAGGCTTTCCACCAGCGTGTCTCCTGAGTCAGGCACAGTGATGTATATCAGAAGGGCTCCAAGCTCTGAAACTTTTATATTGGCTCATATTAAAGATCTGCACGATGAATGCTCGGGATTTTTCACACACTGAAGAAACTTTATAGGCCTATGAGAAGAAAACAAAAAATGATACTTAGAGGCAGTACAGTATATCTGTGGTTCAAGACATCAGTGAAAGAAGATGCTTCATTAGCAACAAAAGCATGTGTGGACCACTAAGCATCCACACAAGCTTCTCTCCTACAGCAGCAACATAGAGAAAGGTCAAGTCCAGGAGTGAATGACTTAAAGTGGGGCCCAGTTTAGTTTCATTTCCCGTGTAAAGCCATAAAAATAAATACTGAGAAGGGATGTCTGATGATAATAGGTGGAGGTGAAAATGAATGTCTGGCTCTAACATGGCACAGATATGGACTATGATTGTCAGTTGATGATCAAGAAACAGCAGAGAAGCAGCAACCACCACCACGGGCTAAATCCAGAACGTGCAGTTGAGCAATGCCCAAGTGATCCACACCCCCAGGCATGTTGGAACATTGCTCAGAAAGACGCTGATGTTCTCCTTTAACTTCTGTCCTAAACTCTTCACCATTAATCTCTGATAGCTGCCAATTCTATTGCAAGTAATTAGATCCCTAATTTCAGATTATAAAATTCTGGAATGTTAGCACTTTCACCCAAAAGGCCATGAGGTTGAGGTCAGAAGAAGGGAAAAGGAAAAATGCTTCTTCATGGAATAATAAGGACATCTGTATTTTCTTCAGAAGGCTAGGAACCTCTGGTTAAGCTGGGGGAAGACACAGAGATCACCAGAGGTCACCATCCCAGCCCACCATCAAGGCCCAAGGGAAAACGCCTATACATAGCAAGACGGCCATTTCTTCCTCAAGAAGAAGCCAATTACCTGTAGTTATCGTGGCAGGTAAATTTAATATTCCTGTTGCTTAAAATCAATTTCAGATCATTGATGGAGGAACTTGAGCATGCGACACTGGGAAAGAAAGAAGAACGTGTTAAAATAAGAAGATGGCGCAAACATTGCTTGAGTCTCTTAGTTTCTTCTAGGTAGCAGGTGTGCAAAGCCTTGAGATAAAGAGGTGAAGCAGAGTCTCCACTAAGAGTTCACGGGTCAGCAGGGGAGCCGAAGGTGTAAACTAGGGAGACACCCATTGTGATGATAAAATTGGGAGGTTGTTGGGATGGGCTGAATGCAGAGTGAGGCCCCATTCATTGCCTGAGCCGGTCTTTCTTTCCTCAAAGCTTTCTTGTGACTGTAGACTCTTGGGTGGACAAAGTAACCCTGAGAATATATGGGTACAAAGTAGTAACATATACCTGCGATCTCCAATGTCATGCATCACCCAGGCTTGCAGTGTAGGAACCTTCTCTGGTCGCAAATTATAGATTTCCACACGTCCAAAAGTGCTAAGATAGAAGAGACAAAGAATATTGTCAACCACAAACTAAATCATTCAGGCACCCAGAGCTGCTGTGAAAAGCCAGCAGGTGGGGTGCCATTGCTTAGAACCTACCCTTCTGACCTGACCCATGATTTGCATTAGAAACAGACACCTTTACTCTTTCAGTGTGACCATTGATACCTAAGATTCTCAAAATAAGATTCTTAATCTGTGCATTTACCTTCATTTTTTAAGGACTTGCTATTCCAAGATCGGGCCTTCCACCAACATAATGACATCACCTGGGAGCTGTTAGCAGTGCTCAGGCCATGTCCACCTGCTGAACCAGAACGTGCAGCTGAGCAATGCCCAGGTGATCCACACTCTCAGGCAAGTTGGGACACAGCTCGGAAAGACCCTGATGTTCTAAACTCTTCCCCATTGCTCTGACAGCTGCCACTCTTACTGCAAATAATTAGATCCCTAGTATCAGATTATACAATTCTGGATATTAGTACTCTTACGCAAAGGCCACAAGGTTGAGGTCAGTAGAAGACAAAATGAAAAATGCTTCGTCATAGAACTAAATATTCCAAAAGGAGAGAAGGAAATTTAATTTGGAGCACCTAGAGTGTCCAAGGCACATTACTATACGCTCGCTTCTCTCAATCCAGGCTTATGCAGGGAAAACCCAAAGAACAAAAAACTGAAATGGTAATCCATGTAGTAAAAGCTGTAAATATAGAAGGCAGTGAGAGAAGGAAGGCATTAGTGTGGCCAGATTCAGCAGTGTGGATTAAATGAGAGACTAAGATGAGCTCTGACAACAAAGTTCACGAACTACTTGCAACAGTGTTGCTAAACTTTTTTGATATCAGAGGGATTATTCATTATGAATTTTTACCAACTGAACAAACTGTTAACCAAGTTTACTATGTGGAAGTGTTGAAAAGGCTGCATGAAAGAGTCAGACGACCTGAACTTTCTCCAACAATTCATGGCTCTTGCATCACGACAATGCACCAGCTCACATGACACTGTCTGTGAGGGAGTTTTTAGACAGTAAACAAATAACTGTATTGGAACTGCCTCCTCACTCACCAGATCTGGCCCTAGTGACTTCTTTCTTTACCCAAAGATAGAGGAAATATTGAAAAGAAGACATTTTGATGACATTTAGAACTTCAAGGGTAATAGCACAACAGCTCTGATGGCCATTCCAGAAAAAGAGTTCCAAAAATACTTTGAAAGTGGACTAAGCACTGGCATCAGTGCATAGCTTCCTAAGGGGAGTACTTCAAAGGTGACCATAGTGATATTCAGCAATGAGGATTGTGGCACTTTTTGTAGGATGAGTTTGTGAATTTAATTGTCAGGTGTTATACATAATATGTAACGACCCCTAAAATCCCACTTTTAACCACGACACTAAGTTGCTGACAATGCCTGCAACGAGATGACGAAAGTCAAGAGCACACAGCACAGTTCCTGATGTCCCCAGTGGTGGTCTCACTGCTGAGTTGGGACTCACAGGAGCATGGAGGACAGAGGAGGAAGGACAGACCTTGGAAGACGGCAGGATGTAGATAAGCAGCGGAGGGAGGAGGCAGGTCCGATGGGGCAACAGTGTGAACAAAGGCAGGAAACGGGCAGGTGGAGTGTACTGGGAGACAGAGCTGAGAAAATCACACCGGGCTTTGAAAAGTCAAGAGGGGAGCTGGACACAGTGCAAGGACTGTTATCACCTTTAAGGATTTTACACAACAGAGACACCAGACTAAGGCGTTAACTTAGAAAGTCAAACCTCTCCACAGAATACAAAAATTTTACCTTTTCAGCCCAAAACTTCAGTACTGACTTTAAACATGAAAAGTATATATTTCTATAGATGAAGTATCTAATAGGAGGCTATGCGAACCCTTGCAAGTAGAATGTAAAGAAAGAAGTACCTGTTTTTATTAAAGGTATTACTGATGGACCCATTGAGCACCACCTGGACCACACCGCAGGCATTTTCTGCAAACTTAAAAAAAAAAAAGCCCACAATTCCTCAGCATGCAAACTTAATCGCTACACCCCAGCCTTTCCAACCCTACCAGCTCTCAGCGTTAGCCTGTATGGTTCTAGCTCAGGAATGCCAGGTCTAGGTAATATTCATCCCAAACTATTGGAGGGATTACGTTTCACATGAGAGTTCTGGAAGCAGTCGCTTCAATCTGTGTTTAAACAATGAAGTTCAATGTCATTGTTACTAAATTGGACATTTAGAAATCAGAATTCCGATGAGGAAGAGGAAGATCCCTGGAGCGGGAAGATGAAAGTGCTTTCTTGGTGCCATGTACTGTAGACACTGCCGATTTCATTTAGGGAGCAGGGTAGATGAGTCAGAGATAAGGGAAATGAGGTCACCAATAAAGGGGAAACTGGGACAGAAGGTGACACTGAGGCCTGCACAGACACAAAGAGAAATGAGGAATGAATGAATGAATGAACGAACATTATTTAGCAAAGAGCTTTATTTCCTTATGCAACAAACATTCAGCCGGATTCCCTGCTAGGCACTGGGGAAACCAAAGTGAGCAAAACAAAGCAATCTGCATGTTTCCTCCAGGAGGCCCATGGACTGGGACTAGCTCAGGTCCATTCTCATGTTACCCAACTATCTCACACTGTGATAAGCTCAGGTGGGTTTAGTGCTGGTTCTGAAAGGTCTGAGAGCTGTGAGCCAGGCCGTCCTGCTTGTCACTCAGCCCTGGAGCCTCGAAGCTAGTGTATGGCACAGAGTGGGGGTTCGGTGAAAATCTGTGGAAGGAGGAAGAGAGGAAAGGGAAAGCAAGAAGTCCAAACACTCTGTGATGAGATTAAGAAAGAAATACAAAAAGCATAAAGAGGGCAACAAAGCTAGGTCTTGAAGGATGAATAGGATTTCACCTGGTAAAGGCCGAGGCAGCTGTTAACACAAAAAGCAAGGGGTTTGGGAGAACAGAGGGGCTTGGGGGGAAATTTCAGTGGATTCTGAAGTTGGGTAGATAAGATAGTTCATGGCGGACCATGAAGGCTTGGCCAAGAAATCTGGCCTTTAGTCTGCAGGTGATAAACAGCGCTGAACAATTTGAAGCGGAATTGTGAAAATCCAGTGTGGCTTCTTGTCTCTCTACAGGGAGCGATGAGTAGAGGACAAAGGCCCAATAATTTATCAATCAATCACAAATGCTAACTACAGGGTGCCAAGTACTGACCCTGCGACACCATGTCATTCTCAAGAGGCCCAGCAAAGTAAGTATTGGGTCACATCACTTGGAAGCGAGGACGTGAAACCCCAAGCAACACTGCCTCTATTATCAGGAAAAGAAAGCGTCTAGTCTGATACAAGAAGGCTGTGTACATGCATCCCAGAGTGAGCGTTCAGCCTGTAACACGCAGACTGCCATCCCTGGGTCGCTCACGATGGTGGAGCGCCTGTGATCACTGTCACCACTGAGCTCCTACCTCCAAGGACAGTCTGGAGAACATATCAAATGTGACTTGGCTTTAAAAGATTTTAGCAATAGCATTGCCCTAAAACATATCATAGAGCATACAGTAAATAGAAACTTTTCTCAGAAAAAGCAAAGAAACAAACAGAAAAATTATACAGTGCCTCTGATTTTTCAAAGCACAGAGTAAGTTCTCAACAACTATTTGTGGAAGGAATGAGTTGTGAGTGAGTTGAGGGGATAGTGCTTTCTGTTTCAACACTGCAATGACCCTGTGGGACAGACATTATTTTTATCCCCATGTGACAAAGGAGGGACCTGAGGGTCAGGCGCATGGTTCAAGAATCTGTCCAAGTGTAAACGATCTCCTTAATGCAAATCCCAGGCTACCCCCCTGTCTGTCGCAGGGTTTACCTGAATCTCCTTAGCGCGGGTTGGGCTCTCCCTCATTACTAGACCATTGACTTGGACAAGTCGCTTAACCTCTGAGTCTTTGTTTCCTCACCTGTTGTCACCCAGAAGCCGAGCCGACTGCCCCCCATGTCTTTCCTTGAGGAAAGAAAAGTCTGTGCCTATTTGGGACTTCGCTTATCTCAATGTTTTACACCTTATGTCTCTCTGTTTGGTGCCCAAAAGATGGTTTGAAGCCAAAGACGGGTAAGATATCTCACATGAAATACAACCTAAGCCAGGCGGAACCGAGTGGGGTCCCCCAATGAGCTGCCTTAGAAGATCCAAGAAGGAGCCTTGCCTCCCCTTCCCCTGCCTGGGAAAAGCCCTTACTGACTCTGGCTTTCCTCTCTCACCTGATTGTGAGAAGTCATGAGGACAATAACGGTCAGCTCTCTCCACTTATCTCAGCGAAACCGTTACAACAGGAGAGACTTGCCCCCCAGGGAGGTGCATACCTCACCTAAGTCATCATAAGACTTTCCGCTCTGGCTGCTTGGGGATAAAGATAATTGGTTTGATTCACTTTTGTGACATGATGGATGAGTCTCACAGACCGTGTAAAAAAAAATAATACCACTTCCTTGTATGATTATCAATAAAAGCCACCAGTCGGCCCGATTCGGGGCTCCAGTCTCTGGTGACTGCGAGACCCCCTGGCCTTCTGAGATTTAACTGCATTAAGTCTCTGTTTCTTTCTTTCTTAAAACCTAACCCCATGCCTCCCCTTCTCACACCTTCACTGCCCATATTGCGCTGGACGGGACACTCATCTGTAATGTGGAGATTTGTACCTTCTCACACCACCTATTTTGAGGATTAAATGAGATGATATATAGGTAGGCACCTGGCCCAGAACTTACTATAAATATACACTTAAACGTGAGTTCCCACATGCCTGAGCTCCTCAGATGTCTACATTTAATTTTGGAGAACTAGAAGTAGTCTAGTTTTACTTTCTTCCTCTTTTTCTTCCCTTCACTTCCTTTCTCTTCTTTTCTTTATATTTTTTTCCTAGTCCATTTACAAAGAACCAAGTTATTAGAAAAGAAATATGCACAAAGGCAGCTTAGAGTAAAGTCAGAAATAGAGAGGAGGGTGTGAGGGGAACCATGGTGAGTAATTCGCAGGCTGGATTCTGCATCTGGAGTCCAACACCTTGGGGTAAACTCCCAGATGTGTCACTTCCTGTGTGTATTTAGTAGATTGCTTATTTACCTGCACCTCTATTCTGTCATCTTTAACGTGTGATGGTACCTACTTCATAGGGTTCTTTTGCGATTGTAAAGTTTTAATCCCTGTAAAAACCTAAGGACAGTGCCTAGCACGAAGGAAGTGGTCTGTAAATGTAGGTTGTTAAGACTGTTCCAGGAATCTGATATTGGCCAATACCTGGATCAGAGGATTAAACCAAGACAGATATTCCTGGCAGCCAAAGCCAAAACATGGATAAGAGCAGGTATTCTTTAACTGGAGCCCATGGACCATCCAAAATGTCCTAAAATTACATGTGAAAAATCTGGCATGTGCTTACAATAATTTTGTCGAGAACGATTCCAAAACTTTTGCTTCTAAAAGGATCTGTGATCCAAAAAATAATCGAAACCAACTGCTGATTGGATGACCTTTTAAGTTGTTTGGTCTCCAAAATTCTGGAATTTCACGTTCAGTACTTACCCTTTGAGACACGGTGTTCCAGAATACAAAAACTGTGTCGTTGCATTGTTTCCCCATCTTTGGACAAGAGCCATAGTTTATTTCTAAAAGGCATAGTTTATAAAAAATAATTAAAGTGGAAAAGTAAGTGTGTAATCAAGCTCTGCTCTTCCATAACTATCAGATCACAGTGGAGCTTTTTCCAGTGGTATCACAGCCAAATGGAGGATGGAAAACGGACACATCTCAATCCAATTTAACTAAGTGCCCCCCGAATCCCATCCAAGTCCTTACCTTACCCTCCAAATTCCAGACAGGAACACAGTCACCAGCTTTGAGTCATCCTTCTGGGAATTGCAGCAAAAGCTCGTCTGACAGGGACAAGCCCCTCATTATCCCCGTGTCCAGGAAAAATCAGGAAAACCTGGGCTCTCTGGGGCCAATCTCACCAAGCACAACGCTGCTTCCTGCCAGCTCTCTCCCGTTGACAGCTTTCCCCCGCTCCTCCCTCAGTCCCCACACCCATAAGCTCAGCTGGCCTCTGAGTCTTTCTACACTCTCCCCATCAAGACGGGCTGTGAGGTACAACAGGCATAGAGTACGAATACGTAGTTTCTGTGTCGCTTCTCCAAAGGATGTTTGCCTTAAAGGACAGTTTTGTAATTCTTTTTTTGACATATAATTGACAAATATGATTGTAAGCTATTTAAAGTATACAATGTGATGATTTGATATATATATACACACATCGTGGAAAGGGTTCCCCAAAAGGAACTAATCAACACATTCATCACCTCACATGTTTATGTTTGTGTGTGTGTGTCTGTGAGAGAACATATAGGTTCCACTCTTTTAACAAATTTCCATTATACAATGCCGTGTTATCAATTACAGTCACCATGCCACATAAGATCCTGAGATCTGATCATATTATAACTGAAAATTATACCCTTTACCAACCTCTCCCTATTTACTCCACCCCCAACACTGTTTCTACAAGTTTAACTTTTGTTTTAGATTCCTCATATAAGTGACACCATGCAGTGATTGTCTTTCTCTGGCTTATTTCACTTAGTATAATGCCCTGCAGATTCATCCATGTTGTTGAAAATGACAGAATTTTCTTTTTTAAGGCAGAACGATATTCCAGTGTGTGTGTATGTGTGTGTGTGTGTGTGTGTGTGTGACATTTTCTTTATCCATTGCACTTGACTACACAAACGTTTGAATATTTGAGAATTAGATCATGGGAATAAAGAGATGAATTAGACAGAAGCCCTGCTTTCAGAGACCTTATGATCTAACATAATCAAATAAGTCACAGAAAGGTCAACGTGGGCTGTGGGTGGTGTGCAGCACCCTTAGGGAAGGTTGATGTTGAATTTGGTTTTAAAGGATGAATAGGAGTCTTGAGACAGATGAGCTAGAATAAGGTGCTCCATGAAGAGAAAACATGTGCAAAGGGAAAGAGCTGTGAGACAGCGTCATGGATTTAGACTAGTACCACCTGAGCACAAGGAGAAGGAATAAGGAAGGGAGTGCTGGAAGATGAGGCATATGAAAGGCAGAGGCCAGGCCACACTAAGGAATTTAGACTTCATCCTAGAGGCAAAAGAGAGCTATTTAGAGTTTAGGTGAGAGGCAGAAACTGTCCCACTGTGCTATCCAGATGGTGGCTGACCTAAAGAGGGAAGGAGTGAGTGAGCAGTAAGACTTACAACAGACTCAGCAACAAAGAGGATGTGTTCATGGGCTGGACTCAGGCAGTGGTAAGCGGGATAGAAAAGAAAGGATGAAAACATGAGTTCATCTAAAGAATGCAGGTTTGCATCAGCGTGCGTTGTCTTGAAGGGCAGAGGTGGCATCGGGGTGGGTACCTGGGCTCCTCCTTCTGCATTGCCCTTTCGGCGTCCCTAGCAGAGCTCAGGGCTCTTTCACCCCACAAGTCTCTGGATGATGCCAAATGGCCCAGATCCTCACCAGAAGAATCCGCATCTCCACACCAGTTGAGACCATCGGCTATGTAACCCAGGAGTGTGTTCTCCAGCGTGAACATCTCCTGCTGGACAGTTGTGTACTGATGCGCCAGCTCACTTGATTTGCTCCAAAAGAGGGTCTAAGAAAGAATAAACACAACCTACGACTGAGATCAATTTACTTAAATCAAAAAAAACAAATCCACATCTTTTTAAAGGAAAAACAAACATAGAAACTATGAGAATAAATCACATATGGTCAGGGTAAGTATTACTGAGTGCATCGCTGCTTTCTGTGTGTCAGTGAGAGAGTGTGTTTGTGTGCGTGTGTCCACGTGTACGTGCCCACGCACGTACATGTGTCTGTGTGTGTGTGTGTGCGTGTCCTAGGTCACAATGTAACATGAGCTTATTATTCTGGGTTGTAGTAAAAAACATCTGACAGCTACTAATCAAAATCTTATACTAAACTTAGGATCAGAACATATCTGGAGGAGGCATTGGGAAGTTATGGAATTCCTAAAGGTTTCTGCAAAACAATTTTCTCTATGTGTTATTGTAAGGGTGACACTGTATTTTCAAGATTGAACACTCTAGTTTACTTTGATTTAACAATGTAATTCAATTTAAAACTCTTTTTCCTTTTCTTTGCTTCCCTCCCCTCCAACGGGATTTAGTGACCCTGTTTTCTCATGGCCGCATGCATACTTCGTTAATCTATTTAACTTCCAGAACAAGGACTCCAAAGAAACTATTTCAGCCCTCAGACATCTGCTTCATAGCAACCAGGCTGAGATTCACTCCGACTACAGAGTCCGAGATAACTTTATCTTGGAACAAACTGGACTATGGGAAGCCATTTTTTTTCTTTTTATTCAGATATCAGTGCCCAGGAATCACCTAACTGCCATTTCCTCAGCGCCCAGGAATCGCCTGTCTAACTCCCCCTTTCTTTTGTTGTGCTTCTTCCTGTGTTCCTATAAAACCTTCTGGCCAGTCTCAGAAGAGGGAAGGTGGTCTTTGAGATAATCTTCCCAGAATGCCATCATTTTGAATAAACCTACTTTTCTTTCCACCAACCTTGTCCCTCAATCATTGGCTGATGAGCAGCAAGCAGCAGAACCTGAGTTCAGTAACACCATTTTTGGGAGAAGTGCTCTTTGATTCTTAAAGAGGTCCATAAACCCTGCTTTCTTTCTCAAATCTCCCCTATCCTCCGCTCCCCCACCAACACACACACACACACACAAATTAAAAGGAAAAGAAAAGAACAATATGGTGAGTTTTTTCAGGGTCTCTTGTAAAGTACAAAAACTCAAATTTCAGAATACTCGTCTGCTCCATGGCTCTATTCATTCTGAATCAAAGACCATGGAGGGTGGGGTTTGAAGCCTGGACCCTGGAATCACACTGTTTTATGAAGCCCAGCATCACTGCTTATTAGGTGCCTCACCTGGGGCAACCAAAGCATCACTAAGACTCACTTTCTCCACCTGTAAAATGGCAACGGGAATCACTGTAAGGAGTTCCTAGGATGCTGAGGAGAGTAAATGAGACAATGCAGATAAGTGCTTAGTCCTCTGTAAAGGGCATAGTCACTCATTCAGCAATGTCACCTGGTGTTTATTTAACGAGCACTTTTTCTGTATAGGGCCTTGTCCTTGGTGTGCCAAGCAGGAGCTCAAAGTAGATCCAGCTCTAAGGATGGGATGAGAGGCTGTAATCTGGCTTAAAGGCTTCACAAATGAGTTGGGACACACTAAATATTCACCTTAAATGCTGACTTTAGAAGAGATGCACTCCATAACAGACTTTTGACAGGCCTCTTTGGCTCCAAATCTTGTGCCATTAACATTGGAACTAATCACTTTCAGAACATCAAACTTGAGCAATCACTGGTCACCTACACTCAGCAAGCCCTGGTTTTTTCATTGGTGAAATGGGGATGCTGACACCGACCTGCTTATTCCACAGGATGGCTGTGAAGACCTAATGGGATAAGGTTGAGAGAGTCCTTTGTAAGCAATAAGGCACTCTGTAATGCAAATCATCATCATCAGAGGTCAGGGGAGAGCTTTGGAAGTATATCAGGTGGGGTTATTTTTGTTTGGGTTGGATGGTGTTACATGTTAGGGTTACTTTGCTGATTTTTAACCAAGTGTCCTTTCTTCTTCATGTGATATCCTGGTCTCCCAAGAGCACCACAAAAATCCATCCCCATCAACAAACTAGATGCTAATGTTCAGATTTTTCCTCATCCATCATCCTGGTCAAAATCTGGTCCTGTGACCTCCTCCCTCTGACTTTCAGGCTCCATTTGAAAATGAATAACTTGACCCAGTTACCTTGTTGCAAGGTACAGTTTGATTTGTCAGCTCCAGCAGCGGTTGGTAGTCTCGTTCTGTACTGCTACAAGGGTCCTTGGAAAGGAATGCATCCATGAATGCTTTCCCTATCTTTCGGCAGTCTTTATGACTATGAGATAAAACACGGAAAATAAAATAAAACATGGATAATTAGATTTCAAACATATTTTTGAAGCATAATTACTTCCCAAAAAATCTCTCGTAGGAA
This sequence comes from Rhinolophus ferrumequinum, assembly GCF_004115265.2. Lineage (NCBI taxonomy): Eukaryota > Metazoa > Chordata > Mammalia > Chiroptera > Rhinolophidae > Rhinolophus > Rhinolophus ferrumequinum. Next base: position 78,498,168 of record NC_046288.1, read on the forward strand.
GCATTTACTGAGTGCCAAGTAGTTTACACACATCATCTCGTCTAAGCACTACCACATTTTTATGGGTGAGCAGTACACCCCCTGCCCTACAAGTCCTTGCCCTCATGGAGCTTACTCTCAGGTTAGAGAGTCGACAGGACACAAAAAAAGCAAAAAGGTTAACAAAATAAGTACAGATGATTACAAGTGTGCAGGAAATCAACGGGGAGGGATGACAGCAGAACACTGAAGCATTGATCATTTTAAGGAGGCTGGTCAGGGAGGTCTCCCTGAAGGTCATTTAAGCCAAGACCAAACAATGACAAGGACTGCACTCCACACTGAGGGTACTGCAAGTGCAAAGGCCCTGAAGCAGGAAAGAACTGACTGGTTTTGAGGGACTGAGGGACCAACAGCATAACAGCGGTGAAAAGGAAGTAATGGGAGCATGGTGAGAAATCAAGTCAGAAAAATAATCAAGAGGCACATCTCTTAGGCCTTTTGGACCTTTATCCAAACATGATATATATATATGTATATATATATATGTGTGTATATATATATATATTTATTTATATATATACATAATTTATATATTATATAATTATATATATTATATATATATATATATATTTAAAGAAAGAAGTATTCCATTATATACTCTGGTGTCAGTCAAATTCATGGGGCACCATCATGGGACCTTCAGAGAAAAGGGTTTGGTGGAATTTACACTTTATGGGTTCAGATTTTAATTCCATTTCTTTCATGCAGTGTGCTTCTCAGGAAGTTCTGTTCCCAGACTCCAGCTTCCTCACAAAATTGTTCTACCTCAGTCCTCAGCATCTTCTACGAGAGTTGAGGTGAACAAGGTGTGGAAGAGAGCCATCTCTCTGAGATGGAAGAACAAGAGAATTTTCCACAGCAAAAGATCTGGCAGGAAAGAGAAAGTAGCGTGTACTGACACCGACCATAGATCAGAGGCTTTCATGAGCATATTCTCATTTAACCGCCAAAACTTGATCGAGTCTCATAGAGAACTCACATTATGTTTATGCTTCATAGTATATAGACCCTAGTTCAAGAAACATTACCTTAAGAGTTCTGGAATCCCGGGCTAAAAAGGTAACAGGGTTCCTGCTTTAGAAGAAGTAGAGTTACAGAACATTAGAGTTGAAACAAACTTTGAAAGAGTTTATAACTTAGCTGTCTTTCCTTTCTCTATTTTAGAGATCAGTGCCTTCTATGTATCCCACAAATAAGAGAACAAGGTGAGAGGCAATGGGAAGTTTGGGGCAGTCTTCAAAAAGCTCTTTTTTATCCTTACAATCAAAAGTAAACATTTTCCCTTCATATATATATGTGTGTGTATATATATATATATATATATATATACGTGTGTGTGTGTGTGTGTGTGTATATATGTGTGTATGTGTGTGTATGTGTGTGTATATATATATATATATAAAGAAATTAGGATGACGGTGTACAGATATGTCTGTAGTACTCAGTCATACACGTCATCATACAAATGGGCCTCAACTTCCCAAGTGTGGCTCTAAAAAGGAGAGCCCTTGATTTAATTACTTGCAAATATTCATTTTTTTGTCCCCCTGGGTAGAGCACAGTTGCATCAAATCAAATGGTAGCCAAGCCAAAGCTGTTTTGAGTGTGTGGGGTGGTTTAGAGAAAACGGAGGGCTGCAGGACTTCCTGTGTCCAGCAGAGATGGACGCGGGGCTCTCTGACTGAAGAAGCGGCAGGGAAGATGTTAAGACCCATTTCTGGAAGTTCAGTATATTCTTTCCCTTCAATGGTTCCTCCATTCCAAAATTAGAGTCCTTAGTTGTACTGCTTCCAAGGGGACCTGCCACTTGGGACAAGAACAGTGAAGAGACTGTTAGCCCAGGGCTATGCCCCAGAGCTCAGTCTATGCTGGTGGCCTCTCCTCAGGGACCTCCTGAACCAGAAGGGCTCTTGGATGTCATCTGGTCCTGTGGTTCTCAGTTCTGCCACACTTGAGAATGACCTTGAGAGCTTGGAAGAGATACAGTGCTTGACTCTAGAACGACCAAGCTAGAATGGGGACAGAGGAAAGACAGCAGAACCTGGAAATTTTCAAAAGCTTCCATGCCCACCTCCTCCCAGCCCCTGGACACCACCTTTCCACTTTCTGTCTCAATGAACTTGGCTATTGTAGGTACCGAAAGTCAGTGGAATCTTACAGTAGTTTTCTTTTTGTGACTGGCTTATGTCACTTAGTATAAAGTCCTCTTTGTTCGTCCATGTTGTGGCATGTGCCAGAATGGCCTTCCTTTTTAAGGCTGAATAACATTCCATTGTAGGTATGGACCACATTTGTTTATCCATTCATCCATCATGGACACTTGGGTTGTTCCCCTACTTATTCTTTCATTCCACATACACAGACTTATGCAGGGGCCACTCTGAGCCTCACAACACGTACAACTCAATAAAGATAAATACATACTATTTCTATTCTGAAGCCACTCTTAGCGTTCTACAGAGCAGGAAGAGAACAAAATAATTACAATTAGAGCACGAGTGACTTGCCCAAGGCTCTAAAACTTGAAAACAAAATAAAGAGGTGGACATTTTCTAATTTTCTACTATGGGGGATTGGAGGATAGAAACAGCATTTTGACTAAATGTTAATCAGTATCCTTGTTTTGAAAATGATTTTTTTTTCCTCCATCGGTTTTTGTTACATGTAAAACCTATCTATCTGTATAACCAATGTAGGTTTCTATCTGACCACTTTGTGGTCTGCTCCCTTCAGTGGGTTCCAAATTAGAGATGTGCAGCCAGCAAGCAGGGGATGCCTCCACCCAGTGGAATATAAAGCAGCCTTTGAACGATAGAATATGAAGCAGCCATTGGACAGAGCTTGGAATAGCTTGGAGAAAGTTTATTTTACTTTAAGTGTGAAAAGTAGACCTCAACTTATGAAAAATAGGAAAAGGATGAGCATCACACTGGTAACTGTTTGTCTCTAGGAAAAACAAAAGAAAGGAATTTCTACATTTGCCCTATGTTTTTCTGTATTGTGGGTTTACAACAAAAATGGATTGATGTATTATCCAAGTAATCTAAAGAAAGGAAGAGGGGTAAATTTTTAAATTAAATGTATAGTATGATCACAGACAATTTTTTTAAACTGAAGAAAAAAATCCACTGTAATTCAAACCATGTTACAAAAATTGTTCTATCTGGCTGCTAGGAGTATAAGGGTTGCTTTGTGAGCTTCTCTCCATTCATTTTGAATTTTTCTATAGTAAGCACATAATACAATGGGATCATAACAAAACTTTTGTTTTCTTATTAAGTAGCTTGAGCAATTAGACCAAATATTTGGGAATGTTGGAAGGAAGGTCTTAGAACATGGGAACACCTCAGGCCAAGACCCTTAGTTGCCACCTGGTACTTTTGTGTTGTCCCCCACGTGTCTTGGCTACAAGGTGAGTTATCTCACCCCATCCAGTTAAAGATAATAACCAGGCAAGACCTGGGTTGGTGCCCCTGCCCCACTTCTCAAGGCCTAATGATGTGAAATAAGGGGTGAGATGCGGACTAGGGCTGCAGACTTCTTCCAGGGAGGCTTTCTCTGCATTTTAAAGACTTCCTTGATCCCTAAGCAAGATTGCATTGTCAAATCGCACTTCACAAACTATAGGTCGTACCCAGAATCAAACGTTATGAAAAATGTCAAGGAGACAGATAATTGAGAGTCTCAGACAAAGTCAGGAAAGGACAGCACATCCTGTGTAGCCCACCCCACCCCCACCCGACCCCCACACCTGGGTCCTGCCTGCCTTCCTGCATGGGACACCCTCTTCCTGGCCCAGAATAATAGATAAGATCACTAAGTGAAGTTCTGTGGGGTTGCTCACACAGCTGGAAGGACTGGTATGATGAAATACCTCCATTTTCTTCCCTTGAGATCTTTACCGTTTACATGAGTTTCCAGGGACTCATGTCTCACACATTCTGAATTTATTTTCTGTATTAATCCTTTAACCAAGGACCTTCTGCTAAGGGTGCTCAAGAGACAGGTGTTTTTGTTCTAGCAAATATCAGTAGTCGATCTGCGTGGAGGTCCAGTTGACTAGGAGACTGGACCAGTTCACTCGCCTTCCTCTCTTTCCCCAGGATGACCCCTCTTCCCAAATTAAATAACGCCATCGCAGGCCGGCTGATTTTTGCTCCCTCCCCACTGGACCTAGAGTGCACAGGTGGTATGTAGAGGTGTTTGTGGTGATAAAGGGAAACACAGCCCCTGGCACTCTGGAGCTGACGTGGCACTCACAGGGAGGCCCTGGAGTTCTTCTATTGAACAAAATGCAAGGACACCAGCATCAGGAAAAGCCACTGTGTGACCACAATCCACCATGATGTGAACAGACTAAAACAATGTCCAAAGCACAAAAAGAAATGACCAAACAACCTTTTACCATGGCCAATATGAGTGATTGCAACTTCTGTACCAATTACAGCTTCAGCTTTGCTTCATTCCTCCAGCCTAGTGAATGTGATTTGTTAAGATTCCGTCTTGTAGAGTTATCTCCATCCCCTGTGCTTCCTGGGAGCATCCACCCAAACGCAGCCTCCTTCAACCTTCCCCCAGGTCTCCTGTACATCTTTTCTAACATCCTTGAACTGTACCCTCCCCTGCCCCGATGGGGCTCCATAGTGAATGGCTCAACTTCTTACAAAGAGCCATACACTCATATTTTGCACCTACATTGTGTTCCTGCTGGTCTTGCATTGAGGGGCATGGATGGTAACTGGCAATCTTGGATGGAATAGTAAAGACTCAAAGGCCTGTGGATGTCAGCATGCCTTAATCAGTGTTGATGCTTGGCGGAAGCTCCAGGAGCAGCTTCTGAAAGACTAGATTTGTGAATAAGCAAGTTTTCATGTTGAGCTGGAGTCTTGGTCTGATAGCAGCTTTCTGTTTGCAGTGTGGGCTGAGGGCAAATGTCAGGATTCAAGGTCAATGACATGTCCACCCACTTCCTACCAAAGACCTGCTCCTTCCCAAAGACCCCAGACGGTTCCCTATTCCCCATGAGTCTTTCCCTCTTGCTCACTTCTCACCCTTCTCCCTATTTCTGGCCTACCAAGGTGGGTTGTCTGCAGGGGCCAGAGGCAGGAAGCCATAACAGGAGGAAGGGAGAGTGCTCGCCAAGTGCAGAGACTGTGCTAAGTGCTTAACTTGCACCAACTTTTTTTAAAATCCCACACTAGTCCTATGGGAAGGGTGCTGTCATTACCCCTGTTTTACAGCTACTGGAGCTCAGAATGTCTCCTGACTTGCCCAAAGCCAATTAGCAAGTGGCAGAGGAGCTCTTTATACTAAACAACGCTGCCTCCCACAGGACATTTCAAATCATGGCCATAGCCCCAGAAGGACTTTGTTCCTAACAGAGAAATGAGGACCTCAGACCTCAGAGGGGCTGGCATTTCCCTGAATCGCATGAGAAGGTGACGACCAGAAGAAGGCACAGGTAACCCCAGGGGACTGGATAGAGTGAGTGGGGTAAGAGGCAATGGGACAGAAAGGGTTAAAGTCTTATGCTTTAAAGTCTTAGGCTCAGGTGAAAAAGCAGATCTATTTGGTGATTAAATGCATTTTGCATGTCGTCAGCCTACTTCTGGGCTTATGGCTATGCTGTCGCCTCTCTCTAAACCTCCAGCCTTCCCACAAGTAATGATATTTCAAATCCCCCTCAGCAAAGCATCATCAGCGTCATAATGTGTTGCTCTCCAGGGAAAGCAATCACACCCTGAATCCTCACTCCTAATACCACTTAGATCTCGAGGGGTAATTACACTCATTCTATGAATTTTCCTGCTCTTGAGTCCTGCAGGGCAGGTTGTGTTGGTTCAAAGAAAACAAACAGGTTAACTCAGTTATTATATTTCTCAAATTTGAGGCTACTGGAGGAAGTATGGAAGGTGAAGACTGCCACCTTGTGGGAGAAGTGAGCTATTGGTGACTTTCGCTGAGGCAATTAGGATTTTCTAAGCAATCTTAAAATCAGCGGACTCTTCAGGCCAATGGGAAGCTTAGAAATCATGAATTCACTAATCTGGCAAATATTTATTGAGAATCTACTATGTGCTAGGCACATTTATGAACATAAATGTAACAAAACAGCCTAGTAAACAAAACAGGCAAAGGTTCCTTTCCTTGTGGGAGTTTACATTCTATCAGAGCAGGACTGACAATAAACAACTGACATAATAAATAAGTTCTAGTGTATCCCAGAAAACTTTAAGTTCTATGGGGAAAAAGGTGAAAATAGAGTAGGATAGGGGACAGGAGTGATAAACAAGGACGTGGCAGTGTTCCGCATTAAACAAGGTGGACAGTACATGACATTTGAGCAAAGAATTGAAAGAAGCGAGGGACTGAGTCAAAGAGACATCCAAGGGAACAGCATTCTGGGCAGAAGGAACAGCCACAGAGGCCCTAATGCCTGGCACGTTCACGAAAAAGTGTGGCTGGAGCAGATGGAAAGGAGGTCAGAAAGATGATGATGTCAGACTGCTCAGGGCTTCATACTCCACCGTTGTAAGGATTTTTGGTTTCACTCATGGTCACTGAGCAGCTATAGAGGATTTTGAGCACAGGAGGGATGAGCTATTAAGTTTCAAAGGATTTCTCTGGTTGCTTTGTAGAGTCTGAAAGAGGGAAAGGGCAGAAGCAGGTAGACCAGTCATCTGGGCAAGTGCTGATAGTGACTTGGACCAGAATGGTAGCAGTGGAGATGGTGAGAAGTGACAGATTCTGGATTCACTGTAAATTTCCAAGTGGGTTAATTGTGGGATTTTGGAGAAACAGGCATCAATGATAATTCGAAGGTGTGGGGACTGAGACACAGGAAGGATGGAGTTGTCTTTAACTGGGGTGGAGAAGGCTTTGAGGGGTGTGGCATCGATCAGGACGTCAGTCTGGGGCGTATTGAGATCACAATGTCTATGAAACATGCGAGTGCAGCTGTGGAATATACAGCTGGGTACATGATCTGAAGTTCAGGAGAAATACAGTCAGTGAGACTATCTGAGATCAACATGCAAAGACAAAGAAGAGAAGATGACCAAGGACTGAGCCTTGCGTCACTCCAACATAAGAGGTCGGAGAAGAAACAGCAAAGGCTGGATAAGTGCAACCAGGGACGTCGGACAAAGAGCAGAAGAGTGGGCTCTGCTGGAAGGCAAGTGAAGGAAGTAAATTAATGCACGAGGAAGTGATCACCTGTGTCAGATGCTCTCGATGGTCCAGGTCTATTAAGACTGAGAACTGACCATCTGAATTATCACCAAGAAGTCATGTCAAGGTTTGTTTTCATTTCCAAATGCAATGGGGGAGCCAGGGTTGCCTATCTTTTTGTTATTGATCCCTAGGTTTCTTTTTTCTTTTATCTCAGATAATGTATTTTGTGAATTTATTTGAGGAAAGATCTTGAGAAATATTGCCTATATTTAAACATAACTGTAAATAAATCAAGAGAGAACTATCCCGGAGTGTATCGTTTCATGCCCTCATCTTTCACCCCCAGTTCAAGCCTGAGCATGTCTTCTCTTAGCACATCCAGCAAGCCACTTCCCTAATAATTATCTGTTGAAACGAAAATTATCCTGAAACTCTAAAGCAAAACAAATTAGGGAAAGAAATTTAATATTGAGGTTGAATTATTCTGTGAAAGTTACTTGTAACCCCTCACTTCTTGTACTCATTAGAATCTATTAATCATTATTAGAATAGCCAACTGTTATCAGCACAAATTTGTAAAGTATATTTATAATAAAATACAAATTTATATTCTATATTTTCATTATTTTGTTCAATACATAGTACTAGCTATGTGCCAGGCAGAATATTAGGTATACTCAAAGGATGCAGCAATTTACAAGAAACACACAGCCCCTGCCCTCCAAAGCTCTCAGTCCCTAGGGAATCAGTTATTAACTAGGAGGTAACAATAAAGTGAACTTTATTGTTAATGTGGTATACTCATTAGGTATACTCAAAGGATGCAGCAATTTACAAGAAACACATAGCCCCTGCCCTCCAAAGCTCTCAGTCCCTAGGGAATCAGTTATTAACTAGGAGGTAACAATAAAGTGAACTTTATTGTTAATGTGGTTGCTAATGGAATATTTCACATTGGGACCCAGTTTTATTAAGGTTGGATTTTTCGGAACTACATGTGAAAAAATTTTAATGCCTGTAACTTGATGATCATGTGATCCCTGGCCATCTCTGACTGCAAATTGTTCTCTGCCTTCCACCAGATATGTGACAAGTATGTCACTCTATCCATTTCTCAAACACACAGAGCTAGTTTCTAAGACTTGTGGATACAATATCAACATTCAAAATTTAAAACATTCCTATACACCAGCAACAATTTAAAAATATTTTTTTCAATTTTTTAAGAAATTTTATATATACATAGGCTACTTTGACATAATAGCAGTAAAATTCTAGAAATGTAAAAATTGCAAAATATTGAGCCATCAATTTAACAAAGCATATGCAAGACTTGTACTCTAAAAGCAAAACATTGCTGAGAGTAATTTTACATTACCTCAAGAAACAGAGAAGTATACCATATCATCAGTTGGAAGGTACACTATTAAGATGGTAAATATCACTAAGATGTGTCTATAGATCCAACAGATCACAAATCAAAATTTCAGCATGCTTTGTTAAAAGTATGACATGATTCTAAACTTTATGTGAAAATGCAAACAACTTAGCCAAAGCAACTAAAAGAGAAAAAGCTGGAAGACTTACATCGTTTGACTTCAAGACTTACTAAAGGGCATCACTGATCTTGTCATGTGGTGGTGGTGAAAGAACAGACATAGATCAAGGGAATCAAAAAATGAGTTCAAAAAGAAATCCATATTTATACGGTACCATAGACTGAATGTCTGTGTCCCCACAGAATTCATCTGTTGAAACCTATTCCCCAATGTGATGGTATTAGGAGGTGGGGCTTTGGAGAAGTGATTAGGTCATAAGGATTCCCCTGACCTAATGGAGTTAATGTCCCTATGAAACAGAGTCCGACAGAGGGAATACCAAGATGGCACCACAGGTAAACAGTGTGCTTACCTTCTCTCACAACCACATCAAAATTAAAACTAAAGTACAGAACAACCATCATTGAGAATAGCCTAAAACCTTGCTGAACCAAAGCCCTACAACTAAGGACATACAGAAGAAGCCACCTCAATATTGGTAGGAGGGGCAGAGATGTTGACCCAAACCTGGGTCCCACACCAATAAAGATCAGAGGGATATTTCAGCTGTGGAGGTCCCCCCGCACCCTGCAGAGGAGCGAGAGGTCCCAGCCCCACCCCAGCACAGGGCTCCAATGCCGGGGAGAGAAGTCCCCATAATTTCTGGTTGTGGAACCAGCGGAGATCGTGACTGAGTGAGACAGAGGGCAGCTGCACTCCCAGGCGCCCCTCTTAAAGGGACTGCATGTGGACTTACCCACCAATGGAATCTCTCACTCTGAGCTCCAGTGCTGGGGCAGCAGCTGGAAAGGAGGCAGAGACATATAGAGGGGAACTGAGTTGTCTGGCTTGGGATGGGGAATGGAGAGGTGGCTTTCTCCTGGAAGAGCTGGCAGAGGCCACTGTTTCCTTGCTGAACTCTCCCCCTTCCCGGTGTGTGGACACAAGTGGCAGTAATAATTGAGTCTCTCCCATTCGTTTGTCACGCCCTAGCAATTCAAGTCCCTACCCCTCCCAACTTTTGGCACACCCAAACCACTTCCACTTCTTTGTACAAACTGCCTGCCTCAGCTCCAGCTGCAGACTTTCCTAGGGTCTCTCAAAGGTTCGTGGAACCCACACAAAACAGCATTTGGCTTGAGTGTGTCCTGTATCTCTGGCTGAGCAGCCCTAAGTGCGGCACAAGCGGCAGTCAGCCTTGTTTCTCAGCTTGGCCTCTCAAGGTGCATACAAGAATGGCACAGGTGGCAACCATCTGTGGATTTCTTTGTGGCTCCTGCTGGGTGGTCTTGGGTGAACTTGACCCAAGCTGTGTTCAGACTGTGGCTGAACTTGACCTATAGCAGATCCCTTCCAAGGTGGTCCTGGAGCTGGCACACCCAGTGTCCAGTTTCTCAATGAGTTAGAGCATCACCTAGCTGCCTCCAAGTATGAACACACAAGGTGCTGATTGGACAAGCACCAGAGTCCTGCTGAGGCAGATCCTGTTCTCTGCACAACAATTCTTCCACTGTAGTCAATGCCAGTCCTCACAACCGGTGACCAAGTGTCAGTTGCTCCCATTGACGAGCAATTATCAATCAAGGCTCAACTACAAGAGGAGAGCACACATAACCCACACAAGGACACACCTGGAGTGTGTGGCTCAGGTGGCCAGAAAGACTGCACACTGAGCCCCACAGCATACCTACTACATAAGGTCACTCTAGTAAGAACAGAAGACACAGAAGCCCTACCTAATACATGGAAACAAACACAGGGAGGCAGCCAAAATGGGGAGACAAAGAAACGTGTGTCAAATAAAAGAAGAAAACAAAGCTCCACAAAAAGAACTAAACAAAATGGAAACAAGCTATCTATCAGATGCAGAGTTCCAAACACTGGCTATAAGGATGCATACTGTTCTCAGGGAGAACTTCAACTAAGAGATAGGAAACATAAAAATAGAGATAGAAAACATAAAAAAGAACCAGTCAGAAACAAGGAATACAATAACAGAAATGAACAATATATTACAGGGAATCAAAAGTAGATTAGATGAAGCAGAGGATATAACCAGCGATGGAGTAAATAAGGTAACAGACCTGAAACAATAAACTGCATAGAAGAAAACATAGGTACTAAACTGGTGGACCTAGGGTTCAAAGAGGATTTTACCAATTTGACTTCAAAAGCAAGGGAAGTAAAAGCTAAAATTAATTAATGGGACTATAACAAACTAAAAAGCTTCTGCACAGCAAGAACAAAACAAAACAAAACAAAAAAAGAACAAAAACAAACAAACAAACAAAAAACAAACAAACAACAACAAAAAAAAATCTACAAAATAAAGAGATAATCAACTGAATGAGAGGAGATGTTTTGCAAATAACACCTCTGATAAGCGGCTAATATCCAAAATATGTAAGGAACTCATACAACTCAAAAACAAAAAACAAACAATCCAATTAAAAAATGGGCAGAGGAACTGAATAGACATTTCTCTAAAGAGGACATACAAATGACCAATAGACATATGAAAAAAATGCTCAACATCACTAGTCATCAGAGAAATGCAAATAAAAACCACAATGAGATATCACCTCACACCAGTTAGAATGGCTATGATCAACATGACAAATAATAACAAGTGTTGGAGAAGCTGTGGAGAAAAAGGAACCCAACATACACTATTGGTGAAATACAGATTGGTACAGCTGCTATGGAAGGCAATGTGGAGATTCCTCTAAAAATTAAAAATAGAATTATCATATGACCCAGCAATCCCTCTCCTGGGTTTCTACCTAAAAAATCTGAAAACATTTATCTGAAAAGATATATGTGCTCTGATGTTCATTGCAGCTTTATTTATGGTGGCCAAGACATGGAAACAACCAAAGTGTCCTTCGATAGATAATTGGATAAAGAAGTTGTGGTATATATACACAATGGAATACTATTCTGCCTTAAGAAAGGATGAAATAGTGCCATTTGCGACAACATGGATGGATCTTGAGATTATAATGCTAAGCGAAATAAGTCAAACAGAAAAAGCCAAGAACCATTTAATTTCACTGACATGTGGTATATAAAACTGAAAACAACAAAAGAACAAGACAAACAAATGAAGAAACAACTCTTAGACACAGACAATAGTTTAGTGGTTACCAGAGAGTAGTGGGAAATGGGCGTGGTAGATGATGGTAAAAGGGATCAAATATATGGTGATGGACAGAGAACTGACTCTGGGTGGTGAACACACATGTGATATATAGATGATGTATTACAGAATTGTCCACCTGAAACCTATGTAACTTTACTAACAATTTTCACCCCAAAAACTTTAATTTAAAAAAAAAGATAAAGAAAAGAAGGTAGCAGAAAACACCCAACCTGAACAGCAAAAAGAAAAAAAAACCCAAAAACCTAACGAGAATTTAAGAAGCCTCTGGGACAACATCAAGCATACCAACATTCGCATTATTGGGGTATCAGAAGAAGAAGAGAGAGATCAAAGAATTGAAAACCGATTTAAGAAATAATGACAGAAAACTTTCATAACTTGGAGAAGGAAGTAGATATACAAGCCCAGAAATCACAGAAAGTCCAAACAAGATGAATCCAAAGAGGCCAACACCAAGAAACATCATAATTAAAATGCCGAAGGTTAAAAACAAAGAGAGAATCTTAAAAGCAGCAAGAGAAAAGCAGTTAGTTATATACAAGGGAGCCCCCGTAAGAATGTCAGCTGATTTGTCAACAGAAACTTTGCAAGCCAGAAGGAATTGGCAGGAAATATTCAAAATGATGAAAAGTCAGGACCTACAACCAAGGTGACTCTACCCAGCAAACCTATCATTTAGAATTGAAGGACAGATAAAGAGCTTCCCAGAAAGGAAAAGGATAGGAAAGGAATGGAAAGTTCTTTCAGTAAAAAATCCTACAGCAAATAGCTTTGCGTATGTGAAAAATAAAATAAAATAAATCCTTGCTTCACAACATTCATAAAAATTAACTAGAAATGGATCAGATACCTAAAGCACAAGCTATATAAGCTGCTGAACGAACCGTAGGACCACCCCACTTCTGATGTCTTCTTATGTGTGTCTATAAAAATCTCTTGTTTTAAACCACTTTCACTTGAGTATTTTTTGACTTGCAGCCAAAAGTATCAAACTGGTACACCCAGTGCTATGGGTTGACTTGTATTCCCTGCAAATATGTTAAAATCCTAACCCCAGCACCTCAAAATGTGACCTTATTTGGAATAATATCTTTGTAGATGATGCAGGTAAAATGAGGATAAAGGTAGGCAAAAATGTACTGTCTATTACCATTACATAATGAATAAATAGATATCTGTGATATTACCCCATGGACATTTCAGCATGTTTAACATTTTCATAACTGAACATTTTTAATTTTAAAAAGGAAAAAAAATGAGAGGATATATTCACTGGGGAATAAGTAAAAAGAGGTCCTTTCAGTGGAAAAAATGAGAACAACTAGACCTGGTGAAAACAAAAGCACAGTTCTCAGCTGGAAATTGGTATGTTCATATCCTGGGGATCAAAAGTACCTTTCAAAAAATTGTACCTAGACGTGTTAAAATACGACAGCGAGTCCCAGAAATATGATCGATTCATCTTTGATCTAAGTCTCAAACATTCCTTTGGAATTCTAAATCTCTCCCAGTTCCAACTGCATGTTTTAGGTCTTTGCTCTTGAAAAATTCCCAAGGGGATTTAATTACTGCCAACATTGACACAGCTCTAGGTAAGGTAATTCATAAATACTCTTACTCTTAGAAACCAAGAAAATGAAGGAACCAGTTTTGTTATGAATTTCACAATATTGAAAGTATGAGCTGTCAAAGATAGAAATGACTTTACATTTGCTTGATATTCATAATCAGAAAAAAGAAACATTTGAATAATATCAAGCTAAATACAGACCACAGCCAAACAAAATATGCATTGGGGGAATTTCTAATGTCCCTTCAAACCAAGCTTTACTAACTGCTTCAAAATACAAGTATCCAAACACCAAAGATGTAGATAGCTTTCTGTCATGTGGATGTATCATGTTGATACATTGTCGTAGTAAATGGAAAGTTGAATTTACCAACTTTTTTAAAGGTCAGATTATAGAAGAAATTTTAATTATGTCCATAAAAATATTTATGGTGAGGCCATAAGCGGGTATATACCGTGTTTTCCCAAATATAAGACTTAGCTGGACAATCAGCTCTAATGCATCTTTTGGAGCAAAAATTAATATAAGACCTGGTCTTATATTGTATTTTATTATATAAGACCTGGTATTATATTATATTATATCATATCATATTAATTTTTGCTTCAAAAGATGCATTAAAGCTGATTGTCCGTCTAGGTCTTATTTTTGGGGAAACACGGTATCTTCCTTTTGTGGATCTCCTTGCTTTTTTTTTCATTGTAGCATTCCCCGCTACTTAGAATTACACTTTAGGGTTAAGCGATTTTCTATTCTTTTTTATATTTTTGTGTTTTTTTCCGGTGTTCTACAATGAGCATGCTTTACTTTTATAATTAGAAAAAAAATAAGAGTCATTGAAAGGGAAAAGTATGTTATTCTCTTGCTCCATTTGTTCTTTAAATTTATGACTTCAGTTTTCACTTTCTTTTTTATCTTCAAAATCAAGATTCTCATTATCCCCTGTTCCAGAGTGGATAGTTACCAGTGATATTTTGTTGAAAAAGATAATCCCTTACTCCCCAATCAGATCAACTACAGAAAATTCATGAATATAATCACTCCTCCCCTTCCAAACTCTTTCTCTCTCTCTTTCTCTCCCTCCCTCTCTCTCTCTCAATTCTTGATTTCATCTATCGTTTGGTTTCCTGTTTTGTTCTCAGCATCCTGTATCCATTCTTTCCACCATCCTTTATTTAAAGGAAACTTTGTCTTGGTAATTTTTGACATTTCTAAGGGGTTCCTTTAATGGCAAAGAAAAGTTCCTGAGCACCTCTAAATTCACATATTGCAAAAAATCTCTTAACTGGCCCCTATTTAACTGACTTACTGTATAAACCAACATCCCCAGTCTCTCTGTACATTTGCCTGTCCTCTACATAATTAACAGGCTACTCTCTAGCAACCCAAGAAGTTTCCTTTCTGTTAACCCGGTTCTTATTTACCTATTTAAAAATATGTTTATGCTTGTTTTTAAAATTACGTTATTTAATTGTACATAAATAAATTGGATACGTGGAAAAAGAAAAACCAGTTTCACTAAGTTGAATGTCTTGTAAAATTGGCCACAGGCGAATTACTTAAAAAGTGTTACTGAATTTGATATTGGTAAACTAATTGTGAAAGAGAATAGGAAATTGTAGAAATCTAGAGGTATTCTTTATTTAGATGACTTCTCAGCCAACTTTAAAGAAACTGCCTTTCAAACAAGCCCATTTCTTCCATCTTGAACCCCTCCTTATCCAACCAGCCACTATCTCATTTCTGTTCTCTTTTCCAGCAAAACCCTTTGTACGAGTTGTCTATGTATACAGTCTCCAATTCCTCTCCTCCTATTTTTTTTTCCTTGAATCTGTTTTGCACAGACTTTCATTGCTACCTCTCCTCCAAGACTTATGTTGTCAAAGACATCCACCCCTTGGTCAATTTTCAGTCTTCACCTTCCTTGACTAGTTGAAATCACTTGAAAGAGCTGATTATACTTTTTCCCTCTAAAACACCTTCCCTTGCATTTCTACACACTGTGGACTTCACATTTTCGTCTCCAGCCCAGTCCTCTACCTAGAACTCTAGACTCACATGACCCAACTTCCTATTCAACATCCCCAATTGGCTGGCAGTGGACATTGCAAAACGGATACAAATGAAACCAAACTATTAATTTATTTCCCAACTTGCTTCACCCCGGTCTTTCCCTTGTTCAGAAATGGCAATTCACTTTTCCAGTAGCTAACTAAGCCCCCAAACCTTGGAGTCATTATTTCTTCTTTTTCTTTCACATCCTATGTATAAGTCCATAGCAAATCATATCGGATCTATTTTCAAAATGTATCCAGAACCCATCCACCTCTCACCAGCATCCATCACTATCCAAATCAAAACCAGCTCTCATCTGAATTAATATCAGAGCCTCTAAATCCCTCCCACACTTCTTTCCTTGCCTCACTTTTTGAAAAAGTCATGGAAATTTAACACAGTGTGGACATTGGACAATATTAAAGAATTAATCTTAATTCTGTTAAGTATTATAATGGTATTCTAGCTATGTTTTATTATTTATCTATTTATTTATTTATTTATTTATTTATTTATTTATTTATTTATTTATTTTGGTTAGAGATATAGACTGAAGCATTTACAGACAAAATGATATGAAGTCTGGAATTTGCTTTAGCATACTTTAAGAAAAAGTGAGGAGACATGAAATAAGGATAGCAGAAGGCTGATAATTATTGAGGCTGGGTAACAGGTAAATGGGGATTGAAATGAGCATGATTGGGTCTGTTATTATTATTTTCTGTAGTCTTATATATGTTTGAAATTTTCCATAACAGAAAGTTTCGACTTTTCCAGGTTTCGCTCACCCTCTTCTTTCAGCTTTTAATGAAGTCTTCCTTATTTTATTATCATACTTAACACTCTAAACACTCTCCTCCCCACCGCAGCATTCTTTTCAGCACTTTCTACCTGCTACCAGACAGACTACATTTTCCTGCTTCCTTTACTGTCTGTTTTCCACCCCCAGCTACAATATCAGTTCCATGTGAGAAAGAATTGAGTCTATTTTGTTTACTACTGTATTCCCAAAATCTGGAAGAGTTTATGAAACATAATAGGAGCTCCATAATAATTGCTGAATAAACATGTTCTAAAAAATATTTAAAACTTGGAAATAAGGCAAAAAAGTGGGCAGCACGTTCTTTCAGTAGCATATTGGGGCATTTTTTGACTGGCTTATCCAAGAATTAATTACCTATTAGATTTGCCTTTGCTACTTACAGCAACTCTTAAAAAGTTAGATGGTAACTTGTAGATCTTGTCTGTTAGAGATACAAATAATTTCTGTCTGACAGAAAGACATCCCAGGGGCGGCTGGATGGCTCACTTGGTGAGAGCGTGAGCTCTGAACAACAGGGTTGCTTGTTCGATTCCCACATGGGCCAGTGAGCTGTGCCTTCCACAACTAGATTGAAGACAATGACTTGGAGCTGATTGGCCCTGGAGAAACACACTGTTCCCCAGTATTCCCCAATCAAAAAATAAATAAATAAATAAATAAATAAATAAATAAATAAATAAATAAATAAAAGAAACGATAAACTTTGAAAAACAAAAAAAATCCAAGATCTCTTAACTAAAGTGGCATTCAAATATCTATTCCAGAGTTGAACTAGTTCTAACAAAAAAAAAAGGAAATAAAAAGAAAGACATCTCAAAAGGTTATGGCTTTTTACTGCCTTGTAAAACATTAACCAGTTTTATATTTAACCTAGCAATATAATTCTAATATTTTCTTAAATACTTGTACTCAGTGCCTCCATATTTTCTTTGATCTGACTTTATCATTTATTGATTCTTCATCAATCTTCAACGTGTTGATTCTGTAGGATATAAAAGTCATGCTCTTAAATTTTGAAACTTCTTCTTCAACAAATGAATTCAAATTGTGATAAGCTGTGCAACTTTGGCTGTTACTCACGACTCTCTGCTGTTGGAGGCTCGGACTGTGCCGTACACAGTTACACAACACACATATGATCCCCTTGCAACAAGACTTCTTCAACCAGTGGAGGACACCAGGACTCCTGTCCTATCTCCCATCAGGTTTCTCCCAGCCAAGCATGCCCAAGCCTTGAACTTCATCCAGCTTCTCATCCTGCTGCCCTCTACTTCAGGACCCATTCCTGACAAGTACACGATGCTGAAGCAACATCACAAATAGGTGTCATCTCTCAGAACAACCCCAACCAACTGGTATAGCATCTACGTGGTATGCTGTGTAGGATTTGGAGGCTGGACACTGGTTCCCATACAGTGTTGTAATCAATTAGCGGGGCTCCCTTGGGCACAGGCTAAGAGGTACAGAGTGAGTACTACATCCTTCCTCACTCAGCTCAAAGAGGTGATAGTTCAAGAGGTGAGTAAACCACAAAGGACATGTCCTGACAACCGGGGCAGGATGTGGCATTCTGCAGAGATTTCTAACATTTCCCTAAGTACTAAGACAAAGCACTGAACTCTCAGACCTTGCTTCCCTAAAGGGGGGAGCCCGATGACCCCACAAGCGCAGACTCAAAACTCACCTTTGAGATGGACACAAAAAGTACCAGATGCCTCCCTCCGGAAATGCTAGGATGTTGGAATGGGTTTCCCCAGGCCTTAGGAGCTGCATAGAGCCTACTCTTTTGAAAGCCACGTGATGTGACAGCTCAGGCTACACAGTCAGTTCAATAACGTGCCCTCCGGTTTACCAGCTCTGGACCTTGGGAAATCACTCCAAGCCTTAGTTCTCTCATCAGCCTAATGGGTCTGATGTGTCCAAGGATAGAAAGAGATGAGTTCACATCCCCACTCTGCCTTGTACTAATGATAAGACGGACATCATGGACATATGGCCAATGTAGTCACCCAAGCCCTGGGCTCAGAAAGGTCTCCTACATGGCGTTTAATACTCTACAGTTGCTGTTCGGAAATTCTTAGTAATTTTATCTTTGCTTTTGTGTCTTGTGAGAAATATCCAATGGGAGTGTGCACCAAGGGCTTGAAACCTTGGCTCACACATGCACCAACTTTCCTGGGAAAGGTTCTTGGCCACCTAATGACCACTGCCACCCTCTGCCACCAGCAGGAGCCTGGGTGAAGGAGGCTCGGGGTCAGGCACACGTTCCCCATGTGCCAAGCTGTGAGGTGCAGACCCAGGCACCTGTGAGGGTCTGCTGTCCCTGTGCCCAAGGGAACTCAACATTAAATAGGAAGTAAAACCACCTGGCAGGTGGAGTAAAAGACCTCAGAAGGAAGGAAAAGCGTTTTCCTGCTGTTTGACCAGTGAGCCCTGCATTTTCCTTCTGCCCGGGCCCCAGAGAACACCTCACCAGCTCTCACTCACTGTAAAGGTAGCCAACTCTTTAAACCTCTCTCAGCCTCCGTTTTCCACCCGTGTGGGTGTGTCCTGAACTTTACTGACAGGAACCTGATAAAGTTTAAAAATAACCAATTCTATAAAGTGCCTACACGTTGTAAACAACCCACAATCATTTTTCCTTCAAACTTTCTCAATGAACTTTGCCAGCTGTTTTCCAAGGGTTTTCTCCCAAAGAGGAAAGGAGGAAGCAGAGTAGCCACGAGTGCTCATTTTTGATAAAGAACAAAAGTTTCCTCAGGGGTCAGGGGAAACTCAGCACTTCCTTCAGCTATTAATAATGATACCAGAGCAAGGAGTGGGGGCCAACTTCAGCAGGGAGCACCACTGAACTTTCTAGTAAAAACACCTGAAGCAAAACGCTAAGCCAAGGAGCACAGAAGCAGCATCTCTCCTGCTTTTCCTCTCATCTCCGCCATCACTCGTTCAGCCATTTAATGTGCTCCCTGCTGGGCCCTCCTACTAGCCCTCCTTCTAAAAGATTCTATCCCCAGAGCTACATTCTCCCACATGTCCTGGTAGCACCCCAAGTCCCACAGGCTCCAAACTCAGTTGCTTTGCACACACACTCCGCTCCACACTTCCTTCTACAGATAACTCAGCCCTAGGGCTGACTTCCCTGTTTGCAACCACAGCTGCACATCTTAGAGCCCTGTTTCACTTGCCCTGTTTCCCCTTCCCCATTCAGTCAGGTGCATCTAAGACTCTGTGGACACAGGTCTCCCTCCTAGAACCCAGAATGAAAGGTGGGCTTGAAGGAAGGCAGATTACCTGAGCATGGAGGACACATAGGGGAACATGAGGCCTTATGATGCTCTAATGAATTTCAGGGTCTAACTGGGAATTGACATCAAAAAGGTGGACATTCCGTCACTCAACACGGAAACAGTGCTGCCTTTCTGTCCTGTGCAAGTCCAGTCACCCTCACATCCTTTGTGTGTGGGAAAGTCCAGGCTGTGAACGGGCCAACACAAGGTTCCAGTGGGCGACCCTCCCTCCAGTGGGATCTTCCCAAGGTCCCACAGCCTCTAAAGAGTTTTTGTCCATCAAGTGTCCAGTCTTCCCCCAAGAATAGCATCTTATGTGTCTCCCGGGCCTCCCGCAACAAGGTAACACACACTCTTCAGAGACACACCTCTTGGTTGAAATTCTACTCTAAAAGGAAGACCTCATATACTCCTGCTGTCGTGAAGTCCTTCCTGACTCTGCCCTAAGCGGCGATGCTCATTTCTGAATCGCTGTGGCATTGTGCTGGCACTTGGCTCATAGCAGTTCACACATTTTCTGGTTTGATAGGGACCTGAGTACATCTGACTCCCCTTGCGGAATCCAGCAAAGGGCTGACAGCACAGAAGCCCCACCTTCTCGGGATCCCCTCTCCTCCATGTACAGACGTGTCATAGACCACACTGTGCTGCAGTACTCTGCTTCCAGGCCAGTCCTCCCCCCACCTTCCCTGCAAGACCCTGGAGAGCAAGACATGTGTTTTCTTCCTCTACAAACCCCCCATGAGTAGCCCCAGCACCATGCACCCAGTAGGTTTTTAGTAAGTGTTTGCTATTTTTCACATTTTGTACTAATAAATTGTATTGAGTTAGAAGTTAGTAAAATGCTAAAGTCATGAAAATGAGAGGCACAGGGAAGTAAAAATGAAGAACTGGACAGAAGAAATCTTAGAAATTTTAAAGAGGAAAGAAAAAGGAAAAGAAGTTGTGAAATGAAGATAAAGGAATCAGAAAAGACAGTCAGTGTGGGCATAGAAATGATCGTGAGAAGGCAGAGTAAGAGGATGAAATATTTTCTCTGATTAAGTGTCTCACTACACGTGTATGTGGGAACCAGCGTGATGTGGACTTGAGTTCAGCTGAGCAAGCATCTATTAAGACTACAATGTGATGAGCAATGTGCCAAACAAAAGGGGACACAGAGGTGAATAAATCAGTCCCTGTTCTCCAGGACCCTAGCTTGTCTTGGGGGAGGGAGGCGGAGAGCTGTCGTAGCAGGGTCTGATCCCATCCCTGGACATCCAGCAGCTATCAGGGATGCCTGCAATTCATGGGGAGGGCTGGTTTCCCTAAAGCTCAGAAGATTCGTGGAATGGAAGCCACATCATCTAGGTGCCTCCCTTGCGGCCCACATTACTCTGGGTGCTGGCTCTCCATTTCTTCCTGCAGACTCTGCCCCACCCTTCCACCTTCCCTGGGTCCTGACTAAGTCTCGGTTCTCTCCCACAGTATCAACATGCCCCATTGTCAGTGCTAACAATTCGCTAACACTTTGGTGGTTCTTGGCCACATGTTTCTTGAGTTGCATATGCCCAGGGCCCTGTTGGTCACAAGGAAGTTCCTGTGTGTGAAACTTGAGGTGTGATCTGTTCAGGATTTTTCTGCACTTAAGGTTCCTGTTTCAATTCAAAAAAGGCCCAGCTTGATAACCAGAGACAAGTTTCAATACTAAAGGACTGGCAGACAGGGAGTTCTGTGGGATTAAGAGATTCTGGAAAAGAAAAACCAAGGAAAAAGAACAGGTAAAGAAGATTAAAGTCCTACGACCAAACGCCCAGAAGCTATTAACACAAAAGAAAAAACAATCCAAATGCCCAAAATAGAAACTGATGGATTTGGGGAGTGATAGTATTGCAAAGTCCACTGAGGAGATATATTAATTCTGCCTTGGTTTATTTCTATTATTTACAATATACTATCTTGTATACCATTCCTTGAACTCAACTAAATATTTCTGCTTATTATATTCCAGGCACTATTTTAGGTCCTCGAGATACATCACGAGACAAAACATCCCTAGACTCAAGGAGCTTATATTCTAGGAGGCATATCTTGGGTTTTTGTCATTTTTAAATCTAGTTAATGAAAGGAAATAAAGTAGAAAGAGCAATCGATGTTTACAGGGAAAAAAAGACAAGAAGGAAATGAAAATCAAAATAAACATGAAGATCCATGAAGGGTTAATGCTGTCCACAAAATGTAGGCTGCTCCTTCCATTCGGGGGTGGTGCTTGTTTCCCTGCCTTTTGAATCTGGGCTGAACTGGTGACTGTTTTAACCAATGGAATGCGGTAGAAGTGATGCTGTGCCAGTTATGGGTCTAAACCTTTCAGAAGCCCTGCCAGGCTCCATGTTTAAGAGTCTGGGAACTCGGAGAAATGCAGCTACACCATGGAGACATCACGTGGAGAGGCCACAGTGGAAGGAGAGCCCCGGAGACAATACAAAGAGAAAGAGAGGTCCGACCACCCTAGCTGAGCCCAGGTGCCATGGCGCCATCACGGAAGTACAACATTTTGGTTGTTTCAGCCAAGTCGATCCCCCAGATGACGATAGCCCCAGGTGACATTACATGAAACAGACCACCCAGCTGATCCCTATCAACCCACAGAATCATGAAAGATAATAAATGGTTGCTGTTTCTAGTCACTACATTTAAGGTAGCTAATAATGCAACAACACAACCACAACAGGAAGTGGTAGCTGGAAGTGAGATTCTGTGTTACAGAAACCTAAAACTGTGCATGTTGGTTCATTTTATGTGTCAACTTCCTAGGTCATGGTACCCATGTGTTGGGTATTTGGTCAAATGCATCTGGATATCGCTGTGAAGGTATTGAACAGGAAACTCACAGAACAAAATATAAATGACCAATAAATGTATAGAACACGCTAAGACTCACTAATAACCAGGAAACAATTAGGTGTTATTTTTCTCATAAAGAATTGATACTATTCAGCAATGAAGGGATTGTGGGAAAGCATGCCCTCTGACAAATGGTGATGGGAGTATAAAATGGTACAGTTATTTTGGAAGGAATTTAGAAATAGTTATCAAAATTTAAAATATGCATAATTCTCCCTTTGATCCAGCAATGCCACCAGTAGAAATCGATCCTACAGAAGAAATACATGTGCAGTAAAATATCTGTACAAAGACGGTCATTGAGGCACGTCTGTCCCAACTCGGAGGATAGCTTCATGAGAGTGGGAACTTTGTCATCCCGCCTGTATTGTGACACCTAAATCACTGCCTGGGACATAGTAGATGCTCAGCAAATATTTGTTGAATAAAAGAATGGGACTTAAAATTTGGAAATTAATTTTCTGTCACTAAGAAATATTTATATCTACCCTATGGAACACTATGAGCTGTTAAAAAAAAAATGAGGTAAATCTATATGTACTGACATTGGAAAATCTCCAAGACCAAGTGTTAAGTTAAAAAAAGAGAATAATTGTAAAAAATTGAAAAAAAAAACCACCATAAATTCCATCATTAGAGGACTGATTTACTGGATTGCAATTTAAATATATCTAATCTAGGCATCTATTTTGATGTGATATTGTTATTTTTGTGCTATTATGGGTGTTATTATTGTGGAAAGATGTCTGTGATATTGCACTTTCAAAAAAATTATCATTTTCAGCACTTAGTATAATCAGGATTATTCCTCTTCATCCTGATAATCTCCCCATGTGACACTATCATATCATTTTACAGTTAAGAACACTGCAGCACAGAGAAAGTAAGTAAGTTATACAAAGTTTCATTGTAACAGAATCAAGATTTAAACCCAAGCAGTGGGTTCCAGAGTTTGTGCTTTAAACCACACGAGGACAAAGTGACCGTATGTTCTGGTTTAACCTACTGACTCGGCATAATTATTAATAGCATCCTCTTTCTTTTCAAAAAGTCTCCTGACATGATCAATACGTTGTAGATTCACTCTACGTATGTTTAAAACGTGCACAGACAGTACAGTGTAGTGGCTGGTTCAGCAAGGTACTCAAACTCTCGACTCCAGTTTGCTCATATGGAAAACATGACAGCAAAAGTAAGTGCCTCATATGGTTGTCAAGGGACTAAACGATTTGATTTTTTTAAGTGCCTGGCACATACTGAGTACCATGTTAACACTAGCCCATTTACATAAACTGTGTGCATGTGCATGTGAGAAATCTAGATGTTCAAAAAACATTAACAGAAGCTTTCCCCTGCTTCTGCTTAAAATTTAAATTTTTAAATGTGCACATGCACACATATGCGCATGTTGAACATATGTACATATACATATGTATACAAACCTGTGTGTTTACCGCTGAGAAGGCATCCTGACAACCATTAAAAGGCACCTGGTGTCTATGGTACATCCTGCTTGCTGTATGGATGTGCTAATCTAACCAATAGGATGTGGTGATCCAACCATAGTGTGACCATACCAAACATGACCGAACAGCAAATATTTGAAACTGTTAAATTAAGGTGAAAATAAAGACCACATTTATCCGTACTAATTCAGATAGAATATCCCTTGATTTAATTGGTACTAAGCTCAACAACTTGAAGGAACGCTACCACTTCTAGTTTACCGTCAACTGTCAAGTTCATACTTGTAAACAAAACTGAAGGGACCCTGGCAATCTCTGGACTTGAGCGCTTTGCCATGAAGACCTCTGGTATCTGCACTAGAACCCACCTCTTTTTTTCGTTTTTTGTTTTCAAACTTTATTTATTTATTTATTTTACAACAGCAAACTAATCAGAAACAGTCTCAGCGACATAGAGGAAAAACTGAGGGTTGCTAGACAGGAGGGGGGTGAGGATAAGGGGGAAAGTGAGGAGATTAGATAGACCCCAACTCTTGAGCTCTGAGGCAACTAAAAGCTCCTTGACCAGGACTGCAGGGGTCCTGGAGGCCGAATTGTGCAACCTCCACCCACCAGGAAATCGCAGCTGCCCCTGCCGCCTTAGGCAGCCTGAGAAACAGCTTTTTACTTCCCAGCGTGTTCCACTTCGTGTACCACTTCAAAATGAGTTCTCCTGGTGAAATGAAACCCTGGGAATAGCAGCGAAGAAACCGGTTCACTGTGGGGAGAGATTAGTAACTAGCTGGGAGGGGGCTCGGGGAACCTCCTGGAAAGGTCCCATAGCCTGATGTGGATGGTGTTTCCAGGGGGTGTCCAGCTTCATCGAGCTGATGCGCCTTACCAGAGAAGCTGCATCTCAGTTTTTAAAGTTGTTATTGTTTGGTTTTGTCAGTGAGTTCTCTAGTCATTCGTGTCACACACGCAAAAGGAATCAGAGAGCTGTTTTCTATTAATGAATGAAACTCATTTCAGAGATCTGGCCCTTCTGACACCATCCCGCCACCTCAGGCTCCGCAAACCACTTCAGCAGGTGTTATTCGTAACCATCAGGGCATTTTCGGGTCAGACGCGGCGAAAGGGAACCCCATGCAAAGTAGAAAATGCCCCCAACACTTACCCTATCCCTTGCACTCCACCTGATGCCCCCACCGCCACCCCATACCCCCCACCCCACCCCCACAACCGGCTCCTGCAGTTGTTTTAGGGCTTTGCAGCAGGATGGTGAGCTTGGAGGTGGGCTGCTGCTCTGGGCTGCCCGGGTCGGGGCACCTTGCCCGAAGGGCGGGCATCTCTGCCAAGTGATCTCAGCTGAAGGGACCCGGCCGGAGAGCAGCGCATTCTCTCCGCACGCCCGGTGCCACTTCCAGGGGCTCCTGTGAGAGGCGCGCGGAATCTTAAGCCGGGGACTCCGACCTCAGCACTGCCCAGCGGGCTCTCATTTGACCCAGACAGAAGATGCTTTGTTTCAGGCAATCCAGACAGCTCCTCCGCCTGCGGTGCCCTGCGGTGCCCTGCTTTGCCCCCTGCCGCCCGCAGTAAGCACCGCGCGATGCCCCAGCCGCGCGCCACAGGCGCCAACTCACCTCAGCTCAGGCCTCAGGACTTTAGTGTAGGTGTAGCATCGCCCCAGGACAATCTCGGGAAAATTCGGAGTGGTGCCTTTCCCGTCCCACTCCTTGAGCTTGGGCGCCGGGAGACCCCACAGGACACCCACCATCACCGCGATGGTCAGCACGACCAGGACACAGAAGGTGCCCAGACAGATCTTGGCTTTCTGGGAGAGGTTGCAGCATGGTTCGTCCTCAGACACGGGGCTGAATCTGTGGTTGGACATTCGTTCCACTTCAGGATGAGTCCTGCGAAGTCAGAGGAGATGGGCTTGAGGCTGAGCAGGACGATTGGAGAGGCAACTGGTCAGGAAACTGCAACCTCCCCCTCTGTCTTTCACTTTTCTTTTCATGGCTTCCTTCCCTCCCCCCCCTCCTGCAAAGTTCCCTGGCTGGCTGGACCAATAAAGATTTAAAGGACTTAAAAGACTTCAACAATAGCAGAGAAGCAGCCACCTTAACCTTACTCTGCAGACGCCTAAATAACACACAGTATATCCTTGAACCTTTCTGCCTGCTCCCTTTGTCAGCTTTGCACTTAGCCTCACTGCGGCCTGGAAAATAGAAAGGCTGGCTACCCGTCTCTGCACCTCTGTGCAAGAAATGCCTCCCACCTGCGAAGGAATGCTCTGCGGCTACTACTTAGCATTGAAAAATGCCAGCTCAGCCCCCTTTTGAACGTGGCTTTAGGGCTACCAAGGTTAGTACACATGCTGATGGTGACATCTGGGCATTCTCTTTTGATTGCTTCTCAGTGAATGAGAAGGTCACCTACTGAGAGTGCGTGGGGTGCTGGGTGAGCTGCAGGAGCCTGGGCGAGTGGAAGGAGTGGGAAATGAGAGAGGTTCCCAGGGTGTCATCAAGTGGTCAGGAAGGTGAAAAAAAGGCCAGTCAGTGAGGGTACGTTTCATCCAGCCACCTGCTTCTGCTTAGAGCAAACAGCAAAAGTAGGCAGAGTTGGATTTGGCGGGGTTGGGCTTTGCCTGTGTGTTGGTTTGCCAGGGCTGCCATGATAAAGCAACAGAAATGATATGCTCACAGGCCTGGAGACTAGAAGTCTGAGACCCAGATGTCAGTGGGGTTGATTTCCCGGCAGGCCCCTCTCTCCTCTGTTAATAGATAGCTGCCTTCTTGCTGTGTCCTTACGTGGACATTCCCTTGTGTGTCCACACATCTGTGTTGACATTTGCTCCTTTTGTAATGACACAAGTTATATCGGATTAGGGCCGACCACAATGACCTCGTTGTAACTTGATTACTTCTTTAAAGGGCCCATCTCCAAATCCAGTCACATTCTGAGTTCCTGGGGGTTAGGACTTCAGCATATGAACTTAGGGGTGGGGACACCATGCAGCCTATAACATCAGGGAAGAGAAAGGCGAGGGGGTTGAAAGTTTAAGCAAAGATGGGATTTTAGTAATGGAACAGAGCACCTAAGTCTCACAGGGACTCCATGGCTGGGAGGTCATGAAGGGGACAAAAAGTTGATGGAGGAAGGGTTATCTCTACTTGCAAATTACTCCATCCAAAACTGAAATGTTCATCTTTCTCCTTCAAAGGAGATCTTTCTCTGGACTTTCGAATTATGATAAAAAAATTCCCATCCTCCAGATGCCCAAGCTAGAAACTTCCAAGTCTTTGACCCTTCCTTGTCCCTCATCCCACACATCCACCCAGAAGTTGGTTCCTTCTGCCTGAGAATTATTTATCAAATATCCACTTTATTCATCTCCTCTGCCACCGGCTAGTTCAAGAGAAAGCCCACCCTCTTTCTCACCTAAGAAGAGCTTCCCAACCATTCTCCCCAAATCCTCTCTCCCCAGCCTCTGCCGTCCATTTTCTCCACCACAGCCAGGCTGGCGGCTTTCTTTTAAGCCACACTTTGTAGATATGTAACCTTTGAAACTTCACTCTGACTCCTCACACCTCCGCTAGTTGTAGACACAGCAAGCAAGCATACAAGCCCCCAACTCCTCCTCCAGCCTCCAAAACCTCCTCTCTCCCCAGCCCCCAAGGCACTCAGTCCTGTGGGGCTTCTCTCTGTCCCCAACCAGACCAACCTCTTCCCTGGAGCCAGGTCATCCTGCCTCCCCGCTGTCCACCAACTCCTACTCCTCTTTTACACCCCCTACTCATTGACTGCTAGGTCACTTTCACTGCAACTTCCTCTGGAAGCTTTTCTTGACCCCATGCGGCTCCCAAAGTGGTTACGCCTCCAAGTTTGCCACTTTCTAGCTTAATATCACAGAAGCCAGTAGATCTCTTAGGACAATACAAATTTCAAAGGCTCTGGTCTGGACCACCCAGACCAAAAACGCATCCCCTGAGAATTTCATTGAGGTTCCTTTCCCAACCAAACCAGGATTTGCTCAGGCCAAGGTTGGCAGAAAGTGAAGTTTATTCTCTTGGTACCCCAAGACTTGAGATTAGGTGCTCAAGTGCTGTTGAAGAAGTAAATAACTGAATGACCGACCAGAGTCTTACTTCTGGCACCCACATTCCACACTTTCCAAACTGGATTTATAGGGCTGTTCTCACAATGCCAGATCTAAACGAAATAATGAGGAAAATGGGATGAGAAATAGCTTTTCTTTCGGGTTCATTTCCTTGATCTCTGACTTGCTGTGTTCCCTGCCTTCTTCCACCCCTCTCATCCTCAGCCTGAACTTTATTTTATATTGAAAAATATGCAAGGTACAAAATCAGTTAACGTGTAACAGATCTTGCACCTCTCCTTATTGAACTGAGCCATCTGATGTTAATAGTTTTCTAGTGTGTCTAACAAAACATTTAAGAACTGCCACAAATACCACCCCTTTAAAAAGGTATTTGTTGTTTGATAACAAATATATTAGGTTGGTGAAAAAATAATTGTGGTTTAAAAGGTTAAAAATAATCGCAAAAACCGCAATAACCTTTGCACCAAGCTAATAATAAATATACATGGAGTAAAAGTCAAATAGAACAAAGTGAATATGTAGAACATCATTCTTCCTCCTGCCCTGGACTTCCCTCTTACCATATTAATGAACAGGCAGCATATCTCTGTTTATAGGTACATATAAATAGAAAGATAAGCCTTCATAGTCTCGTAAAAATTATAGCATATTGCATGTCCCGTTGTGCACTTAGCTGTCTTCAGATAGTGACATACTTTGAAGGAGGTTTTATTAGCACATGTGCTCAATCTGTCTTTAGATGACCCTGGTATTTATTCCGTTGTAGATATACCATGATTGATTTAACCAGACCCATATTGATGGGCACTTAGGTTTTCCATTCCTTTGGAACCACTTTAAATAGTAGAATAAATATTGTTGTGTTCAGCATATTTTTTCACAAGCCCAAGTACATTCACTCTTAAAAAGAGACTTCCTGTGCACAAACATTTAAAATTTTGCAAGATACAGACAACCAAAGAGGTTGCAACAATTGACACATATTTATACTTTTGGATTTCTTTTGTCTTAATTTCTGGTTAAGAATTGGCAGTGACTTGGGGGCACTTCAGCTTTTAGACTGTCCTCCTCTTTGATGTAACAAAGGCCTGAGAAAATAAAATCTCAAGGAATCTTTGCTCTGGCGAAGTTGCTTGTTTAGTGAACCCTCTCAGGCTGTGCTCTTTCTACAAGTAAGGTGTTCAGAGCCACAGATGTCAAGCATCCTGGTACGCCCTTGGGAAGAAGATTACAAGTACACAGAAAAGTAAACTCCCTCCCTGCATGCCCTTTGGTTGTGGCACGATTTGGGGGGCAATTTACATTTTTTAATTTGTTTTCTGATCTGTCAAATAGATACAGTATAATGTTTCCTTAACAGGTTAGAGTGGAGATTAATTTTGGGATAATATACACACCTAGGATAGGATAGGTATTCAACAAATGGTAAAACTGTTATTGAAGACATCTTTGCACATAGTTACAATGCACTAAACCTAAACAAAAATGGCATATTCGAGGATTCATTCATTTAACACATATTAAGAACCCACCACATGCCAGGTACCATGGTAGCTGCTGAGGACACAAAATTAAACTGGCCTCGAGGAAGCCCTGTGTAGAGCAGTTAAGAACGTGGGCTATCTCGTGAAGTAGACGTGAGTGGGCTCTGCCACTTGAGCAAGGAATAAAACTCTGAATGAAAGTTCCTCTTCTGTAGAGGAGGCTTAAAATTATCTGTGGGCGTCACTGAATTATTTTGAGGATTGAATCAGGTAACGTATATAAAGAACTTAGTTGAGCTCTGACCCCTAGCTAGTATTCAAGAAGTAAGCACTAATATTGGGGTGGCTGCATATGGACAGGAGAGATCACAGTACATCAGAGTGGATTTCAGGAGGTGACACTAGATATGGCTGTTGATGGAAACGCAAAGCTTGGAAAAAGGCGGGAAAGGCATTTAAACGGAACTGTAGGGAGATTTTAGGATGGATGGTGCACTAGAGTAGTGACTTCCGTGACTTCCTCCCAGCCACACAGCCAGTGAGTAGAAATATGGGTCCAAAATGTGAATTTCAAGCTCTCTTCTTTTCTTCGTCAACTTCATTAGTCATTTTTAAATCATTCAAGTAATACAATCACATTTTAAAAATTGGAAATAGAGCAAGAGAGCAAAATGTCCCCACCTTCCAAAACCCTAACACAACTACCGTTAACATTTGGTATCTCTCCCTCCAGCCTTTTTTCTAATCGTTACAGCTTTAAAGGTAATTATAACATACCATTTGAATACACACACGCATGAGCGCTCGTGTGTGTGCGTGTGTATAATATCTGCTCTTTCCACTTCACTGAGTATATATGGTTACTGCCAGGCCATGTCTCGTCTCCCAGAACAATGAACACAGACTCAAGTCCCAACTTTGCACTTCTTGGTAGCTCTTTGAACCTGAGCCTAATATCCTGTGATGCCCCTGAGTCTCAGGCTTGCTGTTAAAACCTGTGAGATTACCTATAAGATAAGAGCAGCCGAATTACCTGGTAAAGCCCTGGAAATGGGGGACCCTCCTCCAACGAGAAGCAGCTGCATGAGAACACGGCCACTGCCCATCTTTGTCCACTACTGAGGTCCTAGCATCAGAGCAATGCCTAATATGCAGCTGGCGCTCAACAATGCCTGCTGATTGAACAATTCCCTCTCCCCCAGTTGAAACCCAGCAACACAGACCGATCATCCACCAGGGGTGGAGAACCTAAGAGGTCCCAGGTCCTCTCCAGATTCTCAGCTTAGACCCATCCATGAACAAGCATCCGTTGTTCATGTGCTTGCTGAGTGGTGGAGCACAGTGTTGAAGGCAGAAGAGGTGAGAGGCTAAGATTAACTACAAGATTCTTCTTTTTCCTCCTTCAACAAAATGGTTGCTAACATCCCCGAGTGTCAAATACTTTGTGTATGATACCCTACCACATTGCCATCATGTAACCACTTTATATTCCCATACTACAGATGAGGAGCCAGAGGCTTAGAAAGCTAAGCAATTTGACCAAAGTTAGTTAATCGAGAAGGGTTTTGAACCCAGATAACCTTATTTTAAACCTGTCACACTAACCTTACCTCTATGCCATTAAGCAACAGATACTTAGGACACCCATTATGTGCTGGCCCAGAGTTGGCACTCAAACTGTCCTTGCAGAGGATTTAGTGTCCAAAGTGGCACCTTCTGGAAACATGTTCTTGGGCTCATATGAGCCAAGGGCAGCCATGAGGCTCTGAGCATCACTGGGAAGGTGGGGGCGGACCTGTTTCCTTAGGAACATGTCTTGTTTCTCAATATGTTTTGTACCTCCTCACGTTAGACTACTGTCACCTGAAGAAGGGTGAATAGATAGATGTTAAGTATCAAAAACAACAGGAGAGATGACGTCATAGGAATGGCGGCAGCGGGATGCACTTTCTGAGTTCTCCTCCGGATCTTATTACAAACGGGACATATAACCCATCAAAGAACTCTTTGCTCATCACACAGAACAGCTAAGAGACTCGTGGAAGGATTACTTGAAGGTGCGCTAATTGGGCGAGCAGGGGAAGGAAAGAAGGGAGCGGAGTATAAACCCGCGGGCCCGCGGCGGGTTCTCGGCCATCGGCGGCGGTGGCGGCCGTGAATACCGCGGTCGCATCCGCAGTTTCGGGCACGCACAGGATCCCAGGGCAGAACGGAGAGCACAGAGACCAGGAGGTGGGCTCTTTCCCTGCGTCCCACGGCTGATTTCTCCCGCCGGGAGGGCGGCTACTGGGCCCTAGGGCGGAGAAAGAACACAGACTCCATACCTGGGCCCCTTCCCCCCATTCCAATCCTACCCCCTCCCTTCCAGAGACTTAAACTGGCCCCTGAACTGAGGAGTAGTGTCAGATTACAGAGGAGCCGTAGTAGCGCTCAGGCTCTGGGAAGACTGACAGGCAGCCCTGACCCAGGGAAGAGGCTGGGAAGAGTGTGATTTTGGCTGGGCTAGGAGAGAAGAGACTCCTCAACCCCCAGCCACCACCTTTTCTGGCCTGCCTAGGGCGGGGCAAGTGCAATTGCAGAGACACTCCCAGGGATCAGCAGTAAGCGGCAGACGCAGCTCTGGGCTTTCAGCAGCTCAGAAATCCCCCACCCGCACCCCCCCATACACACAAACACTGAAGAAGTGCCCTAAGACTCAGGAGTACTGGACACAGGGCTGGTGGTGCTACTCTCAGTGTGCATATGTGCAGGCAAGGGCAGAAACTGCACTGACTTTATAAAAACTATCATCCAGACCCCTCAGGCCCACGCATTTAAATCTACAGTACCAAAGTCACTCTGGGCACCAGGTGACTGGCTCTGCCTGCGCAATAAGCAGGGGGCTCTTTGGTACAGCAGAGGACAACCTGGACATTACTTGGTGGGCTTAAGCCAAGACTAGCGCTACTTTTTGTTTTGCTTTGTCTTTATATCTTTGATATCTTTGCCTGTGTCGAATGGGGGTTATCGGGTGTTTCTACATGTGAATGTATTTGATTTTTTTCTTTGTTGTTGTTGTTGTTGTTGTTGTGCTTGTTGATTTGCTTTGTTCTGAAACTGCCCTACTAGGGCCCAGCTTAAGAGGCACAAGTTTCAACATATCCAGAGGCCAACTCCAGACCAAACCAGAGTACTACTGGGTTTGACCTACAAGTCACACACCCAGAGAGAATTCTCTGCAGGCACTAGAGCCCATAGAGGCCAAACCACATTTAAGTGGTCAACCCTCACGCAGCAGAATGCCCTGAGGTGGGCAGAGCCAAGTCTCACAACGAGTCAGCCTAAGAGTTAACCCAACCTACTCACAAGCAAAAAGCAATTAAAGAGCTTCTTGAACAGGACAATATATACAACACAAGAGTCACCTTTGGAGCACATGCAGAGGAGAACGAAGTAGTGCAAGTCAAATATAAAGGACACATACTACGTAAGATAACCTAGCAAATACTAAGAACTCTAGGGGATCTACCTAATACATCAAAGCAAACACAAAGAGTCAGCCAGAATGGGGAAACAAAGATACACGTCCCAAATAAAAGAACAGAAAGAAGAAACCTCCACAACTGGAACCAAATGAAGCAGACGTAACCAACCTTTCAGAGACAGAGTTCAGAACACTGGTGATAAGAATGTTTAAGGAGCTTAGAGAAGACATAAAGAAGGATGTAGAAATCATAACGAACAACCAGTTAGAACTAAAGAACAAAATTACCGAAATTAAGAACTCACTTGAAGGAATTACCAGCAGGTTAGATGAAGCAGAGGATCGAATCAGCGACTTAGAAGACAAGGTAGCAGAGATCACCCAAACAGAACAACAGAAAGAAAAAAGAATAAAAAACAATGAGGATGGCTTAAGAGACCTCTGGGATAACATCAAGCGCAACAACATGCGCATCATAGGAATACCAGAAGGTGAAGAGAGCAAGCAAGGGATTGAGAACATATTTGAAGTAATAATGTCCAAGAACTTCCCCAACCTGATGAAGGACCCAACATACAAGCCCAGGAAGTGCAGAGAGTTCCAACCAGGATAAACCCAAACAGGTCCACACCAAGACACATTATAGTTAAAATGGCAAAGCTTAAAGACAAAGAGAGAATCCTAAAAGCAGCAAGAGAAAGACAGAGGGTTACATACAAGGGAACTCCCATAAGACTATCAAATGACTTTTCTACAGAAACATTGAAGGCCAGGGTGGAGTGGCAGGATATACTCAAAGTGATGGAAAACAAAGGCCTACAACCTAGATTGCTTTATCCAGCAAGGCTATCATTTAAAGTTGATGGAGAGATAAAGAGCTTTCCAGAAAAAATAAGCTAAAGGAATTTATTACCACCAAGCCAGCATTGCAAGAAATACTAAAAGGACTTCTATAAATAGAAGAAATACTAAAAAGACTTCTGTAAATAGAAGAAAGATCTAACTACAAATTTAAAAATGGCAATAACTATGTACCTATCAACAATCACTTTAAATGTAAATGGATTAAATGCTCCAATCAAGAGACATACGGTGGCTGACTGGATAAGAAAGCAAGACCCTTGTATTGCTGTATACAAGAGACTCACCTCAGAACAAAAGACACACACAGGCTGAAAGTGAAGGGTTGGAGTAAGATATTTCATGCAAATGGAAACGAGAAAAAAGCTGGAGTTGCAATACTTATATCTGACAAAATAGACTTTAAAATGAAGAACATACTAAAAGATAAAGATGGGCACTATATAATAATAAAGGGATCCATCGGACAAGAGGACATAACCCTAGTAAACATCTATGCACCCAACATAGAAGCACCTAAATATATAAAACAGGTACTGACTGACATAAAGGCAGAGATCAACAGTAACACTATTATAGTAGGGGACTTCAACACACCTCTGACAACAAGGGACAGGTCTTTCAGACAGAAAATCAATATGGAAACAACAGCCTTAAATGATACATTGGTCCACTTGGATTTAATCGATATTTTCAGAACATTTCACCCCAATGCTGCAAAATACACGTTTTTCTCAAGCGCACATGGAACATTTTCCAAGATACACCATATGTTAGGCCACAAAACAAGTCTTGATAAATTTAAGAAAACTGAAATCATACCAATTGTCTTCTCTGATCACAATGCTATGAAATTAGAAATGAACTACAGGAAAAAAACTGGAAGACACACCAATTCATGGAGGCTGAATAACTTATTACTAAATAATGAATGGGTCAAGCAGGAGATCAAGGAAGAAATCAAAAGATATCTCGAGACAAACGAAAATGAAAACACGACGACCCAAAATCTATGGGATGCCGCAAAAGCAGTCCTAAGAGGGAAATTCATAGCTTTGCAGGCCTACCTAAAGAAACAAGAATCATCACTAATCAACAGTTTATCTTCACACTTAAGGGATCTGGAAAAAGAACAGCAAAATAAGCCCAAAGGGAGCACAAGGAAGGAGATAATAAAGATCAGACCAGAAATAAACGAAATAGAAACCAGAAAAACAATACAAAAGATCAATGAATCCAAGAGTTGGTTCTTAGAGAAGATAAACAAAATTGACAAACCTTTAGCCAGACTCATTAAAAAAAGAGAGAGAGGACCCAAATTAATAAAATCAGAAATGAAAGAGGAGAAGTGACAACGGACACCGCAGAAATACAAAAAGTTTTAAGAAATTACTATGAGCAACTATATGCCAACAAATTTGACAATTTGGAAGAAATGGACAATTTTCTAGAGGCGTACAACCTTCCAAGTCTAACTCAAGAAGAAACAGAAAACCTGAATAGACTGATTACCACCAGGGAAATTGAATCAGTAATCAACAATCTCCCAACAAACAAAAGCCCTGGACCAGATGGCTTTACAGGTGAATTTTACAAAACGTTCAAAAAAGACTTATCACCTATTCTCCTCAAGCTCTTCCAAAAAATCCAGAAGGAGGGAAGACTCCCAAACACTTTTTACGAAGCCACTATCACCCTGATCCCCAAATCAGACAAAGACACCACAAAAAAAGAAAACTACAGGCCGATATCTCTAATGAACATAGATACAAAAATCCTCAACAAAATATTAGCGAACAGAATTCAGCAATACATTAAAAGATCATACACCATGATCAAGTGGGATTCATCCCTGGTATGCAAGGGTGGTTCAACATCTGCAAATCAATTAATGTGATACACCACATTAACAAAATGAAAAATAAAAATCACGTGATCATATCAATAGATGCAGAAAAAGCATTTGATAAAATCCAACAGCCATTTATGATAAAAACCCTTAAGAAAGTGGGAATAGAGGGATCATATCTCAACATAATAAAGGCCATATATGACAAACCCACAGCTAACATCATTCTCAATGGGGAAAAGCTAAAACCATTCCCCCTAAGATCAGGAACAAGGCAAGGTTGCCCACTATCTCCGCTTCTATTCAACATAGTGCTGGAAGTTCTAGCCACAGCAATCAGACAAGAAAAAGAAATAAAAGGCTTCCAAATTGGTAAGGAGGAAGTAAAATTATCATTATATGCAGATGATATGATACTATATAGAGAGAACCCTAAAGACTCCACCAAGAAGCTATTAGAGCTGATAGATGAATTTAGTAAAGTAGCAAGATACAAAATTAATATTCAGAAATCAGTTGCATTTGTATATACCAATAATAAAACATCAGAAGGAGAAATTAAAAAAAAACAATCCCATTTACAATTGCTCCAAAGACTATAAAATACCTGGGAATAAATTTAACCAAAGAAGTAAAAGACCTGTACTCAGAAAATTATAAGACACTGAAGAAAGGAATGAAAGAAGATATAAATAGATGGAAACACATATCATGTTCATGGATAGGAAGAATTTATATAGTTAAAATGTCCATACTGCCTAAGGCAATATACATATTCAACGCAATTCTTATCAAACTACCAACGACGTTTTTTCACAGAAATAGAACATATAATCCTAAAATTTATATGGGACCATAAAAGACCCCGAATAGCCAAGGCAATCTTGAGAAATAAGAACAAAGTGGGAGGTATAACGATATCTGACTTCAAATTATACTACAAGGCTATAGTAATCAAAACAGCATGGTACTGGCATAAAAACAGACCCATAGATCAATGGAACAGAATAGAGAGTCCAGAAATAAATCCATGCCTATATGGCCATTTAATCTACGACAATGGAAGCAAGAATGTACGATGGGGTAAAGACAGTCTATTCAATAAATGGTGCTGGGAAACCTGGACAGACACATGCAAAAAAATGAAGCTGGACCACCTCCTTACACCATATACAAAAATAAATTCAAAATGGCTTAAAGACTTAAATGTAAGATCTGAAACCATAAAATACCTAAAAGAAAATATAGGAAGAAACTTCTCAGACATTACCCGGAGTAAGATTTTTACTGATATATCCCCTCGCGCAAGGGAAGTAAGAGAAAAAATAAACATGTGGGATTATATCAGACTAAAAAGCTTTTTCACAGCAAAGGAAACCATCAATAAAACAAAAAGGGATCCTACTGAATGGGAAAAAATATTTGCCAATGATATATCTGATAAGGGATTAATATCACAAATCTATGAAAAACTCACTCAACTCAACTCCAAAAAAACAAACGACCCAATTAAAAAATGGGCAGAGGACTTGAAGAGACATTTTTCTAAAAAGGACATACAGATGGCAAACAGACATATGAAGAAATGCTCAACCTCACTAACCATCAGAGAAATGCAAATAAAAACCACAATGAGATACCACCTCACCCCAGTCAAAATGGCTATCATCAATAAATCAACAAACAACAAGTGCTGGCGTGGATGTGGAGAAAAGGGAACGCTTGTGCACTGTTGGTGGGATTGCAGATTGGTGCAGCCACTATGGAAAACAGTATGGAGGTATCTCAAAAATCTGAAAATGGAACTGCCCTATGATCCAGTAATTCCACTCCTAGGTATCTATCCGGAGAAATCCAAAACTCCAATTCAAAAATCTTTATGCACTCCTATGTTTATTGCAGCACTATACACAATAGCTAAGACATGGAAACAACAGAAATGCCCATCGGTAGATGACTGGATTAAGAAACTGTGGTACATTTATACAATGGAGTATTACGCAGCCATAAAGAAGAAAGAAATCTTACCATTTGCAACACATGGATGAACCTAGAGAACATTATGTTAAGTGAAATAAGTCAGACAGAGAAAGATAAGTACCATATGATCTCACTTATATGCGGAATCTAAAGAAAAGAATAAGTGAATGAACTAATCAGAAACGGTTTTGGAGACAAAGAGGAAAAACTGAGGGTTGCTAGATGGGCGGGGGGGTGGGGGTAAGGGGGAAGGTGAGGGGATTAGAAAACAATCAGTAACCACAAGATGGCCACGGGGTTTTGAAAATTAATCTTGGGAACGTAATTTAGTGGTTACCAGAGGGTAAGGGGGTTGGGGGTGGGAGATGAGGGTAAGAGGGATCAAATATGTGGTGATGGAAGGAGAACTGACCCTGGGTGGTGAACACACAATGTAATTTATAGATGATGTGATACAGAATTGTACACCTGAAATCTATATAATTTTACTAACAATTGTCACCCCAATAAATTAAAAAAATAATAATAATAAATAAAAAAATAAATAAATATAAATAAAAAAATAAAGGATTTCTGTTCAGTAAAAGTCAAAAAAAATTTGATATGTCATATTCTCATTGTCATTCCATTCAGAATAATTTCTAATTTCCATTATGTTTTTCTTCTTTGACCCAGGAGATTTTTGTATGTGAAACATATTGCTTACTTTGGGATTTTTCTAATTATCTTTTTATTAATTTTCTTCCTAAAATAATTTCATTGTGGTTAAAGGATATAGTCTATATAATTTGAAATGTTTGAAATTGATTGAGACTTAATTTATAGCCTAGCATATTTTCAATTTTGGTAAATGTTTCGTATGTGTTTGAAAAAAATGTATATATTACAGTTGATAGCTGACTTCCATAAACTTTTGATGTTGTTGTGAATAATCAAAAAAAAAAAAAAAACAGGAAAACACATTCATGGATGTCAAACACATCACAGCCAGCGATCTGGTGTCTCTAGCCGTCTTGTGGGAAGGAAAGGATTTCTCCTCCCACATCCTGAAACCGAACAGGGCCAAGTCGTGTATTCATTCTTTACTCTGTATTTTCACTGAAGCAAGAATTAATAGGACTTGGCAGAATGTCTCAAAGTGTGTTTAATTCAGAGATGCTGCCTGTTGTTCCTCGTGGTCCATTGCTTGCTTGTTAATTCAGTCTGGGTAGAGACCCAAGTGCATGAGCACTTCTCAACCACTTCCTCATTTATGGCTAACCTCAGCCTAACAGATCTGGGGACTTCGCAGCTCTCCCCACCCGTAACCCCCTTCACCTAGCTACTACTTGCTTGTCCTGAACTTGAAGACAAGAGCTTATGCACCCTAAGTCTGGCACCTCTTTTAGAAGCCTTCACATCTGGGTTGCAAGCTCCTATCATGGGCTCTCATATGCACCCTATGCTTCCTGATATTTTAGGGAACACTTTCTTCATGCCCTGGGGCCCCACACTAGGTTGTAAAAGGACAGCGAAGCAGTCTTTTTCTCATGTGTGATCCTAATGACTAGCAAGTCCCTGGTACCTTCTAGGCACTGCAAACTATTGACGAGTATCATACTTTACCCAAATCTTTTTCTTTCATTTATTTATTCATCCAT
Source organism: Rhinolophus ferrumequinum (assembly GCF_004115265.2). Taxonomy (NCBI): domain Eukaryota; kingdom Metazoa; phylum Chordata; class Mammalia; order Chiroptera; family Rhinolophidae; genus Rhinolophus; species Rhinolophus ferrumequinum. The sequence continues at coordinate 78,537,551 of NC_046288.1, forward strand.
TCATGCATGAAATATACCCTGAGCACCTACTATGCTTCATGAAGTCTTAAGTACTGGATACACAGCAGTTAAAAAGAAATTCAATCAAATATATGGTGATGGAAGGAGAACTGACTCTGGGTGGTGAACATATAACATGACATATAGATGATGTATTACAGAATTGTGCACTGGAAACCTATGTAAATTTACTAACAATTGTCACCTCAATAAATTTTAATTTAAAAAAAGAAAAAGAACGCAATTCAGTGCTTATAGAGCATATATTCTAACGGCAGACACACACACGAGATCTGAAAATTATGTTCGTGAACTTGCTGCACGACATTGCTGACTTTTTTAATATCAGAGAGATTATTCATTATGAATTTTAACCAACTGGACAAACAGTTAACCAAGTTTACTATTTGGAAGTGTTAAAAAAGCTGCGTGAGAAAGTTAGACAAAAAATACCTGAACTTTTCACCAACAATTCATGACTCTCGCATCAGGACAATGCACCAGCTCACATGGCACTGTTTGTGAGGGAGTTTTTAGCCAGTAAACAAATAACTTCATTGGAACACGCTTCATACTCACCTGGTCTAGCCTCCAGTGACTTCTTCTTTCCCTGAAGATAGAGGAAATACTGAAAGGAAGACATTTTGATGACATTCAGGACATCAAGGGTAAAATGATGGTAGCCTTGATGGCCATTCCAGAAAAAGAGTTCCAAAATGGCTTTGAAGGGTGGACTAGGTGCTGGCATTGGTGCATACTTCCCAAGGGGAGTACTTCGAAGGTGACCATAGTGATATTCAGCAATGAGATATGTAGCACTTTTTCTAGGATGAGTTTGAGAACTTAATTTTTAGACCTCGTAAAACAGACAAGATAAATAAGTAAAGTACAACATATATGAGGTGATGATGAAATCTAAGAAACAAAATAAGCAGGAAATGAGGTAAAGACTGGGAAGAGGATGGCAACATTGGGATGAGGGCTCACTGACAAGGTGGCATTTGAGTAAGGATCTGAAGAAGGGGAGGTAGCCACGTGACATCTGGAGAAACAGGGTTTCAGCAGAGGGAAGAAAACAGTAAGTGCTGAGCATCTGGCGTGTGGAAGAAGAGCGGAGGCCAGGTAAGAAGTGCCTGGTGCAGAGAGCAATGAGGAGGAAGTAGGAGAAGAGGCCAGAGGGGTAACTGCATGTGTTGGGGGCAGGGGACAGACGCGTACTTGGTGCAAATGAGTGACATTTGCCCAGTGTGTTTCATCAGGTTCACTCTGGCTGCTTGTTGAGAATAAACGGTAGTGAGTGGAGGGCAGGGTCAGAGAAACCACTTAGGAGGCTACGGTGCCACAATCCGGACAGGAGACGCTGGTACCTTGAACCAGCTTGGCATCAGCAGATATTGGTTGAATTCTGGATACATTTTTTGATATCTCTGTGACCCTTTTTTAAAAGTTATAGCTGTCATTTGATGTTATTTTATATTAGTTTCAGGTGGATAGTGTAGTGGTTAGACATTAATATAATTTCTGAAGTGATCTCCCTGATGTTTGTAAGGCGGAACTGACAGAATTTGTTTATGTGGTAAAGAGGTCAAAGACAACCCAAAGATTTTGGCCTGAGCAACAGGAAGGATGAGTGTCATTAAGTGAGTCGAGGAAGACTATGAAAGGAGAACTCATCGGGGGCAGGTTAAATTTGAGATGCTCGTTACATACCCCAGTGAAAATGTGGAGGAGATAAACACGGTGCCAGGCTTTACCAATATTAACTCCTGAAATCCCCTAAGTACCCTATTCTTGGCCCTATTTTATAGGGGACATTGAGATCCAGAGAAGATGAGTGACTTACTCAAGGTCATCCAGCTACCGTGTTTCCTCAAAAATAAGATTAGCAGGACCATCAGCTCTAATGCGTCTTTTGGAGCAAAAATTAATATGAGACCTGGTATTATATTATATTATATTATACAGATCCGGTCTTATGTTAAAATAAGACCGGGTCTTATATTCATTTTTGCTCCAAAAGACGCATTAAAGTTGATGGTCCGGCTAGGCCTTATTTTCAGGGAAACATGTAGCAGGTAGTAGAACTGGGGAACTGGGTTTCAAACCCAAGCAATGGGCTCTAGAATACCTGCTCTTCTAAACCATGCTGCCTCTTGGCTGAGCAAACACACCCACACATACTCCACTGAATTTCACTTAGGAAAATCCTTGCCGTTAGCTCTGTGCCAGTCACCGTGGCTCAGGGCTGGCTTGCTCTCATTAGATTAGGTCTCAGTCTCCTGCTGCCTAAACCAGGGGCTGGAGCCCCACAGGGGCTGAGGGTGCAGAGGGGGAAGGTTTCCAAAGGAAAATCAGGATATTGTCACCAGAAGAAGGATGCTGAATTTCAAAAACAATAGTAAAGCACCCTCATTAACATCAAATTTAACCTGCTCATAGCAAGTTTGGCAAAGTTCATATATTATTTATTTCATATATACATTTCAAATCACCCAGAACACCCCCAAAATTTATGCCAAAATTTTCTAACCAGCTTTTCTTATAAGATGTTGACTTGATTCCCTAGGAGACTTAGGCTCTCCATTCCTATACTCCAACACAAAGAGGCTAAAGGTCAAATATCTCAGCTGGGGGGAGGAACACATACTTGAGTCTCTAGGAGGCAACTGTGCAGTGTGTTCCCAAAGTTACCAGAGCAGCTACACACAAAACAAAAAACTCAAACGAAAGCCACAAGTGGAATTCACTGAAAGTAAGGTTACTGAATATCATTCACTGATTTTATTTTGTTTTTTAAAACAATAAACTTAAGTTTTAGAGCAGTTTTAGGCTCATAGCAAAACTGAACAGGAAGTTGAGTTCTCAGACCTCTTTCTCACACACAGGCACCGCCTCCCTCACTATCAGCTTCTCCACCAGAGTGGAGGGGCATGTGTTACAATCAATGAACGTGCACTGACACATCATCACCCAAAGTCCATAGTTTCCCTCAGGGTCACCCTTGGCTTTGTACATCTATGGGCTTTGACACACGTGTAATGACATATCCCACCATCATAGTTTCATACAGAATAGTTGCACTGCCCTAAATATTCTTTGTGCTCTCTCATTTATCATTCCTGTACCCCTAACTTCTGGCAACCACTGATCTTTTTACTTCCTACCCAAGTTTGGTTTTCCAGAATGTCATATAGTTAGAATCCTATAGCACGTAGCCCTTTCAGAGTGGCTTTTTTCACTTAGTAATATGCATTTAAGTTTTCTCCATATCTTTTCATGGCTTGACAGCTCATTTTAGCACTGAATAATATTCTATTGTCTAAATGTGCCACCTTTTATTTATCCATTCACTTGCTGTAATGCATTTTGGATATTTTGTTTAGTTTTCTGAAACTAAATTTTTTTCAACCAGATAAATTTTGGAATTCTTACTTTGCTAATTAATTAGTAGTCAAAGCAAAGTTCAAATTTATATTTTACAAAAATAACCCATTTGCTCTACAAAGTAACAGCTCTACCAATAACTTTTCAAGTTACAATAGCCATATTGTGCTCATATGTAACACTGAAAATTAACAGAGTACAAAAAAGAAAATAAAATTACTTGTAACTTCATCACTCAGAAATAAATGTTATTAATAGTAATAATTGTATGTATAAATGATTTTCCAAGAATTTATATCCTAAGATTTAATTATACGTATGATAGATATTTTACCTGTCTTTAAATATCCTGCATAAATAATATTTTTAATAATACATAATCTTCCGTAGTATTGTTACTCCACAGTTATTTGATCATTATTATGATATCAAACATTTCCTCCCTTATGATTTTCTTACAATACATTTTTAGAATATGACTGAAAATATTTTTGATGTTAGAAGAAAAGGACAAAAATCAAAAGAAACTGGAAATTGAAACATATTCTAAAGCTAGCTGCAGACGTTTCTCTCCGTTACCCTCCATTTCTCTGCAGCATTAACCTCAACGATGTCTTGCCTACATCCCGTTTGTTTGTGGCCGAGATTGATATGTCCATTTAATCCTAGAAAATTGACACTGAGCAGCCGGAGGGTACGTTCCACAACACCAAAACCAATGATGACTGTGGTAAACATCCTGCAGAAGATGTGGAAGAGGAAGAAGCTTTTAAAAGATCTAGAAACACTGATGAGATGGTTGAATTACAAATTCGGCTTCAGAGCAAGAATGCTGGGGCAGTGACTGGAAAAGGAGGCACGGATATCATGGCTTTGCATACAGACTACAATGCCAGTGTTTCAGTCCCAGACAGCAGTGGACCAAGTGCTTATTGAGTATCAGTGCTGATATTGAAACAATTGGAGAAATTCTGGAGAAAATCATCCCTACCTTGGAAGAGGGCGTGCAGTTGCCATCACCCACTGCTACCAGCCAGCTCCCACTCAAATGTGATGCTGTGGAAGGCTTACATTACCAACACTATATAAAGGAAGTGTCGACTTTGAATGCCAGCTGAGACTGTTGATACAACAGAGTCTGGCAGGAGGAATTATTGGGGTCAAAGGTGCTATAAGCAAAGAACTTTGAGAGAACACTCAGACAACAATCAAGCTTTTCCTCATTCCACTGACAGAGTGGTTCTTACTGGAGGAAAACCTCATTGGATTGTAGAATGCATGAAGGTCATCCTTGATCTTATATCAGAGTCTCCCATCAAAGGGCGTGCACAGCCTTACAATCCCAGATTGGAGGACCTATTATTGCTACACAAGAAACTATTCCCAAAGATTTGGCTGGATCTATTATTGGCAAATGTGGTCAGCAGATTAAACAAATTCATCATGAGTCAGGAGCTTCGATCAAAACTGATGAACCCTTAGAAGGATCTGAAGATCGGATCATTACCCTTACAGGACCATAGGACCAGACACAGAATGCACAGTGTTTGTTGCAGAACAGTGTGAAGCAGTATGCAGATATTGAAGGATTCTAATGCAAGATATTTTTTTTTCATTTTTATTGGGTGAAGCAGTACTCTGGAAAGTTTTTCTAAGTCTAGCAAAGAACTAAAGGAGTCATACATCTTTTTTTTTTTTTTTTCTCTGCTTCTGTTAAAAAGCCGACATTCCTCTGCTTCCTAGGTGTTCTGCACTTGAGGTGTAATGAAACCTTTGCTGTTCACTAGATGTAATCTTTTAGTTTCTTACAAACAGGCTTGGGTAGGAGGGTATGCAAAAACAAACACTGAAATTTTGAAACAGCAGCAGAGTGAGTGAATTTTAATTTTTGTTCATTGTTAGTTAAAAAGGAAAATTCCCTCTATGTAATTATTTGAACACTTTGCTTTGTGGTCACTGTAACATTCGGGGGTGGGGGAGACAGGGAGGAAAAGCAACAATAGTCCTTATGTCCCTGGCAACTATTCAGCTCACTATGCAGAATGCAATGCTCTTTTGTAAGAAACATTTTATGATTTTTAAAACAAATGTACTGAACCTATCTTTGGTGGTCATTATCTTTAAGATGGTCATTTTTCAAATGGCCGAATTCCCCAACCCACACCCAAATTAAACACTAAATTTGATTTTTCCATCTCCTCTGTTGGAATAAATAAATGTAGCTCTTGGACAGAGGCAAAATATCTTGGCAAATTCAGTTCTGGTGACTTCTTAATGGTTTGAAAGATCATTGCTTGTGAAAAAATTCCATCATATACATTGACGCTTATAATAAGCTGGGGATTTTTTTTGCAAATGCTTGCTCCTACTTTGCAACAGTTTTCTATGTTAATAATTGTGAAAAGAACCAAGGTGAGCAGCAGCACTATAAATTGTGTAATGGAATAAGTATATACCAGAAGCATAATGGCTACAAGTTTTATTAATCAGAATAATACTTTATTATGGAAGCAACTGATACTAAATAAATTCTGATTATTTTTATTAGATAATTTCTCATATATAGACTTAAACTATGAACCTTTCTAGTGCCTACTAGTCAAGCTTTTTTAAAAAACAAAAACTATATATATATATATGTACACACACACACACATATATATATATTCTTATTTTTCCATTGTATGCAAATTGAAAGGAAAAGATGCACCATGTCTTTGTTTTATGTTGGATAATGTTTGTGAACAAGTCAAAAAAAAGATGATAAATTTCCTGTGGATGTTTTGTGTAGTATCCTGACATTTGTATTAATAGTTAAAAGTTCACTTCCCTAGCCACAGCAATCAGACAAGAAAAAGAAATAAAAAGCATCCAAATTGGTAAGGAGGGAGTAAAATTATCATTATATGCAGATGATATGATACTATATAGAGAGAACCCTAAAGACTCCACCAAGAAGCTATTAGAGGTGATAGATGAATTTAGTAAAGTAGCAGGATACAAAATTAATATTCAGAAATCAGTTGCATTTGTATATACCAAAAATAAAACATCAGAAGAAGAAATTAAAAAAACAATCCCATTTACAATTGCTCCAAAGACTATAAAATACCTGGGAATAAATTTAACCAAAGAAGTAAAAGATCTGTACTCAGAAAATTATAAGACACTGAAGAAAGGAATGAAAGAAGATATAAATAGATGGAAACACATATCATGTTCATGGATAGGAAGAATTTATATAATTAAAATGTCCATACTTCCTAAGGCAATACACATATTCAACGCAATTCCTATCAAACTACCAACGACGTTTTTCACAGAAATAGAACATATAATCCTAAAATTTATATGGGACCATAAAAGACCCCGTATAGCCTCAGCAATCTTGAGAAATAAGAACAAAGTGGTAGGTATAACAATACCTGACTTCAAATTATACTACAAGGCTACAGTAATCAAAACAGCATGGTACTGGCATAAAAACAGACACATAGATCAGTGGAACAGAATAGAGAGTCCAGAAATAAATCCATGCCTATATGGCCATTTAATCTACAACAATGGAAGCAAGAATGTACGATGGGGTAAAGACAGTCTATTCAATAAATGGTGCTGGGAAACCTGGACAGACACATGCAAAAAAATGAAGCTGGACCACCTCCTTACACCATATACAAAAATAAATTCAAAATGGCTTAAAGCCTTAAATGTAAGATCTGAAACCATAAAATACCTAGATGAAAATATAGGAAGAAACTTCTCAGACATTACCCGGAGTAAGATTTTTACTGATATACCCCTCGCGCGAGGGAAGTAGGAGAAAAAATAAACATGTGGGATTATATCAGACTAAAAAGCTTTTTCACAGCAAAGGAAACCATCAATAAAACAAAAAGGGATCCAACTGAATGGGAAAAGATGTTTGCCAATGATATATTTGATAAGGGGTTAATATCACAAATCTATGAAAAACTCACTCAACTCAACTCCAAAAAAACAAACGATCCAATTAAAAAATGGGCAGAGGACTTGAAGAGACATTTTTCTAAAAAGGACATACAGATGGCAAACAGACATGAAGAAATGCTCAACCTCACTAACCATCAGAGAGATGCAAATAAAAACCACAATGAGATACCACCTCACCCCAGTCAAAATGGCTATCATCAATAAATCAACAAACAACAAGTGCTGGCGTGGATGTGGAGAAAAGAGAACGCTTGTGCACTGTTGGTGGGATTGCAGATTGGTGCAGCAACTATGGAAAACAGTATGGAGGTATCTCAAAAATCTGAAAATGGAACTGCCCTATGATCCAGTAATTCCACTCCTAGGTATCTAGCTGGAGAAATCCAAAACTCCAATTCAAAAATCTTTATGCACTGCTATGTTTATTGCAGCACTATACACAATAGCTAAGACATGGAAACAACAGAAATGCCCATCGGTAGATGACTGGATTAAGAAACTGTGGTACATTTGTACAATGGAGTATTACGCAGCCATAAAGAGTAAAGAAATCTTACCATTTGCAACAACATGGATGGACCTAGAGAACATTATGTTAAGTGAAATAAGTCAGACAGAGAAAGATAAGTACCATATGATCTCACTTATATGCGGAATCTAAAGAAAAGAATAAGTGAATGAACTAATCAGAAACGGTTTTGGAGACAAAGAGGAAAAACTGAGGGTTGCTAGATGGGCGGGGGGTGTGGGGGTAAAGGGGAAGGTGAGGGGATTAGAAAACAATCAGTAACCACAAGATGGCCACGGGGTTTTGAAAATTAATCTGGGGAACATAATTTAGTGGTTACCAGAGGGTAAGGGGGGGGGTGGGAGACGAGGATAAGAGAGATCAAATATGTGGTGATGGAAGGAGAACTGACTCTGGGTGGTGAACACACAATGTGATTTATAGATGATGTGATACAGAATTGCACACCTGAAATCTATGTAATTTTACTAACAATTGTCACCCCAATAAGTTAAAAAAAAAATAAAGTTCACTTCCAAATAAAACTCCCATAATGCTGATGTTGAAATTGATGTTTGCACAATTTGAACAAGGGTTACTTGACACCTGTAAAATTGTTAAAACGTTCCTCTTGTAAGGAAATACAGTCATTCTAAATTATATATTCTAAAGCTATAATCATTAAATTTCATGCAGAAAAAGAGCAGCTCAGCTCTCCATGTTACATTAGTTATGAAGTTACATTAGTTGATCATCAAGAATTTACAAGTTACTCTTTTCTTTTTAAAAATTGCATTTAGTCTGGAGATGCAAGATGGCAGAGTAGACAAATGCAGTGCTTGCCTCATGCCATAAACACATCAAAATTACAACTATAGTATAGAACAATCAACCTGGAGAAACATCTGAAGTCTAGCTAAATGGAAGTTTTATAACTAAAAGTATAAATAAGAAGCCAGTTGACTCTGATAAAAAGGGCAGACACGAAATGGGCTTGTCCCACACTCACATGTGGCAGTTTAATATATGGAGTATATATGCATACCACAGAAGGAGTGAGGGACCCCAGTTCCCCACACCAGGTTACTCAGCCCAGAGTACTCTGCTGGGAAAACGAACCCCACAATTTCTCACTGCGAAAAACAATAGGGATTCCAACCATCCAGGTGGGAGGGAAGGATGCAGAAAACCCGACATCCCATTGAAGGGCCCACACAGCACTTACCCTGGACTCTGGCAGAGGGACGGTGACTCTGGGCATGTCAGAGACATATGAGGAGAGACTGAGTTATGGAACTTCAGGGCAAGGACTGGAGGGACAGTCCCCATTACCCTGTGTGGGGCCTTTCTCCTGTGCAGCCAGCGGGTGGGCGCCATGTTTCCTGTGTTGAGCCCTCCCCCACAGGACAAATCTGAATCTGATTGGCCTGGTGAGCTCAGCTGCTCAAACCTGCAGACTCATTGAGACCCTGCCTCATCCAACTTGCGTAGTGCGGGAGGCTTTATCAGCGGCTGAGCCTTCCGTGAGCCAGCAGGTGGCAGCAGGCCTCGGAGTGTCTTGCTTTTTGTGGAGCTACCCCAAACCCTGTACTGGTGGCAGCAGTTCTCAATTTGCAGTGTGGCCTCTCCAGTGCATCTCCAGGTACAGCACAGGCAGCGACCAACTATGGCTCGCTTTGTGCTTCCCTGCCGGTCACAGGCAGTGGCTGACCTGGGCCTGCACCAGGGCCCCTCCCAAGGGGCCCCAGAACCAACATACTTGGAGGTTGGCTTCAGACCACAGCAGAGCACTGCCTAATTAGCTCCACAAGTGGCACACACAAAGTGCGGTGTCAACAGGCACCAGAGCCTGCTGTGGCGAATCCTGCTCCATAAGCTGTGGATGTGCCCAAACCCCACACCCAGTCAGCCTGAGGGTCAATACCATCTACGAACATGCCAACAGCAACCACGTGTCAATTACAACAGGAGGGCACACATAACCCAGACAAGGGACACTCCTGGAGCACTCGGCTCAGGTGACCAGGGAGACTGTGCCACTGAGCCCCACAGGACACCTACTGTATAAGGCCACCCGGCAAGACTGGGAGACATGGCAGATCTACCTAATACATAAAAACAAACACAGAGTGGCAGCCAAAATGAGGAAACAAAGGAATATGTCCCAAATGAAAGAACAGGAGAAAACTCCAGAAAAAAGAACTACATGAAATGGAGACAAGCAACCAACCAGATACAGAATTCAAAACAATGGCTATCAGGATGCTAAATGAACTTAGTGTGAACTTCGACAGAGAGAAAGCAAGCATAAAAACAGACATAGAAACCATAAAAAGAGAACCAGTCACAAGTGAAGAATACAAAAACTGAAATGAAGTATACACTAGAAGAAATCACCAGCAGACTAGTTGAAGCAGAGGATTGAATCAGCGATTTGGAAGATAAGGTAGCAGAAAACACCCAATAGAAACAGCACAAAGGAAAAAAGAATCCAAAAAAATTAGGAGAGTTTAAGAGACCTCTGGGACAACATCAAGCATAACAACATTCACACCATAGGGATACCAGGAGGAGAAGAGAGAAAGCAAGGGATTGAGAATCTATTTGAAGAAATAAAGACTGAACACTTTTCTAACCTGACAAAGGAAATAGACATACAAGCCTAGAAAGCACAGAGAGACTTCTAAAAAATGAACCCAAACAGACCCCCACCAAGACACATTATAATTAAAATGGCAAAGGTTAGACTCAAAGAGAGAATCCTAAAAGCAGCTAGAGAAAAGTGGTTAGTTATCTAAAGGGAGCTCTCGTGAGACTATCAGCTGATTTCTCAACAGAAACTTGCAGGCTAGAAGGGATTTGCACGAAATATTCAAAGTGATAAAAAGCAAGACCTACAACGAAGAGTACTCTACCCAGCAAGTCTATCACTTAAAATTGAAGGACAGATAAAGAGCTTCCCAGACAAGAACAAGCTAAAGGAGTTCATCACCGCCAAACCAGTATTACAAAAACTATCAGAGGGACTTCTTTAAGATGGGGGTTAAACAAAATAGGTAAAAAATATAAATAATAAAATAGCAATAGCTACACATCTATCAACAATTGCTTTCCATGTAAGTGGATTAAATGCTCTAATCAAAAACACAGGGTGGAAGACTGGATAAGAAAACAAAACCTTTACATACGCTGCTTGCAAGAGGCTCACTTCAGATTGGAAGACACACACAGGTTCAAAGTAAAGGGATGGAAAAAGTTATTTCGTGAAAATGGAAACAAACAAACAAACAAACAAAAGCTGGGGTAGCAGTACTTATACCAAACAAAATAAGTTTTAAAACAAGACACAAAGAAGGATCCAGTATTTATCCACAGAAACCCAAAACGCCGCTTCCAGGGAGAGTGTGCGTCCGTATGTTCATTGCAGCGTTGTTTACAGTGGCCCAGGTGTGGGGGCAGCCTGGGTGTCCGTCGGTGGATGGATGGATAAAGAGGAGGTGGTACATATATACAATGGAATATTGCTCGGCCAGGGAACGAAATGCGTTCTTGCCATCTGCGGTGGCATGGATGGACCTGGAGGGTATTGTGCTGAGTGGAGTATGTCAGACAGAGACAGACAGATGCAATGTGATTTCGCTTATATGTGGAATCTAAAGAACAAAATAAACAAAACAGAAACAGACTCATAGATACAGAGAACATTTTGATGGTTGCCAGATGGGAGGGGTATTGGGGTGGTGGGTGAAAAAGGGGAAGGAGTTAAGAAGTAGAAATTGGTTGTTACACAGTAGCCGTGGGGATGTAGGGTGTAGCATAAGGAATATAGTCAATAATATTGTAATAACTACATGTCATGTCAGATGGTTCCTATATTTATCAGGGTGATAGATGGGAGGGGGATTGAAAACAGGTGAAAAAAGGTGAAGGGATTAAGAAGTACAAATTTGTAGTTACAAAATAATCCTGTGGATGTAAAGTAAAGCACAGGGAATATACTCAATAATATGGTAATAACTATGTATAGTGCCAGATGGGTACTAAACTAGTCAGGGGGATCACTTCTTAAATTATATAAATGTCTAACCATTATACTGTACACCTGAAATTAATATAAAATGATATTGAATATCAACTGTAATTCAAAATTTTAAAAAGGTGGGGAAGGTGAAGGGGAATAAGAGGTCCACATTTTCAGGTATAAAACAAATAAGTCATGAGGATGTAATATACAGCAATAGAGAATATAGTCAGTAATATTGTGATAGCATGGTACGGTGTCAGATCACTTAGATATATACATGTTGAATAATTATTGTGTTCCCTCTGAAATGAATATAATAATGTATGCTTAATATATTTTAATAATTTTTTTAAAATATTGCATTTAGTATATTGTGTTTTCCTGATCAAAAGTGCAATTCACGTCTTTAGAAAAACATTTTGTAAATATATAAAATTACGAATATACAAAATTTACAAATTTTCACTTGTATTGATCCTTCCAATCACATATATATACATACATGTATACCAGTAAGAGGTTGATGAGCAATCAGTAATTCAGTACTGAGGTCACTTATAAGAAAAAGGATATGGAGGATTTATTTATATATGTAGGTCAGAGTGGCCTTAGGGCTAAAGATGACCACACGGCTAACGGCAGAGGTACCCAAGTTGGAACTGCATCGAGAGAAGAGGCAGGAACGGGGTGGCATGGTAATAAAGATACAGACATGGTGCAAGGAGAAAAGAGCACCCCCACCCCAGCCACTTCCAGGGCTCGCAGGGTCCTCTGAGGCATGGTGTGCAAGACCCATGGGACCAGTCTCCTGTTAGTTTTCACTGGTTTTTGAACTTGAACACTCAAATGGTCTTCTTGGGGGAAGCCTCTTGCAAATTGATTTCTACTCTATCCGTTTCATCTTTGGGACAACTGTAAAGAACATGCTTTTCCTGGCACAGGCAGCCACTTCCAGGAGTATCCTGGTGAACAAGGAAGGTACATTTACAGAGTCCAGAAATCAGCAAGCAAGTGCAACATTAAGTCAGAAACTGTCCGGAGTGGAAAACAGCCAGGTCATCCAGTAGATTAGCGGACATTCTGCAAGTAGAGTTCATTGAAACTTGGGGCAAGTCTGCATCTTAATCAGAACTGGTCCCAAGCACCTTGCCTCATGTCTAGCCAAAATTAAGTCCCGTGAGGATGTGCTTAGGTGAAGGAGGAGCCAGTGAGATTCTATGGACTGACCACAGTGACTGTAGCTTCAAGGGCTCCTGAAAAAAAACTGAATTGCTCACCAGTGGCAGGCAGAAAGGAGCCAACCTTGGTTGAGAACTTGTTTATATACAAGGCAATATACATCATCAATTGTCATCTTCTTTAGTGCTAACCACACTTTAGTGGGAGTAAGTTTATAATCCTTATTTGAGTGGCGAGGAAATTGAAGTTCAGAGAGGTTAGGTATTTCATACAAGATCACAGAGTAACACTAAAATATGAACCCAGAAATGCCTAAATCCAAAATTTATGCATTTTCAATAAATCTCTGGGTTCAAAAAAAACTAGAAGATCAACAGATGTTTGAAAATTAAGCAACACATTTCTAAATAAGTAAATTAGAAACTATTTTTAACTGAATGATAATGAAAAAGACATATCAAAACGTAAGAGCTCCAGCTAAAGAAGCACTTGGAGGAAAATTTATAGTACTAAAATATATGCATAAGAAAAGGAAATGGGCTGAAAAATCAGTGATCTGACTTTCCATTTCAAGATGCTGAATTTTAAAACCCAAAGAAATTATAAGGTATTTCTATATATCTAATAATGAAAAGAACAAAAAAATAATAAAAATAAAAGAAAAACAACAAAGCTGAAGGTTGGTTCTTTGAGAGAGTAACAAAAGTGATAAACCTTGAGCAGGAATGACCAAGAAAAAAAGGAGAAATGAACAAACTGAACTGTCAGTATCAGGAACCACTACATATTTTAACTGCCTATTAACATATGCAAGACACTGAACATGAGGAATAGAAGGAAGAGAAACAGGAAGAAAAAAATTTATCTGTTTGAAGCCATTCAAAAATCACATTCCAGATTCTATAGTATTCAATTTAATCCAACATGCATTTATTGGAAGCAAAAACAAGGCACTGACAGTTTGGTATTACAGGCCTAGACAGAGAGAGCACATATACTTTGGAGTCAGACAGAGCTGAGTTCAAATTCAGCCTCTGCCTTGAACTAAATGTATGACCTTAGGCTAATTATATAATCTCTCTGAACTTCCACTTTCTCATCTAACAAATGAGAGATAATAATACCAACATCATAGAGTTGTTACAAAGGTTCTTAGAGGTAAAGTATCCATTATATGGGTAGTTTATATCCTACAGAATATTTTCCCCAACATGACCCATAACCATGGCATTATTGTTTATCTGTAGGAAAGGTTCAAAAATATATCCTGAGACAATGTTATTCATTTGCAAATGTAATGTTTTCTGAAAAGTTTGGACATCTACCTTTCTTTATTTTTCTTGCCTGTTAAACAAGAGATTTTGGTGTGGTCATTCTTCGATAGAAAGAATGTTACCAACATATAAACTACATAATAGCATGACATGAAAATTAAAATGAAATAATTTAATACAAAATTTTCATTTTTATTTTATATAACTTTTCTTAAATATTAGGAGTTGAAAATAAAACTATGTAAATAACATAAGTTATTTTAAGACTTTGGGGGGAAAGAATTCCATCTCCAGTGTTGACATGATGACAGAGGAGAGGGATGTCAGGATGTAGGCTTTCCACCAGCGTGTCTCCTGAGTCAGGCACAGTGATGTATATCAGAAGGGCTCCAAGCTCTGAAACTGCCATGCCTATTGGCTCATATTAAAGATCTGCAGGATGAATGCTCAGGATTTTTCACACACTGAAGAAACTTGATAGGCCTATGAGAAGAAAAAAAAATGATACCTAGAGGCAGTACAGTATATCTGTGGTTCAAGACATCAGTGAAAGAAGACGCTTCATTAGCAACAAAAGCATGTGTGGACCACTAAGCATCCACACAAGCTTCTCTCCTACAGCAGCAACATAGAGAAAGGTCAAGTCCAGGAGTGAATGACTTAAAGTGGGGCCCAGTTTAGTTTCAGTTCCCGTGTAAAGCCATAAAAATAAATACTGAGAAGGGATGTCTGATGATAATAGGTGGAGGTGAAAATGAATGTCTGGCTCTAACATGGCACAGATATGGACTATGATTGTCAGTTGATGATCAAGAAACAGCAGAAGCAGCAATATGAAATGAGGGACCCCCATATTTTCTTCAGAAGGCTAGCAACCTCGGGTTAGGCTGGGGGAAGACACAGAGATCACCAGAGGTCACCATCCCAGCCCACCATCAAGGCCCAAGGGAAAACGCCTGTACATAGCAAGACGGCCATTTCTTCCTCAAGAAGAAGCCAATTACCTGTAGTTATCGTGGCAGGTAAATTTAATATTCCTGTTGCTTAAAATCAATTTCAGATCATTGATGGAGGAACTTGAGCATGCGACACTGGGAAAGAAAGAAGAATGTGTTAAAATAAGAAGGCGCAAACATTTCTTGAGTCTCTTTGTTTCTTCTAGGTAGCAGGTGTGCAAAGCCTTGAGATAAAGAGGTGAAGCAGAGTCTCCACTAAGAGTTCACGGGTCAGCAGGGGAGCCGAAGGTGTAAACTAGGGAGACACCCATTGTGGTGATAAAATTGGGAGGTTGTTGGGATGGGCTGAATGCAGAGTGAGGCCCCATTCATTGCCTGAGCCGGTCTTTCTTTCCTCAAAGCTTTCTTGTGACTGTAGACTCCTGGGTGGACAAAATAATCCTGAGAATATATGGGTACAAAGTAGTAACATATACCTGCGATCTCCAATGTCATGCATCACCCAGGCTTGCAGTGTAGGAACCTTCTCTGGACGCAAATTATAGATTTCCACACTTCCAAAAGTGCTAAGATAGAAGAGACAAAGAACATTGTCAACCCCAAACTAAATCATTCAGGCACCCAGAGCCGCTGTGAAAAGCCAGCAGGTGGGGTGCCATTGCTTAGAACCTACCCTTCTGACCTGACCCATGATTTGCATTAGAAACAGACATCTTTACTCTTTCAGTGTGACCATTGATACCTAAGATTCTCAAAATAAGATTCTTAATCTGCGCATTTATGTTCATTCTTTAAGGACTTGCTATTCCAAGATCGGGCCTTCCACCAACATAATGACATCACCTGGGAGCTGTTAGCAGTGCAGCAGCTCAGGCCATGGCCACCTGCTGAACCAGAACGTGCAGCTGAGCAATGCCCAGGTGATCCACACTCTCAGGCAAGTTGGGACACAGCTCGGAAAGACCCTGATGTTCTAAACTCTTCCCCATTGCTCTGACAGCTGCCACTCCTACTGCAAATAATTAGATCCCTAGTATCAGATTATACAATTCTGGATTATTAGCACTTTACCCAAAAGGCCATGAGGTTGAGGTCAGAAGACAAAAGAAAAAAATGCTTCTTCATAGAATTAAATATTCAAAAAGGAGAGAAAGAAATTTAATTTGGAGCACCTAGAGTGTCCAAGGCACATTACTATGTGCTCGCTTCTCTCAATCCAGCCTTACGCAGGGAAAACCCGGAGAACAAAGAAATAAAAAGGTAATCCACGTGGTAAAAGCTGTAAGTATAGACGGCAGTGAGAGAAGGAAGGCATTAGTGTGACCAGATTGAGTGGTGTGGATTGAATGAGAGAATAATAGCAGATACTTGGTGAGCACTTTCTGTCTGTCAGGAACAGAGCTCAGCATTTTTCATACATTATCTCAGTTAATCTTCATATCACCATCATCTCTGCAGGTACCTACTACAGGGGCTCAAAGAGGTTAGGTGCCCTGCCTAAAGTCACATATATAGTATGTAACGACCCCTAAAATCCCTCTTTTAACCACGACACTAAGTTGCTGACAATGGCTGCAAAGAGATGACGAAAGTCAAGAGCACAGAGCACAGTTCCTGATGTCCCCAGTGGTGGTCTCACTGCTGAGTTGGGACTCACAGGAGCATGGAGGACAGAGGAGGAAGGACGGACCTTGGAAGATGGCAGGATGTAGATAAGCAGCGGAGGAGGAGGCAGGTCCGATGGGGGAACAGTGTGAACAAAGGCAGGAAACGGGCAGGTGGAGTGTACTGGGAGACAGAGCTGAGAAAATCACACCGGGCTTTGAAAAGTCAAGAGGGGAGCTGGACACAGTGCAAGGACTGTTATCACCTTTAAGGATTTTACACAACAGAGACACCAGACTAAGACGTTGACTTAGAAAGTCAAACCTCTCCACAGAATACAAAAATTTTACCTTTTCAGCCCAAAGCTTTAGTGCTGACCTTAAACATGAAAAGTATATATTTCTATAGATGAAATATCTAATAGGAGGCTATGTGAACCCTTGCAAATAGAATGTAAAGAAAGAAGTACCTGTTTTTATTAAAGCCATTACTGATGGACCCATTGAGCACCACCTGGACCACACCGCAGGCATTTTCTGCAAACTTAAAAAAAAAAAAAAAGCCCACAATTCCTCAGCATGCAAACTTAATCACCACACCCCAGCCTTTCCAACCCTACCAGCTCTCAGCATTAGCCTGTATGGTTCTAGCTCAGGAATGCCAGGTCTAGGTAATATTCATCCCAAACTATTGGAGGGATTATGTTTCACATGAGAGTTCTGGAAGCAGTCGCTTCAATCTGTGTTTAAACAATGAAGTTCAATGTCATTGTTGCTAAATTGGACATTCAGAAGTCAGAATTCCGATGAGGAAGAGGAAGATCCCTGGAGTGGGAAGATGAAAGTGCTTTCTTGGTGCCATGTACTGTAGACACTGCCGATTTCATTTAGGGAGCAGGGTAGATGAGTCAGAGATAAGGGAAATGAGGTCACCAATAAAGGGGAAACTGGGACAGAAGGTGACACTGAGGCCTGCACAGGCACAAAGAGAAATGAGGAATGAATGAATGAATGAACGAACATTATTTAGCAAAGAGCTTTATTTCCTTATGCAACAAACATTCAGCCGGATTCCCTGCTAGGCACTGGGGAAACCAAAGTGAGCAAAACAAAGCAATCTGCATGTTTCCTCCAGGAGGCCCATGGACTGGGACTAGCTCAGGTCCATTCTCATGTTACCCAACTATCTCACACTGTGATAAGCTCAGGTGGGCTTAGTGCTGGTGCCGAAAGGTCTGAGAGCTGTGAGCCAGGCTGTCCTGCTTGTCACTCAGACCTGGAGCCTCGAAGCTAGTGTATGGCACAGAGTGGGGGTTCGGTGAAAATCTGTGGAAGGAGGAAGAGAGGAAAGGGAAAGCAAGAAGTCCAAACACTCTGTGATGAGATTAGGAAAGAAATACAAAAAGCATAAAGAGGGCAACAAAGCTAGGTCTTGAAGGATGAATAGGATTTCACCTGGTAAAGGCTGAGGCGGCTGTTAACACAAAAAGCAAGGGGTTTGGGAGAACAGAGGGGCTTGGGGGGAAATTTCAGTGGATTCTGAAGTTGGGTAGATAAGATAGTTCATGGCGGACCACGAAGGCTTGGCCAAGAAATCTGGCCTTTAGTCTGCAGGTGATAAACAGCACTGAACAATTTGAAGCGGAATTGTGAAAATCCAGTGTGGCTTCTTGTCTCTCTACAGGGAGCGATGAGTAGAGGACAAAGGCCCAATAATTTATCAATCAATCACAAGTGCTAACTACAGGGTGCCAAGTACTGACCCTGCGACACCATGTCATTCTCAAGAGGCCCAGCAAAGTAAGTATTGGGTCACATCACTTGGAAGCGAGGACGTGAAACCCCAAGCAACACTGCCTCTATTATCAGGAAAAGAAAGCGTCTAGTCTGATAAAAGAAGGCTGTGTACATGCATCCCAGAGTGAGCATTCAGCCTGTAACACGCAGACTGCCATCCCTGGGTCGCTCACGATGGCATAGCGCCTGTGATCACTGTCACCACTGAGCTCCTACCTCCAAGGACAGTCTGGAGAACATATCAAATGTGACTTGGCTTTAAAAGATTTTAGCAATAGCATTGCCCTAAAACATATCATAGAGCATACAATAAATAGAAACTTTTCTCAGAAAAAGCAAGGAAACATACAGAAAAACTATACAGTGCCTCTGACTTTTCAAAGCACAGAGTAAGTTCTTAACAACTATTTGTGGAAGGAATGCGTTGTGAGTGAGTTGAGGGGAAAGTGCTTTCTGTTTTAACACTGCAATGACTCTGTGGGACAGACATTATTTTTATCCCCATGTGACAAAGGAGGGACCTGAGGGTCAGGCGCATGGTTCAAGAATCTGTCCAAGTGTAAACGATCTCCTTAATGCAAATCCCAGGCTACCCCCTTGTCTGTCCCAGGGTTTACCTGAATCTCCTTAGCATGGGTTGGGCTCTCCCTCATTACTAGACCATTGACTTGGACGAGTCGCTTAACCTCTGAGTCTTTGTTTCCTCACCTGTAATGTGGGAATTTGTACCTTCTCACACCACCTATTTTGAGGACTAAATGGGATGATATATACGTAGGCACCTGGCCCAGAACTTACTATAAATATGCACTTAAATGTGAGTTCCCACATGCCTGAGCTCCTCAGATGTCTACATTTAATTTTGGAGAACTAGAAGTAGTCTAGTTTTACTTTCTTCCTCTTTTTCTTCCCTTCACTTCCTTTCTCTTCTTTTCTTTATATTTTTTTCCTAGTCCATTTACAAAGAACCAAGTTATTAGAAAAGAAATATGCACAAAGGCAGCTTAGAGTAAAGTCAGAAATAGAGAGGAGGGTGTGAGGGGAACCATGGTGAGTAATTCGCAGGCTGGATTCTGCATCTGGAGTCCAACACCTTGGGGTAAACTCCCAGATGTGTCACTTCCTGTGTGTATTTAGTAGATTGCTTATTTACCTGCACCTCTTTTCTGTCATCTTTAACGTGTGATGGTACCTACTTCATAGGGTTCTTGTGCGATTGTAAAGTTTTAATCCCTGTAAAAACCTAAGGACAGTGCCTAGCACGAAGGAAGTGGTCTGTAAATGTAGGTTGTTAAGACTATTCCAGGAATCTGATATTGGCCAATAGCTGGATCAGAGGATTAAACCAAGACAGATATTCCTGGCAGCCAAAGCCAAAACATGGATAAGAGCAGGGGTTCTTCAACTGGAGCCCATGTGCCCTCTATGAATGTCTTCAAATTGTATGTAAAAACTCTTCTGGCATGTGCTTTGAATCATTTTTCTCAGGAAAGATTCCTACACTTTTGCTCCTAAAAAAATCTGAGATTAAAAAAAAAAAAAAATTGTAAAACCCACCACTGACTGGATGATCTTTTGGACTCCAAAATTCTAGAATTTCACTTTCGGTACTTACCCTTTTAGACACCGTGTTCCAGAATACAGAAAAAGTGTTGTTGATGCATTTTCCTCCCCGGGTTGGACAAGAGCCATAGTTCACTTCTAAAAGACATAGTTAATAAAAAAATAATTAAAGTGGAAAAGTAAGGGTGTAATCAAGCTCTGCTCTTCCATAGCTATCAGATCACAGTGGAGCCTTTTCCAGTGGTATCACTGCCAAAATGGAGGATGGAAAACGGACACATCTCAATCCAATTTAACTAAGTGCCCCCCGAATCCCATCCAAGTCCTTACCTTACCCTCCAAATTCCAGACAGGAACACAGTCACCAGCTTTGAGTCATCCTTCTGGGAATTGCAGCAAAAGCTCGTCTGACAGGGACAAGCCCCTCATTATCCCCGTGTCCAGGAAAAATCAGGAAAACCTGGGCTCTCTGGGGCCAATCTCACCAACCACAACGCTGCTTCCTGCCAGCTCTCTCCCGTTGACAGCTTTCCCCCGCTCCTCCCTCAGTCCCCACACCCATAAGCTCAGCTGGCCTCTGAGTCTTTCTACACTCTTCCCATCAAGACGGGCTGTGAGGTACAACAGGCATAGAGTACGAATACGTAGTTTCTGTGTCGCTTCTCCAAAGGATGTCTGCCTTAAAGGACAGTTTTGTAATTCTTTTTTTGACATATAATTGACAAGTATGATTGTAAGCTATTTAAAGTATACAATGTGATGATTTGATATATATATACACACATCGTGGAAAGGGTTCCCCAAAAGGAGCTAATCAACACATTCATCACCTCACATGTTTATGTTTGTGTGTGTGTGTCTGTGAGAGAACATATAGGTTCCACTCTTTTAACAAATTTCCATTATACAATGCCATGTTATCAATTACAGTCACCATGCCACATAAGATCCTGAGATCTGATCATATTATAACTGAAAATTATACCCTTTACCAACCTCTCCCTATTTACTCCACCTCCAACACTGTTTCTATGAGTTTAACTTTTGTTTTAGATTCCTCATATAAGTGACACCATGCAGTGATTGCCTTTCTCTGGCTTATTTCACTTAGTATAATGCCCTGCAGATTCATCCATGTTGTTGAAAATGACAGAATTTCCTTTTTTAAGGCGGAAGGATATTCCAGTGTGTGTGTGTGTGTGTGTGTGTGTGTGTGTGTGTGTGTGTGTGTGTGTGTCTGTGTGTGTGACATTTTCTTTACCCATTGCACTTGACTACACAAACGTTTGAACATTTGAGAATTAGATCATGGGAATAAAGAGATGAATTAGACAGAAGCCCTGCCTTCAGAGACCTTATGATCTAACATAATCAAATAAATCACAGAAAGGTCAACGTGGGCTGTGGGTGGTGTGCAGCACCCTTAGGCAAGGTTGATGTTGAATTTGGTTTTGAAGGATGAATAGGAGTCTTGAGACAGATGAGCTAGAAGAAGGTGCTCCATGCAGAGAGAACATGTGCAAAGGGAAAGAGCTGTGAGACAGCGTCATGGATTTAGACTAGTACCACCTGAGCACAAGGAGAAGGAATAAGGAAGGGAGTGCTGGAAGATGAGGCATATGAAAGGCAGAGGCCAGGCCACACTAAGGAATTTAGACTTCATCCTAGAGGCAAAAGAGAGCTATTTAGATTTTAGGTGAGAGGCAGAAACTGTCCCACTGTGCTGTCCAGATGGTGGCTGACCTAAAGAGGGAAGGAGTGAGTGAGCAGTAAGACTTACAACAGACCCAGCAACAAAGAGGATGTGTTCGTGGGCTGGACTCAGGCAGTGGTAAGCGGGATAGAAAAGAAAGGATGAAAACATGAGTTCATCTAAAGAATGCAGGTTTGCATCAGCGTGCGTTGTCTTGAAGGGCAGAGGTGGCATCGGGGTGGGTACCTGGGCTCCTCCTTCTGCCTTGCCCTTTTGGCGTCCCTAGCAGAGCTCAGGGCTCTTTCACCCCACAGATCTCTGGATGATTTCAAATGGCCCAGATCCTCACCAGAAGAGTCCGCATCTCCACACCACTTGAGACCGTCGGCTATGTAACCCAGGAGTGTGTCCTCCAGCGTGAACATCTCCTGCTGGACAGTTGTGTACTGATGCGCCAGCTCACTTGATTTGCTCCAAAAGAGGGTCTAAGAAAGAATAAACACAACCTACTACTGAGATCAATTTAGTTAAATCAAAAAAAACAAATCCACATCTTTTTAAAGGAAAAACAAACATAGAAACTATGAGAATAAATCACATATGGTCAGGGTAAGTATTACTGAGTGCATTGCTGCTTTCTGTGTGTCAGTGAGAGAGTGTGTTTGTGTGTGTGTGTCCACGTGTACGTGCCCACGCACGTATGTGTGTGTGTGTGTGTGTGTGTGCGTGTTCTAGGTCACAATGTAACATGAGCTTATTATTCTGGGTTGCAGTAAAAAATATCTGACAGCCACTGATCAAAATCTTATACTAAACTTAGGATCAGAACATATCTGGAGGAGGCATTGGGAAGTTATGGAATTCCTAAAGTTTTCTGCAAAACAACTTTCTCTGTGTTATTGTAAGGGTGACACTGTATTTTCAAGATTGAACACTCTAGTTTACTTTGATTTAACAATGTAATTCAATTTAAAACTCTTTTTCCTTTTCTTTGCTTCCCTCCCCTCCAACGGGATTTAGTGACCCTGTTTTCTCATGGCCGCATGCATACTTCGTTAATCTATTTAACTTCCAGAACAAGGACTCCAAAGAAACTATTTCAGCCCTCAGACATCTGCTTCATAGCAACCAGGCTGAGATTCACTCCGACTACAGAGTCCGAGATAACTTTATCTTGGAACAAACTGGACTATGGGAAGCCATTTTTTTTCTTTTTATTCAGACATCAGTGCCCAGGAATCACCTAACTCCCATTTCCTCAGCGCCCAGGAATCGCCTATCTAACTCCCCCTTTCTTTTGTTGTGCTTCTTCCTGTGTTCCTATAAAACCTTCTGGCCAGTCTCAGAAGGGGGAAGGTGGTCTTTGAGATAATCTTCCCAGAATGCCACCATTTTGAATAAACCTACTTTTCTTTCCACCAACCTTGTCCCTCAATCATTGGCTGATGAGCAGCAAGCAGCAGAACCTGAGTTCAGTAACACCATTTTTGGGAGAAGTGCTCTTTGATTCTTAAAGAGGTCCATAAGCCCTGCTTTCTTTCTCAAATCTCCCCTATCCTCCGCTCCCCCACCAACACACACACACAAAAAAAAATTAAAAGGAAAAGAAAAGAACAATATGGTGAGTTTTTTCAGGGTCTCTTGTAAAGTACAAAAACTCAAATTTCAGAATACTCGTCTGCTCCATGGCTCTATTCATTCTGAATCAAAGACCATGGAGGGTGGGGTTTGAAGCCTGGACCCTGGAATCACACTGTTTTATGAAGCCCAGCATCACTGCTTATTAGGTGTCTCACCTGGGGCAACCAAAGCATCACAAAGACTCACTTTCCCCACCTGTAAAATGGCAACGGGAATCACTGTAAGGAGTTCCTAGGATGCTGAGGAGAGTAAATGAGACAATGCAAAGAAGTGCTTAGTCCCCTGTAAATGGCATAGTCACTCATTCAGCAATGTCACCTGGTGTTTATTTAACGAGCACTTTTTCTGTATAGGGCCTTGTTCTTGGTGCGCCTAGCAGGAGCTCAAAGTAGATCCAGCTCTAAGGATGGGATGAGAGGCTGTAATCTGGCTTAAAAGCTTCACAAATGAGTTGGGACACACTAAATATTCACGTTAAATGCTGACTTTAGAAGAGATGCACTCCATAACAGTCTTTTGACAGGCCTCTTTGGCTCCAAATCTTGTGCCATTAACATTGGAACTAATCACTTTCAGAACATCAAACTTGAGCAATCACTGGTCACCTACACTCAGCAAGCCCTGGTTTTTTCATTGGTGAAATGGGGATGCTGACACCGACCTGCTTATTCCACAGGATGGCTGTGAAGACCTAATGGGATAAGGTTGAGAGAGTCCTTTGTAAGCAATAAGGCACTCTGTAATGCAAATCATCATCATCAGAGGTCAGGGGAGAGCTTTGGAAGTATATCAGGTGGGGTTATTTTTGTTTGGGTTGGATGGCGTTACATGTTAGGGTTACTTTGCTGATTTTTAACCAAGTGTCCTTTCTTCTTCATGTGATATCCTGGTCTCCCAAGAGCACCACAAAAATCCATCCCCATCAACAAACTAGATGCTAATGTTCAGATTTTTCCTCAGCCATCATCCTGGTCAAAATCTGGTCCTGTGACCTCCTCCCTCTGACTTTCAGGCTCCATTTGAAAATGAATAACTTGACCCAGTTACCTTGTTGCAAGGTACAGTTTGATTTGTCAGCTCCAGCAGCGGTTGGTAGTCTCGTTCTGTACTGCTACAAGGGTCCTTGGAAAGGAATGCATCCATGAATGCTTTCCCTATCTTTCGGCAGTCTTTATGACTATGAGATAAAACACGGAAAATAAAATAAAACATGGATAATTAGATTTCAAACATATTTTTGAAGCATAATTACTTCCCAAAAAAATCTCTCGTAGGAAGCATTTACTGAGTGCCAAGAAGTTTACACACATCATCTCGTCTAAGCACTACCACATTTTTATGGGTGAGCAGTACACCCCCTGCCCTACAAGTCCTTGCCCTCATGGAGCTTACTCTCAGGTTAGAGAGTCGACAGGACACAAAAAAGCAAAAAGGTTAACAAAATAAGTACAGATGATTACAAGTGTGCAGGAAATCAATGGGGAGGATGACAGCAGAACACTGAAGCATTGATCATTTTAAGGAGGCTGGTCAGGGAGGTCTCCCTGAAGGTCATTTAAGCTGAGACCACACAATGGCAAGGATTGCATCCCACACTGAGGGTACTGCAAGTGCAAAGGCCCTGAGGCAGGAAAGAACTGACTGGTTTTGAGGGACTGAGGGACCAACAGCATAACAGCGGTGAAAAGGAAGAAATGGGAGCATGGTGAGAAATCAAGTCAGAAAAATAATCAAGAGGCACATCTCTTAGGCCTTTTGGACCAAAGAAAAGATTGCAAATTTTACTCTAATTACAGTGGGAAGTCATTGGATGGCTTCAAGCATGGAAGTGGCCTCATCTGATTTTTGTTTTAGAAAAACCACTTTGGAGAACTCTGACCTGGCCCCAAAAAGGAGATAATTCTTTGAAATAGAAATTCCAACTCCAGGTCCCCTCCAAACAAGCCTTCCAGTGGGAAAGCAGGCAGGACAGGAAGCACTAATGGGGACGGTGCTGGGAAAGACAGCAGGTGGAATTTTCTTCGTGTGTTTGTATTAACAAATGCACATATGCCATCATTTCCTTGGGTGAGAATAGTGGGTTTCCACTGGGAGAGCTCAGTTATCAATATGAGTACAAGCTTCAGCCTTTGGAGCGGGATCCTAGGTACAGTGCCAGGTCGGGCAGCTTGATCTGGAGACGTAAATAGAAGACCCCTATTTTCTGTTCCCTTCTGCACCTGCTCTCCTCCTGTAGAGTATAAGCAAGGTAGGTCATCCAGAGGGTCTCCCGCCTTCCCAGGTTTAGGACGATTCAATGAGGTAACATGACATGTGCCTGGCTCCCAGGACGGTTCTCTGAATGGACGCCCCTCCACTTCTCTAATCTGCACAGGACATTTCACCTGCACCCTGCCTGACTTCAAAAGCTTCACTGTACCCTGTGCCAGGAAACCATTATCTCCCTGGCTTTCTCCAAACATTTTATATATATATGTATATATATATATTTTTTTTTTTTAAAGAAAAAAAGTATTCCATTATATACTCTGGTGTCAGTCAAATTCATGGGGCACCATCATGGGACCTTCAGAGAAAAGGGTTTGGTGGAATTTACACTTTAAGGATTCAGATTTTAATTACATTTCTTTCATGCAGTGTTCTTCTCAGGAAGTTCTGGTCCCAGACTCCAGCTTCCTCACAAAATTGTTCTACCTCAGTCCTCAGCATCTTCTACGAGAGTTGAGGTGAACAAGGTGTGGAAGAGAGCCATCTCTCTGAGATGGAAGAACAAGAGAATTTTCCACAGCAAAAGATCTGGCAGGAAAGAGAAAGGAACGTGTACTGACACCGACCATAAATCAGAGCCTTTCATGAGCATATTCTCATTTAACCGCCAAAACTTGATCGAGTCTCATAGAGAACTCACATTATGTTTATGCTTCATAGTATATAGACCCTAGTTTAAGAAACATTACCTTAAGAGTTCTGGAATCCCGGGCTAAAAAGGTAACAGGGTTCCTGCTTTAGAAGAAGCAGAGTTACAGAACATTAGAGTTGAAACAAACTTTGAAAGAGTTTATAACTCAGCTGTCTTTCCTTTCTCTATTTTAGAGATCAGTGCCTCCTGTGTATCCCACAAATAAGAGAACAAGGTGAGAGGCAATGGGAAGTTTGGGGCAGTCTTCAAAAAGCTCTTTTTTATCCTTACAATCAAAAGTAAACATTTTCCCTTCATATATATATGTGTGTGTATATATATATATATATATATATATATATATATATATATGTGTGTGTGTGTGTATATATGTGTATATATGTGTGTGTGTGTGTGTGTATATATATGTGTGTGTGTGTATATATATATATATATATATATATATATATATATATATATAAAGAAATTTTAGGATGACGGTGTACAGATATGTCTGTAGTACTCATTCATACATGTCATCATACTAATGGGCCTCAACTTTCCAAGTGTGGCTCTAAAAAGGAGCGTCCTTGATTTAATTACTTGCAAATATTCATTTTTTTGTCCCCCTGGGTAGAGCACAGTTGCATCAAATCAAATGGTAGCCAAGCCAAAGCTGTTTTGAGTGTGTGGGGTGGTTTAGAGAAAACGGAGGGCTGCAGGACTTCCTGTGTCCAGCAGAGATGGACGCGGGGCTCTCTGACTGAAGAAGCGGCATGGAAGATGTTAAGACCCATTTCTGGAAGTTCAGTATATTCTTTCCCTTCAATGGTTCCTCCATTCCAAAATTAGAGTCCTTAGTTGTACTGCTTCCAAGGGGACCTGCCACTTGGGACAAGAACAGTGAAGAGATTGTTAGCCCAGGGCTATGCCCCAGAGCTCAGTCTATGCTGGTGGCCTCTCCTCAGGGACCTCCTGAACCAGAAGGGCTCTTGGATGTCATCTGGTCCTGTGGTTCTCAGTTCTACTACACTTGAGAATGACCTTGAGAGCTTGGAAGAGATACAGTGCTTGACTCTAGAACAACCAAGTTAGAATGGGGACAGAGGAAAGACAGTAGAACCTGGAAATTTTCAAAAGCTTCCATGCCCACCTCCTCCCAGCCCCTGGACACCACCTTTCCACTTTCTGTCTCAATGAACTTGGCTATTGTAGGTACCAAAAGTCAGTGGAATCTTACAGTAGTTTTCTTTTTGTGACTGGCTTATGTCACTTAGCATAAAGTCCTCTTTGTTCGTCCATGTTGTGGCATGTGCCAGAATGGCCTTCCTTTTTAAGGCTGAATAACATTCCATTGTAGGTATGGACCACATTTGTTTATCCATTCATCCGTCATGGACACTTGGGTTGTTCCCCTACTTATTCTTTCATTCCACATACACAGACTTACGCAGGGGCCACTTTGAGCCTCACAACACCTACAACTCAATAAAGATAAATACATACTAGTTCTATTCTGAAAGCACTCTCATCGTGCTACAGAGCAGGAAGAGAACAAAATAATTACAATTAGAGCACAAGTGACTTGCCCAAGGCTCTAAAACTTGAAAACACAATAAAGAGGTGGACATTTTCTAATTTTCTACTATGGGGGATTGGAGGATAGAAACAGCATTTTGACTAAATGTTAATCAGTATCCTTATTTTGAAAATGATTTTTTTTCTCCATCGGTTGTTGTTACATGTAAAATCTATCTATCTGTATAACCAATGTAGGTTTCTATCTGACCACTTTGTGGTCTGCTCCCTTCAGTGGGTTCCAGATTAGAGATGTGCAGCCAGCAAGCAGGGGATGTCTCCGCCCAGTGGAATATAAAGCAGCCTTTGAACGATAGAATACGAAGCAGCCTTTGGACAGAGCTTGGAATAGCTTGGAGAATGTTTATTTTACTTTAAGTGAGAAAAGTAGACCTCAACTTATGAAAAATAGGAAAAGGATGAGCATCACACTGGTAACTGATTGTCTCTAGGAAAAAGAATAAAAAGGAATTTCTACATTTGCCCTATGTTTTTCTGTATTGTTGTTTTACAACAAAAATGGATTCATGTATTATCCAAGTAATCTAAGAAAGAAAGAGGGGTAAATTTTTAAATTAAATGTATAGTATGATCACAGACATTTTTTTAAAACTAAAGAAAAAATCCAGTGTTATTCAAACCATGTTACAAAAATTGTTCTATCTGGCTGCTAGGAGTATAAGGATTGCTTTGTGAGCTTCTCTCCATTCATTTTGAATTTCTCTATAGTAAGCACATAATACAATGGGATCATAACAAAACTTTTGTTTTCTTATTAAGTAGCTTGAGCAATTAGACCAAATATTTGGGAATCTTGGAAGGAAGGTCTTAGACCATGGGAACACCTCAGGCCAAGACCCTTAGTGCCACCTGTTACTTTTGTGTTGTCCCCCACGTGTCTTGGCTACAAGGTGAGTTATCTCACCCCATCCAGTTAAAGATAATAACCAGGCAAGACCTGGGTTGGTGCCCCTGCCCCACTTCTCAAGGCCTAATGATGTGAAATAAGGGGTGAGATGGGGACTAGAGCTGCAGACTTCTTCCAGGGAGGCTTTCTCTGCATTTTAAAGACTTCCTTGATCCCTAAGCAAGATTGCATTGTCAAATCGCACTTCACAAATTATAGGTCGTACCCAGAATCAAACGTTATGAAAAATGTCAAGGAGACAGGCAATTGAGAGTCTCAGACAAAGTCAGGAAAGGACAGCACATCCTGTGTAGCCCACCCCACCCCCACCCGACCCCCACACCTGAGTCCTGTCTGCCTTCCTGCATGGGACACCCTCTTCCTGGCCCAGAATAATAGGTAAGATCACTAAGTGAAGTTTTGTGGGGTTGCTCACACAGCTGGAAGGACTGGTATGATTAAATACCTCCATTTTCTTCCCTTGAGATCTTTACCGTTTACATGAGTTTCCAGGGACTCATGTCTCACACATTCTGAATTTATTTTCTGTATTAATCCTTTAACCAAGGACCTTCTGCTAAGGGTGCTCAAGAGACAGGTGTTTTTGTTCTAGCAAATATCAGTAGTCGATCTGCGTGGAGGTCCAGTTGACTAGGAGACCGGACCAGCTCACTTGCCTTCCTCTCTTTCCCCAGGATGACCCCTCTTCCCAAATTAAATAACACCATCGCAGGCCGGCTGATTTTTGCTCCCTCCCCACTGGGACCTAGAGTTCACAGGTGATATGTAGAGGTGATTGTGGTGATACAGGGAAACACAGCCCCTGGCACTCTGGAGCTGACCTGGCACTCACAGGGAGGCCCTGGAGTCCTTCTATTGAACAAAATTCAAGGACTCCAGCATCAGAAAAAGCCACTGTGTGACCACAATCCACCATGATGTGAACAGACTAAAACAATGTCCAAACCACTGAAAGAAATGACCAAACAACCTTTTACCATGGCCAATATGAGTGACTGCAACTTCTGTACCAATTACAGCTTCAGCTTTGCTTCATTCCTCC
Source organism: Rhinolophus ferrumequinum (assembly GCF_004115265.2). Lineage (NCBI taxonomy): Eukaryota > Metazoa > Chordata > Mammalia > Chiroptera > Rhinolophidae > Rhinolophus > Rhinolophus ferrumequinum. The sequence continues at coordinate 78,567,593 of NC_046288.1, forward strand.
AGCCTAGTGGATGTGATTTGTTAAGATTCCGTCTTGTAGAGTTATCTCCATCCCCTGTGCTTCCTGGGAGCATCCACCCAAACCCAGCCTCCTTCAACCTTCCCCCAGGTCTCCTGTACATCTTTCCTAACATCCTTGAACTGTACCCTCCCCTGCCCCGATGGGGCTCCATAGTGAATGGCTCAACTTCTTACAAAGAGCCATACACTCATATTTTGCACCTACATTGTGTTCCTGCTGGTCTTGCATTGAGGGGCATGGATGGTAACTGGCAATCTTGGATGGAATAGTAAAGACTCAAAGGCCTGTGGATGTCAGCATGCCTTAACCAGTGTTTATGCTTGGCGGAAGCTCCAGGAGCAGCTTCTGAAAGACTAGTTTTGTGAATAAGCAAGTTTTCATGTTGAGCTGGAGTCTTGGTTTGATAGCAGCTTTCTGTTTGCAGTGTGGGCTGAGGGCAAATGTCAGGATTCAAGGTCAATGTCATGTCCACCCACTTCCTACCAAAGACCTGCTCCTTCCCAAAGACCCCAGACGGTTCCCTATGCCCCATGAGTCTTTCCCTCTTGCTCACTTCTCACCCTTCTCCCTATTTCTGGCCTACCCAGGTAGGTTGTCTGCAGGGGCCAGAGGCAGGAAGCCATAACAGGAGGAAGGGAGAGTGCTCGCCAAGTGCAGAGACTGTGCTAAGTGCTTAACTTGCACCAATTTTTTTTAAATCCCACACTAGTCCTATGGGAAGGGCGCTATCATTACCCCTGTTTTACAGCTACTGGAGCTCAGAATGTTTCCTGACTTGCCCAAAGCCAATTAGCAAGTGGCAGAGGAGCTCTTTCTACTAAACAACGCTGCCTCCCACAGGACATTTCAAATCATGGCCATAGCCCCAGAAGGACTTTGTTCCTAACAGAGAAATGAGGACCTCAGACCTCAGAGGGGCTGGCATTTCCCTAAATCGCATGAGAAGCTGACGACCAGAAGAGGGCACAGGTAACCCCAGGGGACCGGATAGAGTGAGTGGGGTAAGAGGCGATGGGACAGAAAGGGTTAAAGTCTTATGCTATAAAGTCTTAGGCTCAGGTGAAAAAGCAGATCTATTTGGTGATTAAATGCATTTTGCATGTCGTCAGCCTACTTCTGGGCTTATGGCTATGCTGTCGCCTCTCTCTAAACCTCCAGCCTTCCCACAAGTAATGATATTTCAAATCCCCCTCAGTAAAGCATCATCAGTGTCATAATGTGTTGCTCTCCAGGGAAAGAAATCACACCCTGAATCCTCACTCCTAATACTACTTAGATCTCCAGGGGTAATTACACTTATTCTGTGAATTCTCCTGCTCTTGAGTCCTGCAGGGCAGGTTGTGTTGGTTCAAAGAAAACAAACAGGTTAACTCAGTTATTATATTTCTCAAATTTGAGGCTACTGGAGGAAGTATTGAAGGCGAAGACTGCCACCTTGTGGGAGAAGTGAGCTATTGGTGACTTCCGCTGAGGCAGTTAGGATTTTCTAAGCAATCTTAAAATCAGCAGACTCTTCAGGCCAATGGGAAGCTTAAAAATCATGAATTCACTAATCTGGCAAATATTTATTGAGAATCTACTATGTGCTAGGCACATTTATGAACATAAATGTAACAAAACAGCCTAGTAAACAAAACAGGCAAAGGTTCCTTTCCTTGCGGGAGCTTACATTCTATCAGAGCAGGACTGACAATAAACAATTGACATAATAAATAAGTTCTAGTGTATCCCAGAAAACTTTAAGTTCTATGGAAAAAAGGTGAAAATAGAGTAGGATAGGGGTCAGGAGTGATAAACAAGGACGTGGCAGTGTTCCGCATTAAACAAGGTGGACAGCACATGACATTTGAGCAAAGAATTGAAAGAAGCGAGGGACTGAGTCAAAGAGACATCCAAGGGAACAGCATTCTGGGCAGAAGGAACAGCCACAGAGTCCCTAATGCCTGGCACGTTCACGAAAAAGTGTGGATGGAGCAGATGGAAAGGAGGTCAGAAAGATGATGATGTCAGACTGCTCAGGGCTTCATACTCCACCGTTGTAAGGATTTTTGGTTTCACTCATGGTCACTGAGCAGCTATAGAGGATTTTGAGCACAGGAGGGATGAGCTATTAAGTTTCAAAGGATTTCTCTGGTTGCTTTGTAGAGTCTGAAAGAGGGAAAGGGCAGAAGCAGGTAGACCAGTCATCTGGGCAAGTGCTGATAGCGATTTCGACCAGAATGGTAGCAGTGGAGATGGTGAGAAGTGACAGATTCTGGATTCACTGTAAATTTCCAAGTGGGTTAATTGTGGGATTTTGGAGAAACAGGCATCAATGATAATTCGAAGGTGTGGGGCCTGAGACACAGGAAGGATGGAGTTGTCGTTAACTGGGGTGGAGAAGGCTTTGAGGGGTGTGGCATCGATCAGGACGTCAGTCTGGGGTGTATTGAGATCACAATGTCTAAGAAACATGCGAGTGCAGCTGTGGAATATACAGCTGGGTACATGATCTGAAGTTCAGGAGAAATACAGTCAGTGAGACTATCTGCGATCAGCATGCAAAGACAAAGAAGAGAAGATGACCAAGGACTGAGCCTTGAGTCACTCCAACATAAGAGGTCGGAGAAGAAACAGCAAAGGCTGGATAAGTGCAACCAGGGACGTCGGACAAAGAGCAGAAGAGTGGGCTCTGCTGGAAGGCAAGTGAAGGAAGTAAATTAATGCAGGAGGAAGTGATCACCTGTGTCAGATGCTCTCGATGGTCCAAGTCTATTAAGACTGAGAACTGACCATCTGAATTATCACCAACAAGTCATGTCAAGGTTTGTTTTCATTTCCAAATGCAATGGGGGAGCCAGGGTTGCCTATCTTTTTGTTATTGATCCCGAGGTTTCCTTTTTCTTTTATCTCAGATAATGTATTTTGTGAATTTATTTGAGGAAAGATCTTGAGAAATATTGCCTATATTTCAACATAACTGTAAATAAATCAAGAGAGAACTATCCCGGAGTGTATCGTTTCATGCCCTCATCTTTCACCCCCAGTTCAAGCCTGAGCTTGTCTTCTCTGAGAACATCCAGCAAGCCACTTCCCTAATAATTATCTGTTGAAACGAAAATTATCCTGAAACTCTAAAGCAAAACAAATTAGGGAAAGAAATTTAATATTGAGGTTGAATTGTTCTGTGAAAGTTACTTATAACCCCTCACTTCTTGTACTCATTAGAATCTATTAATCATTATTAGAATAGACAACTCTTATCAGCACAAATTTGTAAAGTATATTTATAATAAAATACAAATTTATATTCTGTATTTTCATTTTTTTAGTTCAATACATACAGAGTACTAGCTATGTGCCAGGCAGAGTATTAGGTATACTCAAAGGATGCAGCAATTTACAAGAAACACACAGCCCCTGCCCTCCAAAGCTCTCAGTCCCTAGGGAATCAGTTATTAACTAGGAGGTAACAATAAAGTGAACTATGTGGTTGCTAATGGAATATTTCACATTGGGACCCAGTTTTATTAAGGTTGGATTTTTCAGAACTACATGTGAAAAAATTTTAATGCCTGTAACTTGATGATCATGTGATCCCTGGCCATCTCTGACCGCAAATTGTTCTCTGCCTTCCACCAGATATGTGACAAGTATGTCACTCTATCCATTTCTCAAACACACAGAGCTAGTTTCTAAGACTTGTGGATACAATATCAACATTCAAAATTTAAAACATTCCTATACACCAGCAACAATTTAAAAATATTTTTTTCAATTTTTTAAGAAATTTTATATATACATAGGCTACTTTGACATAATAGCAGTAAAATTCTAGAAATGTAAAAATTGCAAAATATTGAGCCATCAATTTAACAAAGCATATGCAAGACTTGTACTCTAAAAGCAAAACATTGCTGAGAGTAATTTTACATTACCTCAAGAAACAGAGAAGTATACCATATCATCAGTTGGAAGGTACACTATTAAGATGGTAAATATCACTAAGATGTGTCTATAGATCCAACAGATCACAAATCAAAATTTCAGCATGCTTTGTTAAAAGTATGACATGATTCTAAACTTTATGTGAAAATGCAAACAACTTAGCCAAAGCAACTAAAAGAGAAAAAGCTGGAAGACTTACATCGTTTGACTTCAAGACTTACTAAAGAGCATCACTGATCTTGTCATGTGGTGGTGGTGAAAGAACAGACATAGATCAAGGGAATCAAATAATGAGTTCAAAAAGAAATCCATATTTATATGGTGCCATAGACTGAATGTCTGTGTCCCCCCAGAATTCATATGTTGAAACCTATTCCCCAATGTGATGGTGTTAGGAGGTGGGGCTTTGGAGAAGTGATTAGGTCATAAGGATTCCCCTGACCTAATGGAGTTAATGTTCCTATGAAACACAGTCCGACAGAAGGAATACGAAGCTGGCACCACAGGTAAACAGTGTGCTTACCTTCTCTCACAACCACATCAAAATTAAAACTAAAGTACAGAACAACCATCATTGAGAATAGCCTAAAATCATGCTGAACCAAAGCCCTACAACTAAGGACATACAGAAGAAGCCACCTCAAGATTGGTAGGAGGGGCAGAGATGTGGAACGGGCTGGTCCCAAACCTGGGTCCCACACCAATAAAGATCAGAGGGATATTTCAGCTGTGGAGGTCCCCCCGCACCCTGCAGAGGAGCGAGAGGTCCCAGCCCCACCCCAGCACAGGGCTCCAATGCCGGGGAGAGAAGTCCCCATAATTTCTGGTTGTGGAACCAGCGGAGATCGTGACTGAGTGAGACAGAGGGCAGCTGCACTCCCAGGCGCCCCTCTTAAAGGGACTGCATGTGGACTTACCCACCAATGGAATCTCTCACTCTGAGCTCCAGTGCTGGGGCAGCAGCTGGAAAGGAGGCAGAGACATATAGAGGGGAACTGAGTTGTCTGGCTTGGGATGGGGAATGGAGAGGTGGCTTTCTCCTGGAAGAGCTGGCAGAGGCCACTGTTTCCTTGCTGAACTCTCCCCCTTCACGGTGTGTGGACACAAGTGGCAGTAATAATTGAGTCTCTCCCATTCGTTTGTCACGCCCTAGCAATTCAAGTCCCTACCCCTGCCAACTTTTGGCACACCCAAACCACTTCCAGTGGTTTCTTTGTACAAACTGCCTGCCTCAGCTCCAGCTGCAGACTTTCCTAGGGTCTCTCAAAGGTTCGTGGAACCCACACAAAACAGCATTTGGCTTGCGTGTGTCCTGTATCTCTGGCTGAGCAGCCCTAAGTGCGGCACAAGCGGCAGTCAGCCTTGTTTCTCAGCTTGGCCTCTCAAGGTGCATACAAGAATGGCACAGGTGGCAACCATCTGTGGATTTCTTTGTGGCTCCTGCTGGGTGGTCTTGGGTGAACTTGACCCAAGCTGTGTTCAGACTGTGGCTGAACTTGACCTATAGCAGATCCCTTCCAAGGTGGTCCTGGAGCTGGCACACCCAGTGTCCAGTTTCTCAATGAGTTAGAGCATCACCTAGCTGCCTCCAAGTATGAACACACAAGGGGCAGATTGGGCAAGCACCAGAGTCCTGCTGAGGCAGATCCTATTCTCTGCACAACAATTCTTCCACTGTAGTCAATGCCAGTCCTCACAACCGGTGACCAAGTGTCAGTTGCTCCCATTGACGAGCAATTATCAATCAAGGCTCAACTACAAGAGGAGAGCACACATAACCCACACAAGGACACACCTGGAGTGTGTGGCTCAGGTGGCCAGAAAGACTGCACACTGAGCCCCACAGCATACCTACTACATAAGGTCACTCTAGTAAGAACAGAAGACACAGAAGCCCTACCTAATACATGGAAACAAACACAGGGATGCAGCCAAAATGGGGAGACAAAGAAACGTGTGTCAAATAAAAGAAGAAAACAAAGCTCCACAAAAAGAACTAAACAAAATGGAAACAAGCTATCTATCAGATGCAGAGTTCCAAACACTGGCTATAAGGATGCATACTGTTCTCAGGGAGAACTTCAACTAAGAGATAGGAAACATAAAAATAGAGATAGAAAACATAAAAAAGAACCAGTCAGAAACAAGGAATACAATAACAGGAATGAACAATATATTACAGGGAACCAACAGTAGATTAGATGAAGCAGAGGATATAACCAGCAATGGAGAAAATAAGGTAACAGACCTGAAACAATAAACTGCATAGAAGAAAACATAGTTTCTAAACTGGTGGACCTTGGGTTCAAAGAGGATTTTATGAATTTGACTTCAAAAGCAAGGGAAGTAAAAGCTGAAATAAATGAATGGGACTATAACAAACTAAAAAGCTTCTGCACAGCAAAAAAAAAACACAAAACAAACAAACAAAAAAAAAAACCATCAACAAAATAAAGAGATAACCAACTGAATGATAGGAGATGTTTTGCAAATATCACCTCTGATAAGCGGCTAATATCCAAAATATGTAAGGAACTCATACAACTCAACAACAAAAAACCAAACAATCCAATTAAAAATGGGCAGAGGAACTGAATGGACATTTCTCTAAAGAGGACATACAAATGGCCAATAGACATATGAAAAAAATGCTCAACATCACTAGTCATCAGAGAAATGCAAATGAAAACCACAATGAGATATCACCTCACACCAGTTAGAATGGCTATGATCAACATGACAAATAATAACAAGTGTTGGAGAGGCTGTGGAGAAAAAGGAACCCAACATACACTATTGGTGGAAATACAGATTGGTACCGCTGCTATGGAAGGCAATGTGGAGATTCCTCTAAAAATTAAAAATAGAATTATCATATGACCCAGCAATCCCTCTCCTGGGTATCTACCCAAAAAATCTGAAAATATTTATCCGTAAAGATATATGTGCTCTGATGTTCGTTGCAGCTTTATTTATGGTGGCCAAGACATGGAAACAACCAAAGTGTCCTTCGATAGATAATTGGATAAAGAAGTTGTGGTATATATACACAATGGAATACTATTCTGCCTTAAGAAAGGATGAAATAGTGCCATTTGCGACAACATGGATGGATCTTGAGATTATAATGCTAAGCGAAATAAGTCAAACAGAAAAAGTCAAGAACCATTTAATTTCACTGACATGTGGTATATAAAACTGAAAACAACAAAAGAACAAGACAAACAAATGAAGAAACAACTCTTAGACACAGACAATAGTTTAGTGGTTACCAGAGAGTAGTGGGGAAGGGGCGTGGTAGATGATGGTAAAAGGGATCAAATACATGATGATGGAAGGAGAACTGACTCTGGGTGGTGAACACACATGTGATATATAGATGATGTATTACAGAATTGTCCACCTGAAACCTATGTAACTTTACTAACAATTGTCACCCTAATAAACTTTAATTTAAAAAAAAAAAGATAAAGAAAAGAAGGTAGCAGAAAACACCCAACCTGAACAGCAAAAAGAAAAAAGAACCCAAAAACCTAAGGAGAATTTAAGAAGCCTCTGGGACAACATCAAGCATACCAACATTCGCATTATTGGGGTATCAGAAGGAGAAGAGAGAGATCAAAGAATTGAAAACCTATTTAAGAAATAATGACAGAAAACTTTCATAACTTGGAGAAGGAAGTAGATATACAAGCCCAGAAAGCACAGAAAGTCCCAGCAAGATGAATCCAAAGAGGCCAACACCAAGAAACATCATAATTAAAATGCCGAAGGTTAAAAACAAAGAGAGAATCTTAAAAGCAGCAAGAGAAAAGCAGTTAGTTATATACAAGGGAGCCCCAGTAGGAATGTCAGCTGATTTGTCAACAGAAACTTTGCAAGCCAGAAGGAATTGGCAGGAAATATTCAAAATGATGAAAAGTCAGGACCTACAACCAAGGTGACTCTACCCAGCAAACCTATCATTTAGAATTGAAGGACAGATAAAGAGCTTCCCATAAAGGAAAAGGATAGGAAAGGAATGGAAAGTTCTTTCAGTAAAAAATCCTACTGCAAATAGCTTTGCGTATGTGAAAAATAAAATAAAATAAATCCTTGCTTCACAACATTCATAAAAATTAACTAGAAATGGATCAGATACCTAAAGCACAAGCTACATAAGCTGCCGAACGAACCGTAGGACCACCCCACTTCTGATATCTTCATATGTGTGTCTATAAAAATCTCTTGCTTTAAACCACTTTCACTTGAGTATTCTTTGACTTGCAGCCAAAAGTATCAAACTGGTACACCCAGTGCTATGGGTTGACTTGTATTCCCTGCAAATATGTTAAAATCCTAACCCCAGCACCTCAAAATGTGACCTTATTTGGAATAATATCTTTGTAGATGATGCAGGTAAAATGAGGATAAAGGTAGGCAAAAATGTACTGTCTATTACCATTACATAATGAATAAATAGATATCTGTGATATTACCCCATGGACATTTCAGCATGTTTAACATTTTCATAACTGAACATTTTTAATTTTAAAAAATAAAAAAAATGAGAGGATATATTCACTGGGGAATAAGTAAAAAGAGGTCCCTTCAGTGGAAAAATGAGACCAACTAGACCTGGTGAAAACAAAAGCACAGTTCTCAGCTGGAAATTGGTATGTTCATATCCTGGGGATCAAAAGTACCTTTCAAAAAATTGTACCTAGACATGTTAAAACATGAGAGCAAGTCCCCAAAATATGATCAATTCATCTTTGATCTAAGTCTCAAACATTCCTTTGGAGTTCTAAATCTCTCCCAGTTTCAACTGCATGTTTTAAGTCTTTGCTCTTGAAAAATTCTCAAGGGAATTTAATTACTGCCAACATTGACACAGCTCTAGATAAGTTAATTCATAAATACTCTTACTCTTAGAAACCAAGAAAATGAAGGAACCAGTTTTGTTATGAATTTCACAATATTGAAAGTATGAGCTGTCAAAGATAGAAATGACTTTATATTTGCTTGATATTCATAATCAGAAAAAAGAAACATTTGAATAATATCAAGCTAAATACAGACCACAGCCAAACAAAATATGCATTGGGGGAATTTCTAATGTCCCTTCAAACCAAGCTTTACTAACTGCTTCAAAATACAAGTATCCAAACACCAAAGATGTAGATAGCTTTCTGTCATGTGGATGTATCATGTTGATACATTGTCGTAGTAAATGGAAAGTTGAATTTACCAACTTTTTTAAAGGTCAGATTATAGAAGAAATTTTAATTATGTCCATAAAAATATTTATGGTGAGGCCATAAGCGGGTATATACCGTGTTTTCCCAAATATAAGACTTAGCTGGACAATCAGCTCTAATGCATCTTTTGGAGCAAAAATTAATATAAGACCTGGTCTTATATTGTATTTTATTATATAAGACCTGGTATTATATTATATTATATCATATCATATTAATTTTTCCTTCAAAAGATGCATTAAAGCTGATTGTCTGGCTAGATCTTATTTTTGGGGAAACACGGTATCTTCCTTTTGTGGATCTCCTTGCTTTTTTTTTCATTGTAGCATTCCCCGCTACTTAGAATTACACTTTAGGGTTAAGCGATTTTCTATTCTTTTTTATATTTTTGTGTTTTTTTCCGGTGTTCTACAATGAGCATGCTTTACTTTTATAATTAGAAAAAAAATAAGAGTCATTGAAAGGGAAAAGTATATTATTCTCTTGCTCCATTTGTTCTTTAAATTTATGACTTCAGTTTTCACTTTCATTTTTATCTTCAAAATCAAGATTCTCATTATCCCCTGTTCCAGAGTGGATAGTTACCAGTGATATTTTGTTGAAAAAGATAATCCCTTACTCCCCAATCAGATCAACTACAGAAAATTCATGAATATAATCACTCCTCCCCTTCCAAACTCTTTCTCTCTCTCTTTCTCTCCCTCCCTCTCTCTCTCTCAATTCTTGATTTCATCTATCGTTTGGTTTCCTGTTTTGTTCTCAGCATCCTGTATCCATTCTTTCCACCATCCTTTATTTAAAGGAAACTTTGTCTTGGTAATTTTTGACATTTCTAAGGGGTTCCTTTAATGGCAAAGAAAAGTTCCTGAGCACCTCTAAATTCACATATTGCAAAAAATCTCTTAACTGGCCCCTATTTAACTGACTTACTGTATAAACCAACATCCCCAGTCTCTCTGTACATTTGCCTGTCCTCTACATAATTAACAGGCTACTCTCTAGCAACCCAAGAAGTTTCCTTTCTGTTAACCCGGTTGTTATATACCTATTTAAAAATATGTTTATGCTTGTTTTTAAAATTACGTTATTTAATTGTACATAAATAAATTGGATACGTGGAAAAAGAAAAACCAGTTTCACTAAGTTGAATGTCTTGTAAAATTGACCACAGGCGAATTACTTAAAAAGTGTTACTGAATTTGATATTGGTAAACTAATTGTGAAAGAGAATAGGAAATTGTAGAAATCTAGAGGTATTCTTTATTTAGATGACTTCTCAGCCAACTTTAAAGAAACTGCCTTTCAAACAAGCCCATTTCTTCCATCTTGAACCCCTCCTTATCCAACCAGCCACTATCCCATTTCTGTTCTCTTTTCCAGCAAAACCCTTTGTACGAGTTGTCTATGTATACAGTCTCCAATTCCTCTCCTCCTATTTTTTTTTCCTTGAATCTGTTTTGCACAGACTTTCATTGCTACCTCTCCTCCAAGACTTATGTTGTCAAAGACATCCACCCCTTGGTCAATTTTCAGTCTTCACCTTCCTTGACTAGTTGAAATCACTTGAAAGAGCTGATTATACTTTTTCCCTCTAAAACACCTTCCCTTGCATTTCTACACACTGTGGACTTCACATTTTCGTCTCCAGCCCAGTCCTCTACCTAGAACTCTAGACTCACATGACCCAACTTCCTATTCAACATCCCCAATTGGCTGGCAGTGGACATTGCAAAACTGATACAAATGAAACCAAACTATTAATTTATTTCCCAACTTGCTTCACCCCGGTCTTTCCCTTGTTCAGAAATGGCAATTCACTTTTCCAGTATCTAACTAAGCCCCCAAACCTTGGAGTCATTATTTCTTCTTTTTCTTTCACATCCTATGTATAAGTCCATAGCAAATCATATCGGATTTATTTTCAAAATGTATCCAGAACCCATCCACCTCTCACCAGCATCCATCACTATCCAAATCAAAACCAGCTCTCATCTGAATTAATATCAGAGCCTCTAAATCCCTCCCACACTTCTTTCCTTGCCTCACTTTTTGAAAGAGTCATGGAAATTTAACACAGTGTGGACATTGGACAATATTAAAGAATTAATCTTAATTCTGTTAAGTATTATAATGGTATTCTAGCTATGTTTTATTATTTATCTATTTATTTATTTATTTATTTATTTATTTATTTATTTATTTATTTATTTATTTTGGTTAGAGATATAGACTGAAGCATTTACAGACAAAATGATATGAAGTCTGGAATTTGCTTTAGCATACTTTAAGAAAAAGTGAGGAGACATGAAATAAGGATAGCAGAAGGCTGATAATTATTGAGGCTGGGTAACAGGTAAATGGGGATTGAAATGAGCATGATTGGGTCTGTTATTATTATTTTCTGTAGTCTTATATATGTTTGAAATTTTCCATAACAGAAAGTTTCGACTTTTCCAGGTTTCGCTCACCCTCTTCTTTCAGCTTTTAATGAAGTCTTCCTTATTTTATTATCATACTTAGAACTCTAAACACTCTCCTCCCCACCGCAGCATTCTTTTCAGCACTTTCTACCTGCTACCAGACAGACTACATTTTCCTGCTTCCTTTACTGTCTGTTTTCCACCCCCAGCTACAATATCAGTTCCATGTGAGAAAGAATTGAGTCTATTTTGTTTACTACTGTATTCCCAAAATCTGGAAGAGTTTATGAAACATAATAGGAGCTCGATAATAATTACTGAATAAACATGTTCTAAAAAATATTTAAAACTTGGAAATAAGGCAAAAAAGTGGGCAGCACGTTCTTTCAGTAGCATATTGGGCATTTTTTTGACTGGCTTATCCAAGAATTAATTACCTATTAGATTTGTCTTTGCTACTTATGGCAAACCTTAAAAAGTTAGATGGTAACTTGTAGATCTTGTCTGTTAGAGATACAAATAATTTCTGTCTGACAGAAAGACATCCCAGGGGCGGCTGGATGGCTCAGTTGGTGAGAGCGTGAGCTCTGAACAACAGGGTTGCTTGTTCGATTCCCACATGGGCCAGTGAGCTGCGCCTTCCACAACTAGATTGAAGACAATGACTTGGAGCTGACGGGCCCTGGAGAAACACACTGTTCCCCAGTATTCCCCAATCAATCAATCAATCAATCAATCAATAAATAAATAAATAAATAAAATAAAAGATAAACTTTGAAAAACAAAGAAATCCAAGATCTCTTAACTAAAGTGGCATTCAAATATCTATTCCAGAGTTGAAGTAGTTCTAACAAAAAAAAAACACAAGGAAATAAAAAGAAAGACATCTCAAAAGGTTATGGCTTTTTACTGCCTTGTAAAACATTAACCAGTTTTATATTTAACTTATCAATATAATTCTAATATTTTTTAAAATACTTATAAATACTCAGTGCCTCCAAATTTTCTTTGATCATTTATTGACTCTTCATAAATCTTCAACGTGTTGATTCTGTAGGATATAAAAGTCATGCTCTTAAATTTCGAAACTTCTTCTTCAACAAATGAATTCAAATTGTGATAAGCTGTGCAACTTTGGCTGTTACTCATGACTCTCTGCTGTTGGAGGCTCGGACTGTGCCGTACACAGTTACACAACACACATCTGATCCCCTTGCAACAAGACTTCTTCAACCAGTGGAGGACACCAGGACTCCTGTCCTATCTCCCATCAGGTTTCTCCCAGCCAAGCATGCCCAGGCCCTTGAACTTCATCCAGCTTCTCATCCTGCTGCCCTCTACTTTAAGACCCATTCCTGACAAGTACACGATGCTGAAGCAACATCACAAATAGGTGTCATTTCTCAGAACAACCCCAACCAACTGGTATAGCATCTACGTGGTATGCTGTGTAGGGATTTGGAGGATGGACACTGGTTCCCATACAATGTTGTAATCAATTAGCGGGGCTCCCTTGGGCACAGGCTAAGAGGTACAGAGTGAGTACTACATCCTTCCTCACTCAGCTCAAAGAGGTGATAGTTCAAGAGGTGAGTAAACCACAAAGGACATGTCCTGACAACCGGGGCAGGATGTGGCATTCTGCAGAGATTTCTAACATTTCCCTAAGTACTAAGACAAAGCACTGAACTCTCGGACCTTGCTTCCCTAAAGGGTGGAGCCCGGTGATCCCACAAGCGCAGACTCAAAACTCACCTTTGAGATGGACACAAAAAGTACCAGATGCCTCCCTCTGGAAATGCTAGGATGTTGGAATGGGTTTCCCCAGGCCTTAGGAGCTGCATAGAGCCTACGCTTTTGAAAGCCACGTGATGTGACAGCTCAGGCTACACAGTCAGTTCAATAACGTGCCCTCCGGTTTACCAGCTCTGGACCTTGGGAAATCACTCCAAGCCTTAGTTCTCTCATCAGCCTAATGGGTCTGATGTGTCCAAGGATAGAAAGAGATGAGTTCCCATCCCCACTCTGCCATGTACTAATGATAAGACGGACATCATGGACATATGGCCAATGTAGTCACCCAAGCCCTGGGCTCAGAAAGGTCTCCTACATGGCGTTTAATACTCTACAGTTGCTGTTTGGAAATTCTTAGTAATTTTATCTTTGCTTTTGTGTCTTGTGAGAAATATCCAATGGGAGTGTGCAACAAGGGCTTGATACCTGGGCTCACACATGCACCAACTTTCCTGGGAAAGGTTCTTGGCCACCTAATGACCACTGCCACCCTCTGCCACCAGCAGGAGCCTGGGTAAAGGAGGGTCGGGGTCAGGCACACGTTCCCCATGTGCCAAGCTGTGAGGTGCAGACCCAGGCACCTGTGAGGGTCTGCTGTCCCTGTGCCCAAAGGAACTCAACATTAAATAGGAAGTAAAACCACCTGGCAGGTGGAGTAAAAGACCTCAGAAGGAAGGAAAAGCGTTTTCCTGCTGTTTGACCAGTGAGCCCTGCATTTTCCTTCTGCCCGGGCCCCAGAGAACACCTCACCAGCTCTCACTCACTGTAAAGGTAGCCAACTCTTTAAACCTCTCTCAGCCTCCGTTTTCCACCCGTGTGGGTCCTGAGACTTTCCTGACAGGAACTTGAAAAAGTGTAAATATAACCAACTCTATAAAGTGCCTACACCTCGTAGACAACCCACAACCATTTTTCCTTCAAACTTTCTCAATGAACTTTGCCAGCTGTTTTCCAAGGGTTTTCTCCCAAAGAGGAAAGGAGGAAGCAGAGTAGCCACGAGTGCTCATTTTTGATAAAGAACAAAAGTTTTCTCAGGGGTCGGGGGAAACTCAGCACTTCCTTCATCTATTAATAATGATACCAGAGCAAGGAGTGGGGGCCAACTTCAGCAGGGAGCACCACTGATCTTTCTAGTAAAAACACCTGAGCAAAACGCTAAGCCAAGGAGCACAGAAGCAGCATCTCTCCTGCTTTTCCTCTCATCTCCGCCATCACTCGTTCAGCCATTTAACGTGCTCCCTGCTGGGCCCTCCTACTAGCCCTCCTTCTAAAAGATTCTATCCCCAGAGCTACATTCTCCACATGTCCTGGTAGCACCCCAAGTCCCACAGGCCCCAAACTCAGTTGCTTTGCACATACACTCCACTCCACACTTCCTTCTACAGATAACTCAGCCCTAGGGCTGACTTCCCTGTTTGCAACCACAGCTGCACATCTTAGAGCCCTGTTTCACTTGCCCTGTTTCCCCTTCCCCATTCAGTCAGGTGCATCTAAGACTCTGTGGACACAGGTCTCCCTCCTAGAACCCAGAATGAAAGGTGGGCTTGAAGGAAGGCAGATTACCTGAGCATGGAGGACACATAGGGGAACATGAGGCCTTATGATGCTCTAATGAATTTCAGGGTCTAACTGGGAATTGACATCAAAAAGGTGGACATTCCGTCACTCAACACGGAAACAGTGCTGCCTTTCTGTCCTGTGCAAGTCCAGTCACCCTCACATCCTTTGTGTGTGGGAAAGTCCAGGCTGTGAACGGGCCAACACAAGGTTCCAGTGGGCGACCCTCCCTCCAGTGGGATCTTCCCAAGGTCCCACAGCCTCTAAAGAGTTTTTGTCCATCAAGTGTCCAGTCTTCCCCCAAGAATAGCATCTTATGTGTCTCCCGGGCCTCCCGCAACAAGGTAACACACACTCTTCAGAGACACACCTCTTGGTTGAAATTCTACTCTAAAAGGAAGACCTCATATACTCCTGCTGTCGTGAAGTCCTTCCTGACTCTGCCCTAAGCGGCGATGCTCATTTCTGAATCGCTGTGGCGTTGTGCTGGCACTTGGCTCATAGCAGTTCACACATTTTCTGGTTTGATAGGGACCTGAGTACATCTGACTCACCCTTGCGGAATCCAGCAAAGGGCTGACAGCACAGAAGCCCCACCTTCTCGGGATCCCCTCTCCTCCATGTACAGACGTGTCATAGACCACACTGTGCTGCAGTACTCTGCTTCCAGGCCAGTCCTCCCCCCACCTTCCCTGCAAGACCCTGGAGAGCAAGACATGTGTTTTCTTCCTCTACAAACCCCCCATGAGTAGCCCCAGCACCATGCACCCAGTAGGTTTTTAGTAAGTGTTTGCTATTTTTCACATTTTGTACTAATAAATTGTATTGAGTTAGAAGTTAGTAAAATGCTAAAGTCATGAAAATGAGAGGCACAGGGAAGTAAAAATGAAGAACTGGACAGAAGAAATCTTAGAAATTTTAAAGAGGAAAGAAAAAGGAAAAGAAGTTGTGAAATGAAGATAAAGGAATCAGAAAAGACAGTCAGTGTGGGCATAGAAATGATCGTGAGAAGGCAGAGTAAGAGGATGAAATATTTTCTCTGATTAAGTGTCTCACTACACGTGTATGTGGGAACCAGCGTGATGTGGACTTGAGTTCAGCTGAGCAAGCATCTATTAAGACTACAATGTGATGAGCAATGTGCCAAACAAAAGGGGACACAGAGGTGAATAAATCAGTCCCTGTTCTCCAGGACCCTAGCTTGTCTTGGGGGAGGGAGGCGGAGAGCTGTCGTAGCAGGGTCTGATCCCATCCCTGGACATCCAGCAGCTATCAGGGATGCCTGCAATTCATGGGGAGGGCTGGTTTCCCTAAAGCTCAGAAGATTCGTGGAATGGAAGCCACATCATCTAGGTGCCTCCCTTGCGGCCCACATTACTCTGGGTGCTGGCTCTCCATTTCTTCCTGCAGACTCTGCCCCACCCTTCCACCTTCCCTGGGTCCTGACTAAGTCTCGGTTCTCTCCCACAGTATCAACATGCCCCATTGTCAGTGCTAACAATTCGCTAACACTTTGGTGGTTCTTGGCCACATGTTTCTTGAGTTGCATATGCCCAGGGCCCTGTTGGTCACAAGGAAGTTCCTGTGTGTGAAACTTGAGGTGTGATCTGTTCAGGATTTTTCTGCACTTAAGGTTCCTGTTTCAATTCAAAAAAGGCCCAGCTTGATAACCAGAGACAAGTTTCAATACTAAAAGACTGGCAGACAGGGAGTTCTGTGGGATTAAGAGATTCTGGAAAAGAAAAACCAAGGAAAAAGAACAGGTAAAGAAGATTAAAGTCCTACGACCAAACGCCCAGAAGCTATTAACACAAAAGAAAAAACAATCCAAATGCCCAAAATAGAAACTGATGGATTTGGGGAGTGATAGTATTGCAAAGTCCACTGAGGAGATATATTAATTCTGCCTTGGTTTATTTCTATTATTTACAATATACTATCTTGTATACCATTCCTTGAACTCAACTAAATATTTCTGCTTATTATATTCCAGGCACTATTTTAGGTCCTCGAGATACATCACGAGACAAAACATCCCTAGACTCAAGGAGCTTATATACTACGAGACATATCTTGGGTTTTTGTCATTTTTAAATCTAGTTAATGAAAGGAAATAAAGTAGAAAGAGCAATCGATGTTTACAGGGAAAAAAAGACAAGAAGGAAATGAAAATCAAAATAAACATGAAGATCCATGAAGGGTTAATGCTGTCCACAAAATGTAGGCTGCTCCTTCCATTCGGGGGTGGTGCTTGTTTCCCTGCCTTTTGAATCTGGGCTGAACTGGTGACTGTTTTAACCAATGGAATGCGGTAGAAGTGATGCTGTGCCAGTTATGGGTCTAAACCTTTCAGAAGCCCTGCCAGGCTCCATGTTTAAGAGTCTGGGAACTCGGAGAAATGCAGCTACACCATGGAGACATCACGTGGAGAGGCCACAGTGGAAGGAGAGCCCCGGAGACAATACAAAGAGAAAGAGAGGTCCGACCACCCTAGCTGAGCCCAGGTGCCATGGCGCCATCACGGAAGTACAACATTTTGGTTGTTTCAGCCATGTCGATCCCCCAGATGACGATAGCCCCAGGTGACATTACATGAAACAGACCACCCAGCTGATCCCTATCAACCCACAGAATCATGAAAGATAATAAATGGTTGCTGTTTCTAGTCACTACATTTAAGGTAGCTAATAATGCAACAACACAACCACAACAGGAAGTGGTAGCTGGAAGTGAGATTCTGTGTTACAGAAACCTAAAACTGTGCATGTTGGTTCATTTTGTGTGTCAACTTCATAGGTCATGGTACCCATGTGTTGGGTATTTGGTCAAATGCATCTGGATATCACTGTGAAGGTATTTTTTTAGATGAGAGTAACATTTAAGTCAGTAGACTTTGAGTAAAGCAGATTACTCTCCATAACGTGGATGGGCCTCATTCAATCAGCTGAAGGCCGACATCCCCTGAAGAAAAAGGAATTCTGCAAGCAGACTGCCTTCAGACTTGAGCTGCAACATCAGCTTTTCCCTGGGTCTCCAGCCTGATTGTCTACCCTGCAGATTTTGGACTCATCAGCCTCCACAATCACATGATCCAATTCCTTAAAATCAATCTCTCTCTCTCTCTCTCTCTCTCTCTCTCTCTCTCTCTCTCTCTCTCTCTCTCTCTCTCTCTTCCTCTCATTCTAGAGAACGCTACTACAATGTGGCATTAGGCCTGGGGAGAAAGCATAAGTAAGTAAGGTCTCAAGGACACTGTTCATGAAGGCTGGATGGACACAGAGGAAATTGTTATTGGAGGTTATGAAAAAGGTGACCCATGTTACATAATGGTGGAAAGCTTACTAACACTGTTACCTGCACTAACAGATCTAGTAGAAATATACCAAACAACTTAAATTTGGCTAAGGGATTTCCAGGCAGACTATTGGAAATGCCAAGTCATTTCTTTTAGCTGTGTACAATAAGGTAGAGAAATCAAAAAGAGAGAGAGAGGGAGAGAGAGAGAGAGAGAGAGAGAGAGAGAGAGAGAGAGAGAGAGAGAGAGAGAGAGAGAGAGAGAGAAAGGAAGGAAGGAAAAAAGAACTAAAAAAAAAAAAAAAAAAAGAACTGTTCATGTTTAGTAGAATCAACACCAAATATTTCCAAGGCAGGTATTGATCGGTTTGAAAATAAAACTGCCATTCCCCATCTTTCCTGGTCAAAGAATGTCAAAGTAAGAAATGGCCTCAAGGCAATGAGCACATCCAGGGTACTGACAATAAAACATGTTCACAGAGTCAAGATTTCAGGGGTGTGACTGTAAGGCCCTAAGACATCACGGAGAAAGAGAGAGACCCAGCCTTTCCAGCATCCCAGGTGACACCAGCCTTTCCGCTGACCCCTCCAAACTCCCGTTCATGTGACTGATATCAGATCTATTTTGGATATTCCAGCTTAATTGAGGGCCCAGATGATTTCAGCCCTAGTTATGATCGATCACAAGATCATAACTAAGCTAAGCCCAATCAATCCACAGTCATGTATAACATTATAATAAAATGGTTTCTGTTTTGAGCCACTAAGTTTTGGGGTGGTTTATTATGTAGTACTGATAAGCAAAATACCAATTATAGAGCATTTGAAAGTGAACAACTACAAGGAAAGAAATCTACAATAATTCTATCATTAACCTAACAGTGCCATATTTTACTATCATTTTTCTTTACATTTAGTTTTACTGTACATAGTTACAATTATTATGTGCATAATTTTTATGCTGCTTCTGTTTTTACTTGTTATTACATAACATATCAAAATTTTATGTGTTAATAAAAATTTTAATAAAGACCTGCAGAGGTAAAAAGTTCTGGGTCAACGCAGAAACACCAGGTTAAATAGTTGACATGAATTGCTGCTTTGACCGAATATCAAAGAACAAGGCAGGAGACAGTAACCTGGCAACAGACAGATGTGAGAAGAGGATCACAGGAACGATTTCAGAATTCACCAAAAGAAAGTTTGTTGATGGTAAGAGGGTATGACTACAAGGAAAATAGCCAGTGTGCCAAACATCCAACAACATAGAAAGAAGGAGGAAACTATTAATCAGTTATAACCTTGAGGGTAAAGTCCCCGGGGAGCCAACAGAAATTAGATACAAGGAAGGCTGGCAGAGAGAAAGACTCAATATATATATAATGTATGTACAATATATAAATAACTCCCATAAAAAGAAATAAACAAGCAACTCAGCAGAAGTTAGCATGGATCTGAACAGGAAATTCACAGAACAAAATATAAATGACCAATAAATGTATAGAACACGCTAAGACTCACTAATAACCAGGAAACAATTAGGTGTTATTTTTCTCATAAAGAATTGATACTATTCAGCAATGAAGGGACTGTGGGAAAGCATGCCCTCTGACAAATGGTGATGGGAGTAGAAAATGGTACAGTTATTTTGGAAGGAATTTAGAAATAGTTATCAAAATTTAAAATATGCATAATTCTCCCTTTGATCCACCAATGCCACCAGTAGAAATCGATCCTACAGAAACACATGTGCAGTAAAATATCTGTACAAAGACGGTCATTGAGGCACGTCTGTCCCAACTCGGAGGATAGCTTCATGAGAGTGGGAACTTTGTCATCCCGCCTGTATTGTGATAGCTAAATCACTGCCTGGGACATAGTAGATGCTCAGCAAATATTTGTTGAATAAAAGAATGGGACTTAAAATTTGGAAATTAATTTTCTGTCACTAAGAAATATTTACATCTACCCTATGGAACACTATGAGCTGTTAAAAAAAAAAAATGAGGTAAATCTATATGTACTGACATTGGAAAATCTCCAAGACCAAGGGTTAAGTTAAAAAAAAAGGAATAATTGTAAAAAATTGAAAAAAAAACCACCATAAATTCCATCATTAGAGGACTGATTTACTGGATTGCAATTTAAATATATCTAACCTAGGCATCCATTTTGATGTGACATTGTTATTATTGTGTTATCATTGTGTTATTATGGGTGTTACTATTGTGGAAAGATGTCTGTGATATTGCACTTTCAAAAAAATTATCATTTTCAGCACTTAGTATAATCAGGATTATTCCTCTTCATCCTGATAATCTCCCCATGTGACACTATCATATCATTTTACAGTTAAGAACATTGCAGCACAGAGAAAGTAAGTAAGTTATACAAAGTTTCATTGTAACAGAATCAAGATTTAAACCCAAGCAGTGGGTTCCAGAGTTTGTGCTTTAAACCACACGAGGACAAAGTGACCGTATGTTCTGGTTTAACCTACTGACTCGGCATAATTATTAATAGCATCCTCTTTCTTTTCAAAAAGTCTCCTGACATGATCAATACGTTGTAGATTCACTCTACGTATGTTTAAAACATGCACAGACAGTACAGTGTAGTGGCTGGTTCGGCAAGGTACTCAAACTCTCGACTCCAGTTTGCTCATATGGAAAACATGACAGCAAAAGTAAGTGCCTCATATGGTTGTCAAGGGACTAAACGATTTGATTTTTTTAAGTGCCTGGCACATACTGAGTACCTTGTTAACACTAGCCCATTTACGTAAACTGCGTGCATGTGCATGTGAGAAATCTGGATGTTCAAAAAACATTAACAGAAGCTTTCCCCTGCTAATATTTTAAATGTGTACATGCACACATATGCGTATGTTGAACATATACATATGTATACAAACCTGTGTGTTTACCGCTGAGAAGGCATCCTGACAACCATTAAAAAGCACCTGGTGTCTATGGTACATCCTGCTTGCTGTATGGATGTGCTAATCTAACCAATAGGATGTGGTATTCCAACCATAGTGTGACCACACCAAACATGACCGAACAGCAAATATTTGAAACTATTAAATTAAGGTGAAAATAAAGACCACATTTATCCGTACTAATTCAGATAGAATATCCATCCCTTGATTTAATTGGTACTAAGCTCAACAACTTGAAGGAACGCTACCACTTCTAGTTTACCGTCAACTATCACGTTCATACTTGTAAACAAAACTGAAGGGACCCTGAAAATCTCTGGACTTGAGCGCTTTGCCATGAAGACCTCTGGTATCTGCACTAGAACCCACCTCTTTTTTTCGTTTTTTGTTTTCAAACTTTATTTATTTATTTATTTTACAACAGCAAACTAATCAGAAACAGTCTCAGCGACATAGAGGAAAAACTGAGGGTTGCTAGACAGGAGGGCGGTGAGGATAAGGGGGAAAGTGAGGGGATTAGATAGACCCCAACTCTTGAGCTCTGAGGCAACTAAAAGCTCCTTGACCAGGACTGCAGGGGTCCTGGAGGCCGAATTGTGCAACCTCCACCCACCAGGAAATCGCAGCTGCCCCTGCCGCCTTAGGCAGCCTGAGAAACAGCTTTTTACTTCCCAGCGTGTTCCACTTCGTGTACCACTTCAAAATGAGTTCTCCTGGTGAAATGAAACCCTGGGAATAGCAGCGAAGAAACCGGTTCACTGTGGGGAGAGATTAGTAACTAGCTGGGAGGGGGCTCGGGAACCTACTGGAAAGGTCCCATAGCTTGATGTGGGTGGTGTTTCCAGGGGGTGTCCAGCTTCATCGAGTTGATGCGCCTTACCAGAGAAGCTGCATCTCAGTTTTTAAAGTTGTTATTGTTTCGTTTTGTCAGTGAGTTCTCTAGTCATTCGTGTCACACACGCAAGAGGAATCAGAGAGCTGTTTTCTATTAATGAATGAAACTCGTTTCAGAGATCTGGCCCTTCTGACACCATTCCGCCACCTCAGGCTCCGCAAACCACTTCAGCAGGTGTTATTCGTAACCATCAGGGCATTTTCGGGTCAGACGCGGCGAAAGGAAACCCCATGCAAAGTAGAAAATGCCCCCAACACGTGCCCTATCCGTTGCCCTCCACCTGATGCCCCCACCGCCACCCCATACCCCCCACCCTACCCCCACAACCGGCTCCTGCAGTTGTTTTAGGGCTTTGCAGCAGGATGGTGAGCTTGGAGGTGGGCTGCGGCTCTGGGCTGCCCGGGTCGGGGCACCTTGCCCGAAGGGCGGGCATCTCTGCCAAGTGATCTCAGCTGAAGGGACCCGGCCGGAGAGCAGCGCATTCTCTCCGCACGACCGGTGCCACTTCCAGGGGCTCCTGTGAGAGGCGCGCGGAATCTTAAGCCGGGGACTCCGACCTCAGCACTGCCCAGCAGGCTCTCATTTGACCCAGACAGAAGATGCTTTGTTTCAGGCAATCCAGACAGCTCCTCCGCCTGCGGTGCCCTGCGGTGCCCTGCTTTGCCCCCTGCCGCCCGCAGTAAGCACCGCGCGATGCCCCAGCCGCGCGCCACAGGCGCCAACTCACCTCAGCTCAGGCCGCAGGACTTTAGTGTAGGTGTAGCATCGCCCCAGGACAATCTCCGGAAAATTCGGAGTGGTGCCTTTCCCGTCCCACTCCTTGAGCTTGGGCGCCGGGAGACCCCACAGGACACCCACCACCGCCGCGATGGTCAGCACGACCAGGACACAGAAGGTGCCCAGACAGATCTTGGCTTTCTGGGAGAGGTTGCAGCATGGTTCGTCCTCAGACACGGGGCTGAATCTGTGGTTGGACATTCGTTCCACTTCAGGATCAGTCCTGCGAAGTCAGAGGAGATGGGCTTGAGGCTGAGCAGGACGATTGGAGAGGCAACTGGTCAGGAAACTGCAACCTCCCCCTCTGTCTTTCACTTTTCTTTTCATGGCTTCCTTCCCCACCCACCCCCTCCTGCAAAGTTCCCTGGCTGGCTGGACCAATAAAGATTTAAAGGACTTAAAAGACTTCAACAATAGCAGAGAAGCAGCCACCTTAACCTTACTCTGCAGACGCCTAAATAACACACAGTATATCCTTGAACCTTTCTGCTTGCTCCCTTTGTCAGCTTTGCACTTAGCCTCACTGTGGCCTGGAAAATAGAAAGGCTGGCTACCCGTCTCTGCACCTCTGTGCAAGAAATGCCTCCCACCTGCGAAGGAATGCTCTGCTGCTACTACTTAGCATGAAAAATGCCAGCTCAGCCCCCTTTTAAGGCTCCACCTAAGCTTTACCCCTTCTCTCAAGTGACACATGGTTAAGTCTGGGTTCAAACCCAGCTCCACCACCCACTGGCTGGGCGATGTTGGTAAGGTACTTGATCGCTCTGGGCTTCAGATGTAAAGTGGGGACAATAGTAGTACCCACTTCACAGCATTGTTATGAGGATTAAGTGAATTCATACTTACGACCTGTTTGGCAAAAAGCCTGAAACATGGTAAGCACTCAATAAATGTCAGCTGTTCCTACCTGCTCCGTGAGCATGTGGAGAGGAAGCAATTCTACAATCCACGGGTTGTGCTTAGAAAAGCGTCTGCCATACAGTAAGCACTCCAAGTGGTGGTTCAGTACATAACCGAGTGGCTTTTCCCAGACATCCCTTGCCTCTCCTCTCTCAAGTTCCCTTAGAACTGGGAATCCCAGACATGGGGTGTGTGTAGGAGCTCTGCCTCCTGACCTAGGGAAAGGGGTGAACGTGGCTTTAGGGCTACTGAGGTTAGTACACATGCTGATGGTGACATCTGGGCATTCTCTTTTGATTGCTTCTCAGTGAATGAGAAGGTCACCTACTGAGAGTGCGTGGGGTGCTGGGCGAGCTGCAGGAGCCTGGGCGAGTGGAAGGAGTGGGAAATGAGAGAGGTTCCCAGGGTGTCATCAAGTGGTCAGGAAGGTGAATAAAAGGCCAGTCAGTGAGGGTACGTTTCATCCAGCCACCTGCTTCTGCTTAGAGCAAACAGCAAAAGTAGGCAGAGTTGGATTTGGCGGGGTTGGGCTTTGCCTGTGTGTTGGTTTGCCAGGGCTTCCATGATAAAGCAACAGAAACGATATGCTCACAGGCCTGGAGACTAGAAGTCTGAGACCCAGATGTCAGTGGGGTTGATTTCCCGGCAGGCCCCTCTCTCCTCTGTTAATAGATAGCTGCCTTCTTGCTGTGTCCTTACGTGGACATTCCCTTGTGTGTCCACACATCTGTGTTGACATTTGCTCCTTTTGTAATGACACCAGTTATATCGGATTAGGGCCGACCACAATGACCTCGTTGTAACTTGATTACCTCTTTAAAGGGCCCATCTCCAAATCTAGTCACATTCTGAGGTCCTGGGGGTTAGGACTTCAGCATATGAACTTAGGGGTGGGGACACCATGCAGCCTATAACATCAGGGAAGAGAAAGGCGAGGGGGTTGAAAGTTTAAGCAAAGATGGGATTTTAGTAATGGAACAGAGCACCTAAGTCTCACAGGGACTCCATGGCTGGGAGGTCATGAAGGGGACAAAAAGTTGATGGAGGAAGGGTTATCTCTACTTGCAAATTACTCCATCCAAACTGAAATGTTCATCTTTCTCCTTCAAAGGAGATCTTTCTCTGGACTTTCAAATTGTAATAAAAAAATTCCCGTCCTCCAGATGCCCAAGCTAGAAACTTCCAAGTCTTTGACCCTTCCTTCTCCCTCATCCCACACATCCACCCAGAAGTTGGTTCCTTCTGCCTGAGAATTATTTATCAAATATCCACTTTATTCATCTCCTCTGCCACCGGCTAGTTCAAGAGAAAGCCCACCCTCTTTCTCACCTAAGAAGAGCTTCCCAACCATTCTCCCCAAATCCTCTCTCCCCAGCCTCTGCCGTCCATTTTCTCCACCACAGCCAGGCTGGCGGCTTTCTTTTAAGCCACACTTTGTAGATATGTAACCTTTGAAACTTTACTCTGACTCCTCACACCTCCGCTAGTTGTAGACACAGCAAGCAAGCATACAAGCCCCCAACTCCTCCTCCAGCCTCCAAAACCTCCTCTCTCCCCAGGCACTCAGTCCCGTGGGGCTTCTCTCTGTCCCCAACCAGACCAACCTCTTCCCTGGCGCCAGGCCATCCTGCCTCCCCGCTGTCCACCAACTCCTACTCCTCTTTTACACCCCCTTCTCATTGACTGCTAGGTCACTTTCACTGCAACTTCCTCTGGAAGCTCTTCTTGACCCCATGCAGCTCCCAAAGTGTGTTACGTCTCCAAGTTTGACACTTTCTAGCTTAATATCACAGATGCCAGTAGATCTCTTAGGACAATACAAATGAAATAATAAGGAAAATGGGATGAGAAATGGCTTTTCCTTGGGGTTCATTTCCCTGATCTCTGACGTTGCTGTGTTCACTGCCTTCTTCTACCTTGGCCTGAACTTTATTTTATGTTGAATAATGTGCAAGGTCAAAAATCAGTTAACGTGTAACATATCTTGCCACCTCTCCTTATTGAACTGAGCCATCTGATATTAATAGTTTTCTAGTGTGTCTAACAAAACATTTAAGAACTGCCACAAATACCACCCCTTTAAAAAGGTATTTGTTGTTTGATAATAAATATATTAGGTTGGTGCAAAAGTAATTGTGGTTTAAAAGGTTAAAAATAATTGCAAAACCCTCAATTACCTTTGCACCAACCTCATAATAAATACACATGGAGTAAAAATCAAATAGAACAAAGTGAATTTGTAGAACATCACTCTTCCTCCTGCCCTGCACTAAATATTAATGAACAGGCGGCATATCTCTCTGTTTATTTGTACATATAAACAGGCAGCAAATGTCCCTGTTTATATATACATATAAACAGGATTCGTTTTGTCTTAATTTCGGGTTACAAATCGGCAGTGACTTGGGGGCACTTCAGCTTTTAGTCTCTTCTCCTCTTTGGTATAACAAAGCCCTGAGAAAATAAAATCTCAAAGGACCTTTACTCTGCCGAAGTCACTTGATTAGTGAACCCTTTCACTTTGTGTTCTATCTTTCTACAGGTGTTCAGAGTCACAGATGTCAAGCATATATGTACATATAAACAGAGAGATAAGCCTTCATAGTCTCGTAAAAATTATAGCATATTGCATGTCCCGTTGTGCACTTAGCTGTCTTCAGATAGTGATATACTTTGAAGGAGGTTTTATCAGCACATGTTGCTCAATCTAACTCTTTAGATGACCCTTGTTATTCCTTTGTATATATACCATGATTGATTTAACCAGACCCATATTGATGGGCACTTAGGTTTTCCATTCCTTTGGAACCACGTTAAATAGTGGAATAAATATTGTTGTGTCAGTATATTTTTTTCACATGTCCAAGTACATACACTTTAACATTTAAAATTTTGCAAGATACAGACAACCAAAGAGGTTGCACCAATTGACACATCCACATATTTATACTTTTGAATTTGTTTTGTCTTAATTTCAGGTTACGAATCGGCAGTGACTTGGGGACACTTCAGCTTTTAGTCTCTTCTCCTCTTTGGTATAACAAAGACCTGAGAAAATAAAATCTCAAAGGACCCTTTGCTTTGCCGAAGTCACTGGGTTAGTGAACCCTTTCACTTTGTGTTCTGTCTTTCTTCAAGGTGTTCAGAGTCACAGATGTCAAGCATCCTGGTACGCCCTTGGGGAAAAAGATGGCAAGTACACAGAAAAGTAACCACCTTTCCTGCACGCCCTCTTGTTGTGGCACGATTTGGTGGGAAAGTTACATTTTTTAATTTGTTTTCTGATCTGCCAAATGGATACAGTATAATGTTTCCTCAACAGGTTAGAGTGGAGATTAATTTTGGGATAATATACACACCTAGGATAGGATAGGTACTCAACAAATGGTAATACTGTTATTGAAGACATCTTTGCACATAGTTACAACGCACTGAGGCTCAAAAAAAATGGCATATTTGGGCATTCATTCATTTAACACATATTAAGGACTCACCACATGCCAGGTACCATGGTAGCTGCTGAGGACACAAAATTAAACTGGCCTCGAGGAAGCCCTGTGTAGAGCAGTTAAGAACGTGGGCTATCTCGTGAAGTAGACGTGAGTGGGCTCTGCCACTTGAGCAAGGAATAAAACTCTGAATGAAAGTTCCTCTTCTGTAGAGGAGGCTTAAAATTATCTGTGGGCGTCACTGAATTATTTTGAGGATTGAATCAGGTAACGTATATAAAGAACTTAGTTGAGCTCTGACCCCTAGCTAGTATTCAAGAAGTAAGCACTAATATTGGGGTGGCTGCATATGGACAGGAGAGATCGCAGTACGTCAGAGTGGATTTCAGGAAGTGACACTAGATATGGCTGCTGATGGAAACGCAAAGCTTGGGAAAAGGGGGAAAAGGCATTTAAACGGAACTGCAGGGAGATTTTAGGATGGATGGCGCACTAGAGTAGTGACTTCCGTGACTTCCTCCCAGCCACATAGCCAGTGAGTAGAAATATGAGTCCAAAATGCAAATTTTAAGCTCTCTTCTTTTCTACGTCAACTTCGTTAGTCATTTTTAAATCATCCGTTGTATATATACCATGATTGATTTAACCAGACCCATATTGATGGGCACTTAGGTTTTCTACTCCTTTGGAACCACGTTAAATAGTGGAATAAATATTGTTGTGTCAGTGTATTTTTTTCACATGTCCAAGTACATACACCTTAACATTTAAAATTACAAATAATACAATCACATTTTAAAAATTGGAAATAGAGCAAGAGAGCAAAATGTCCCCACCTTCCAAAACCCTAACACAACTACCGTTAACATTTGGTATCTCTCCCTCCAGCCTTTTTTCTAATCGTTACAGCTTTAAAGGTAATTATAACATACCATTTGAATACACACACGCATGAGCGCTTGTGTGTGTGTGTGTGTGTGTGTGTGTGTGTGTGTGTGTGTGTGTGTATAGTTTCTGTTCTTTCCACTACACTGTGAATAGATGGTCACTGCCAGGCCATGTCTCGTCTCCCAGAACAATGAACACAGACTCAAGTCCCAACTTTGCACTTCTTGGTAGCTCTTTGAACCTGAGCCTAATATCCTGTGATTCCCCGGAGTCTCAGGCTTGCTGTTAAAACCTGTGAGATTACCTATAAGATAAGAGCAGCCGAATTCCCTTGTAAAGCCCTGGAAATGGGGGACCCTCCTCCAACGAGAAGCAGCTGCATGAGAACACGGCCACTGCCCATCTTTGTCCACTACTGAGGTCCTAGCATCAGAGCAACGCCTGGTATGCAGCTGGCGCTCAAGCAATGCCTGCAGATTGAACAATTCTCTCTCCCCCAGTTGAAACCCAGCAACAACAGACCGATCATCCACCAGGGGTGGAGAACCTAAGAGGTCCCAGGTCCTCTCCAAATTCTCAGCTAAGACCCATCCATGAACAAGCATCCGTTGTTCATGTGCTTGCTGAGTGGTGGAGCACAGTGTTGAAGGCAGAAGAGGTGAGAGGCTAAGATTAACTACAAGATTCTTCTTTTTCCTCCTTCAACAAAATGGTTGCTAACATCCCCGAGTGTCAAATACTTTGTGTATGATACCCTACCACATTGCCATCATGTAACCACTTTATTATTCCCATACTACAGATGAGGAGCCAGAGGCTTAGAAAGCTAAGCAATTTGACCAAAGTTAGTTAATCGAGAAGGGTTTTGAACCCAGATAACCTTATTTCAAACCTGTCACACTAACCTTACCTCTATGCCATTAGGCAACAGATACTTAGGACACCCATTATGTGCTGGCCCAGAGTTGGCACTCAAACTGTCCTTGCAGAGGATTTAGTGTCCAAAGTGGCACCTTCTGGAAACATGTTCTTGGGCTCATATGAGCCAGGGGCAGCCGTGAGGCTCTGAGCATCACTGGGAAGGTGGGGGCGGACCTGTTTGCTTAGGAACATGTCTTGTTTCTCAATGTTTTGTACCTCCTCATGTTAGACTACTGTCACCTGAAGAAGGGTGAATAGATAGATGTTAAGTATCAAAAACAACAGGAAAACACATTCATGGATGTCAAACACATCACAGCCAGCGATCTGGTGTCTCTAGCCGTCTTGTGGGAAGGAAAGCTGCACGATTTCTCCTCCCACATCCTGAAACCGAACAGGGCCAAGTCATGTATTCATTCTTTACTCTGTATTTTCACTGAAGCAAGAATTAATAGGACTTGGCAGAATGCCTCAAAGTGTGTTTAATTCAGAGAAGCTGCCTGTTGTTCCTCGTGGTCCATTGCTTGCTTGTTAATTCAGCCTGGGTAGAGACCCAAGTGCATGAGAACTTCTCAACCACTTCCTCATTTATGGCTAACCTCAGCCTAACAGATCTGGGGACTTCGCAGCCCTCCCTGCCCTTCACCTAACTACTACTTGCTCTTCCTGAACTTTATAAGGCTTCACATCTCGGTTGCAAGCTCCTATCATGGGCTCTCATATGCACCCTATGCTTCCTGATATTTTGAGGAACAGTTTCTTCATGCCCCTGGGTCCCACACTAGGCTGTAAAAGGATAGTGAAACAGTCTTTTTCTCATGTGTGATCCTAATGACTAGCAAGTCCCTGGTACCTACTAGGCAAACTATTGACGAATCTCATACTTTACCGCAAATCTTTTTCTTTCATTTATTTCTTCATCCATTCAGGCATGAAATAGTTACTGAGCACCTACTATGCTTCATGAACTCTTTTAGGTACTGGATAAACAGCCGATAAAAAGAAATTCAGTACTTATGGAGCATATATTCTAATGGCAGGCAGACATATAACAGACAAGATAAAAAAGTAAACCACAACATATATGAGGTGATGATGAAATCTAAGAAACAAAATAAGCAGGAAATGAGGTAAAGACTGGGAAGAGGATGGCGACATTGGGATGAGGGCTCACTGACAAGGTGGCATTTGAGTAAGGATCTGAAGAAGGGGAGGTAGCCACGTGACATCTGGAGAAACAGGGTTTCAGCAGAGGGAAGAAAACAGTAAGTGCTGAGCATCTGGCGTGTGGAAGAAGAGCGGAGGCCAGGTAAGAAGTGCCTGGTGCAGAGAGCAATGAGGAGGAAGTAGGAGAAGAGGCCAGAGGGGTAACTGCATGTGTTGGGGGCAGGGGACAGACGCGTACTTGGTGCAAATGAGTGACATTTGCCCAGTGTGTTTCATCAGGTTCACTCTGGCTGCTTGTTGAGAATAAACGGTAGTGAGTGGAGGGCAGGGTCAGAGAAACCACTTAGGAGGCTACGGTGCCACAATCTGGACAAGAGACGCTGGTACCTTGAACCAGCTTGGCATCAGCAGATATTGGTTGAATTCTAGATACATTTTTTGATATCCCTGTGACCCTTTTTTTAAAATTATAGCTGTCATTTGATGTTATTTTATATTAGTTTCAGGTGGATAGTGTGGTGGTTAGACATTGATATAATTTCTGAAGTGATCTCTCTGATGTTTGGAAGGCGGAACTGACAGAATTTGTTTATGCGGTAAAGAGACAGAGAGAGGTCACAGACCGCCCAAGGATTTTGGCCTGAGCAACAGGAAGGATGAGTGTCATTAAGTGAGTCGAGGAAGACTATGAAAGGAGAACTCATCGGGGGCAGGTTAAATTTGAGATGCTCGTTACATACCCAAGTGAAAATGTGAAGGAGATAAACATGGTGCCAGGCTTTACAAATATTAATTTTTGCAATCCCCAGAACAACCCCATAAGATAGGGAGTATTCTTGGCTCTATTTCATAGGGTATACTGAGGTTGAGAGAGGATGAGTGACTTACTCAAGGTCACCTAGCTAGTAGGTAGTAGAACTGGGGAACTGGGATTCAAACCCAAGCCATGGGATCCAGAATACCTGCTCTTCCAAATCACCCTGGCTCTTGGCTGAGCAAACACACTCACTCCACCGAATTTCAGTCACTTAGGAAAATCCTTGCCGTTAGCTCTGTGCCAATCACTGTGGCTCAGGGCTGGCTTGTTCAGATTAGATTAGCTCTCAGTCTCCTGCTGCCTAAACCAGGGGCCGGAGCACACAGGGGTTGAGGGTGCAGAGGGGGAAGTTTTCCGGAAGAAAATCAGGATATTGTCACCAGAAGAAGGATGCTGAATTTCAAAAAGCAAAGCACCCTCATTGACATCAAATTTAACCCGCTCATAGCAAATTCAGCAAAGTTCATATATTATTTATTTCATATATACATTTCAAATCACCCAGAACACCCCCAAAATTTATGCCAAAATTTTCTAACCAGCTTTTCTTATAAGATGTTGACTTGATTCCCTAGGAGACTTAGGCTATCCATTCCTATACTCCAACACAAAGAGGCTAAAGGTCAAATATCTCAGCTGGGGGGAGGAACACATACTTGAGTCTCTAGGAGGCAACTGTGCAGTGTGTTCCCAAAGTTACCAGAGCAGCTACACACAAAACAAAAAACTCAAACGAAAGCCACAAGTGGAATTCACTGAAAGTAAGGTTACTGAATATCATTCACTGATTTTATTTTGTTTTTTAAAACAATAAACTTAAGTTTTAGAGCAGTTTTAGGCTCATAGCAAAACTGAACAGAAAGTTGAGTTCTCAGACCTCTTTCCCACACACAGGCACCGCCTCCCTCACTATCAGCTTCTCCACCAGAGTGGAGGGGCATGTGTTACAATCAAGGAACGTGCACTGACACATCATCACCCAAAGTCCATAGTTTCCCTCAGGGTCACCCTTGGCTTTGTACATTTATGGGCTTTGACACACGTGTAATGACATATCCCACCATCACAGTTTCATACAGAATACTTGCACTGCCCCAAATATCTTATGTGGGCCCCCTATTCATCACTCCTTTCACCCTAACTTCTGGCAAACACTGATCTTTTCACTCCCTACCCAGCTTTGGTTTTCCCAAATGTTGTATAGTTAGAATTATACAAGGTCTGACAATTAAGTTTGTGAACTTTTTGCAATGATGTTACTAACATTTTTGATATCAGAGGGATTATTCATTATGAAATTGTACCAACCGGACAAACAGTTAACCAAGTTTACTATTTGGAAATGCTGAAAAGGCTGCGTGAAAAAGTTAGACGACCTGAACTTTTTGCCAACAATTCATAGCTCTAACAATACACCAGCCCACACGGCACTGTCTGTGAGGGAGTTTTTAGCCAGTCAACAAATAACTGTATTGGAACACCCTCTCTACTCACCTAGTCTGGCCCCCAATGACTTCTTTCTTTATCCAAAGATAAAGGAAATGTTGAAAGGAAGACATTTTGATAACCTTTAGGAGATCACGGGTAATATGACAACAGCTCTGATGGCCATTCCAGAAAAAGAGTTCCAAAATTGCTTTAAAGGGTGGAGTAGGAGCTGATATCGGTGCATTGCTTCCCAAGGGGAGTACTTTGAAAGCTACTGTAGTGATATTCGGCATTGAGATATGTAGCATTTTTTCTTGGATGAGTTCACTAACTTAATTGCCTGACTTTGTATAGTATGTACACTTTTCAGAGTGGCTTCTTTCACTTAGTAATATGCATTTACGTTTCCTTCATGTCTTTTCATGGCTTGATAGCTCATTTTAGCACTGAATATTTTATTGTCTAAATGTATCAGAGTTTATTCATCTATACACTTGCTGAAGGATATTTTGGTTATACTTTTTGTTTTCCGAAACTAAATTTTTTTCAACCTAATACATTTTAGAATTCTGCATACTTTGCTAATTAATTAGTAGTCAAAACAAAGTTCAAATTTATATTTTACAAAAATAACCCCTTTGCAAAGTAACAGCTCTACCAATAGCTTTTCAAGTTACATTAGCAATATTCTGCTCATGTGTAATTTTGAAAATTAAGAGAGTACAAAAAATAAAATTACTCATAACTTCATCACTCAGAAATAAATGTCATTAATAGTAATAATTATATGTATGTATGATTTTCCCAGAGTTTATATCCCAAGATTTTAATTATACATTATATGATAGATATTTTACCTGTCTTAAATATCCTTCATAATAGTATTTCTAATAATACATAATCCTCAATAGTATTGTCACTCCACAGTTATTTGATCATTATTCTGATTTCTAATATTGTCTCCCTTATGATTTTCTTATGATAAATTTCTAGAATTTGGATGAAAACATTATTATTGATGTCAGAAGAAAAAGGACAAAAATAAAAAGAAACTGGAAATTAAAACATATTCCCAAGCTGTAAGCAAATGCCATTGCCCTCTGTTTCTCTGCGGCATCAACCTTAATGACATCTTGCCTACATCCTGTTTGTTTGTGGCCTAGATTTGTGTGTTCATTTAATCCAAGAAAATTGAAATCGAGCAGCCAGAGAGTACATTCCACTTTGGTAAACATCCTGCAGAAGATGTGGAAGAGGAGGAAGCTTTTAAAAGACCTAGAAACACTGATGAGATGGTTGAATTACAAATTCGGCTTCAGAGCAAGAATGCTGGGGCAGTGACTGGAAAAGGAGGCACGGATATCATGGCTTTGCATACAGACTACAATGCCAATGTTTCAGTCCCAGACAGCAGTGGTCCAAGTGCCTATTGAGTATCAGTGCTGATATTGAAACAATTGGAGAAATTCTGGAGAAAATCATCCCTACCTTGGAAGAGGGCCTGCAGTTGCCATCACCCACTGCTACCAGCCAGCTCCCACTCAAATGTGATGCTGTGGAAGGCTTACGTTACCAACACTATATAAAGGAAGTGTCGACTTTGAATGCCAGCTGAGACTGTTGATACAACAGAGTTTGGCAGGAGGAATTATTGGGGTCAAAGGAGCTATAATCAAAGAACTTTGAGAGAACACTCAAACAACAATCAAGCTTCTCCTCATTCCACTGACAGAGTGGTTCTTACTGGAGGAAAACCTCATTGGATTGTAGAACGCATGAAGGTCATCCTTGATCTTATATCAGAGTCTCCCATCAAAGGGCGTGCACAGCCTTACAATCCCAGATTGGAGGACCTATTATTGCTACACAAGAAACTATTCCCAAAGATTTGGCTGGATCTATTATTGGCAAATGTGGTCAGCGAATTAAACAAATTCATCACGAGTCAGGAGCTTCGATCAAAACTGATGAACCCTTAGAAGGATCTGAAGATCGGATCATTACCCTTACAGGACCATAGGACCAGACACAGAATGCACAGTGTTTGTTGCAGAACAGTATGAAGCAGTATGCAGATATTGAAGGATTTTAATGCAAGATTTTTTTTTTTCTCTTTTATAGTGTGAAGCAGTATTCTGGAAAGTTTTTCTACATCTAGTGAAGAACTGAAGGAGCCATGCATCTTTTTTTTTTTTTTTATCTGCTCTGTTTAAAAAGCCAACATTCCTCTGCTTCCTATGTGTTCTGCATTTGAGGTGTAGTGAAACCTTTGCTGTTCACCAGATGTAATCTTTTAGTTCCTTACAAACAGGCTGGGGAAGGGGGTGGGGGGCGTGAAAAAACTAACACTGAAATTTTGAAACAGCAGCAGAGTGAGTGAATTTTATTTTTGCTCATTGTTGATTAAAAGGGAAAATTCCTCTGTGTAATTATTGTGGACACTTCACTTTGTGGTCACTATAACGTTTGGGGGTAGGGGAAACAAAGGAAAAGTAACAATAGTCCTTATGTCCCTGGCAACTATTCAGAGCAATGTGCAGAATACAATGCTCTTTTGTACGAAATGTTTTATGATTTTTAAAATAAATTTACTGAACCTATTTTTTGTGGTCATATTCTTAAAGACGGTCAGTTTTCAAATGGCCGAATTCCCCAACCCACCTCCAAACTAAACACTGAATTTGATTTTTCCAGCTCCTCTCTTGGAATAAATAAATGCAGCTCTTGGACAGAGGCAAAATATCTTGGCAAATTCAGTTCTGGTGATTTCTTAATGGTTTGAAAGATCATTGCTTGTGAAAAAAATTTCATCATATACATTTGCACGTATAATAAGCGGGGGATTTTTTTTGCAAATGCTTGCTCCTACTTTGCAACAGTTTTCTGTGTTAATAATTGTGAAAAGAACCAAGGTGGGCAGCAGTACTACAAAGTATGTAATGGTATAAGTATATACCAGAAGCCTAATGGCAACAAGTTTTATTAACAGAATAATACTTGATTATGGAAGCAACTGATGCTAAATAAATTCTGATTATTTTTATTAGATAACTTCTCACCTATAGACTTAAACTATGATTCTGCCTAGTGCCTATTAGGTAAACTTTGTAAAAAAAATACATATATGTATATGTATATATATATATATATACATATATTATTATTTTTCCACTGTATACAAATTGAAAGGAAAAGATGAAGCATTTCTTTGTTTTATGTTGGATAATGCAGGAAATGTTTGTGAACAATTCAAAAAAAAAGGTGAAAAATTTCCTGTGGATGTTTTATGTAGTATCCTGACATTTGTATTGATAGTTAGAAGTTCACCTCCAAATAAAACTCCCATAATGCTAGAATTGAGGTTTGCCCAATTTGAACAAAAGTTACCTAACACCTGTAAAATTGTTAAAATGTTCCTCTTGTAAGGAAATACAGTAATTCTAAATTATTAAAAAATGTATATTTTAAAGCTATAATCATTAAAATTCATACAGAAAGAAAAGCAGCTCAGCTCTCCAAGTTACATTAGTTATGAATAACATCATCAAGAATCTAGAAGTTATTCTCCTTTCTTTTCAAAAATTGCAGTTAGTCTGGAGATCCAAGGTGGTGGAGTAGACAAATGCAGTGCTTGCCTCATCCCATAAACACATCAGAATCACAACTATAGTATTGAACAATCAACCTGGAGAACCATCAGGAGCCTAGATGAACAGAAGTTTTATCATTAAGGATATAAAGAAGAAGCCAGGTCGAAAAGGGTAAAAGGGGCAAAGACATGAAATGGGCTGGTCCCACATTCACATGTGGTGATTGAAAATCTGGAGAGATATCTTGGCCACAGAGGTTCCCCACAAAGGAGCAAGGGATTCCAGGCTCCCACACCAAGCTCCCCAGACTGGAGTACTGTGCTGGGAAGAGGAGCCCCCATAACTTCTCACTGTGAAAAACAATAGGGATTCCGACCATCCAGGTGGGAGGAAGGCTGCAGGAAACCCAGATGTCCTATTAAAGGGCCCGTGCAGGTACTCACCCTGGGCTCCAGCAGAGGGACGGTGACTCTGTGGGTGTCAGAGACATATAAGGAGAGACTGAATTGAACTTCAGGACAAGGACTGGAGGGACAGTCCCCATTTTCCCTGTGTGGCGTCTTTCTCCTGTGCAGCTGGCAAATGGGAGCCATCTTTCCTGTGTTGAACTCACCCTCACACAGCCATATCTGAATCTGATTGGTCTGGTGAGCTTCTCTGCTCAACTCTACTGACTCATCGAGACCCTGCCTCATCCAACTTGCATAGTGCAGGAGGCTTTATCAGCAGCTAAACTTTACAGGAGGCACCAGATGGCAGCAGGCCTTGGAGTGCCTTGGTTTTTTGTGGAGCTACCCCAAAACCAGCCATTCTCAGTCTGTAGCATGGCCTCTCCAGTGCATCTCCAGGTACAGCACAGGCAGTGACCAACTATGGCTCGCTTTGTGCTTCCCTGCCAGTCACAGGCAGTGGCTGACCTGGGCTTGCACTGGAGCCCCTCCCAAGAGGCCCCAGACCAATACTTGGAGGTTGGCTACAGACACAGCAGAGCACTGCCTAATTAGCTCAATAAGTAGCACACACAAAGTGTGATCTCAACAGGCCCCAGAGCCTGCTGTGGCGAATTCTGCTCCATAAACTCTGGATGTGGCCAAACCCCACAGCCAGTCAGCTTGAGGGTCAATACCACCTACTGACAGGCCAACAGCAATCAAGGCACACAACCCACACAAGTGACACTCCTGGAGCATCCGACTCAGGTGATCAGGGAGACTGTGCCACTGAGCCCCACAGGACTCCTACTGTATAAGGCCACCCGGCAAGACTGGGAGACATGGCAGATCGACCTAATACATAGAAACAAACACAGAGAGGCAGC
The DNA here is from genome assembly GCF_004115265.2 of Rhinolophus ferrumequinum. Taxonomy (NCBI): domain Eukaryota; kingdom Metazoa; phylum Chordata; class Mammalia; order Chiroptera; family Rhinolophidae; genus Rhinolophus; species Rhinolophus ferrumequinum. The sequence continues at coordinate 78,604,937 of NC_046288.1, forward strand.
CAAAATGAGGAAACAAAGAAATATATCCCAAATGAAAGAACAGAAGAAAAGTCCAGAAAAAGAACTGAACGAAATGGAGACAAACAACTTACCAGACACAGAGTTCAAAACAATGGCTATAAGGATGCTCAAGGAACTTAGTGAGAATTTTAACAGAGAGATAGTAAGCATAAAAACAGACATAGAAACCATAAAAAGAGAACCAGTCACAAGTGAAGAATACAAAAACTGAAATGAAGTGTACACTAGAAGAAATCACCAGCAGACTAGATGAAGCGGAGGATAGAATTAGCAATTTGGAAGACAAGGTAGCAGAAAACACCCAATCAAAACAGCAAAAAGAAAAAAAGAATCCAAAAAAATAAGGAGAATTTAAGAGATCTCTGGGACAACATCAAGCATAACAACATTCACACCATAGGGGTACCAGAAGGAGAAGAGAGAAAGCAAAGGATTGAGAATCTATATGAAGAAATAAAGACTGAAAACTTTCCTAACCTGGCAAAGTAAATAGACATACAGGCCCAGGAAGTGCAGAGAGACCCCCAAAAATGAACCCAAACAGGCCCACACCAAGATGCATTACAATTAAAATAACAATGGTTAAAGACAGAGAGAAACCTAAAAGCAGCAAAGAAAAGTGGTTAGTTATCTACAAGGGAGCTCCCTTAGGGCTATCAGCTGATTTCTCAACAGAAAGGATTTACACAAAATAGTCAAAGTGATGAATAGCAAGGACCTACAACCAAGGTTACTCTACAGAGCAAGTCTATCATTTAAAACTGAAGGACAGATAAAGAGCTTCCCAGACGAGAATAAGCTAAAGGAGTTCATCACCACTACATATCTATCAACAATTGCTTTCCATGTAAGTGGATTAAATGCTCCAATCAAAAACACAGGGTGGCTGAATGGATAAGAAAACAAAACCTTTATAGTATATGCTGCTTATAAGAGGCTCACTTTAGACCAAAAAACACACACACGCAGACTGAAAGTAAAGGAATGAAAAAAGTTATTTCATGAAAATTGAAACAAACAAAAGCTGGGGCAGCAGTACTTATACCAGACAAAATAGACTTTAAAATAAAGGCTATAACACGAGACGAAGAAAGACCAAGTAATTCTACTTCCTGGTATTTATCCAAAGAAACCCAAAATGCTACTTTGAGGAGATGTGTGCATCCATATGTTCATTGCAGCTTTGATTACAATGACCAAGATATTGAGGCAGCCTGTGTGTCCGTTGATGGAAGAATGGATAAAGAGTAGGTGGTACATATATACAATGAAATATTGCTCGGCCATGTAAGGGAATGGGATCTTGTCATCTGTGGTGTCATAGATGGACCTGGAGGGTATTGTGCTGAGTGGAGTGTATCAGAGAGAGAAAGACAGATGCAATGTGATTTCACTTATATGTGGAATCTAAAGAACAAAATAAACAAACAAAATAGAAACAGACTCATAGATACACAGAACATTTTGATGGTTGCCAGATGGGATGGGGATTGAGGTGGTGGTTGAAAAGGGGGATTAAGAAGTACAAATTTGTTGTAACAAAGTAGTCATGGGGATGTAGGGTATAGCATGAGGAATATAGTCAATAACATTGTAATAACTATGTATGGTGTCAGATGGTACTAGATTTATCAGGGGGGTAGATGGGAGGGGGTTTGAAAAAAGGTGAAAAAAAGGTGAAGCGATTAAGAAGTACAAATTGGTAGTTACAAAATTTTCATGTGGATGTAAAGCATAGAGAGTATAGTCAATAATATGGTAATAAATCTGTATAGTGCCAGGTGGGTACTAAAGTAGTCAGGGGATCACTTCTTAAATTATATAAATGTCCAATCATTATGCTGTATATCCAAAATTAATACAAAATGATATGGAATATCAACTGTAATTGAAAATTTTAAAAAGGTGGGGAAGGTGAAGGGGAATAAGAGGTCCAAATTTCCAGGTATAAAACAAATAAGTCATGAGGATATAATGTACAGCATAGAAAATATAGTCAATAATATTGTAATACCATGGTATGGTGTCAGATGGTTGCTGGATTTATCAAGGTGATCACTTCTTTAGGTAAATAAATGTTGAATAATTATTGTGTACACCTGAAATGAATATAATATTGTATGCTAACTATATTTTTAATAAAAATCTTTTTGAAATATTGCATATAGTACATTGTTTTTGCTGATCAAAAGTGTAACACATGTCTTTTGCATTATAGCTTGAAAATATATAAAATTACAAATATACAAAATTTACAAATTTGTACTTATATTGATCCTTCCAATCACATATATATATACATACAACATATATATACACATATGACATATGTATGTGTATATACATATATACACATATACATATATATATAAATGCATAGTTTAGAATTTTGTTCTTAAAACCATCCACAAAAATGAAAATGGCCTATAAGAACCAAAGCAATGTCACAGAAGTTCACTTATTCATTCATATACACATTCCAAAAACTGTGCATTGAGCCTGCATCCAGCTGTGGACTAGATTCCAGGAATACAAAAGACTTTCAAGACAAGGTGTCTGCCTTGTACAGGTCTATAGTCTATACTGAAGAAGGAATTCTTATCAATGAAGGATAATTGATTGTTATGCACACCATGATACAAGCTCATGGGTAGCAATGCTGTGGCAGGAGTGAGGGAACAGTGAGAACTAGAACTAGAACTTCACTCAGGTCCTCCTTCATCAATTTTTTCTCATGCTTTACATACAGTCCTAAAGCATAGTTTTCCAGATACCAAGCTATAAACATCCCAGAAGGTAAGAATAAAGCAACTGCTTTCTCTTTTTTTTAGCATTTTAATATGTACATGTATTATCCTATGTAGTATTAGCTCATTTACTTTTCACATTCAGTTAATTGTTTTTCGTTTCGAAGTGAGAGTGTGGCACACAAAACACCACAAAAAAGACCTTTTTCTCAGAATTACATAAGCCGGAGAGGAATTTCAAAATCTCATTTTTAATAAGCATTAATTACCAATAAAAGAAAGAAAGAGGGAGAGAGCTGTATGCCATATGTAATGTTTAAACAACAAATATTTTATGAATGTTTACATACATAAGAAAAAATTATGTATTCACCAAACAACTATATTCATTTATTCAATTTGTTTAATTAACATTTATGTTGAGTTCACCATATGCTAGCATGTATCAGCAGTGAATAAACCAGATGAAAATCATGCCCTCAGCCACTTTGGAAAACAGTCTGGTACTTCTTCAAAATGTTAAACAGAGTTAATATATGACTAGAAACCCCAGTTGTATGCATTTACCCCAGAGAGATGAAAACATACATCTACACAAACTGTACACGAATGTTCATAGCAACATTATCATGATAACCAAAACATGGAAGCAACCCAAATGTCCATCAATGGATGGACGGATAAACAAATTGTGGTTTACCCACACAGTGGAATATTACTCAGCCATAAAAAAGGATGAAGTACTCACACTTGTTAGAACATGAATGAACCCTGACAACATTATGCTAGGTGAAGGAAGCTGGTCACAAAAGACCATGTATTGTATAATTCCATTTACATGAAATGTCCAGAATAGGCAAACCCACAGAGACAGAAAGCAGATTACTGGTTGCCTATGTCTGTCCATGGGGGCAATGAGGAGTGACTACCAGTGGGTAAGAGGTTTCTTTTTGGGTTGATGAAAATGTTCTAAACTTGGATTATGTAGCGGTTGCAAAACTGTGAGTGTACTGAAAACCATTGAATTGTATTCTTATAAAGAATGAATGTCATGGTATGTGAATTATATAGATGTATGTGATGTATGTATACGTATAAATGTATGGTATGTGAATTTATGGTATGTGTATTATATAGATTTAAAGAACAAACCCCTGAGCTTCTGGAGTTTACATTCTCTAGTGCAATCCCCTTCCATTTCTCCTGGATCTGATACGAAGACAGCACAGTTCAGATTTGTTGCCACTGGGGAAATACTAGGGGGAAAAAAAGAAAAGGAAAAGAGATGTATTTAGGATTTATTAATTTATGGTGCTATCGAACCAAATAGTGACTTTTGGCTCTGTACTCCATAACTCCTCCTGGCCCCAGAAACAGGGAAAATTGTTTCCATGGGCAGAATTGTTCATATGCTGCTTCTTATTACTTAGGAGGAGGAGGAGGGAAAGAGGAGAAAAGAAGGGAAAGGGAGGGAAAGAAAAAAAGGGGGAGGAAGAAAAAGAAAGGGAGAAGTAAAGGAAGATGCAAAGGAAGGAGGAAAAGGAGGAAATGAAGAGGAAACATTAAGTGAGCGTGTACTGTGTGCCAACCACTATACTGGCCTCTCTACACATCATGTTATTAAATCCTCAAAATAACCCCATAAGATAGGTACTGTTACCACACCCATTTTACAGATTTGGAAACTGAAAGTGGTAGGCATCAAATTTTCAAATTTTCAGAGGTAGCATTGATGGGGATTCTATGGATTGGATCTTGGACTGCGCGTCCATGGTGCAGGCTTCAGTTACTTTGTCCAGAGATCTGGGCAGTAGGCTCTCTACTGGATCAGTGGTATAATCTGGATATAATTTCTAGCTGTTTCCTAATTCCTTAACCCTCCAGAGATTCTGGAGCTTCCTAATACCCTGTGCTACTGGGAGACAATTCTGTTGTACATAACTAAGAACACTGACTGTGGCAAAGAGAGGTCAAGTAACTTAACTGAAGATCCACAGATGATATGTAGTGGAAATGGGATTCGACTCCTGTCCACCTAATTCCAGGCATTGACTCTTAGTCCCAATACCCTACAAAAGGCATTGAGCTATGAAGGCTCTAGCTCCATGATGCCACCCGCAGTGAAAAGGGCACCAAGCATACAAGTTGTGATGAGCACAGCTGAGAAGCGTTTTGCTCTGTTTCATTATGGGAATATAGAGGTATTGATACCAAATACTTTATACATACTAGAACTTCATTAATTGATGTTAAACTATTAATCAAAATGCTGATGTTATTAGATTTTTAAAAATTAAACATGTACTGTCTAATGAATTATCTGTAAATGATTCTCTGTACTATAAATGGGAAGGAGTGGGCAAGAGAGGGTGGAATTGGGGAGGAGAGGTGTTCTTTCACGAGGAGCACCATTTACCACAGTCCTAGAGGTGTGTGTTTGTCCTCTTATAGATAGGAAGAGCGCCATCTTAATCAGCCAAGGTCACAAGACAAAGGCATAGTGGGACTGGTGCTTGATCTTGGGCTCAGAAAGATACACTGAAGACTAAACATTGTGGAAAGAGACCTGGCCAGCCACCATACAGCCATACAGCACACAGAAACTTTTTGAAAATCACGCCAAAGCTCACCCTCCAAGGCCACCAGCAGGAATAATAGCTCTCCATAGCCTAACACCCCTGTAGGATGCTACAATAGCCCAAGTTCATGGTGATGGCCTGACTCATCCAGAAAAGATCCACATTCTCTTTAGGGTGCCATCCTCACAAGGCCAGGTAGCATGTAACACACTGTCACTCAAAATATCTTTCAGTCTTTCTTAACCTATCAACACAGTCTCACCACATGTCCACGCAGCTCAGGAAAACGGTTGAGTGTGTCACTTTCTGTGTATGGCTTGTATAGCAAAATATAAATTCAATACACACTTTGCTGGTAAAATAACTGAATGATTTATTTTTACTGTTGACAGTCCCACCATTGCCTTTAGTGACGTTTGCTGAGACTCTTCAGCTGTACTATGGCTGAGTCACTCTTTGATAGTGGAGTACCCCCACAATGCCATTTGTGGCTCTGCGTCTCACGGTGCTCTCTCGCTAAGGCTCCCTCTAACACAGAGGGACGCTATTAATAAATACACTGGAACGAAAGTGGCACTGTCATGAGCTAACCTGTGTATGACACACGACCAATCTCCACCACAGACATGAGGATGACCGTCTAATTCGTCTCTGTTTTCCAGAACGCTTTTGTTATCTGACAATCTCTCCCACAAATGGACAAGCCCAATGCCATCATCCCAAACTTATCTGAACCCCAGAGGTAGACACAGCTTTAATGAAAGCTGGAACACATGTAATCTGACATTTTAGAAGAAGAGTACAGTGTCGTCTATTTTGGATATGACTTTTATATCAGAGAGAGAGGTGGAGGGTAAGCCATGGCTGAATGCAACTCTAACAGGATGGCACTTTACCTTCTTAGTGATTTGTATTTGGTTTACATCCTCAACCAGAGTTTGGGGACATTAATGTGCTGTGGCCAAAAGTTTCTTTCCAAGGGACCTTTAAAAACTTTCCATTTCGTTCATAAAAAAGTCTGTCAAATGGCCTATAAGACCCAAACTGATCTGGCCTATTCCCGTCCCTCACAGTGACCCTGCCATTCTGGCCTCCGTTTCTCAACATGTGGTCACCACAGGGCCTTTGCTTCTGCTTCTGCTTCTGCCTGACATGTTCTTTCCAGATACCAACTTGGCTGTATTCCTCCACAACTTGAAATCTTTGTTCAAATGTCATCTTCTCAGTGAAGCCTCTCCAGACCTCCCTATTTAAAACCTTAGTCCTCAGCCCAGCTCTTTCTAGATCCCTTCTCTGCTATATTTTTCTCTATAGCATGTATCACTTCCTAAAATACAGTTTCTTTCTTCATATAAATGATTCACTGTTTGCCTTCGCACCTACTAGACTGTGCATTCCCACAAGGCATGGATTTTTTTCTAATTCCCTGAAATAATCCCAGCACTTGAAACAGTGCTTGGAATCCACAGATACACGATAGTATTTGTTGAATGAAATCATGATTGACGTACAAATCTGATCAGACTCCTCCCGTGTCCAAGTTTTTCGATCTGCAATAGTTCCTCATTGCTCCAAGGACAAAAATTAAAGCTTCTTAGCAGATTTAAAACAGGCCGCAATTCACTTTCTGTTCTTACACAAACCACCTTCCCCCACCGCCACATTGTCATGAGTTTTTATAAGAGGGGAAAAATAAGAAATGCTGGATTTTAGGTGTTGTGATGAGAAAATGGAGACAGGGACCATTGCATAATACCACTAAGGAAAGAGTGAGTATCATGTATATGTATATGGATGTATTCTGTCCAGCTTCCCTCGCTTCCTGGACCAACATGAACTTATTTTTAAGGAATTACTTCTCTTCTTCTTAATGGAAAAAAGAAATTGGCTGAATGAGTGAGGGAAAGCATCACAGTTGAAAATAAAAGGAGTTAAGTGAGTAATTTCAGGAAAGAAAGAGACAGTCATCTGGGTCTTAGAGAGAAGGAAGAGTACTTCCAAATGTTACTGGTGTCAGAGAAAACCAGAATCAGACAGAAATTAAAGTGGTGACAGCAAATTTTATGCAGGAACAATTGCAATGGGGAGAGACCTCAGGGTAGAACTGAGCTTTAATCCACATAGAACATGGACAGGTGGGGGTTTACTGCCCAGGAACAGGGTGGAGGGCAGTGCCCAGGAATTATTGTCCTTCCTGGGGGCAGCCCTCAACCAGTGGCTAAAAAGAATGAAGGATAAAGGCCTCAGCTCATACGTGCCTTTTGTGAGATGATTCTGAGAAATGCTCTACCCGGTCAGCATAAAACTCCCTTCAGGATTAAGTTCTAGTTTTCCTCGGTGACAATTTGCCAGGCAGCTACCCGTTATTATCTTCTTCTCAATGCCCCCTGTAATGCAGCCACTCAGCTCCCGGCAGGTGAACGCAGGATATGGTGAGGCCAAAACAGAACGTCAACGGAACCGTGGGTCGGGGTTCATACCACTATATTCTCGGTGGTGGCTGGTGGAGCTGGTGGAGACACAAGAAGCAAACATCTGCCTGCCCCCCAGCAAGGGGTCTTCCTGCACCACAGTCTCCATGGCGCCCAGTGGAGACACAGGAAGTAGGATCCCAAGATCCTCAAGATCTGCCACATCCTCAAGATCGGCCGCAACATCTGCAACACCTGCGCTTGCTAACGTAGCCACGGCAGTTCTATAGCACACTGAGCGCTAGTGGCTGTGGGCCAATTGTTTACAGCTGATGGTCAACTGGTTACCTAAGTGCTTACAGAGGGATGCGTCCTGTGCGTGCGTGGGCTACATAACCCAGCCAGCACCTTTCCAGGTGAGGCCAGGAGCCTGGAAACTGCTCTCTGGGACTCCGTCCCAACACCCCCTCTCCTGGCACGCTGTGGCATTACAATCACTAAGACTCACGTGAGGGGGAACTGTGATGGGCAAAGCGGAAAGGGATGCATTGAGTTACAGGCTGTCTGAGCAACTGAGAGACATAGGTAAAATGGAAAGTTATAAGGAACGTGGAGGTGGTTGTTGCTTTCCATTACCATCAAAGTGCTAAAGAAAAGCATATCAGAATCAGGTCCGCCAGCTTGGGCATGGTGTGAAGCTGAAGGTTTCTATGGTGTAGTTAAGGGGACCTGCACCTCCTGCAGCCACAGGGACAACTGCTGAACGTATGAGAGCCCAGCATGTCCATGCTGAGCAGAGCCGAGTGAGAAGAGGTCTGAATTCCCAGCCTGGCAGGTCTCCTTCTCTGATGGGTAAAGAGTAGGACCCCGAGACACAGGGTGAGGACGAGTTTGTATATGTAATGGAAAATCTTAAGCCCCCAGATTCCCACGAATGCTCCGAGTTGGTAGGAGTGACTTTTTGCCCTTATGGAGGACAGCAGCTCCCTTTGCCAGGAGACCTGCACAGGCCTCACATTCAAGGTGGTGGGGTCCTCTTCAGATCCTGCCTCCCTTCGTTACTTCTAGATTGATATCTAAGTTCAAGTATTGGAACCACGCATCTGGGAAATAGTTTCCCTCACCCAGAAAAGAAATTATTAACCAAAAGAATTGCAGCATCTGCCTAATATGTATGCCAGGAACTGAGAAGACATGCCTGAGAATGGTGCTGAAACTGGAGACGGTGGTATGGAACACATGAGGCTGCATACGAAAAAAGGTGTTGTAATGCGGGGTGTCATGCGGGGCTCTGGTCCCGCTCCCTGCATAAGAACGCAGGCTATGGTGAGGCCAAAAAGGAACCCCCCGGAGCCATAGATGGGGGCACATACCACTATAGTCTCTCTGGCAGCTGGGTTGGAGATACAGGTAGCAGGAGCCACATGATGCGCAATCCGCCGTCCGCTCTCTGTCAACCAACCAACAACCAACCAACCTTCTGGCATAGCCATGGCAGTTATGTTAGTGGCTAATGACGAACTGGTTATAGCTGACGGCCATCTGATCATAGCTGAGGGCCATCTGATTACAGCTGACGGCCATTTACTACACGAGCCAGCACATTTCCACGTGAGGCCGAGAGCCTGGAAACTGCTCTCTGGGATTCTGTCCCTACAGGTGTCAATGAGGGGACACTCTCCCATGACGCAAAGTTTAACAACCTGGCAAGGACACTGAGAGCCAGTCCTGATAACACTGTGGGGATGGTTCATTGACACCTGGAGAAAAGAGATCCCGAAATAAAAAAGCTAAGATTTATTTACTACTCTACTTTGGCATAGTAGTAAGAAATGGGGTAAAGCCTCAGAGAAACGGGCATGCCGGAAAGAAAGTGATAACCATAAGCAGCTGCTGTGTCCCCAGGAAGGTCCACGGACGCTATTCATTAAAGTCGGTGCAGGACTGAAGTTGGGGTGAGCCAGTGATCTGAGGCCACGGCATTCTCCTACGCCCCCCACCCCCACCCCCCTGCACGCACACAATAAACAAATAAAGAGCACGTTACGTCCTGCACTTACTACTGCTATGAAACAATCATGGCTCTTAGAAAGTTTTGTTGGATTTTGAAGAGGGCACAAACCACACTTGAGAATATGGCTCTGATCCGTCAATGAACTGTAACATTCAATTAATTGTGTAAGATTTCAGGGAGATAGAGGAGGTTAAGAGTGTGCTTCTTGCACCAGCTGTAGCTCAAGTCCCTTTAATTCAAAATATGCTGAAGTGGCATATTTTGGGGTGTGGGGACAGAACCAGAAGTGCAGTTTCCAGGCTCTCGGCCTCACGTGGAAAGGTGCTGGCTCAGGTAGTAAATGGCCATCAGCTGTGATTGGATGGCCATCAGCTGTGGCTAGTTGTCCGTCAACTGTAACCAGTGAGCCATTGGCCTCTAATATAGCTGCCGTGGCTATGCTAGCAGAAAATGGGGGCTAGCAAGAAGATGGTGGCTGAGCTAGCAAGAGCGGATTGCAGCTAGCGAGTGAGGTTGGTTGGCAGAGAGAAGTGGACAGCAGATTGCGAATAGTGTAGCTCCTGCTTCCTGTGTCTCCAACCCAGCCGCCAGCAAGACTATAGTGGTATGACTCCCCTAGCTATGGCTCCGTGGATGTTCCTTTTTGGCCTCACCATGTCCTGCGTTCTTATGTGGGGAGTGGGACTAGAGACCCTGCATGACACCCTGCATGACAGGGGTGTTCCCCTTCAGGACACTGCAGAGAGGCTCTGGGTCTCATTGACGTTTCAGCCATATGACCCAGAAGAAACCATGGCTCTAGCAGAAGGGTCAGCTGCATAATTTATGGAGCCTACCGCAAAATATTCAAAAAGCAGGAAAAGAAAGTGTGGCTAACTATTAAAATATAAAGCTTTTTTGTCTTTAAAAATATTTTATTACTTATAAAATGTGACAATGAGTAATAACATAAACTTACAAATTGCAATAATATATTTTGACATAATTTTACATACTTTGTGTAATACAATATATAATACTTATTTTTATACAATACAATAAATAGTAATATTTTATTAATGTGATATCTAGATTGACCATAAGATTTTTCTGCTCACCTTTCTGCAAATTCATTTGTTAGGAGATCAAAATTCATAATTTTAACAACTTAATTTTCAAGCAATATAATTTAAATTTGTCAGTCATTCTTGGCAAAGACTGCAAATAATTTTTGATAATTTTAAGTTTTGGGCATTTTCTGCTGACATAACTATTACTAGAACTGTGAAATATATTTTATACGCTTGGACAATGACATAAATGTGATAAATTATTTCATAATACAATTAAGGTGTATCTAGAACTGATGACTTGCAGAACAATTTCAGTAAAAAGACGTAACTCTTCACACAAGTGAAGTCTGCTGGACAGTAATCTCGTAACCTTCACTAGAAAGTACAGTAATGGCAGATAGCATTTAGATAATTATCAAACAACTCCAGTAGTAGTAGCAACGACACTAGCAAGTCACCCACACAGGGCTCACTGACTGCACGCCTGGCCCTGTTCTGGCTTCTTTATGCACGTGAACTCACTTCTTTATTAAATGCCAGTTCAGTGTTGATTCCTTCACGAATCAAGTGCTCACTGGGTCATAGTTGATCAGGGTGAAGCTCTGTGACAGACGCAAAGACTAACGGATAATGTCACTGTCCTCAAGAGAGACATAAAAGTAAACGTATCTGAAACCGGAACAAAGTGACGATTCAAGGAGGAAATGAGTACAAGCACCAAATATTGAGGCTTATGGTAAGAATGGGGGAACTGAGAGTAGGCACTTGGAGAGGAGGCACCAGGTGCTCTGGGAACATGAAACTAAGATGGTGGTTTAGGAGCAAAGGGAACCATCTTGAATGCTAGATTTAAAAATATGGATTTTATTTTGCACTGATGATTTTGAACTGGGGGTGGCGGTGGGGTTTGCCATCAGGACCCTAGCTTAGGAAGATTGCTTGGACAGCGTCGTAGAAGTTAGGCTAGAGGGGAAATGGACCAGAAGCAGGAGACCAGGTAGGAAGCAACTCTATGTCTGAAGTCAGCATTTAATGTATCAAAAGGCTAGAACCTGGAGTTCACTGATTCTGCTCCAGAGTGCATTCCTGATGTCAAACAGAGGCTCGTGAATTTAAAAATAAGAATATGTGCTCAAATACACATGTAGTATGTGGATATGTTCATAGAGGATATGTATTGCCTTCTTCCTAGTTTTTCTGTATTATTTAAAGTTTTTCAAGTGAGTAGGTGCTATTATTTTTATATTCAGAAAAAAGTGAAGTAATTTTTATGTTTTAAAAAAATAAAGAATTTTCTTTTCCATAGAGCTCAAAGTGGCAACATCTAATTAAGTCCCAGGCCACTGTGCTGTGAGTGCCTGTGTTTATCGACTGGTAACCCGGCAACCCAAAGGCAGTGAACAGGGTATTCTCCAGCCCTAGCATAACAGATGCCTTTGGCTGGGGCTTCTGTGGGATCAGACTGAGAAGCTTGCTGCCCTGAGACAAACTGCAAACTGGAAGGCAGTTCGAGCCTTTTCTCTTCCTTTCTAGGTTTCCCAGGGTCTCATACCACTTGTCCTGCTCCCTCCTTGCTTTTCTCATTCACATATCACACGTTTCAAGCATTTTATTGAAATACAGCGTAAATACAGAATGTATGACACATGATGCTTTTAATCTGTCGTATCTCGGACTTTCTCCAACAAAACTTACACTAAAAGAAAATTAAAGAATCACCCACCCTGTGCTTTCTGCTCTGAAGCTCAGTTCACTCACATATCCATTCTCTCATTAAAACCGCATGTGGAATGTCCACCTTCTCCAGGCATGGCCAGGCTAAGAGGGCAAAGATGAGTAAGTCTTTACAGAAGCCACAGTCCCAAACGATGACAAGACAGTGGAGATGGACTGTGTTAGGGAAATTCACAGGTGGCTGGGGCAGCAAAGGAGCAAAGAACAGCTAAGGATCTTGTAGGGAAAGGTGCCAGAGGATTCAGTGAGGGTGTGATACGTAACGTGTGCCTTAAAGTATGCCAAGTGGTTATCAGAACACGAAAGGAAGTCAATGCACAGAGACCAACATGTTCAAGACCCCAATGATGGAGAAAGTAGGTCATGTCTGGGTTATGGCAAGATATTAGATTGGTGCAAAAGTCATTGCGGTTTTTGCAATTCTTTTTAACTTTTTACACCGCAATGACTTTTGCACCAACCTAATACTTGGTTTGATGGCTCCCAGCTGGATCCAGCTTCTCTAAGAAGCTGACCCCACTCTCACAATTCACACCAATGAACATTCTACCACCTTCCAGGTCTTCTTGGATTTTGTTCCTCTACAGTCTTTCTTTTCATTTATTTAACCCATTCTGAGTTTAACCTAGTTCCCAACCCCACCCATTCCCTGTGTAGGCAGTGTCCTACTGTACCCTGGCCAAAATGCAGAGACCTGGCTGAGCCGACTCATCTCTTCCCTTGTCTTTGGCTGTGGAGGGCTTCAATTAGAATTGGAAGTTTATCAGTCAGGACTCTCAGTTGCAGAAAAAGGGAAGAATCCACTATTCTATCAGGTAGCTGATGTCTGCAGGGCATGGAAGCTGGAGGCATGACAAGTAGTGTCAGGAGGCAATGCTAACTGGCATTCATATCCTGGGTAAGGACATGCTAGGAGGTCTCAGAAGGTATAACACATTAGATCCAAGAAAATTGTGGAGCAAGTATAGGATCTAAAGAAAAGGTCAACAACATAGAATAATCATTTATTCACCAAATATTTATTGAGCATCTTTTATGTGCCAAGCACCGGGCCAAGGGCTGAAGATGCAACAACGAGCAGAGTTAGTTCCACCCATGCTACAGCTGCTGTTGGTACCCATCCCATGTCTGGCCAGTTGCTAAGGCTACTGGCTTTTCCCATGAGGCCATTGGGTGTCTGCTGTGATTGGTCAGGCCTGTGCCACAATGATGTTTAAGTATTTTTAATGCCATGTCTGGTCCCTGGCCTTGTTTTTAGATATAGATATTAATCAATATTCACATTAACAAATGTATAATTACAAACTACAATAAGGGAAAGAATTTCAAACCGGATGTAGACTGGGAGTGGTGGTCAGGGAAAGCTTGGTGGAGGAAGAGACTCTTGAGCTGAGATTTCAGTGATGGGCAGGAGATGAGATAACTGGCAAAGACATAAAGGGTGGAGCAGGTTAGAATATTCTGAGCCCATAGAGAGAGTGAGGCGATTCTGTGGACAGAGTTTGGTTGAATCCCGTAAGATGAAGGGGTGGCGTGGAGAACTGATAAGACGTGAAGAGTTCTGAGTTGGTTTGGGCATCGGTAGTCTGAATGTTTGTGCCTCGTGCAAAATTCATACCTTGGAATCCTAATGCCTGATGTGACGGTGATGGTAGGTGAGGCCTTTGGGAGGTGCTTAAGCCACGTAGGCGGAGCCCTCGTGAACGTGACTCATAAAAGAGAGTCCAGAGAGATCCCTAGCCCCTTCCACCATGTGAGGGCACAGCAAGAAGGTGCCAGTTGAAGAACCAGGAAGAGGACCTTCACTAGAATTGAACCATGCTGCTGTCTTGATCTTGAACTTCCCAGCCTCCAGAACTGTGAGAAATAGAGAACTCTGCTTTCTGTAAGGTACCCAGTCTGCGATATTTTGTTATAGCTGCTCTAATGGACTAAGATCATGCCCTTTTTGGGGAACATCAAAGGGATTGGTGGAATTACTATAAAAGGTTGTGTTTTACACCCAGCACTGCAGGTTAGAAAAAATGTGCACAGCAAGGGGACACGGTCCCTTGGAAGTTGACAAGCCCAGAGACTGCCAGTCCCTCTAGCTCTGTCCACACTAGTAAAAGCTGCCTTTTCACATGGGGATGACCCACTTCAATGCAAAACCCCAAAATGTAGAGACATGGCTGAGCTGAGTCACCTCTTCCCTTCGTCTTTGCCTGGGGAGGACTTCAAGTAGAATTGGAAGTTTATTAGTCAGGACTCTCGATTGCAAACAGCAGAATCCACTGCAGTCTGCTTAAGCAGAAGATTCTCATAGAGTCTCCAGGAGAGCCAGGGCATGAAGCTTCAAGATTGTGCAACCTGGGACCATGCCCAAATTACAACGTCCGACCGCTCAGCAGAGACCCTGAGCCCACGTCTGTGCACAGTCACCTCATCCTGCACCACCCATGACATCACAACGACCCTGCCACTGCTGCCTTTTCCCCTCTGGCCAGGCTAAAGCCTGGGCTGTATTTCCATCTTCATCTCTCTCCCGCAAAGAGAAGTCTCGCACATGCACACCTCACTGATTGAGCTTGGATCACAAGTCTGCATCCCGGCTTCACAAGCAACTGGAAAAGCACGCCTTTCTTAGGAAGGTAAACTTAGAAAGTAAGAAATTCCCCAGGCATGTGAAATGTGCCCAAGAGGAGCCAACGGGGGTGTTTTCACCTCCCATGAAGCATTAGGTCTGTAGTTAAGTCTGCATTGTTTTCTAAGACTGGGAACAGTAGAGCCTCCCAGCCTCCTGTTTCTTCAATATTAAACAGGGCCATCTAAGACAAAATAAAACCCCCTTTGTCTTGGAATGTTTTCCTTCCACTCAGGACAGGCTACATAATTTTCAAAGCCCAGTAAGAAACGAAAATGCTGAGCACTTTGTTCAAAACTTCAGAATTTAAAGACAGAGACAGAAGAGCATTAGACCAAGCTGGGCCCTCTGAGGATAGGTTCTTGGGTGGCTGCAGAGATCACACGCTTATAAAGCCTCTGCTTCCTCTTCCCTCTGGTTGACCAGTGGGATTTATGTTGTTTGGACTGTTGTCTAATCTACTCTTGCTAGACATGGTAGGAAGAGATGGGAATTCAAGTGATATCCTTGATAATAAGAGATCTGGTCAGGTCTAGATACATCTGGACACCTGTTAGAGCTCATCGGAACTCCTACCATCTGTTACCTACACAAAGAAGAAATGATGGGACACCAAGGCTGAACTGAGAACAAAAGTTGCTTTGGCAATCTTGTTTATCCTGCCTCTCCTTATAATGCCCTACTGTTTGCTGTTTCTCACGGCGTATGGGTTGCTATGGTGAGTGAACTGGGACAGGATTGTGAAATGTTACAGAGGTCTTTCTTTCTTTCTTCCTTTCTTCCTTTCTTTCTTTCTTTTCTTTCTTTTCTTTCTTTTCCTTCTTATATAAACCTTGGTCAAATGTATCCTTCAAAGCAAAGGTAAGACACCCATAGCCTGATATTGCCTGCCAAAAGCTACACGTCCAACATTTTATAAAAAGAACATCCCAAGATTCAACCATCCATACTAAGGCTTCCCGAAATTTCTATGGGGCTTCAGCTACCAAAAGAGAAAGCTTGGCACTGATTACACCCCAAACTCATCTGAATACCTGGAAGGATTCCAGTTGCCCCTGTCACTGTAAGTCTAATTCCCACCCACAGCGGTGAGGTGGTTTGAGTAAGGGTATGACAATGTCAGCCGTTGGAAGGTGAGATAGAAGCATGTTACCCTGTCAGGTATCCTCAAATGTGCTGAGGAAAGGAGAAATTGCAAGTACAGGCAAGAGGAAAGTCCAGCTTGGGCACAAGAGAGACCGTTTCTTGTGTCAAAGAACCAGGGAGAAGCCGAAACATAAATGGTACGTGGATAGCAGAGTTGGAAATCTAAGATTGAGAAAATGGAAAGAGGGAGGAGGCATGAGTTCAGGTGGTTTGGGAACATAACCCAGAGGTTCTTAATGTTCGTGTAGCCTTATTCAGTACAGCCGATGTCCAAGCACCCCAACTCAGGGATCACCTGCTTATAAAACCTCCCTTCCATTTACTGGCTGTGTGATCTTGAAGAAGTGACTTAACCTCATCAAGCCTCAATTTTCTCATCTGTACAATGAAGACGGTGATAACTGTATGAATGATTAAATCATTTATTAAACATTTATAACACTAACTGGTTCCTGGTACGAAATCAATAAATACTAGCTATGGTCATGACAAGGGTGAAGATGGCGATGATGATGAAGGAGACTCATGACGATGGTCAGGACACCAGCCTGTCTCCAAAGCAGAGAACGCAGGAATAAGCACCGTGGGGTGGGGCCAACTAGCATCTAGACCCCACAAAAGAGGAGTAATGGTGGGAGATGAGGAGGGACCAGGAGAGAAAGACACAGAAGGCAAGGAACCAGTTAGGAGGCCTTTGCATCATTCTCAGTGAGAGAGACTGAGCCCTGCCCAGGGCAGTGTTGGGGATGATTTCTAAACAGCCATGAGGTCAACTAATGTTATCCTCAGTGATTATCAAGCTGTTCAATTTCCCAGCTTTATAGTGACTATTTGGTCAGGTGTCCACACAAATCAAATGAAGGCACCAGCAGGAGGGCCCCAGGGGTCAGGAAGAAAGATCGGTGTATTCAGAGCTGCACGTTGAGGAATGAGTCTGCTGCTGATGGGAAATCTCCTTCCCTACAGAGATTTACAGGGCCCCATGGGACGTGAAAGCACCCCCATAGCCCACTTGCTGGCCCCCGAGGGATCAGAGTCTCAGAGTCTTCGGGTCTGAATGACTCACACTTGCTTTAAGTAAGAAAAGGAGTAAGGAGAACAGGGAAGTGTCTGTGATATTTTGGTTTTGTTTGTCTCTTCCGGAAATGTTTTGTGTTGGGTCAAATTACCACACATATATGATACGTGCATGTGCGTATGTGGGTCTGCATTTCTCTTTTTCTGACTGTAAAAGTAATGACTGTAAAAGTAATTTCCTCTTTGGAAAGTACCAAAGTTCAGAAGTTAGAATAGAAACCAGTGATAAAACCACTCTGCAGAGATCATTGCTCTGCCTTTCCTCCCATTGATTTACAGTATGTATGTCACACACACACACATGCACACACACACATACATACACACAATATATCTGTTAAATTTATATTATATTTAGAAAATTGGATCACGTGATACACAGTTTTATATCCTACCTCTTGCAGTTATTGTTGACATTTTTCTGCAATTAAATGCTCTCTGAAAACATTTCATTCATTCGCATACAATGAAATTTACTCTTTTTGACATCTATGATTTACCACCACCACCACCTAGATACAGAATAGTTTGTCACTCCCTCAAAATTCCCTCACTGCCCCTTTTCAGTTAGTTCCTCTCCCTAGTCCTAACCTCTGGCAACTGTGGATCTGTTCTCCATTCTTATAATTTTGCCATTTCCAGAATGTCATGTAATTAGAGCCATATAGCATGTAGGCTTTTGGGCTGGCTTCTTTCACTTGGCACAATGCATTTGTGTTTCATCCACGTTCCTGTATATATCAACAGCTGGCTACTTTTTATTGCTGCATAGTACTCCACTGTCTAGACCAGGGGTGTCCAAACTTTTATCAACGTTTTTCACCAACGGCCATATGCGGTAAAATACACAAACAGCCGGCCACTCACTCGAGGTGAAGTACGTATTTGCCTCACCTGGTTTATTTAAGTAAACTAAATATATTTTTGGAATTTGCTGCAGGCCAATAAAAAATGGATCGCGGGCCGCAGTTTAGACACCCCTGATCTAGACGCACCACTATTAGTTCATCCAGTCACCAGGTGAAAGGCATTTACATTGACAAACATGACTTGTACTATTTGAATATTCCATCCTACATATACAGTAAACCATATGTAAACAGTTCCCTAGTATTAGACATTTTGAGTATTACCCTGTTGTAATCATTTGAAATGACCATCTTTAATACAAATTTTTGCTACCAAATATATATGTATATATTTATATAATGTACATATATATCTTATGCTATCAACAAAAATATGGTGTGCCCCACTCGGAATACAGGAAAACATAGAAGAAAATAAAATATACAGTTGTATTAGAACTTTCTGAAAATGTTTGATTATAAAACAGTTTAGGTCTCAGTGCTTTGTACCATCATGAAAATAAGAAAAAATAACTTGCTTTAATTCTAATGCAGCAGTTTTAGCCTGTTAAAAAGAACAAGATTAATCTCTTGTTTCTGAAATCCTGAGCATATGCCTCTTTAAAAGGCCATTTCAGGATATTGTTTTCCAGCAGGAAGCTCCAGCAGGAAGTTTCTTTCCATGATGGAACCACTTGGTACAGAAGACAAGAAGAACGACAGCGCAAGGGCAGGTTTCAGGGCTGGGGCGGTTAGGGCAGCATAGCTGAGTTTCTAGTAGCTACATTTGAACACCTGAAGCCAAAGCCACTAAGAAAGGAATGACAAGGCCAACACTCTCTTCTGCATAAAGGGATGGGACTTCTCTTTGAATAGATGCTGCTGCCCTGCAAATTAAAAAGGAAATAGAGAAAATGTCAGTATTGGTGTACAACACCTGCTTTCGAAAATATACGTGCATGCTTTCTAGAAAATTTGTAGAAAAATTTAAATATAGTACAGAAAGTTATCAGGTGAAAAGCAGAAGTCCCTGAATCTCCCTATTGCCTCTTTCCATAGAGAACAGTCACTGATAGTTTGAACTGTCCTTCCAGGAAGGTGATACACACACACACACACACACACACACACACACACACACTCACATATTTTTTTTATCTAAGCACAAATGAAATCTGCAATTTGCTTTTTCACCTAACACCATATTTTGGACATTCTTCTATATGTAACTATAGAGTTGTAATTCATTCTTCCTCGTGGATGAATTCTTATTGTACCATAAAGTCAGCCCAGTCCCCTGCTGGTGGACATTACATCATCAGAGTTTAATAGTGAAGAAAAACCTGTCCTGACATAAAGACACCGAGAAAGAACCTGGTCAAAATATGGACTCTGGCCATAACAAGTAGGGTCTGACCACTGGATTTTTAACCACAGAAATGACTGAATTCTTTTAAATGAATTAAAAGACAAATTTTAAAAATTATGAAACAATCTGATGTTGGCTTGGAAATGTATCCCTTGGCTCTTCACTGGTGGCGGGGTTCTTAGAGTTTCTAGTTCCATCTGAGTGCTGGTAACCCACCCTTTTTTGCTAAAGGAATCTTCGGCTGCCCACAAAGTTGTACTAGGGCTCCACCTGCTGGACATTTTCTACAATTGCACTTCTGATTCATTTAATGTCCCAAACTTGATTCATTCAAAATTGATCATATATATTTTTGCTTTTAAATAATTAACTAATTTATACAAGGATACGTTTATTCTTATTTTTTTAGAAAACAAAATTATACCAAACCAAACACAATAATGAGTTTCCTTTCATCTTTTTCCAGTTCTCACTCCCTTCCCTAGAAGTAGCCACTGTTAGCAATTTTGAGTTTATCTTCTCATGCCTATTTCTATCATTTACGCCCATTATCATGCACAAATAGAAACATAGTTTTGTTTGCCTTTGTTTTATATGTCTGCGTCCACGTTCTCTGAACCTCAGCATCATAGGGAATCGAACTGCCCACGTTCCAGGAACGTGGTTGGAATGAAACGAGACGAAGACTCCAGAGTGATGAGCTGGAAGCCTGACACTACCAATGTGCTCAGAAAGACCTGAGGATAGGTGAGGAGAGCCACGCTCATTCACCTTGCACATCGTGCAGCAGGAGAGGTAAACTGAGGCACTGATGCCAGAGAAGCACCACTTTCCTATTTCAGGAATAGCAGTGTACCATGCAATGGGTTTTGCAAAAAGGAATTGTACATGATTTGTATCTGTATAAAGTTTAGAGTCTACTGAAGGAGTAAAACCATAGACTTAAGTTACACTGTAACACAGCGATCCCACTAAATCTTCCCAATAAACTTATTCCCCATTTTCCCACCTAACTGAGCCACAGTGGGTTTCTGTTTCTTCCAATCACCACCCGGAGCTTATGCTTATGCTCCCACTGGATGCCTCCAACTCTTGTACGCATGTGTCATTCCCAGCACCTTTGAGAATTCTGTGTCTGAAGTCTATGCGCCTCCCTGGGTAGAAACCAATTGTTTGTTCATTCAGCCATTTACTCCTAAGTGCCTACCAGGTCGCAGGTTCTGTTCCAGGTTGTTGGAACACACCCACCAGAGAACAAAACTGCTCTCCTGGAGCTTATATTCTAGCTTATATTCTAACAGGTGGAAGACAGGCAACAAAGAATAAACTTAA
Source organism: Rhinolophus ferrumequinum (assembly GCF_004115265.2). Classification (NCBI taxonomy): domain Eukaryota; kingdom Metazoa; phylum Chordata; class Mammalia; order Chiroptera; family Rhinolophidae; genus Rhinolophus; species Rhinolophus ferrumequinum. Next base: position 78,625,890 of record NC_046288.1, read on the forward strand.
TAAACAAATAAGTCAGAAGATGATCGAACACGATAAGAACGAAAAAACAGAACATGAGGGTTTCACAGAGTTAGAGTTTACAATGCAGGCTGTAACTTGAAATACTGAAGCAAAGGTAAGTTTGTGGAGGTGAGATATGAGCAAATATTTACAGGAGTGAGAGAGGTAGCCACATGGACGGCCCTGGGAGGGACTTCCAGGCAGAGGGAACAGCCAGGGCAAAGTCCCTGAGTTGGGAATGTGCCTGGCTTGTTCCAGGAGGCCACCGTGGCTGAGGCTCAGTGAGGGGAAGGCAAGTAAGAAAAGAAATTAGAGAAGTGAGGGGGGCAGGCTGCTTGGCTCTTATTCTGAGTGACACGGGCGCGACTGCAGGGCTGTACGCACATGAGTGACATGGCTGAACTTTTAAAGGACTGGTCTCTGTACTTTGTGTTTGAAAGAGTCCCTAATAAGAAATAAAAAGCTAACTCTACCGTGTTTCCCGGAAAATAAGACAGGGTCTTATATTAAGGTTTGCTCCAAAAGATGCATTAGGGCTTATGTTCAGGGGATGTCCTCCTGAAAAATCATGCTAGGGCTTATTGTCCGGTTAGGTCTTATTTTCGGGGAAACACGGTAGTAGCTGGGTTTCAAAGAGGCCACAGGTATATGGGGCAAAGTGGAAGCAGGGAGAGTTATTAAGGTCAACTGCCATCATCCAGGTGACAGATAACAGCAGCTCAGACCAGGCTAGTCACAGTCAATGACGGGATTTTCCGAGGGGTGAGAGAAAAGGAGCCAAGGATGGCTGCAGATTTGTGGAATGGGCACTTGGGGACTTTTGGAAGGCGGGCATTACCATCAACTGAGACAGGAAGACTATGGGTAGAGCTAGTATAGGGCTGTGCTGGTTTCCCATGGCTGCTGTAGTAAACTTAGTGACTTAAAACAACACACATTTATTCTCTTGTGGTTCTGGAGGGCAGAAGTCGGTACCAGATGCTCCAAGCTAAGGTTAAGGTGTCGGTGGGGCTGGTTCCTCCAGGAGAGTCCCTTGAGGGGGGAGTCTGTCTCCTTGCCCTTTCTCTACCTTCAAAGGGCATCACTCCAGGTGCTGCTCCCATTATCACCTCGCCATTTCCTCCTCTTTTTGCATCAATCTCCCTCTGCCTCCCTCCTATAAGGACACTTACGTTACACTTAGGGTCCACCTGGATAATCCAGGATTCACTCCAGTCACAAGATCCTTAACTTAATCACATTTGCAAAGTCTCTTTTGTGATATAAAGTAAAATTCATTGGTTTCAGAAATTGGGACCTGAATATCTTTGGATGCCATGACTCAGCCCACCACCGTGGGTAAATCCAGGAGGTTAGCTTTGGATGTGTTGAGTCTGAAATATCTACTAGGCATCCAAAAGGAAAGATTCGGTAGACTGTTGAAAATACAGGAGTGGCATTCAGTAGAGGATCTGGACTAAAGATATTCATTTTGGAGTCACCAGCATATAGATGAGATTTAAAGCCATGAGACTGGATTTAAAGCAGATACTCAATGTCACAACCTCCCTTGCAGTTCGACCACAATCACAGGACCAAAACTCTGCCAACCAGATGTACAGATCTGAGTACATCTGTGAGCGCGGTGAATTAAAACAGCAGGTGCCACTCAGGGTCCATTCTAGCCATGGAGGCACCCAAGGCACCAGCTTCCTGAGGCAGCAATGGCAAAGATGCCAGAGG